>NC_143397.1:105979435-106620506 GCF_052110815.1 Crocodylus siamensis
CCCTCAATGTGCATTTAAATGATAGTCTAGACTGGCTTCATATACAGGCATTGAGAGCTCTCCTCTTACAAAATACTACCATACAGAAGAGGCACATATACACAAATTTAATTCCCAATGCTCTAAGGGGCTGAGCATTCAGAGCACTCCTCAAGAACAGAGCATGCTCAGCACCTTATAGAAGGTGCTCTGGATTGGACTTTCACCCTGAGATTTGCCAGGCTGCCTTGGGAATTCAGATACCCAAGGGAAATGAGGCATTAAAATCCATACCACACCTGTGAAGAATCTCCCTCTTATTGTTTAGATTAAATCCTCAATGACCTTGTCTATTTCTGAAGCCTTCAAAGCAGCTCGGTATCTATACACCAAGGGCAGAAAACGAGGGGAGAGTTTTCCTTTGATTTTCTTTCCTTTCATAGTTTTAAGACTCACCTTAAATGTCATTTGAAGACACTAGGCCAAATGCTGTTAACTTCATTAAAGTCAATGAAACTCGTACCAGCAGAGAATTTGGCCCTGGGCTGTTTTGTGGTTTAATTCTGTAATGCCTTTAGCAAAATGCCTAGGGAACTGTTGCAAGAATTTGCAAGTGCAGGCTCTACAAAAGAATCAGCAGCAATGTCAATGTTGCCCAGTGAACTGCACTACGCTCATGTTTTATATAACTGCACTACGCTCATGTGTTCTATATAGAACCACTGCATTAATTTCTGTACACTTCAGGAAGCTTTTAACCACTGCACTTGTACAAATCTGATACAGTGACATGCCAAATCAAAAGGATATCTGAAAGTGAGAATAGTTTAGAAGCACAGTTTACAATTTATATTCCATACAGTCAACCAACTCTTCTTGTTGTTATGTCTAGAATACCTATTTCTGGGGTGGGCACTGGTGAGCAACCCTTACTGGAACTCAAAGCAGTGATAGTTACAGTGGGCAGTGAATGGTCCCAGTTTTTCCAGACGAGGCACCAGATCCAGCTCCCAATCAGTGCCACAGAATAGTCCCACCTCTAACCCAACAGGAGTTGATCTGGGCCCCTACTCAATAGCGACATAGTCATTACTATCTAAAGGCTAACTGAGTAGCCTATGTAAAAGTTTTTGGTCAGTCTTTTCTAGCCTAGCCCCTAGATATCTAGATTATCTAAATCTCTGTCCCCTTAATAACTTGCTAGCTTTCTCCACCTTTGGGTCCAGGATGGATTTGATGCATAGATTAACCTGCAGTTGTACCCCTAGGACAGATATCATTAGGGTTATTAGTCAACACATTATTGACACAAACATCTACACTGTGTGTGCTGCTCACTTCATACCTGATACATGGCAAGAAGTCTTCAGTTTCAGAGCGCAGCCAATACCACGCATATCCACTTTCAGTTTCTTTCAAATGCATGTGGTTTAACACCACCAGCCATATGGCAAGTAGGTGCTCTGCCTTTTGCTCACGATACCATTGCTCTTGCACAGCAAAAATAAGCCAGGAAATTACTACGTACATGCCTAAAACAACAGCTCCAAACTAGTGATTTTTAAAGTGCAAATGTGGTAGATTCAGACCTATGCTAAAAGCTGCAGCATCAGATTCAAAATGGGGAAAAAATGCGCAGAAAAATGTATAAAATATTAAGAGTAACAACAGCCACTCTCCGTTACATTGCAGGTAGCAAGGCAACGTTTACCTTGGTCCAAGAGCTTTCTGACCCCTCTCAGTGCCCTACTTGCGTTTTCTTGCAGCGGACATCAGAAATGTATAATCTGAGTTTAATGAAGTACTTTTATATCACGTGAGCACAATCACAGCTATTCAGAACTTTTTCCTAAAAGAAACTAAATAGCAACATAATTTTCACTTAAATTGTTTATAACCTTAAAAAAAGATGAAAAATTTTAGCTGAAAATCTGATTTTTTTCCAGCTTGTAGGAACTCAGCTGTTGACACAAAATCAAAAAAATCCACTAGAAGTATGTAAAAAATAATTAAACTGAAAACCCAGTTTTTCACTGGAAGTTAGGTCCTACATAATATTCTCAAAATGTGCCAATCAAAATGATAAAATCATTGGGCTAAGATATAAGTATTTCCAAAATCTTTACAAATACAAAGTTTAATATTAAAATAGGTTATTCTTCATCAGTAGTCTAAAAAATTCCTCAAGTGTCATGAAAACTGGTGATTTCAATAAAAAATTAACCTACATACATATTTGCTTTAAAAAGAGCTGCTGATTTATTTTAAGAACATTGTATTTCTCAAAACAAAAAAAAATTAAAAATAATTGGTTGAAATTTTTCTATTTCTATGTGTTGTGGAAAATAAGTTACAACCAAAATGAAAATTTTCTGCAAAAAATGTTGCATTTGGGTCAGAAATCCATCTTTTATTGAAGAAAGGTATTGAAAAAGATTCAGACAGGTTTTAATGATTAATACTTCTAATTAGTACCTTGTGTATCAGGACCTCAGAGTACTTTAAATAGCAATATATTAAATCAAAAACACTTATGTACCAGGCAGACAAGAATAACTTCCATTGTATAAATCAGAAAGACAGGTATGTATATTTACCTGGTATAAACCAGTGCTGTACAACAACCTGTTCTAGTTCTGAATGAGCTAGTTTCAGTAGCAGAAGCAACATTTCCTCATTTAGCATGGAGCTCTCTTAGCTGTTTTCAGGGCTAATTAGCCAGGGCAAAGTGCCATGTTAATGCAGCTCTGTTGCTTCCTGTACCTGAGCTAGCTCATTTTGAGCTAGTTTGATCTTTGTGTTGCACTGCATATACACACATACCTCAAGATATTAACAGCCTGTTTTTTCGGGGTGCTGAGCACTTCCATCATCATCTAGCTTCCGTGGAGTTGTTTGGCAGTACTGTGGGAAGGAAGTTTGGCACCCAGGGCAAAGCTTGCAGCAGCCCACCCTTGCCCCATGGACAGATCCAAGGGACACATGTCCCACCCCCTCATGCTTGCCTGGGAGGCACACAACAGCAGGAGCCACCCTCCCCACCCCCGTCCCAAGCCATCCAGGACAAGCCACTCATGGCTCCATCCTGTGCCTCACCTCAGCTGGGCAGCACCTGTTGGCGCCCCTTCTCTTCGGCACCTGGGGCAGTCACCCTGCTCAGCCCCACTTCCTATGGCACTGTTGTCTAGTGCTTATACCTTGTGCTGGATTTTTTGCCCTAGGTTGAAATTTACCCCTAGTGCATTGTTCAGACTATTTTCCTGTATCCCATGTTAGCAAGTAGGTCAAACGTAATTCCATTTTTTAAGTAGTTTCTTAACATCATTGGGCAAAAAATTCAGCAAGATGTAAAAGATTTTAGAAACCCATCTCATTAACAATGTGAAATGCTTGATTACATTCCTGCATACTTCATGTTGAAAACGTATCCCCAGGGGTCTTCCCCTGTTTGAACTCCATAATCGGTGCTTCTCCTCATAATATTGATGAGTTAGTTTCACAAACAGCTGCACAGACCAGATTAACAGTGAGACATGCTATATCTTGATCTGGGTCAGCAGCCATGAGGTTGCCCAAGCAGCATTGGATCCATATTCTCAGTTCATGCCTGATCACAATCAAGGTTTCTTCTTTTTTCTTAGGAGCAGCATGTTCTTAAGCATGTCTATCAACTGTTCAGTTTGTTTTGTCCTCAGTCCTTGCATGCTTTCAACTATTTCACTTTAGCCTGAAGCTTGTTATCCTTGTGCTCTGTTCAGTTTGCATTCAGGGACAAGAGAGTCTGTTCATATCAACTACAGTTCTAGAATTTCTTTTTCAGTTGCCTTCATATGGTAATTTCCCTCAACAAGATGAGTAGTTTGCTTTGTTTTCTCCAGTTTGCTGCTTTGTAGTGAATATCCTTGAGCAGTCATACAACACATTCTTAATTCAGATGAATCTTCCACTGTTTAATACGTGATCCCTATTTTTGAATAGAGGTAGTTTTGCACCACTTTTTAAATGGCAAGTCTTTTTGTTTAGCTTTGCTTCTCAAAATTAAGTCCTCCAGATAAAATTCTGAATAAGGATCAGTAGCAAGTTTCTTTGAGTAAAGATTGGAAACCCACACGTGACTCACAAGGAAAGAGGGGTAACCTACCTCACATTTACCACAGGTTAAAATCATGGGCAGTTACTACAGACTAGCCTGTGTACAGTAAGTTCATGCCCTAGGTCTAAGTACAAACAGTCAAAAAGCCCAAAGCTGAATCAATTCAGTCTTTACAGGTTAGTTAGTTTAAGATGTGCAGATAAATTGAAACAGGAGTTCAGTTTAATACAAGAAATGCAGCCACATGCCCCAAGCAGCTCAGGCCAGAAGCTGGGGGGGAGGGAGGGGACACTAGGGCAGGGCTCCCTGGCTGTGCATTCACTTCCTCTTCCTGCTGCCTCCAAGGTTTCTGGGATTTACAGTCCAGACTTAGAACAACAGGACTCTGCAGGGTTGCTAGTCACTTCCTCTTCCTGCTTCCAGGGGCCTCTGGGATTTGTAGTCCACAGTTGCAGCCAGTAGTAAGTTTGAGCAGGGTTAGGAGTTTTTAATCTCCGCCCCCACTTCCACCCAGTCCCAGACCCCAGCCACAGTTTGCCTTGGGGGGCAGCCCCCGCTGCAGACTAGGCTGCATCCCTAGCCAGGCTTGTGCCCCACCCCCACCCCGTATCAGCCAGTTCTCACTGCTGCAGCTAGGGAGCGGAGGGGTAGGGCCAGCTCTGCTCACTGGAGCAGGTGGCACAGCCCAGCCCAGGGCTGCAAAATGCCGGCGGACTGTGATTTAACTTGAACCAGAAAGGGGTCTGGGACAGAAGTTTCATAAACCAGTTTGACCCAAACCAGTTAAGTCTGATACTACATTTAACCAGATTTATCTTAAACCAGTTTCAGCCATTTAAAAGTAGTTTATGTGCACTAAGCTTCTGTTCTGTCACAAGTTTAAACCAGTTTCTGATCACTTAAACCAGTTTATGTGTAACTTCTGTCCCTAGCCTGGCTGACCTCACCATAGTTTCATAGTTTCTAGGGTCGGAAGGGACCTGAGCAGATCATCTAGTCTGACCCCCTGCCATGGCAGGAAAGAGTACTGGGGTCAAACGACCCCAGCAAGATGTGCATCTAACCTCCTCTTAAACACCCCCAGGGTAGAAGCCTGCACCACCTCTCTTGGAAGTTGGTTCCAGACCCTAGCCGCCCTGACCGTGAAGTAGCGCCTCCTGATATCTAACCTAAACCTACCCTCTGCCAGCTTGTGACCGTTATTCCTGGTCACTCCTGGCGGTGCTCGGGGGAACAGTGACTCCCCCCATAACTTCTTTTATATGCCCATGCCTTGACAGTAGATGTTACTGACAAGTGAAGTTACTTTTACTGAGACAATTCCAAAGGAAAACCCCAGCCACAAACTTCTGAACCAAGCTTTGTAGATGTGGGTCTTTCAGAGTCCATACTGACCTCAAATCAGAATTTTGAAACTGAGGTCCTAGCACAGCTGCTCTTTATACATAGGGCAAAGAAGTCCTTTGCCCTCCCATAGTCTGAGGAGAGGAGAGATTTCAAAACTTGACTGTTGCACAGCTCAGTCCAATCTTTTTACCCTACGCATTGTGATATTTTGAAATCTGAAACAAGGCCTCCTCAAAAAGAAAACCATGTACACAATTCATAAAGGAAGCTGTGGCTATACAGACACATCAGATTTTGCAAGGAGGCTAGTACAACTGTAAAGTATAAATGCTTTACAAGGGAAACGGATTCAGAAGAAAGATAGAACAAAGCCTTACTATATTAAATGTTTGAAATTTAATGTTTTACAGTGTCATAAAGCCTTGTTTATGGTAAAAATGTAATTGGCCTACAGGCTGTGCTTCTACACATTATCCACATAGGTGCCACGAACCTCTTCAAGTATCTGCTAAGGGGATCTGTGATTTACTGATTACCAGACTAGAGTCCATGGAACACTTGCTGGTGACTCTGCTGTGAGCTGGCAGATCACATGGTACTGGCTCTCTACATTTCCAGCTGCTGCACTACATTAAGAGAGCTAAAAATATATTAAATACCATCCTAATAATAGGAATGAAGCCACACAGCCTGAAAGAGCTGCAGCTAGTTAAAAACTCAGATGCCCACTTGCTCAGTAACACAGGCTGGCAGAAATAACCGGTGTTATTGCGTTACCGTGTGTTACCCCATACTGTATTCTTTTCAATCACTTGACAGTGTCAAGCCCAAAGTCCATTTCAAGGTCCCACTCCCTTTTCCAATAAAGCTCTTCACCAGATTGGACTAGAAATAAAGCCCCTCCTTCCTCACCCAGTGTTTTCCTGGAACAATAAAATTGTTAGCCAGCAGAAGGAGACTTGTAAACACGGGAGCAAACTTTCACAGAAGCAGGAGGAAGACAAAGGAAGTCACTTCTGCAAAAGAGGAAAGTGACTAGGGAACTAAATACACTCAGAAATAACCTATTTATGTGAATCCAAGAGAAGGATTTTTTCCACATACAACATAGGGGAAAAAATTCTCATCTTTGGATTTGTGTAAAAGCCTGGGGGGTGGGGAGGTGGATGCTGCTGCTCCTCCAGCCCTGGCCTGGGCTTAAATCAGAGCTGCAGCTGCCACCTCTGCCTCTTCCTCAACCCCTCCCCCACCAAACCTGCTCCCCTTGCTTTTGCCACACACTAGTGGCTATATCTACACATGTGCTTTACTGCAGAGTAGACGAATTAGCTGCAGAGTAAAGCCCACTGCCTGTCCCTGCCACCTCTGTCCCCTCCTTCCTGTCCCGCCCCTGTTTCTTACCCTCAGTTGTGGCTCCAGGCCCCACTTAGTCTTGTGGCAGCAGCCAAAGCATCTCTGGCCCTGGCCCCAGCCCTGACTCTGAACCAGTCCCAGGGCTAGGGCTACCACCATCAAAATTGCTGCTCCCAGGCTTGGCTGGATTGGGGCCAAAACCCTGCAGGGTAAGCAGCAGCTAGGGAGGTAGCAGGCAACAGGGGGCAGGGAAGGTAGTAGGGGAGGTGCTGGGGAAAACAGGCAGCAGGGGCCAAGGAGTGTGAGGAAGGCCATCTGCTCCTTCCTCCCCCCCCCCCCAGTTGCTTTCATTCTTGCCACTTGTTTCCCCACTGCAGCAAGGGGGGTGGGGAATGACTTTAAGATGACCCTCCAATAACTGGGTTTTATACATGGATAATTATAACAGCATTATTCATTTTCCATATATTGAATCTAATTGGAGGGTCATCTTAAATTCAAAGTAGTCTTGGATTTGGGTAAATACATAATTCATTCCTTCATCTTGGCTTTCCCTCAAGATGTTTGCTCATGCAGTAAAGAACAATAGAGATTAAACACATGACTATAACCAGCTGAAAAGGAAAGCAGATTATTTCTATTTTAATAATTTCAGAGTCCAGTACACGTAGTTCTGGGACAGTCCTTCTAAGTAACTAGCTAGGAGTTCCACAGATATCTCTGGGCCACATCTGGGTGAAGTTTTTTGGCATACAGTCTAGTCCCAAGGGTTAGGACATTTGCCTGAGAAGTGGGACACTTAAGTTTCAGTCTCTGATTTATGTAAATGTTTACATAAAAAAATGGCCATGTGAACAGGGAAAACTGAAAACAACACACAGCAAAATACCTCAGTGCCTGGTGCACAGAGTACACTCTTGGGACATATGGGTTCAAGTTTATTTAGGCAGTTTATGAACCTGTCCCCTTCATTTCTCTTGTTAGCCTCATAAACAACTGAAACTAATATTGCTTTCATTTTAAACAAGAAACAAAGATTTCTAGTTGACTGGAAATAAAGTTTTGATATTTCTGTTCAACTACTGTATTACAAAAAAAATTGACCTGTGTCACAGCACACTCAGAGCAAAAATTGACCTCTCTGTAGAGAAATTTTCCTTTGGATTGACAGAATACACAACAATACACCGTTTTGTGCGTGTCTTACAGTCAGAAGCTACCTTTCAAACACTTCTGTGAAAATCTGAATTGTAACTGTTACATTCTGGTACATGTAGTAATTAATTTCAGGATTGAATTAATCTCTTATTGAACTGTACATATATTCTTGAGGAAAGCGTGATATTAATAGTAAGATTGATAATGCATCCAATGATCTCATTTAAAAAATATGAACAATCTCATTTTCTGCAACAGCATCCAACTTAATCCAATGTAGGCAGAGACCAATAGTTAGAAAGTGTGGTGTGATCAATATGCCACCACATTTTCCTAAAGCTATTTATGTAAGCCGCAAGAAGTGTGTTGAAATCAGAGTACAAGAATTGCAGTATACTCTTTGTTTATATTCCTTCTAGATCAGTGATGCCCAACCAGGGTGCCCTCAGACTCACTTAAGGGCGCCACAGGGTACTCAATATAGTAACGCTCTTAGGTATGTAAACACCTCCACATGATTTACAAAATAAACCCATAGATTTCAAACAGGAATCCAAAGTGTCAAAAGCATTCTGGCCTGTTATGGTCTTTCAGAGTTCTTTGCAACAGAAGAATTGCTCTTACTTTTCAGTAGACAAAAAACAAGTGAAAAATTAGAACTGGCCTTCTCCAAGAGGTGCCATGCATGGTGTCTCAGTGCTTTCACTAAAGCCCTTTTCCCATCTGTTTGGGTCCTTTTATGAACACATAATTCCCAGTAATGTTGGGCATCATTTTATGATCCTTATGTTGTGCAGTTCAGTATTATTTTTCTTGCTTGCCCTTTAGGGGTTTAATTATTTACTCAGGAATATTACATTTCTCATATCCAGTTTCACTTATTCATAGTTTATATTCAAATATTAGCAAGCAAGCCTCAACAGGTTCAAGGTGAGGAGTGCAGCATAAGAACATGGATAATCCACACCTACTTATCATATTCCTTTAAAATGTGACACTTGTTTAAAAACAGTACATTTTAGAAGAAATATTTTGCATCATCAAATCTGACCAAAAACTAAGACCATATACCATAGAGGTTGCATCCTTGTAAATGTTTCTCTATCTGAAGCTTTTTTTTTTCTTCTTAAAAAAAAGAAACAGGATTTGCAAGCACATCTTAAATTCAAGGGCATATTATATTCAAAGGAATACAGTAGCCTGGTAGAATGAAAATCCATAAAGATCACACAAAACATCCATTAAATTCTTGTGTTAGCCGAGCTGAGAGAGGAAAAAAAGCAGTCTGTTGGGTTTTAGTATTTTGAGTTCTATCAACACCTCCCCCTTCCCCTCCCCACTAGGAAATACTTTTATTAAAGTTAATAAACGCCATCCTCAAGTCACATTCAGGTTCGAGTTTTTGGCAAAGTTTGCCTACATGCATCACTTTACCCATCCTTTGACATTGCTCTGTACTCAGGTATACTTATTGTTTATTTACATCCCCAGGCTGCAATCTGATCCAAACACACAGATCTGCATGCCCGTGGAGAGCCACTGTGAAAGCTGTGGGGCTCTAAACACGTTCAAGAACCCTGCTATGTGGGTCTTTGTATTAGCAAAGGATGAGTTTAATAAAAACTATTATATCTGACTAAGTGAACATAAATAGTTTCTAGATACACCCTTCCTTGTGCTGATCTGACTAAAGCAGAGTACTTTATTCAGGCTCTAGCTAGCATAACAGCTAGATAGGTGACCCTGAAGAGAATACAAGATCTACTGCAGATTATAGCTAGAAAAGAAGATACCTGCACAACTTAATCCTTCAATTTGTCAATTGGTATAGGCATCCTAGTACAGATTAAGGGTTTTATTTATTTGTTTAGTTTGGGAATACACTGCTAAGGGGGGGGAAAAAAAAAACCTAAATCACACAAGATAAACTTGAAGCCTAAAGTTTGTATTCAACTGTTAGCAAGCAAGCTTCAACAGCTAGTAACTGAAGTTGCACATAAACCAGTTTAAGCGATCAGAAACTGGTATAAACCTGTAACAGAACAGAAGTTCATCACAAAAACTGCTTTCAAAATGGCCAAAATTGGTTTAAGATAAACCTGGATGGATGTAGTATCAGACTTCACTGATTTATATCAACCTGGTTTATGGAATTTCTTTCCCAAACACCCTCCCAACGCGAGTTAACTCACAGCCCCCAAAAATACCAGGATACTTTGCAACCCTGGGCTGTGCGGTCTGCTCCAGTGGACCAGGGCTGGGCCCACCTCCCTGCTTTCAGAGAACGGAGGCAGTAAAACCTCTACTCCCTAGCTTGTAACTGTGCCCGTCAGCCTGGTGGGATAGGGGACAGAACCCAGGCCCCCTAGCACAGGTCTGCACAGCACAAGGGGAGGGAAAGCTTATCACCCCTCCTCACAGACCCTCAAGCTGGGCTGGAATCACTTTAGTCTCACCCCTCACCTGCTGCCCCTGTGTCCAAGGACCTGGGGGAGCAGGAAACACCGCCCCCAAGGCCAGCCCCAGCCCATCCCCAGCTGTGGTCTGCAAGGCACAGGGAGGGGAAAGCCTCCTTTGCAAGGCTTTTCACCCTGGAGCCTGCTGGGGTCCCTTGGCCTGCACCCCTGCTTCACAGAACTGACATAGTAACATCTCTGCTCCCTACCCTGTGCCTGTCAGCCCAGTGGGGCCATATTGAGGGGTGGGATGGGGGGAATCCCTTCTCTGCACCAGAGGTAGGGCTCAGGGACAGGGAACCCCCACTAAGGCTGGGGAATCTGGCCAGCCCTAGGCTGGAGGGACTGTTGCCCCCTGGGGGGATAATAAGGGGTTGGGGAAGACACATGCTGGCAGCCAAAGATAAGCCCTGCTCAGCTGCGTTCAGGTGCCTTAGGCAGTGGCTGGCAGGGTGGGAGGTATGCTCTGGTATCCCCTGGCTATTGGCATGGGGCACTGAAGGAATCTGGCTGCCTTTCCAGTTTCAAAAGTGAGTATCAATTCACTTTATTATCAGTTCAGTCTATGTGGCTGAGAGAAATCTACAAAGATTGAACTGATTCAGCCTGGGGCTTTTTGATGGTCTGTACTTAGCCAACAGGTTCCTGGTAAAGAATGCAGCCTAAGAACATGAATAATCCAGACTTACGTATTGTATTTCTTCCAAGTATGAAGCATACAGAAAGCAAAGTGAAAACTCATGCAGCTAGACATGCTTGCATGTTGGAAGAAACCCAGAGCCAAATAATAGTATTAAAAAAATGGTGGGGGGAGGGGGGCGTGAAGGCTAGACAGGAAGAGGAGGGATTGCTGTGCTACCTCAGGTTCAAAAAACACAATGCCTCCTGCTGAAGCCACCATCATGTTATTCAGCATACATCATGATACTATAGCTGATGCAATAAGCTTTAAATATTGATGAATGTTCAGCATCCAGCTATTTCCTCTTGCTCCCAAATGCAGTGGCCACCTTCAGTCCCACCTGGTCCGGTCCTGCAGGGAGCAAACCAGGAAAACCAAGGCTGCAACTGAACTCCAACTAGCTTCAGGCATCAAGGACAACAAAAAGTCCTTTTTCAGATATGTGGGGAGCCGGAGGAAAAGCAAGGGCAATGTTGGACCCCTGCTAAACCAGATGGGGCAACTGACAACTGACGCCCAGGAAAAAGCCAACCTATTAAATAGGTACTTTGCGTCAGTCTTTCATCAGTCACACGGGATGCCTATGCCTGCTATGGGACAGGGAAATCTGGGTGAGGGGGATCCCCTACCCTCCATCAATGCTGACCTCATGAAGGAACACCTTGAGAGGCTGGATACCTTCAAGTCAGCCAGCCCTGACAATCTGCACCCCAGGGTACTCAAGGAGCTGGCGAGCGTCATAGCCCAGCCCCTGGCACGGATCTTTGAAAACTCCTGGCGCTCTGGTGTAGTGCCCAAAGACTGGAAGAAGGGCAATGTGGTGCTGATCTTCAAAAAAGGGAGGAGAGTGGATCTGGCTAACTACAGGCCCATTAGCCTGACTTCTATCCTGGGGAAGATCTTAGAAAAGTTTATTAAGGAGGCCATCCTTGAGGGACTGGCCCAGGCTAACATCCTAAGGGATAGCCAGCACGGGTTTATTGCGGGTAGGTCTTGTTTGACCAATCTCATTTCCTTCTATGACCAGGTGACCTATCACCTGGACAAGGGAGAAGAGGTTGATGTCATATATCTTGACTTCAAAAAAGCTTTTGATCTGGTATCCCATGATCACCTCTTGGCCAAACTGACCAGTTGTGGCCTTGGCTCCACCACGATCCACTGGCTGGGAAACTGGCTCCATGGTCAGACCCAGAGGGTTGTGATTGATGGCAGTCACTCATCGTGGTGCCCTGTGACCAGTGGGGTCCCTCAAGGCTCTGTCCTGGGACCCATCCTGTTCAACATCTTCATTAATGATGTGGACATTGGAGTCAGGAGTGGCTGGCCAAGTTCGCCGATGACACCAAACTTTGGGGCAAAGCATCCAAGCCAGAGGACAGGCTGGCGATCCAGGCTGACCTGGACAAGCTCAGCAAATGGGCAGACGAGAACCTGATGGTGTTTAACACCGAAAAATGCAAGGTTCTCCACCTCAGGAGGAAAAACCTGCAGCACCTTTATAGGCTCGGCAGTGCTACGTTGGTTAGCACTACAGAAGAAAGAGACTTGGGGGTCATCATTGACCACAAGATGAACACGAGCCTCCAATGCGATGCTGCGGCTAGTAATGCGACCAAAACGCTGGCTTGCATCCATAGAAGCTTCTCGAGAAAATCCTGGGACGTCATTCTCCCCTTGTACTCGGCCTTGGTGAGGCCACAGCTGGAGTACTGCGTCCAGTTTTGGGCTCCACAATTCAAAAAGGATGTGGAGAAGCTTGAGAGAATCCAGAGGAGAGCCACGCGCATGATCAGAGGTCAGGAAAACAGATCTTACAATGACAGGCTGAGAGCTATGGGACTCTTTAGCCTGGAAAAGCGCAGGCTCAGGGGTGATCTGACGGCCACCTATAAGTTTATCAGGGGTGATCACCAGGATCTGGGGGAATGTTTGTTCACCAGAGCGCCCCAAGGGATGACTAGGTCGAACGGTCACAAACTTCTGCAAGACTGTTTCAGGCTGGACATAAGGAAGAATTTCTTTACTGTCCAAGCCCCCAAGGTCTGGAACAGTCTGCCAGCAGAGGTGGTTCAAGCACCTACATTGAATACCTTCAAGAGTAAATTGGATGTTTATCTTGCTGGGATCCTATGACCCCAGCTGACTTCCTGCCCTTTGGGCAGGGGGCTGGACTCGATGATCTCCCGAGGTCCCTTCCAGCCCTAATGTCTATGAAATCTATGAAAAGTAGTTAAAATTGAAGTAGTTTGCTCTGTTCCTCTGGAACATTTCCCCAAGTATTCCACTATTAAGTCCTTAAAAGCAAATATTTAAGGTCCATCTCAAAAGGGAGACACTTGTTTTATGATGTGATGTTATCTTTCCATTTACTTTTTTAAACAGAACATACGTTATTGGATAGGTTTGGGCTGGGCTGTTCTTATGTTTCTATTTGTTCAAAAAGTATAATCAAAAAAAGCAGGAAACATTTTCCACTTCTTTAATAAGAACAAAATCATCTTCACAAGTCCATATTTCATACAAAGAAAGCTATATTTTCTGCCTCAAAACTTTGTAAACTTATTTAAGAATAGTCCTAAACACATTTTCACAGATCCGTTTGGGCAAAAAGTATCCAGATGTTGGCTAATGTTTCACAGTCATACAGCAGTTCAGCAGCTCATACGCAGTGTATCAAATGCAATTATTGAACACTTGATCACAACATTAAAAAGCATCTCTTAAGAAAATGAGGCATGTAAAAGTTTTAGAAGTGTCACAAGAACAATATTTGCTGGTGCTATTAAAACATTAGCTGCCTGTTAATTTGCAGCCTGAGTATCCAAAGTCCCAGATCACCAAAGAATTGTATAAAACTGTCACCCTGTTCTATCGTCTCAGCAGTCCTTACTGGAAAAGAAATTTCCAAAATTACAAGGCAAGAATGATCTTCATTTTGTCTTCTTGGCAACTAGACCAGATTTGGGCAGTGAGCTTATTTTTCTTTTCTACATTGAAGCAACCTGTTTTACTGCACTAGGCATAAGATATTAACCAGTATTCAGATACTGGCTGATTTCTAGAAGTTCAACTCACTGAAGAAGGGACTTGTAGTACCAGGGCATCCATCTGCCCGTTTCTGTGTGGTTTTTCCCTAGTTGCCAACCCTGCAAACCAACCTAACACTACAACCGAGCCCCATGTTCTTCCCTTCATCTGCAAGTCACTTTGGCCCTTGGCAATCCTGAATTAACCATACTACCTTCAAAAAGGTATAACTGAGAGAATTTACTTAGCAATTCTGTTATTGATTCATGTGAACAATTAGGCCCAGTGTTCTCTCAGCAGATCTGGTTAGAACTAAAAGGAAGAAAAAGCATTAGTTAATTTTGGTCACTACAATGGGTACATAATTATGAAGGTTCTTCTTTAAAGCTGAGCTCATCTAAACTCACATATACCCCGAAAACTTTTCCTTCCCAATTTTAGATGTATCCATCTCAGCTACTCTGATAACTAGACTTTACCTATGGTCCCTTCTCAGATGTGGACTGCACTTTTGCATTCACATTGTTCTCTTCCCCTGGAGTCCTCACTAGACACATATTAAGTTTGTGAAAACTAGACTGTGAAGGGGAAAGAGACTGTCCGTGTGGGTTTTCCACATTCTCCCCTTCCTGCATAGCAGGGAAAATGATGCTGGCTCTGGCACGGCAGTTCCTCAGCAGTCTGAGCCTACAGATCACTGAAGAGGGTGGGGCCCGGAGGACGAGCAGGCTGGAAGAGGAGCGATGTGGCGTATGTCAGGGCCAGAAGTGGCAAAGAAATGCCGCAGAAAGGAGGGAGCCAGGGAAGAGTGCCCCAGAGCACCTCACCAGAAAGGTGGAGCCATAGAGGACCTCCAGAGAGGCAGAGGGCAAGCAGCAAGCAGCTGGAGATGATTGCTGTTGGTGTGGGAGAAAACATGCTGAGGCAGGGCGGTTGGGAAGCTGCACATGGCTACCCAAGAGAGCAGAGCCGGCTGTGCGCCCCAGTGAAGAGTGGCCGGGAAATCGCAAGCAGCTCGCCCTGACAGCTAAGCCAGCTGTGCACCCCAGTGAAGAGAGGGACACAGGAGGGCTCAGAGCTCCAACAGGACAGGCAGCATTGCAGCCCAGAGGTACATGGTAGGGAAGAGTGGGGACAGGAGCTGGGAGGTGACAGAAGCCCTGGTGGGGAAGCTCCATCCAGCTCTGAGGATTTATTTGAGCCCAAAAGGGAGAAGGAGAGCAGTCCCTCTGGAGGGCTGAGGCCCTAGAGACAAGGTGGGGCACAAAGACCCAGACAGTATCAAGGCTGGAAGCAATGACCAATGGGACAGGTATCCCGAGGGCCCAACTGGGACAGAGGGGTACAGCAGGATGCTGAAGAACCCTATAACTCAGTTTGTGGCGAGAACCTAGTGGCCACAAGAGTATACCAGTGGAGGCTGATAAGTTAATTTCCTCAGTTATTGTTTAAAGAACTGCCTTACTCAAAGCAGTGATAAGTTTAGTTGTGGGGATGCTGGCCCAGGTGAGAGAACAGCTGAGGACAAGCTGATGGCTGGAGGATAGCTTACAAAAGGGCAGCATGGGTAAGAACCTATTACCCAGGCAAGCGAACTCGTAGACGACAATGCCAGTTGCAGCCCTGGATGTAGTAAGGGTGGGGTAAAAGGGAGGTTGGAACCCCAACAAAGAAACCAAATGAGTGAGATCGCACAGGTTACCTACAAAGACTCTCCCCCAAGAAGAACATCAAGATGTGGCAGGTGAGAGGGACAACCAACAAGACATACAGGTAATGCTACCCTCACAATCGCACCCCGATGTTGTAAGGGGGTAAGACCCTAGGCAAGAGAGACCCAAAGGCCTATCATACCAACCAGTTACATAAACAAATCAAACAGAGATGCCTACCCTGACACACAGAAAACATGCACTGTGGTATTGCCACTTACATGACATCTTTTATAATCTAGAACTGAAAGACTAGCTACTAGAAATGTAATCTGCCATAATAATATGCAAACAAGCAGCAAGAAGAAGGAAGTAGTAAAATGCAGCAGAAACCAAGGGCAACTAAAAGTTCTTCCCCATTACCACCAATGAAAATTGCTACACCAGTGCTAGCTCCTAATTTATCTTCTTCCAAACAGAATCAGTTAAGGTAGCAAGACTTTTAGGTTGGAAAAAATGGATATTACTTGCAATACATCATTTCCTCTTTGTAAAAGGAAGCCCAGTTCAGAAAGCAGAAGATAATGGTGTTGCACGTAGAGGATAAGATTCCATGCAAACACATCTACTCAAAACCAAAGGAGGAAGATACTACAGATCACATACCTTAATTAAAAATGTATAAATTAGCAATGTAATATTGTTACTGCATGCAGGACAGAAGAGAAATTGAGCTTGCAAGTAACAGTGTTAACCTAAGTAAACAGGAGACATGTTAACTAGCTACATGTCCAAATTGTTTGTTTGTTTATTTTTATAAAAGTGAAAGCATTTACTTTTATTTGGCAAGTAGGAAGTGAAGCCTTTGCTTTAATTAGTTTCTAGTGCAACAAAATGACATTAATAAGAGGTATTTTTCTCATTAAAGGTCTCTTTTTGTACAATTCCACAGTTGTTCAGGGAAAAAAAGATTCCACTTTATTCATATTATGTGAATATTTGTAATTTACATAATTTAAATGGCAACTGTTAGAACCTTTCATACTTTGGAATATGGTACTTTTTATAGTTGGCAGTGCAAGTCCATTTCAATGAAAATGATGGCTGTGAATATAGTGATATTACAGAAAGGTAAAGAAAAATATTGTTGTAAGTTTATTTAGCTTTTACCATTTAAAAATTCATAAATATAAAAATAACAATAAAATTTCATTTAGTAAAATCAATACTATAAAAATCTTAATCAGTACCACTTAAAATCCAACATGATACAGATTTGCAACATCTAATTTGCAGTTTACAGAAATTACTCTTAAGGTTAGCCACCTTACAGCAGTGCAACACCTACAACTGCTATTCTTGCTGCACATATTTTCTTTAAAAGTTCTCCTTTCACATCATTTGAAAAATAGAATGGTCTTAGAGTAGTATAGCTACAACAGAATATGAAGACTTTTAGCCACTTATTCCACTTTCTTCACTTGTCTTTTCTTAGCACCATCACTGTTTCCTCTAGTGGAAGGGGTGTCACAGGATGAAGAGGTGCTAGGGGAAGATAATTTGGCTTCGCTCTTCGTGTTAGATGGAGGGTGTTGCCAACCAAAGAGCATGCGGCCCAGTACAGCTTCAAAGGGAGCAAATGGAGATATTGCAGATGGTGTTAACATCATAGTTACCTAAAAAAGAACATACCACATTAAATAAGCAAACTTCAGTTTTTCAAGCAATCTACACAGACAAGCTTGCATAATACATGTAACAAGTGCCACCCACATAAATGGTTTAGTACAGTGTAAATCTATACACTTCACTAACAATTGTCCCATTTCACCTTCAGGTTACACACTTACGTTTTCTAAAGCAACACGTTGAATGCCATGCCCACAGATTTATAGTAGCAAACAAGAACAAGAGTAATTTAGGTGTTTTAGAGCTGCTCTACAAACTTGCACCAAGCATTCAGTACTGAATTCTAGAAACCCTGTTAATTAGGGAACAGAGTTGCCCACATTCTACATAAGAGTTTTGTAGCTTCTGGTGCAATCTTAATAAAAGTAAGTGCATTTTAACTAAGATAAGCAGTAAACAATGCCAAAGTAGCTACTTCAAAATTAGACTGAAATATAGTGAATAAGCTTTTCTTGCATACATTTAATCGAGCTAAGCTTAGACACATGATGGAGGAGTGGATGAGAATGATGAAATAAGAACTCCCTGATGACAGAGGGTAGAAGAGGGGGGTGTTAATGCCCTGCTAGGCTACCAGCCATGATTTCCATACTATTACAAGAATGCTTCGCTGCTAGTAGTGTAAAGTCAAAAGCTAAAAGCTTCACAATATTAAAGAGCCATTAGTGATAAATGCTTTTAGCCATAATTAGTAACAAAGAATAATTTACCTGTAGCAGTCTTCCAGATTATGGATCTAATCCAGGACTGAACCTTTCAAACTACAAAGCCTTGCTCATGTTCAGAGGACATACTATCAATTCAAGTAAGGGCTTTGCTGAATTAAGTCCTAATTAGATGGCTAAATGAGAGCCATATGCCTCATCCTGATCTTAGCACATCTCCAATATAAACACCAATATACACCCTGCCCACACAAGCAAGCAATTTTTATCCCTAAACCAAGATGTCTGATCACAGGTGTATGCTTATAGAGGTGTAATTCTAAACCACACCATTGAAACATAAAATTTTAAACATCCCTTTAAAATCAGCTGATGTTCAGAAGTGATAGCTGTATGATTCCTCAGGGCTCCAGTATGAAACTGAGGAAGGCCTGTTGAAAGTCCCTGGATTAAGGTCAGAGGGGAGAGCAACAAGGATGATGTCATGGTGGGCTACTGCTATAAACCACCAGAGGATAAGACAGATGAGGCTTTCTACAGATAACTAGAGGAAATTTCCAGATCACAGGCCCTGGTGCACCTGGGGGATTTCAATCACCCTGACACATGCTGGGAGGGCACTACAGCACTGCACAGGCAATCTAGGAAGTTTTTGGAGAGCACTGGGGACAACTTCCCGGTGCAAGTGTTGGAGCAGCCAACTAAGGGCCATGCTCTTCTTGACCTGCTGCTCACAAACAGGGAAGAACTGATAGGGGATGTAGAAGTGAATGGTAATTTAGGCAGCAGAGACCATGAGATAATTGAGTTCAGAATCCTGACAAAAGGAAGAAAGGAGATCACCAGAATAAGGACCCTGGACTTCAGAAAAGCAGACTTGAATTCACTTAGGGAAGTGATGGGCAGGATCACCTGAGGGGTCAGTCTGATGGGGAAATGAATCCAGGAGAGCTGGCTGTACTTTAAAAGAAACCTTACTAAGGGCACAGGAACAGACCATCCCAATGTGCAGGAAGAATGGCAAATATGGTAGGCGACCAGCTTGGTTTGGCAGAGAATCTTTCAGTGACCTTAAACAGAAAAAGAAAGCTTCCAAGAAGTAGAAACTTGTGCAGATGACTAGGGAGGAGCATAAGAATACTGCTCAAGCATGCAGGGAAGAAATAAGGAAGGCCAAAACACAATTGGAGTTGCAGCTAGCAAGGGGTGTGAAGGGTAACAAGGGTTTCTACAAGTAAGTTAGCAACAAGAGGAAGGTCAGGGGAAGTGTGGATCCCTTACTGAATGGGGGAGGCAATCTAGTGACAAACAAGGAAAAGGCTGAAGTACTCAATGTCTTTTTTACCTCAGTCTTCACAGGCAAGGTCAGCTCCCAGACTATTGCACCAGGCAGCACAGTTTGGAGGTGGTGAGCAACCAACAGTAGTGAAAGGACAGGTTAGGGAGTATTTAGAAAAAGTTGGGACACATACAAGTCCATGAGGCCAGCTGCAATGCATCTGACAGTGCTGAGGGAATTGGCGGATGTGATTGCAGAGCCGCTGGCCATTATCTTTGAAAACTTGTGGCAATCAAGTGAAGTCCTAGATGATTGGAAAAGGACAAATATAGTGCCTGTCTTTAAGAAAGGGAAGGAGAAGGATCCAGGGAACTACAGACCAATCAGCCTCACCTCAGTCCCCAGAAAAACCACAGAACAGGTCCTCAAGGAATCCATTTCTAAGCACTTGGAGAAGAAAGTGATCAAGAACAGTCAGTATGGATTCACCAAGGGCAAGTCATGCCTGACCAACCTGAAAGCCATTTACGATGAGATGACTGGCTCTATGGATGCAGGGAAAGAAGTGGATGCGATATACCTTGACTTAGGCAAGACTTCTGATACGGTCTCCCACTGCATTCTTGCAAGCAAGCTAAGAAAGTATGGGGTGGATGAATGAACTGTATGGTGAAAAGAAAATTGGCTCGATCCTAAGGCTCAACAGGTAGTGATCAATGGCTCAAGGTCTAGTTGGCAGCCAGTATCAAGTGGAGTGCCCCAGGGGTTAATCCCAAGGCTGGTTTTAGTCAATATCTTTATTAACTATCTGGAAGATGGTATGGAGCATACTTTCAGCAAGTTCACAGATGACACCAAGGTGGGAGTAGTCGATATATGCTGGAGGGTAGGGCTAGGATTCTGAGTGACCTAGACAACTTGGAGAACTGAGCCAAAAGAAATCACATGAGGTTCAACAAAAACAAAGTACAAAGTCCTGCACTTAGGATAGAAGAATTCCATGCACTGCTACAGGCTTGGGAGCAAGCAGCACCCCCAGGTTCTTTTCTGCAGAGGGTACAGTGGACAATAAGTTGAATGAGTCAACAGTGTGCTCTTGTTGCCAAGAAGACTAACAACATAGTGGGCTTCATTAGTAGGAGTGTTGCCAGCAGATTGAGGGAAGTAGTTGTTCCCCTGTATTCTGCACTAGTGAGGCCACATCTGGAGTACCGTCTGCAGTTTTGGGCCCCTGTAACGGGGCCAATCGGGGCCCATCTCTCCACAGCCTGCCCACCTGTTTCTGGGCTAACCGCCCACCTTCTCTCCTGCCACACCTTGATCTTAATTAATTGAGGTGTTAATTAAGTGGGAGACTGCCCATTTTCTGCCCTGCTGCCAGGTGGCACCATCTGCAGCTCCATTCCTCCCCTATACCGCAGCCCAAGTCTCGCAGCTGACATCATGATGTTCTAATATGCACCAATCCCACACAACGGGCCCCAGAATCCTACTGTAGGATCCCAACCTAGAGTCCTCTGGTCAGGTGGTCTCATCCACCTTCATACAGGCCATGTAGTTCCCTGAAGCTATTTTTCCCCTCTCGGGTGTGGTCCCCCCAGGACCTTTGGCTACCAACCGTGACCCACCTTCAGGACAGTCGGAACCCCTGGCCCCAGCATGGGCCAGTCGAGGGTACTCTCTCATTCAGGTCGGAGTCTCTAGCCATTCACTGTCTCCAGGGGTTCCCCCTCTGGGCCCCCCTTCCCGGACGTGGGGAGCTGGGGTACCTCACACCATGACTGTTGCCCCAGGGTCTCACAGGGGACACTCACTTCCCCCCTGGGCAGCAGACTGTGGTGCTACTACCTCCGATGGAACATGAATTCACCCAAAGGTGAGGGCTAGGGGTTAAGGCACCCCAACCCACCTTTCACCAGGGTGATCACTGGCCTGGCATTTCCTGGGGGCTCCCGCACCACTGGGAGCCCCACCAGGCTACCCACTCCCAGCAGGGTGCAGTTTTAGGTCATGCCCAGGACCAGGAGCCTCCTTACCATCCCCTACAGCTCCTCCCTTACCTCCGGATGGAACTCAGGAGCCCTCTGGCCAGGCAGTGTTGTTGCCTGGCCTCCAGAAGCCAAACTGCCTTGTTGATATGGGCAGTCCTGAATCTAAAATGGCCTCATTAGGCACCTGGCGGCTGCCAGCTCCAGGGCCTTAAAGTGGCAGGCACCTACAGTGCCCTGCCACAGCCCCCCACTACAGAAAGGATGTGGACAAGTTGGAGTGTCCAGTGGAAGGCAATGAAAATGGTTAGGGGCCTGCAACACAAATTCTTAGGAGAGGCTGAGGGAAAAGGGTTTATTTAGTCTGCAGAAGAAAAGACTGAGGCAGGATTTGATAGCAGCCTTTAAACTACCTGAAGGGTGGTTACAAAGAAGATGGAGTAGACTGTCCTCAGTGGTGACAGATGATAGAGCAAGGAGCAATGGTCTCAAGTTGCAGCAAGGGAAGTTTAGGTTGGATATTAGGAAAAAAAATCTCTCTCTAAGAGTAGTGAAGCACTAGAATAAGTTACCTGGAGAGGCAGTAGAATCTCCATCCTTGGAGGTTTTTAAGATCCAGTCTGACAAAGCCCTAGCTGGAATGATTTGGTTGAGGATGGTCCTGCTTAGAACAGGGGGTTGGATTAGATGTTTTCCTTATGTCCCTTCCAACCCTAAATTTGCTATAATTCTATGATACATAAAGCAAACTTGCAACCAACTAACCCACTCTACAGCCTTGTCCACAGTCAGTAAATGTACTAAGACATTGTTTGTATAGTGGTTTAGCGAGATGATTCAACTGTCTGCCCCAACAGAAAGTACTCCCATTTGGAGCTCTCCTAAATTTTCAGACACTTGTCACATCCCCTAAACCAGACAGTCCAGAGACAGGGGCTATACCGCCTGCATACCAAAAGGACATCTCCCACAGGAGTCTGCAGAGGAACTCCATTTCCTTTGCAACTGGGACCAATTCTTTTCTGTGTGTTGGGTCCTGATGTAAATTAGGTTGACTCCATTCACTTCAGTTAAGCAACACAATGTTCATCAACTGATACTGAACAGATCTCAATTTTCCCTTTTCTGAAGAAAGTGATATTTCAGTAGGCAACCAGTTAATTATGCTTCTTGCTCTAAAGAACTGTAAACAAAATACAGTTGTGTAATTATTTTAAAATATATGCATTGTACTTCTAAATTCTTACCTTTGTAACTACTAGAAAGATGGTATAAAAGAACATAAGGTCGTGTCTCGCTATTGGCAGGCTCTGGGTATGTTGCAGTGTGAAGAGTATGGCTCCTACCAGAGTTACTTTTACAGGGCTGGAAAGCAAACATGGTGTGTGAATTTCTCACCTTCACCCTCCAACTGAAACAGTTACCTGGAGCACAAGTATTGGGTGGCTTCCCCCCCCCCCCGCAACACATACAACTCATAACTAAGGCCTTGCCTGAAAATGAAAGGTTAAAAATTTGTTGCAAGAAATTTTAAAGATTAATTATAAGATTTGTTAACGGATTAACGAAGTTATATCATGTGACCTTTCCATTTCAGAAAAAAATTGTTCGATTTCTCTGTTTTATTAACAATATATTCAGTTTGCTTTGCCTTTCACAAGCCCTTTTCTCCTCTCGCTATTAAGTGGTCTCAAATATTTGTTTATGTTCTTAAAGAAGGTATCCAACCACATCATTCTTTTTCTTCCACAAGAATTTTGAATAATTCTTTTGGCACACACAGCACAACTCTATTCCCAAATCGAGGCATGTTGCACCTGTGCACTCAACTACATTCACATTAGTCCTACACTACTTTCAGTTCAGGAACACAGGAGGCCTGGCATGTCTTTCTATAGCATTGTTTTGTGCAATACAAATGAGTCTTCAATTCAGGACTAAGGGTATAAAGGACAGCTTCTTGTGTGCTCTAGAACTAGCTTTCTAGGGGGGTTGGGGAAAAATAGAAACATAGTTTGACACCTTAAAATGTTATCTATCTATTATCCACACATAATTAGAACATGTCAATAAACTCCAGTGCATGTTGTACCAGAATTTAATTACTCCCAGGTGCAGCATTTGCATCTGCGACTGCAACACATTAAGCCAGGGCAGAGCAACCTGGGCTGGCAGGGAGATCTGGGGGAGTCTGCCTGCCAGCTGGGATCTGCTCCACAGCTCTGTCCCAACTTAATGTGCTGTGAAGGAGCTGACTGGGACTTGAGGGTGCTACAGTGGGGGGCTAAATGGCACACAGCCCCCGCACTGTAGCATGCTTGTGCCTGAACCAGACTGGTCTACACGTGTTTCAGTGCACATAACTACTCCAATGTAGGCTACTTGTCCCGGACAGTACTATCCTACAGCAGAGTTAATAAATTTACTGCACCCTAATACAGGTGCACATATAAACAGCAACTCTTTACTGCAGAGCTAGTTAGTCAGCTCTGTAGTTAAGTGCACATGTAGATGCAGCAGCCTCCACTCACTCAATGCATCTGGAATGTTTTTTGTGATCAAAAGTTCAACTTTATTCTTACATTTATATTTGCAATCCTGTGCTCCAAGACTTGTCCAATTGTTTTTCAAACCCCTCTAGATTAATGAATTTATCTTTGTAACCACCAACCATTGGGAAAAAGTTGCCATGGGTTTTCTTACAACATTTCAAGCCAGGAGGACTGGTGTGTGTCCAACTTCTCATTGTCCTGGCATACTGAACATCTGCTTTTAGTCTTTGCAATGCAACAATTTGGTATTTGCAACTATATTCTTTTGCTAAGAAATTTAAATAGGAAAGTAGCTGCATTGCATCAAACTGAGTAAAACCATTTTTCTACCAAGTATGAAAAATGTAGATCACTAGAGAGTAGCTGACACCGTAAGTGTTGAAGAGCCTTCTTTTTGGAAATAATTCTGCTCATATATTTTGAATTGCTGTTCTGTCATTCTTTATTACCAAGGACAGCTGGATGAAAACAGGATTTTGAAGTATTTACCTGTTTCTGCTGCTTTTCTCACACCAGAAGTCGTAACCCTGTTTTTGAAAAGTTATTTCCATGGAAGCTAAATGGGAAGGCACATGGGGAGGCAAACTAGTTTAAAAATGCCCACAATGGGCTTATCCGCCCTTGCAGTAGTATTTTGTGGTCTACTACTCAATTTCACTTCACTTTTTCTTCAGACAGAAGCTAAATTGTTTAATAATCCCATTTTACCCTCTGGAGAACACTAGCAGCATCTGTCTTTTAATAGAAAGATATTGCTCTAACTTAAATATTTAATAGTTGATTTGCATATGACCAGAAAGGCGAGGAATTTTTTTTGCTTGTTTGTTTGTTTTTTGGAGGGAGTGCATGTTCGTGTTCAGTGCTGAAAGTGACCAGACTCTGGGAAACGGAGATCATCTACTTACTTTCAGAACCACAGATCATCAGAAGAATCATATACTTCATTCATACTACCCTGCCACACTCGATTCAGTCAGAAACACAGTAAATGAACATTTTTAGAAGACAAGAATTTTTGCCTTGCCAATTCAGACAATTGCCAATTGTAATGAGCTGTCTTTGCAAACTGACAATTTTTCATCTGGACACGCAGGCTTTGGTAACACCCATAGTCTCTCCTGCCTTTTCCCCTCACAGCATACTAAGGACTTTTTGTATCGAGTCCCAAGCTTGTGATGGGATGCCTTATGGCTGTACTAGAGAGCCTGAAATATTCTTGCAAACACTTCCAGACAAAAAACTTCTTGTCTTGTTGTCAGCAAACCACAAGGGACTGGACTCTGTAACCCAAGAGGTCTCTTCCAGTCCTGTGTTCCTATGAAGTGATATGATGAGTTAATGGTCTCAGAGAGGTCAAGCAAATAGAAAAGCTTTAGACTGAATTTATAAGCAGTCTCCTCACATTTATTTTCAAAAGCTCAACCAAGGAAGTTAGCCTGAATGTGGTTTTCAAAATTATTCTTGTTGCAATATGGTTATATCAACTTACTAAGACATCTTCAGTAGCTCATTACTTTCAGGTTTCCAGATACCTCTCACCAGCTGTTCAAAGTTAGAGATTAAGCCACCACCAGCTCCTGAAAATGCAATAAGGTAAAACATGTCAGTACTACCATCTTCATGATTTAGTAGCTAGGAGTGCCCTTGATGAGCAGCAAAATCCCCCACTAACTTCAGGGAAACATGATCTGGTGCCAGAAATGAAGATTTAGACAAAGATTAGTTGAAACTTTCAGTGGTAACTTGCTTAACCAGTTACTAGTGTCAGACACCATAAAGAACCAGTTGCTAAAAACCTCCCCTTTGAAAGTCAGGTATTATAAGAATGGGCACACAAAATAGACGCTTAGACACATCTGAAGTCACTAGTTCATTAATTTAGGGCATTGTATTCCATTTATTCAGAGGAAGGCAGATTTGAATTTCTACACAGATCTTACATTGTTGTTATACATGAGGGCATTTCAAAAAGTAACACCAATTTCAAAATAAAATAACTGTGTAATGATCATTTGCTGGACCACACCACTTCTATACATAACTTGCAAGTGATGGGTGCATTTGGTAATGCCCCCATCCATGATCTCCACTGCTGTGTAGTGTTACCACTTATTGCACACGAAATCGTTTTATTTTGAAGTTCACATTATTTTTCAAACAACCTCATACTACAGTGACCTCTGTATTCAAAGTCTAAGCTCTCCATTATGAGAAGTTAAAGTCTGAGGATTATAAGAAACATATGCATAGATTAATATACTGTGGAAGAAAAGGAACAACTGAAGTGTTGCAGTCCGACTGGTCAATAGGTTTTATGATCAACTGGGACAGCAAAAGTTGCAATCACTTCCGGTTACAACTTGTCTTTACACTCCTATGAAGTGCAGAACTTCACTGAATACTCCTGGCTATAGAGTACTAACATTGACATTGAGTTTTACAATAGATTTCTAGATATGATAGGTAGTTTAGGAAATAATTACACAAACGTATCTGTTTATCAAAAGTCTTAAGACATATAAGAAACGTTAAATAAAGTAGCATTCCAGCCATTCAGAAATACAAGAGCTTTAAGAGCTATTTTAAAAATACTGTTCAAATTACATAGCAGGCCCATCAGTTCTTTTTGCCACTGACCACTCATCCTTTAACCGTGACAGACATGGCTCCCTCCAAAATCATTAAATGCTATTCCTAATGTGAGCAGAGAAATTGCTACACTAGCTTTCCCTCCCTGAGAGGGCAACAGTTTGTGTTTAAGGCAACATCCCTGCAAGACAGGATACAGTGATACAGCTAAGACTAGAGAGCTGGTTATGTCAGTATAACTTTAAATATCGCAATTCATCAGAACAAGTTATTTTATATACTACCTCTAGCCCAGCCAACAGCTACCATGATAAGCCAGGCATTTTTGTAATGGCTGTTCGCATGTGTGATTCCACCCGTTATCTTCCAAGTTCTAGTCACTTCTTTCATTCCTGCAACCATCAGTCGAAGAGGCAGAAAGGAAAAGCATCGGTAGAACATATCTTGTGGGCAATAAAATACTAGATACCTGAAATTTAAGAGAAAGTTTCCAATTATTCATTAAAATCTCTTCACTAAGTGTGATCTCATGAAATTGTTTCCCTACAATCTCTTAAGAGGCTTCATTATAATAGACAGCACACTGAAATGTTCTGCAACTTAGACAGTTTTTAGTTGTAAATATATACATACACATATAAAAACATATATAAATTTCCAACATACCCATTCAAAAGACTCCTTATTACATATAGTCCCTCACATCGTTAGTCATATTTGCCAAGGCGCCCTTAATTTGCCCTAGAACAAAGATTAAAATACACTTCTCTTCACCAACTATGTTCTTTATTTCTGTCCAGCTTCAGTAGTTCACAGTTTAAATTTCTGAGTTTTTGGTTAATATTATATAAGAACATTTACTTACATTCTGATACTTAACAATTATCGACAGCAACACAACATGATACAACTTTAGCAAGACTCTCACCACTTGTTACTGTCAATGCCAGCTGTGAGCTAAAGCTGTCCTCAAACGCATCTAATATCTTATTGTGACCAGCACCTTCTTAGTCTGTTTAACTTCTAGATTTTGTGGCTAAAAGTTCTTTATATTTTAAAAATGCTTTAAATGAACCTAGTATACAGTGTTCATAACTTGAACACTAAACTACAATCGGGAGCTTCACTTTATCAAGAATGGGCTTGTTTCCACTGCAAACTATTTCCACTGCAAACAAGATGGTCTCAATGTAGGTGGGCATCCAGGATAGTCAGGATTGCCTAAAACAACAGAGTTTGGTTGTTTTTTTAAGAAGCCAGTAAGATTAAAAGCTAGACAGATCCCTATGCAACTAAATCTTCATTTTCTTAACCCTTGCAATCGCTTCTAAATATTTGAACTGTAGTATTGGTTTATTGGCACGTATCGTAGATTGAGTTCCTTCACAGACATTTGGCATTTACACAGAGCCAAAGACTCCAAAGATTTGTTGTTATTGGGTTTTTGTAAAGTTTGGAAAGAGAACATCTACCCATTTTTCTTGCACTGCAAAAGGAAGTAGAAAGCATTTGAGGAAGAGGAAGGCATCTTCCTGCAGGTTTTGGCTTCTCCATCCTGTCCTGTCCATCTAGGATCGAGAAAACAGTTCAATTCCAGCAAAGAACTAACCTTCCTCCTTCTGCCTCCCCTACCAGCAATCAGAGTTCAGCCCTCAATTGTGTCATTTAGATTAGTCAAAGGTAACAATAAAGAAAGTCATATTCCATAGATTTCAAGACCTATGAAGGCATGACAGACTTGTGGCCTTGCAAGGAATTGTGCTTCTCTTTATAAGGAGGAGCCAAGTTACTACCTTCCTAAGAAAGAAGTGGTCACAGAAAAAGCAAAGCACCACCTATCAAAACACACTGTCCTTTCCTGTTAGGACAGTTGTACAAGTTCCCCAGAGGCTGGATCAGTTTCCCTGTAGTTCACATCCAGGTCTACCTCAGGCAGCAATAAAACACCAAACTGATTTAAGTGTACAACTCCCAGTGTAGCTAGTTTAAAGCACTGAATAAATGAATCTGTCAGAACAAATTAAAGAAAAAGATAGGAGAGAACATTTCAACATTTAGAAGGACTTCCTATCTCTTCACTTGAAGACATTAATGTGTATTAATGCATTGTCACAAGTTGCATTACTGCACATTTGTCCAAATAAGTACTGCTGAATCCACTTTCGGAACTGACTGATGGTCTTCTTCCTCACATAAGGGAACTATTTAATTACTTTTAAGTTATGCAAAAAAAGTGACCATACTACGTTGCACAGGTGTAGATGCAGAGCCACTACTGGGAAAGGGGGTCATGAATAGTCAATGAATTAAAAACTTGGATACTAAATGCCTATCGATGCCCAGATCTTCATCTGAAGTTGGATTAGGAGATGGATATATTTATACACCTTTGCCTTCTTCAGTGAAGAGTTCTGAGAAAAGGCAACAACTCTGCATGCCACTATGGTCAACCACAAATAATCACATCTGCACTGAAACAGATGTTAAGCATGCTAAAGGGCTAATAATCGAAGTAATATTCAGCTCAGAATGATTTTGTTCCACCAAAACCTTTTTGTAACACTTTAACAAAAAACTGAAACCCAACCTGCGTGTAGTTTGTATAAATTAGGAGGCAAGCACTACGTGTTGCCACTGCATTTCCAACCCATTTGATACAATTCAGCTACCTCCAGCCAGATAGAGGCAATGCTTGATCTTGTTTTACTGTGCAGATGTAGTCATAAGTCACATAACTCATGTAAGTGTCTTAATATTCATAACTGTTAAATGTTCACTTTCATGGCAGCCTCGTCACATTGATGTAACCATGAGCCTGGCAAGTGATTCCTTTATACAGGCATTATTCTGCAGAATGACAGTGTTTACACTTCAGATGTACTGAAAAAAAACCTAATCTATTTTGTAAAGGAATGCAAATGCATTTTACAAAAAAAAAAATGCAGTTTTACTTTACTGCAAAGAAAAGTTTTGACTTAGTATTTTACACTACTCAAGCTATAAAAATAGGCAGACTTAAATTAAGACTGTAGATTAAGTATTCTGTAGAAAAGTGGTATAGTTATCCATAGTACTACTCCTGTTATTTTCCATGCTCCTAATCTCTTGTGTTATGGTATATACTGAGAGCTACCAGTAGATGTTGCTGTTCTACATTACCCAAAAACTGTAAAAGGCCTGAGTAAAACTTAGTTCATGAGTACTAAATGCTAAAATAAAGCAGATCAAATGAGAATTTTATCTTGATTCTATCATTAATGTAATAACAAAAAGGACATCTTGCAGAATAGTTCTTAAAGTTTAAAAATATTCTGATTTGTCACTGGTATCACACTCCCTTTTCACTTAAGGGTAATAATGTTCACATATCTTCTGGATATTAAAGGGATACTCAGTTTTAAAATATACCACTTGTTAAATCTCTCCACCTACTATTATTACATTCAAGACTACTATGAGAAATTACTGATTGGTTCACATTGTGCATATGATAGTTTGTCTCGTCAGTTTCACTGTTTTTTCCTGGATGCAAACATGGACTCTTTCTGCATGCATCTCACATCAACAATAAAAACTACTATTGGCAAGTCATCTTTATTTTAAAACGTTACAATTATAAAACCTCCACCCCCACCCAAATGCTTCTAAATCATATGGAAGTCTATTAGGTTTCAAACAGACAGCATGTAAGCAGTCAAATAGTTTTCCCAATGTACTTCAAGAAAATTTAAGTTAGAAACAGTGAGTTACAAGGTTGAAATTTACAAGTTGCTACATTCTCTTGGTGGCAAATGTAGGAGTACTGCAAAGGCAACATTTTCACATCAAAGTAAAGAAAGTGCATCACTATGCAATGAGCTGTTAGACTGAAGTCAGGCTAGAAACAGATGTCATCTTTGTGACGCCATACAAAAGCCAAGCAAACAGACGTCCACGCCTTTTGTTGCACCACAAGTGCCAAAAATTTGTAGCCGTGAGAGAAGTGGTGTAAGTTTGTCTTCCAGAGCTGCCTGTGCTCTTAAGGTGCCTTGGGCAGGTGCTGCTGGGGCTTCAGGGGCCTGATCCCATGCACCCAGGAAATTCACATTCCCAGGCATGCAGGATTGGGCCTATGACAGGCCTGCAGCCCAGGTTCCCCCATTTGCAGAGGCATATCCAGAAATCAGGACACGCATATTGCACTTCTGCACCCCAACTCAGGGCGCATGTCCACACATGGGAAACCCAGTCAGAGGCAGTCCCAGGGATTCAGCAGCCCTATGCCTGCCATGGGATTCCTGGGGCATGTGTCTGGAAGCAGGGAACCTAGGATTCCCCTGTTTACATTTGTACCATAGGATCAGGCCTCCTAAGCCTCAGGAGTGGTAGCCCAACTCCACAGGATAACAGGTGACATCTGTGTTGCACAATGAACGTCAGCTGTGCCAGGACACATGCTGGCACAACTGATCTGCTTCATTTGGCAACATATGTTTATAGCCTCAATGCCCAGCCCCGAGCAGAGTTTTAGGTTACATTTCCAATTTAGGCAAAACCTTATCACTGATATATGTTCATAGTCAAACATGGAAAGACCAAAGTTATGTATTTACATTCTACAATTGTGACTGCTTACCAGACTAATGATGCAAGTAAGACATTTGTGTTGTTTGCAAGGAACCCTACTGGAGACTCAGCAAGCATCAAGGAGGATAAAACAGAGCCACCAAAGCAGTGAAGCATAGTACTAACCCAGCATGCAACAGGGCTCTGATAGGATATTTCCACTGCTCCTGAATTGAAACAGAGTAAAAAAAACAGTCATCATAAAAAGGGACACCAAATATTAAATTTAAAAACACTTTCCATTTATTTGTAATGTTATCCAAGCCATTTATACACTGAACAAAATAAACCACTAAGATTGCATATAATGGAATATAGGCAATCTATACATAAGGGCTTAATCTGTCCGTCTGTCTGTCCGTCTGTAACATCCTTGGGGGGCTGTGGCTCCAGTCAGTGCTGTATCAAGAATGCCCATCAAGAATGACAGGCAGGGACAGAGCACCGCCACCCACCACCCTGTGCAACTGCCACCTCCCGGGGGGTGGCATGCAGTTGGACACGAAGTGGCAGCCATGTGGGGTAGTGGCCACTGCGTGCAAGCTCCATCCCCCCATTCAAGCCTGTTTCCCCCTTCCCTCCTGCTTCTTGGGGTCTGGGCCCATTCCCCACCCCACCCCCCGTCCCTGCTGGAGGGGCAGGGGGAGGGGAGGAGCGGGCTCAGGGCTGCCACATCAGGCCAGGCCAGACCAGCCCCACTGCTCCCCCCCCACACTGCTGTGGCGGGCCAGCTTCTCTCCCAGCTCAGGCTCACTCTTCCTCCCTGCCAGCGTCAGGCTTGGGCCCACTCCCCCCCTCTCCCTACTGCCACCACTCTGGTGCATCCACTCCTCCCCCCACCCGCGTCAGGCCTGCTCCTCCCCCAACCACCACTGCATCAGCCCAGGTCAGCCCTGCAGGCAGCGACAACGGAAGAGTGGAGGGGCAGGCCGAGGCCAGTGCAAGTGGCCTCGCCTCCCTCCCCCCCCACGCCGCCATCACCTATGAGGAGCAAAGGGGGGGGGGGGGGAGGAAAAGAGGCCAGCTCCGGTGGCCTCACCCCTCCCCCTCTGCTCCATCACCACCACCTGCAAGGAACAGGTCCGCTCCATCCACTCTTTTGCCACCGCCTCCAGGGAGCAGGGCGGGGAGGGGAGGTAGGAGACCAGCAGCTGGCCTCGCCCCCCATCCTCTGTGTCCCACCATCATGGCTATGCACTACCACTTGTCCAAATGCTTCTTCGCAAATGGATTGGCTGTTTGTCAGCCAATCAAAGCGCACAGACAGACAGATGTTTTTATAATATTAGAATAATATTCTGTGTCCCTTTCTTGATTCAAACTAATGTTGCCCCTCCTCACTTTTTTTTAATTCCCTACTGAATATGCTGAACAAACCACTGTTCCCTATTCTTCCCTTCTCCCCAGCAGCTACAATGTGGTCAGAACGTTGACAAGATTAATGAATAAATATGCAGCCATCTGAAACAATTTTTCAGAGATAAATCTTGGCACTTGTCTATTTGTTTTGTGAAGGCAGCACAAGAAATAGGGTAGTGCTGTTTTCGTAAAACCAGAGCTCATCAACACATCGATGATGGGAAAAAATGACACTGAAGTCTTGACCACCAATATTGACAACATCTCAATAACTTCCATTTATAAGCCCCCAGGAAGCATTTTGCCTTTGTACACCCAAGAAACCCAGACCTTGAAAAAGCATGCATGATCATGAGTGACTTGAATAGCCATAGTAATCTGACAGGTTACAGCAAAAAGAACTGAGAATGGCAACTTGGTTGAAGATGCAAGATGAAGGCATACCATGTAAGCCTGATCCATGACTCAAAGCTACCTGGGTCTTTGACTAGCTCCCAATGGAGATGAAGCTATAATACAGACCTCACCTTTGTTCTGATACCAATATAGAAGTTATGTGCAAAAAAGACATGTTGGAACCCATTCCCCATGCACAGCACAGACCAGTTGCTATCAATGTCACAGCAGCCATAACTCCAAATATAGTACCAATACACAGATCGCTTCAATTTTAAGAAAGCAGAACACTAGAGAGGCTTTTCTGAATACCTTGACAAAAAAGTGACACACATCAAACCAGTCTTGGATAACTATGACCTCTTCATGAATGCACTGCACAAAACCTCCAAGAGGTATATACCTCAGGATGCAGAACTGAGTATATTCAAGGCTTACTCCCATACTAGCAGCCAAATACAAAAAATACCAGAAAATGTTTCAAAGAGATCCTCTCTCTGGAAGACACTACTGCGGCAGGAACAGCCCTAACTAACAAGCTCCAAGAAAAGGCAATGGAACTGGAAAGAATGATGGAAAGGAATAGATATAACCCACACTAGCAGAAAGTATGGTTAACATTTGCAAGCTGAGTAATGACCCAAAGAAAGTACAGCAAACCACAGCATCACAGCCAACCAGGTGGCTCACCAATTTCTGCTCAATGGTAAAGCTTTGAACAAACAGCCTAAAATATGGATTAGACTGCAAACTGATCTGGAGGAAAATCATTTTAGCATGCCATACACAATGGATGCACTTGACACTGGAATAAAAAAAATCACTTGAAGAATGGCAAACAGCTGGACTTGATATGCACAGAGCAGATCAAACACTTTGGTCCCACAACTTGGTTACGGGTATTATGCCTTTTTAACAATTGCTCATCAACCCTTAGAATACCTAAATTATGGCAACAAGCCCATGTAATAGATCTATTAAAGCCAGGGAAGGATGCCTCTGGCCCAGAGAACTTCAGGCCTGTGTCACTTCTGTGCCATCTTTATAAGCTTTACAAATGCCTTATTCTCAATCGCCTTTCACCTCATATCAAACAACATCTAATACCAGAACAAGCTGGATTTAGACCAGGCAAGTCCTGCACTGGCCAAATACTAAACATCACTCAGCATATAGAAGATGGATTTGAGAAAGGATATGATAGCAGGTGCTGTGTTTGTAGACCTATCAGTGGTAACACGTTCAACCACCAAAATGGTGCTTGCCAAAGTCTACAATATGATGCACAAGATTACCACCTAATGCAGCTCATCTGATCTCTTTTGGAGAACAGATCATTTTTATGTAGAACTGTGCAAGAAACAGAGCCACTGGAGACAGCAATGCAAGTGGCCTCCCACAGGGTAGCATGTGCTAGCACCAACCCTTTTTAACATATACCAACGACCAACCCATACAGAGTAATATGAGGAGCTTCATATATGCTGATGATCTATGCATCATGTCAAAAGAAGGACTTCACCACTGTCAAGAACAGACTGACATGCACTGAGCAACCTCTCAGATTACTGCAATAAGAACCAGCTTTGTGCCAACCCAGCCAAGACTCAGGTCACAGCTTTTCACCTATGCCACAGAGAAGCCAAGTGGAAATTAAACATCACCTGGGATGGAATCCCACTGACTAATCACCCAAACCCTGTGTACTTGGGGTTTACATTGGACTGAACACTTACCTTCAAAGCACATGTAGAGAAGATGAAAGGGAAAATCAGTGCCCACAACAACATACTTCAAAAGTTGGTCACCTCAAAGTGGGAGCAAACCCAGCTACATTAATGAACCACTGCTATTGCCTTGTGTTACTCCACTGCAGAGTATGCATGTCCAGTATGGGAACAATCAGTTCATGCCAAGAAAACAGACCAGTTCTAAATGACAGCTGTCATGAAATAACAGGATGTCTAAAGCCAACACCAAAGGATAGCCTGTACTTACTGGCTGGCATTGCACCACCTGATATCAGAAGAAAGGTAGCAAGCCAAAAAGAAAGTATAGCAGATGGAAGACCCCAGGCATCCACTGTATGGTCACACAGAAGTAACCTAAATGGCTTAAAATGAAAGAGTTTTGTGACCAGTGTTGCACATGATTGGACATGATGGTTACAGGCATGAAGTTATGGAAGGAAAGATTATGTGCAATCAGGTGCTCAAAAGGACCTGGAACCCAGAAGGCTGATCTAGATTGGCCAACATGGTGATGCCCAAATTGCCTGCACATACAAACTGGAAGATCAAAAATAAACATGATCAAATGGGGCTACTCTTAATATGGCACAAATATATGCGAGTGCTGTAAAGTGCAGACTGTGGAGCACCTGCTTTTTTGCCAACCCCTTTAGTGAGACCTGTATGAAGGAAGACCTTTTATGGAGCAACAGGAAGAGGGAACCATCACTTGTGCATGATTCCAGAAAGACATCCAGTTTATGACAAAGAAATCACTGAGAAGTGAAACTCTGCCAGTCTGCAAAAGGAAACCTGCAGTTTCCCACATTTTTCTCTTTTAAAGAAGAAAATCTATGATTTCCACAGCAAACAGAAAACCCAGATCCCTGCTGATTAGCACTCAAGCTCTGAACACCTTAGTGAGGAATCCTCGCTGAAGATCCATCCGAGTAACTGTGTCCTCCTCACTCATCCTTTTGAGACATCTCATAGCTTTGGGTCACAAAAATCTACACTTCTCTTGCAAATCAACTGTGTCAGTTGCACAAGGACCCGTCTATCCTTTAACAGAAACTGGGGGAAGGAAGCAACATTACTATCAGTACATAACTGTTTTAGTCTGCATTACTCACTGAAGAACAGGTTGGGTTTAGTACAAATTAAGTCAGAGCCTGTGTTCTACTTACACCCTTAGCCAGGTCAGCTAGCTGAGGCTTAGAACACCTCCAAATCCACGTCAGAGGATTTTGTTTGGATTATGGCAGGAGGTTATTGCTAAAACCCATGTAAGAGTCCATGTTAAACAGTGTTAGAAATAACTAGTGGCAATCCTAAAACCATTTGTTAGATCCTCAAGAAGGATAACAGACTTAGTGCTGGTATGGCAAGTGACAGGAAAGGACAAAAAGGTATCTGGTTAAAAAGGACAAACAAGTATATCAAGAAAAGCAAAACATGGATGGATGTGCTAAGTCTCCAACACAGAATAGCATTACTTTTTTCTTTTGTAAAGCATTCCAGTATAAGGCACTGCTATGACAAGCTTTGGTTTAAATGTCTTTAACTCTAAGGCTAGGTACAGACATTCAAAAAGTCCAAGCCTGAATCAAGTCAATCTTTGCAACTTGGTCTAACCCATGTGGACTGAACCAAGAAGCAAGTGGCTAAACATTCACTAGTGACTCTGGAAATGCAGCCCCATGCCTGCAGTGGTTCAGGCTAGAAGCTGGAGGGGTGCTACAGCGAGCCCTCCCTTCCCTTCAGCAGTAGCCAGAATGCTGAAGGGAAGCTGAGATGGGGGGGGAGGGGGGGGCGGGAAAGAGGGGAGCATGGCCAAGCCCCAAGCAGGTCACCTGGGGGCAGGGGGGAGGTTTAAACCCCCACCCTGGTCTGCACAGTACCCAGTTACGGTGTACCTGGAGGAGGAAGGGGAAAGCAGCCCCTGCCAGGCAGTCCCCCACCCCTTACCCCAGTCGCTGTTCAAGCAGCAGGGTATGTGGCCAGACACTTGCCCCAGCAGCAGCCTGAGCTGAAGGCAGAGGCGGTTTAATCCCCCTCCTCCCTCCCCTCTCCCACTAGCATGGGACCCCAGACAGGGTCTGCCAGGCAGTGGCACAGCAGTCCCTGTCAGGCATTTCTGGCCACTCGAGGAGCAGGGGGTGTGGCCATCGTTGGCGGCAGCCTAAAGGCAAAGTGCAGGAAGAAGGGGGTGTTTAATCCCCACTCCTTCCCCTCTCCCATGGCGAGTAGGGGGAAATGCCTGACAAGGGCTGCAGTGCCTCTGCCCGGCAGACCCCAGCTGGGGTCCCACACCAGTGGGAGAGTGGGCCGGGGATACATTCCCTCTCCCTCCCCCTCTTTGCCTCAGGCTGCCACCAGGGCTGGTCACACCCCCTGCTGCTCGAGTGGCGAGCTGGGGAGGAAATGCAGCCCAGTCTGCCTGGTGGGGCAAGCATCCCCAACCAGGTTTCCCACCCTCACTCCTTTATCAGCCAGCCATCACTGCTACAGCTAGAGAGCAGAGGGGCAGGGCCAACCCTGATCTGTTGGATGAGGGCTCAGGACTGTAAACCATTTTGGGATGCTGGGGGACCATGACTTAACTTGAACCAGGAAGGGGTCTGGGACAGACATTCCATAAACCAGTTTGAACTAAATCAGTTAAGTTTGATACTACCTACATGGTTTGATATCTTATACCTTAAGATATATTACAGGTATATCTTAAGCCAGTTTTGACCGTTTTGCAACTGGTATATGCGCACTGAACTGTTCTGTTACAGGCTTAAACCAGTTTCTATCTCTTGAACTGGTTTGTGTGTAATTTCTGCCCCTAGCCTAAGAGTCATTCCCAATCCTTTCCCCCATTTTTGCACTAAAGCTAAGGAAATCCATCCCTTGACACTTCAAACAAAACACTAGAACTACTCTACCATAAATCTTATGGTTTCACTGATATTCTTGCCTTCTCCTTTATTTTGTAGTAAATAGGAACATACATTTAAAGCCCTTCTCCAGACCCTAACATTGTCCACAAATGACTGCACACCCTCTGCAGGAATATGCTTCAGGATTGCCTTCCATGCAATTCCACCAACTCAGGTGTGAGCAGTCTGCTGAGAGGGAAGACTGATATTATGGAGCAAGCCATGAAAGCTCACTCAACCTAACTCTGTATCTGGGTATATGGGACACAAAGAAAGGAATATGCATTTCTCTGAAGGAGGGAGTTGGAAGATAAATCTCATTATCAAAGGCAACATATGCTCTTCTACACACACCCTTAAAATGGAGCATTTACTTTCTGAAATTATGTTATTTTACATGTGGTTTTGTAGCTGCAAAAAAAATCAGCTATTGTGAACTCCTATACAAAAGACAACTTTGCATAAATGCAGACAGGTGCCAGTCTTCAAATCTGAACACAAGACTATTTGCAATACATATTTAATCTTGACATCAGTTTCTCACTAACACAATTATTAATGTTAAAAAGAAAAAAAAAAGCAGATGTCTGATCAGGTTAATTACTTCCTATTAACAGTGCCCCTAGCATTAAAATTTGCACTTAATTAAATTTAACTGTACATTTGACAAGGCTAACAAAGAAGTTAACAGTCTGAGAGAACTACCAGGTTTACTTAATGGCACAAGTTAAGTATATAAAGTATTACCGCTACTAGTGGTAAAGAGTCCAGGACTCTCTGATCTTGTCCACATTTGGGACAAGTACAGATAGTCAAAAGCCCAAGGCTGAATTGTTTCAATCTTTGCAGGTTAGTCTGAAAACTGTAGACTGAGCCAGTAAGCAAGTAAACAGATGTTCACTTTTGATTCTGGAAACACAGACATGCCTGCAGTGGCCCAGGCCAGAAGCTGGGGGTGCACGACAGCAACTCCCTCTGATCTGTTGGAGCAATCAATTTGGGCCAGGGCAAGCCTGCCCATCCTGCCCAGGGGCAGAGGGGGTGGGGTGTTGCAAAGGAGGTACAAAGCATCCTCCTTGAATCTGGAGGGCTCTCAAGAGCAGTAACTGAAACATTCACTACTACTAGAGTACTATAGTGTGGAACCAGACTAAAGGAGGGCTCCTACTTCAGCCCATCCACTGAAGCTGTCCCTTGTGGGGATAGATAAGCAAAAAAAGGAAAAGCCATCAGTTCACAACTGTTTTGTCATGCCTCCAGACTTTTCTTAGTCATCTTTCAGGCAAGCAAAGCACATAACAACTAAATGTCAGCACATAACCAACCTGCTCTCAGCGACACAACCCAGCCAAGTTTGGGACTCTACCAAGCTATCAAATGTGAAAGTAACACGCACTTAATCCTGTACCAGCCCTGCAATGTTATGTTTAGCATTATTACAAATATCTTGGCACTAAATACTAACAGTTTGCAAGTTCATGTTTGGAGGGGGGGTTTTGTTAGAGCCAAAACAGACAAGCAGTGAGCTAAAGACTGGATGTAGCTTTAGCACTGCTGCCTATATTATGGGTAGGACAAAAGGGAATGTTTGGCTTCTAAAAGATTGTAACTTGTAATATAAACAAATCACTGTTTATATTTAGCTTCTGAAACATCCGCTAAAGCTATGGAGACAACTTCATGCAACCATGAAGACCATGATTAGGCCAGAGCCAACTGGATCTGTAAATACTGTAGTTTGGAGGTAAAGATAAGTTTTTTAAAGTTGTGTTCAGCCACTGCTTAAATGTGGGATCTTAAAGTTTTCCAGTAAACTGTTCTTAGAGCACCCACCTCTGCCCTGTGCACAAATCTAGGGCTCATGGGTCCCCCTGCTGCCCTTAGGAGTGCACAGTGGTGGGGAGCTGGCCCCCACCTCACCTGAGCCCCCCCACAGGCTCTGCTCCAGCCGTGCTGCCTGGTGGGAGAGGGGAAGCCAGGTTCCCTGCTCCACTCTGCTGCACTACCCACCACTTCCAGCACCTCAGGCACTGCTGGGGCGGGGGAGGGGCAGGAGGCTGCAGACCTGGGTCCCTAGCCCTGTAGTACTGCCAGCTGAGGCCCCGCCTCCGGCTGAGCTGGAGGTGCAGGGGGCTATAGGTGGGGGGCAAGGGGCACCAACAGGGCCAGGGGGGTTGTGGGGTGAAGAGAGAGCAAGAAGAACCAGGAGGGCCAGGGGACTGTGGAAGTGAAGGTCACCAGTACTGCCTAGGGGACTGCAAGTGGGGAGTGAGGGTTACCTGCAGAGCTGAGTGGTTGTAGCGTGGGGCCTGGCCCTGCATTCTATGAGCTAAGGGGGTAGGGGGAGCAATGATTTTCCTTGATTAAAAAAACCCAAAAATCAAATATCAAAATGTATAGGTTTAGAATTTTATTATAGTGATTGGAGGCACTGGTAGGCTTCCAGATTGCTTTAAAATTGTAAATGTTTCAATAAAGTATTGTGTTCAATTGATACCTATATATAACCGTGTTTCATTTTAATAATGGATTTGGGGGGTTTTATCAGAGATCTTTCAATTTTTTTAATCAAAGAAAATCAGGATCTGTGGTGATAAGCCACATGTTTTGCTTACATACCCATCAGAAAACTAAAAATCTCTTCTAAATTAAATAATTTTGCAACCATTTGAAATCACTATTTCCCACATCAGCAGCATAAACAGTTGCAAATCTTGTGTCCCACCCTCTTCCAAAAACACACAGCACCAGATTAAATCAAGATCCCATGCCAAAAATCTACACCTCCTCAGAATGTTACCACATCTAATTACCACAGAAAAGGATAACTGTATATTCCCCACGAAGTCATAGAAAAAAGTAGAAGGGACCTCAGAAGATCATCTAATCCACCTTCCTGGTCAATGCAGGATCATCCCTATGTAATGTCCAACTCAAGTGAGCTGCTGGGCCACAAGTAGCTACATCATGGAGGCAGTGTGTAACAGGGGGCCTTCTCGGGGCTGATTTTTTTGTGGCCCGCTCACCTGTTTCTGGGCTAATCGCCTGACTTCTTGCCCACCATGCCTTGTTGTTAATTAACTGATGGTAATTAAGCAGGAGGCTGCCCACTTCTTGCCCTGATGCCAGGGGGCACTATCTGCGGCTCTGTTCCTCCCCTACACTGCAGCCCAAGCCTCACAGATGGCATCCAGATGTTATTAATATCACCAGCCCCACACTAGGCCCCAGAATCCTGCTCTTTGGACCGCACCTGGATCCCTCCATTCAGGCAGCCTATTCCGCCTTCATTCCAGGCTACCTAGCTCCCCGAGCTGCTGTCCCCTTACAGAGCCACTGTGTCAGCAATGCCCACAAAGAAGCTAATGCTGCTACCACAATTTAACCACTCACAACCCACCAGTTTGACAGCCCTGGTTTAACCTATTAAAACAACATGAACAACCCTATTGCAATTACCAGGTGCAATACCCAGAAGTACCAAGAACACCTTAGCTTGCCAGCGGTACAGTGGAGTGGGGGTCATGACAAAGGCAATGTCAGGGTCCTGCTGCTGCTTGTTAAAATACACTCAAGAGATCCCAGGAAGACCATGCTCCACACTGCAAAGGAAGTCCAGAACACCAACCATACATGCTGATCTGACCACAGGTTAAATTTCTTCCTGACCTTAAACGTGATCTGTATGATCCCAAGCAGAGGATCAAGACCCTCAAACCATGAATTGCTGAATTTCTTTTATCTCTGCAGAAGCACCATAGCACCTGGAAGGACGTGGGCAGTGGGGTTCCGCAGGGCTCGGTCCTCGGGCCCGCACTGTTCAACATCTTCATCAGTGACTTGGATGACGGGGTAGAAAGCACCCTGTTCAAGTTTGCTGATGACACTAAGATGTGGGGGGATGTGGGTGCACTAGAAGGGTGCAATAGGCTACAAGCTGACCTTGACAGGTTGCAACGGTGGGCGGATGAGAATAGGATGGGGTTTAACACTGATAAGTGCAAGGTGTTGCACATGGGGAGGAAGAACCGGCACCACACTTACAGGTTGGGGAACTCCCCTCTTGCCAGCACGGAGACGGAAAAGGATCTTGGAGTCGTCATTGACTCCACGATGAACATGGGCCGGCAGTGTGGGGAGGCAGTCAAGAAGGCCAACCGTACCCTGTCATGCATCCACAGATGCATCTCGAGCAGGTCCAGGGAGGTGATCCTCCCCCTCTATGCGGCACTGGTCAGGCCGCAGCTGGAGTACTGCGTCCAGTTCTGGGCGCCACACTTCAAGAGGGACGTGGACGATATGGAAAGAGTTCAGAGGAGGGCCACTCGTATGATCAAGGGTCAGCAGGGCAAGCCTTATGAGGACAGGCTACGGGACCTGAACCTGTTTAGCCTCCACAAGAGAAGGTTAAGGGGGGACCTTGTGGCCTGCTACAAACTGGTCAGGGGGGATCAGCAGGTATTGGGGGAGTCCCTGTTCCCCCGTGCGCTGCCAGGAGTGACCAGGAATAACGGTCACAAGCTGGCGGAGGGTAAGTTTAGATTAGATATTAGGAGGCGCTACTTCACAGTCAGGGCGGCTAGGGCCTGGAACCAGCTTCCAGGGGAAGTGGTGCAGGCTCCTAGCCTGGGGATTTTTAAAAGGAAGTTAGATGAGCACCTTGCCGGGGTCATCTGACCCCGGTGCTCTTTCCTGCCAAGGCAGGGGGTCGGACTAGATGATCTACCTAGGTCCCTTCCGACTCTAGCTACTATGAAACTATGAAACTATGAAACCCCAGTCAAGACCCCCAGTGTTGCCTTGTGCCAGCACCCAAAGTTTCTGAGGAAGGAAGGAGGGGGAAAAACTACAGCACACATGTACCACATAAACTCTGACACCTATACCAACAGGAGAGTAAAACATTATTTCAGGATGCCATGTGGCAACCAGAAAAGCCCAGATGCATGGGAAAAAATCAAAGACACTCCACTCAGCACCACAACCTGGTAACTGCAAGTGCAGCTCCCTTTTCTGTTAGCCTGTGTTTGCAGCAGTGCTTTATTCTCCAGCTGCTGAACACAGTCCTCTCGTTTCCATTTGCTCTAAGCTGCAGAGCTCTTCTTATGATCATAAAGTAACAAGCATGTGGGAGCCTCCTGGGCTTCCAACTGCTGGTCTTCACAAGACACTCCAGGTATAGCTACTCCTAGATCATCTCTGGCTAATGCTTATCCAACCTTTTCTTGAAAGCCTACAATGATGGAGATACCGCAGTTTCCATAGGCAGACTATTCCATTGCTTCCGGTTTCTACCAGTAAAGAAGGTTTTCCCCTATATATCCTGTCCAAACTTACTGCTGGAATTTCAGGCCATTACTATGTATTCTGCTCTCTGGAGTGGAAGGCAGGGTGGTGGGGGAAAAAGGTGGTTTACCCTTTTCTTTACTGGATATTGGAAAAACAGCTATTTTGACCCCTCTTAAACATTTTTGCTGTGAGCAGAACATGGTTTCAACCCCTCCTTACATGGCTTGCCTTCCAGGCCTTTTTATCATTTGTCCTGCCCACCCTTGGACCCTCTAATTTTGTTTAACATGGAAAAGCCCAGAACTATATACAGTTCTCTAAATGGGGCCTAACCAGCATCAAGTAAAGTGACACTATTGTCACCTACACCTTACACCTACTAATCCTATTGATGCAGCTCAAAATTGCATTCCCTTTTGGTAGATGCATCACACTGCAGACTTATGTTGAGTCTGTGATCCACCAAGACCAAGATCTTTCTCTACCATGTCACCCCTTTTGTATTTGTGTTTTCCTTTTAGGGTGTAGCACCTTGCTTTTGTCAACACTGAATTTCACCCTGTTGACTCTAGCCCAGCTCTCCAGTACACCTAGATGCTTCTGAATTGTGCATCCGTCCTCCAGCGTGTTTACAATCCTTCCCAGTTTCAGATCTGCTGCTGCGAATCTGCTCAGGAAGTTCTGTATTCCAGCATCCAAATCATTAATAGGCGCACTGAACAGCACCAGACTGAGGACAGATGCCTATGGAACTCCACTTGACACCTCCTGCCATTTTGACATGGATCCATTTATAATTACCCTTTGCTTGCATTAAACATTAACAAGTTGAACCACTCTATTTCCTGTCGCAAAACTAGCTTCCCCTTTAGCAATTTAAAGGGAAAAATAAATGTCACATCAAAGCAATTCTCACACATTTAAAAAAAGACAACTAGAAATTAACAGTTGTAGTTCTGAATATTTTAGCCCATTCATCATTGCTATATTGACTACTGTTGTTTTTTTTCTGGAGCACCTGTTGGCACACAGTCAAAACCAAGTGCAGCTCAGTATATAATAAGCTAATACTAAGAAAACACATGAAAGTCCACTTACTGTTTCATTTGTTTCACGTTCAAAACACAGCCAATATTGTCACTAGTTTTCTTGGGCAGTAATATGTGGAAACAACAAAAACGGAAGTAGATACTTAAGCATTCACAGCAAATAAGTTTAATTGCATCCACACCATAAACCTGATTCTAAATTGCAATACATGAAGTAAATAGACTGCAGTGGGTTTGATTTAAATCACCAGTCAGGAAGCCTTGATTTGAGCGCTGTTTTCTACAAAAAGTACATTCTTGTTGTTTGATATCCTTTATTCCTTTAACTTCTTGAAACTTTGCACTTTTAGAGAAAGGTAAGGGCTTGACTCTGTGTACACAAAATTGCAAAGAGACAATAGGGCTGATGAGAGATGACAGACCTGAGTATTACCTACCCATCTCCACAAACTGCTGTTAACAAGCATGTTACCTCCGGAGACAATAAATTCTCCCTATGCCTGAAGAAGGGTGTTTGTGCCTGAAAGATTGCAAAGAACAATTTTTTCCAACTATTTAGTTGGTCTAATACAAGATATCACATCTACCGAAAGAACCTTGCCTGCCTATGATCTTTGGAGACATAAATCCGCAGTTTGAGAACTGAAACTAAGCATCACCGAGATGCTTCATGGGATTTTCTAGACTGAGTTCGGAGTCCCAGTGGGTTGAGTAGTTTTCTTTAATCTTTACCAATCTTATACAGGAGCCTCTGGGAACCCCACCATATTGGGCCCATAATATAGTCCATGGCCTGTTGTGACCCATTTATAACACTTGCAAAAAGGTTACATGAATATATTGTCTCAAATAGTATATAATTAGAAGTCATCATCCCTATTCCATGATGATATCTTTAATCTTTAAACATATCTTAAATTAAAACCATCTTTATATAAGTTTTTTTTAAAACCATCTTAAAAAAATACACGATTAAATTTTAAAAATCTGATTTTTTTTTTAAATCGTTGATTTTTATCAACCATGTAGTAGAGTTCCCTGGGTCCTACATGGGCCAAGATTCTGGCTCTACCATATATTTCCTTCATGACCAGCATTTAATTTCTCCAAGTCAAATCACCAGCTTATAAAATAGGTATTCTGTGCTAATTTCTGAGGCACACAATATGCAGAATACCTAACAGAATACCTACCTACCTATGAGAAATACTGCTAATAAAAACAATATATTGAACTTTCAGTACTGAGTAACTACAAAGACTGTTTACAAATGAGTAACAGACTATTTATTCACCAAAATTTGGCTAACAGTCCTGAATACAGGTGGGTTAACAAGTCAACCTCAATTAATTGTCTACTGTCAAACAAAGAGATATCAAATGAATTGTTAGAATTATTTATACACCTCTAGCTATAAAAGTTTGTGGCAGCGGTGCTCCAGTGTTACATTTTATAAAATGGCACACTGAAGGAAGTGACAGAAAGAGAATGAGAGTACATCTTTCCCCTGCTCCTGTTTTCCCAATGTGGCCCAATCCTGAGGTTGGTAGGAAGCTAATTCTGAAAGCAAATCTGACCCAATACCTATAAACTGAAACATTCTTTTTGAACTGGCAAGAAAACTAAGCAACGCCAGAAGTCAATGTGCATGTTATTGATGATTTCTGCAGCACAGAAGTGCGCTACTACAGACAAGCAAATTACAAATACTGACTGACAATCTTAGGACTTGACAAATCTACTTGCCAATACCCCTGGCAAGTTCAGTCAGTTACTCCAGGGAAACAAACCCAAAAACTTCCATTTAAAACAAAGAGTTATAGAAAGATAACGAAGAGGTGTGAGAATGAAGGGGTGTGGAGGGGCAGATCAAGGCCCCTGTGGTGAGGGAGGGAGTGGGGCTGGGGCAAGTGCTGCCCAGCCACAGTGGGGCAGGGCAGGACTGGTACAGGACAGAGCCACAACTCATCTGGGGAGTGCGGGAAGGGGGTTGCAGCTACTGCTGCTGTGCTCTGCTCATCCAGGAGGGCATGGCGGGAGCATGTGGGGGGAGAGGGAGGAGGGGGCTGGGGCTGCCAGGCTGCATACAAGGCAAGCGGCGCTGGGAGCAGGGCTGGTGGGGGGGCTGCAGCCACCCCAAGAGTCGCTGTAGCCCCTGCCATAGCCCCCACTGCACGTTCTATGTACACATCCGTGCCCTGTGCACATCCGGGGGCATATGCCCCTCCATGCCCTCCCAGACAAGCAGTGGAAGCAGCAGCAGGAGCCACCAGATGAACAGGCGAGCACCAGATGAGCAGCACGCAGCAGCAGGAGCTGCCTCCAGCCCCTGCACCTCCCAGACTAACTGTGGCTTCATCCCATGTCTGCCCCACCCTGGCTGGGCAGCACTTACCGCAGCCCCTGTCCCAGCCCCACTCTCTCCCTCACTATGGGGGGCCCTGATCTGCTCCCCAGCCCTTCCACCACAACAGACTTACCAGCTGGACTTACCCCCAGGGGGATTTGTGAGAGCCGACCAAGGGTTAGCAACTACCCACAGCTGCCGCCAGCAGCATCGGTGGCGGCCACCGGGATTCACAGACCGCCTGCAGATGCTGCCCATGGTGTCGGCAAGGGAGTGGCAAGCGGCGACTGCTCACAGGCGCCACTGACGGTGTCGGCAGCGCCTTTTCGCAGGGGATGCACCATCACACTCAGGGGGTGCACACGCACCCACATGCATCCCCTACTCAGACACAGGTCCCACTGACTCCAAGGCATATCCCAAAGAGCTGGGCTGCATGCTGGGGAGGACAGATGAGCCATTCTGCATTAGACAGGGCAAGAAGCACTGGTCTCAAGTTGAGGCAAGGGAGGTTTATGTTGGACGCGAGGGAAAAAAACTCACTAGAACGCTGGAGGACGGTGAAGCACTAGAAGGGGTTACCTAGCTGTGGAGTCTCCATCCTTGGAGGTTTTCAAGGCCCAGCTTGATAAAGCCTTAGCTGGGATGATGTAGTTGGGAACGGTACTGCCTTGAGCAGTGGGGTTGAACTAGATGCACCCTCCCAAGGTCCCTTCCAGCCCTCACTGTCCGTGGCTCTATTTCAGTCTCAAGGCTGGAGCAGTATCCACACTTCACAAATACTGTCCCACCTCCAGCACAGTGGAAAGGAAATGCTATGATAATAAATAAGTCTGCTAAGAATCAGATGACCCTCCACTTACCCCACTAGGGCCTTTTCGGAGACCAACTGAGCTCATAATCTTTCCTCTCTTTCAAGACATGTATAGCTCCTAAGAGCTTTCACCCACTGGCTCTAAAACCATTTTTTTAAATATATACATAGCACATACATATATGCATATTATATAAAAAGATATAAGGAATCAATCATTTATATATAACATGCACATAAAAAGACAACTTGACTGTCTGCCTGCCTAGATAAAACACAGGCAGACACACACCTCACAGGGGTCTCTCTGGACCCCAGCAGTCTTTCCTGCCTTGAGCAGGGGTTGGACCCCGAGGCCCCTTCACATCAATCGGGCAAACACAGCGGGGTCTTTCTTCAGCGAGTAACTGGAGGACGGCACCCTGCCGGGCCGGAGCGGGCAGGTTGTGCCGGCAAAGCCGGGGCACGCGGCTGGTTTGGGCGCTGTCTGCCACCGGCCACGGCTGCACCTGCTTCACTTGGGCTGCCGGACAGCCCCTCGCTGCAGCCAGGCAGAGGCGGAGCCGGCTCCGCGGCGGCAGGCACCTCAGCACCTCCGCAACCGACCCCGGCCCGGCCCGGCCCCTCCTCACCGCGCTGCTCCCGGAGGCCGAGGGCTGAGGCCACGTAGTGCGCCAAGTCGAAGAGCGGGAACATGGTAAGGCGCGAAAAGTGCAGCGGCACCTGCCCCCACTCCATGGCGGCGACCCGTCTCCAGGCTCCTGGCCCGGCTCGGGCTCAGGCTTGGGCCGGGGGCGGGGCCAAGCCGCGGTCGCGGCCCGGGGGCGGGGCCTGCGTCGGCCAATGGGCGCGGTGGGAGACCGAGGAAGTGAGAGACCGAGGAAGACTGGGCCCTGCCAGCTGCCGTATGGCGTAGCGAGCTGGTGGTGCGGGAGCTGGAGCCGGGAGCCCCCTTTCCCCCCACCAGTGCTCAGCGGTCGCCCTGCGGAAGGCTGTGGGGCTGGGCACGGAGCTCGGGGCCGCGCTGGGCGTGTCCGACGGGGGGGCGGGGCTGCATCACATAGCCCGAGCTGAGGGAATGGTGCTCGGCCCCGCCCCCCCGCTCGGAGTCCCTGCTCCCGGAGAGCATAAGCACGTGACCAACCTTCAGCTTTGCGAAGAAATACAAGTAGTCACGAGTACATTAAAGTAAATTAAATTTAAGTACTTTGGAAAGATTGGAAACTGCCTCCTTGGCAGTTGCAGTATAAAGAGGTATTGGATCCTGGCTTATGATGAGTAGGGAAATCCTAGGGTGTCCCCCCTGAAGAGTTAGTGTAATAAATGCTCCTTCCCTGTCCTAAGGCAGTGATGAGTTATATATACTGTTCCTTCTTTGAAGTAACCTGTGATGTGCGTGCAGCTCGGCTGTGCCCATCAAAACATAATTGATGGGATGCCAGTTCCAGGCTGCTCTGCTCAGTGCAGTACTGCTGCTTCCCCACTGAGTGGCATGAGATTCATGTTTGAAAAGCAAAAGCAATTCCAACTATCTTGTTTTGGGTCATATTGAAAAGACTGATGATGGCTACGTTCAAGAAACCGCTTCACAGTACTAAAGACTGTGATGCAAGCTGATGCTGATGGAGGAGCAAGTTTCTCCACAGGCAGGGCTGGAGTTAAGGGTATGTTACACTTCAGGCACCCTGTCACTGCAGATGGAGTAAACGTATCTGAGCTAGCTTTAAACTAGCTAGCTCAGGTACTGCTATCAGTGTAACCCTGGTAGCATGGATCTCAGAACAAGGAAACTGCCTGAATATAACCCCAGCTTCTTGGGCAGCCTTTGTTAGGCTAAGGGGTTACTTTGCTAACAATACTGAAACTAGCTTATTTAAAGCTTGCTCAGTTATGTCTCTAGCTGCTGGCCAGGCTCCAAATGGCCAGCTTACCACCACTGCTGCTGCCCCCGGAGGCCCCCAAGACCTCAGGTAAGGCTGCTGGAACTAGCACAGATGCTGGCCCCAGCCTCCCTTTCCCTACCCCAGGACAATTTGCCCCGCACCAAACCCATGTACAGGGGCGTATGCAGAAGCAAAAAGCAGCGGCACAAATTTATGCCATTGCTATTTTTGCTGTGGCAACTGCACACCCCTGCATGTGGAGACATGCCCTATATAGAGTTCAGGAGTCTCTCTGAGTAAAGAGATGAAAATCGAGGTAATAATGTTAGTGGTGCTTGCCTATTCATGTGGCTGTCTTCAAAATGGAAGAGAGACTGGCAACCAATTACCCCCACCTCCTGAGGCCTAACCATAGGTGGCAGAAAGCCAAGGGCTAGTGGGGCTCAGCCCCCCCCAATGTGGGCCAGCAGGTAGGGCCACAAGGCAGCCCAGCCACAGGCTCTGAGCAGCTGCAGCAGGGATAGGAGGGGCGCACACAGCCAGGATTGCAGCCAAGCATGTGGATGACTGGCTGTCCAGCACAGCAGGCAAGTACCAGTCTACTCTCTGAAGGGGAAGAAGCTTGGGAGGCAGATCAAGACCCCCACAGTGAGGAAGGGAGCAGGGCACAGGCAGGGCCAGGGGCCTTGGTGAATAGGGCCCTGGTCGGGCCGGGTGGTGGGACAATTGTAGCCTGGGTGGCTCATCCAGGAGCACAGAGGGGCTGCTGTCACTGTGTGCACCCTGGCAGAGACCCAGGGGGCATGTGCCCTCATATCTGTGCAGGACAGAGGCAGCTGTTGCTGTGTGCTGCATTTTCCGCCCTGCTGCAGCTGCCCCAAGAGTGACGCAATGTCATGTGCTTGCCGCTTTTGGGCTGTATTGCACCCCCTGCCCACCCAGCAGCAGGATGCACATGGAGTCGCATGGCTCTCAAAGCAGTGGCATCTGCTTTCCCTCCACACACAGTTGTGGGGGCACATGCCCCTTGGGCCTCCGCCGGGGTGTGCACAGTAGCAGGAGGCCCCAGTGCCCCTGGATGAGCCGCCTGGAATCCGATTGTCCCACCACCCAGCCCGACCAGGGCCCCATTCACCCCTGCCGCTGCCTGTGCCCCACGCTCTCTCTCACCTTGGGGATCTTGATCTGCACCCCGCCACACACCTCCTCCCCCTACCCCTTCCCCCACAGACTTACCTGCTGAGTGAGGGCAGTAGGGTGGAAAGCACGCACATGCTCATTCCACTCAAATAATTTTTCTCCCTCTGCCTATGGGCCTAACAGAAACAAAGATTTGATATGTGCATGTTGAGGGTAGGAGAAAAAAACATTTCTCAGTATGTTAAGATGTGCAGTCTTTGTTGCATGGAAATTGAATTCACTATGAACGCACAGCACAAGCCTCCATGAGCTTATACATTAACAATAAATAAGTGACTTAAACACGACACTTCCAAGTTACCAGTTATGCCAAAGAAACTTTTGACAAAAGTAATTGTTCTTTTTGAAGGAAAACATGATTTTGGGAAAGGAGTCCAGCTCCATATTGACCTTGTGACAGAACATCTCCAAACCTACTGACAATCACTACAGATAAAAGCCATTCCAAAGATAGAGAACATAAAAAATGTGGCACTCCGTGTTTGGCAAAAGAGGCCGGGGCATAGGGTGAATCTATTGATTTCATACCTCTGTAGAAGCAATGCAGCCATAGTAGAATGTTTGCTTCCCATGCAGCAAAAAATAATATTAGTGATTTCTTGTAAACTACTGAAAATGAGGAGAGACTCCAGTGAATAAGAGTAATATGACATGTTGTCTCTTTATCAAATAGGAACAAAATATTTAGCCAAAGAGAAAAGTGATTTGAGGAACACTTGCTAGATACTAGTATGGAACTAGAATCTTATCGAGGAATTTAAAAAAACCCAAAAACCTAGGTTGCAGACTTTCTGAATAATCAAAGATACTTCAGGAGTAATTAAAAGATGAAAATAGGATGAAATAACCATATCTAACTCTATACAACCTATACTCACAAAGAGGGAGCTAATGATTTCCTCCATTGTGGAGTGAAGGAGACCAAGAAAAAAGTGGTGGCGATGAAAGCGGGAAAGGAGTAGTCACTTAATTGTCTGGTTTGGGGGAAGTAGCTTCAAACTGAAAGAGAGTAGCAACCAGTTCTTTTAGTTCCCCAGGTTCTACAGAAGGAGGTAGGTGCTGTTTGTGTACTAGAAGTACAAAAGTGCTCATCAGGTTGCCAATGTACTCCACTGTATTGGAGAGGTATAGAGTTCAGTAGCAAAAATGAGTGGGAGGAGCCTGGTTTTGAGCCCACTGCCCCAGAGATAATTGGATGAACTTCTCCTTTAAAAAAAGAAAGAATACATTGCTATTGCCACCCACACTTTGTTAGAAAGATGCTGCATTTGCTAAGACAGATTTTGACAACAAGAACTGCCTTTTCTGAAGAAGAGCAGGATGTTGAGAAACGAGTCCAAGTAAATACTGACTTTATGACAAAGAATATCTTCAATCCACAGCCAATCACAAAATATAATTGAATTCAAAAGACAGATGACTTGATGACTGTCAGCTTGTGACTCCTAGTTCTTGCAAAAGAGGCTAGCAATATAAAAGTGAAATGCTTATTGATTTTTCTTCCTCAGTGGAAGAATTGTACTCATGGGATGCCTGTTTCTGATGCATTAAGAGACACTGCTACCAGTATTTCTAAGTACCTAATGCAAACTAAGAAGAGACTCCAATAGATAGAGGAGTGGGACAGATGAGTTCAGCTCATCGTATGAAAAAAAAATTCACCAAGCAGAAAGCATGTGTGAGGAATATATGCTCAGTGCCAGTGCTGGACTGGAAGCTGATCTAGGAAATGAAAAACTAGTCATATAGAAGTCATAGACTCTCCAGACCTCAAAAGTAATAAGACGACAGGAAAAGATGTGCATGTATCTGAAAAAAATCATGTCCAGTTTTGTGTAAACTGTGCAAGCACTTAGTTATGCTATAGCCTCTAAGCAGGGGGGTGTTAGAGGCAGAGAGACCCCAGGGTAGTGTGCACTACTCTGCTACAGGCAATGGGGAAGGGACTTTCAGATGTTAGAGAAGGGGCTTACTATCTGAGAGACAGCGGCCAGTGGGGACCCAGTCTCCACAGGATATGAGCTGGGAGTGCAAAGCGGAGACGGAGATGGAATGACATGGTCCCTATGGCAACTGCCTTCTTGTAGCTCCTGAATAGTTAAACTATGCAAAGACAGGGAGTTGGAAGAATCCCAAAGAAAGTGTGCTACAAGGGAGGGGGTGCCCATAAAATCCAGGAAATTCTTTTTTTAACTAAAGAAGCAAAAATATACTGATGAAAAGGGCAAGTTCTGATGTGTGTGTTTTAATGGGACCCACCTTGAAAGTTCAGGAGTGTAATTTAAATAAGGTTTTCATCAAACAAACAGCGTTGCACAGCTCTTTAGAACTGCTGCACAGAGCCTGGGGATACACTGTACGTGTTCTCAGTTCCATGAAGATATTAGAACAGGATCACTGTGGCAATAAAAAAGTAGACTAGAAGCTGCTAATTAGACCCCTAAAAGACACCAATGAAATGTAGAGAACACAGATCGATGGTACAACCACCAGTTATGAAAACAGCAGCTGCCCATATGCCAACATGCTGCATTTTGCAGAGTAGTTGAGGGAACATCCAAGGCACAATATTCACAGGCTGTCACACAACTACAAAGCTGCCTGGTGAATGCACAAAGGAGACTCCAGAGACTGTCCATTTGCACGTACAAGTCCCAAAAGGAAAAGCCAAGATCTATCGTGCATGAAAGGCATGAAAGGGGTGTTACGTCTTCAAGAGAAGTAGTGGACAGATTTGCAGTCTGTAGTCCTCCCCAAAGGAGGTGAAAAATACACAGGCAGATAAATCTCATACAGCTGAACAAAGGCAGGTGTCAGGAAAGAGATATTTGGTGTGCAGTGAACCAAACAGCTCAGTGATGCCACAGTAACCTCCAAAGTCGATGCCATTGTAAATACACTGCATCTAGACCCAAGATAAATTCAGCAAGTTCCTTGTACATAAATGAAAGCATGAAAATGGCAATTTAAAACTCAAATGTTGTGTAGCACACTATCAACATGAGTATGAGCAGGAATGAAGCTCAGACAGATACATGTTGACTATACATGTTAGGAACATAAGAAATGCTGGCCATGGTCATAGACACAGGAAAAATCATTAACCAGTTTTGCAACTGTAGTCATAAAAAAGGGGGAAAAAATCCCCTTCAAGAAGGGGAAAAATCCCCTTCAAGAAACTTGAACATGGGATTGCATTTATGTTTAATTGATGGATATAGAGTGCACCAGACCATAAGCCTGTGTTGACCCTTCTTGGACCAAAGTCATTGGACGAACAGAGCAGAGCCAAAAAATTCTCATCTTAGCCACTTGCACATCATCTGCAGAAGAGTCCAGGCCTAGAAGGGACCTTATACAGCTATATTAAGGACCTTAGATGAAAAGTGGGTAAGACCTTTGGGAAGCTTAATCCAAATATATACTGACTTTCCTATAGGGGATGACCTAGCATCCACCCACTAGTTTTAATACATAGTAATAACTGAAATGCTAGAAGGAGCCTACTACCGCCTCTGAGTTTGTGAAAGTGCTATGGACATTGGGCAGAACTGTCCATGAAGCTGGTGCTTGTAAGCAAGAGGGGTATCTTTGTAGTAGCAGCTACCCTGCAAATGGACAGGATACTGACACAATTTCCAGTAATGGAACCATGATGTTGAGGATGTATCTATGTGCAGATAAGTTTATAATTAATATGAAAGGGGATTTCTCACTGTTTTGAGAGGTTTTCTGCAGCTTAGTTTCTATTTGAGTTAGAAAATGTGTAAATCAAACATGTAGAACACTGTCAGTGTTAGTAACAGTGCTGAACTTGCTGTAAACTACTACTTCTTCCCTCACTTATCCCATCTAAACAGGGTCATTGTTGCAGATCCTGGATCTTCAGCAGCCTTGGTCCTATGGATCTTCTTCAAAGTCCTTCTCTCTTATGTCCCTCTCTGCTATATCTCCCCATCTCATCTTCAGTCTTCCTCTTCCCCTTCTCCCTAGTAGTGCCGTTCTGGTAACTTCTTTTCCCATTCTTCTGGACTCCTTTGAACATGCCCATACCACACCAGTCTTCTTTCTTGTACTTTCTGTAGATGCCTTCACTACCTTCACCAGTCCTGTGATGCAAGTATTCCTCACTTTATCCATCTTTGTCACCTCACACATCCATTGAAGCATTCTCATCTCTGTCATGTTCAGTCTCTTTTCTTGGGTTTTCTTCAGGGCCATGTCTCCACTCCGTACAATAGCACTGGATGCACACGTCTTATAGACTTTCCCCTTCCGCTTCACTGATACTTTCTTGGCGTATAATATTCTTTCCAGTTTCAATTTCCAGTTTTTCTACCCTGCTGTTATTTGATGGTTCAACTTTTCATCTAACTCTGAATTCTGCTGAATGGTTGATCCCAGATACTTGAACTTGTCAACTTTTTGAACTCTAAACAAGATACCAAAGTACTTCAGGAGTAAAGGAACACATTGGACTTAGCATATTTCTGAGGACATTCACACCAACCTTGCTACTTCTGACATGATGCCAATATGCAGAATGGGAGAGTTGCAAATGTTTCACCATGTGGCCTGGAGGCAATTCTTAATGTACTACTCAGCTCATTGGTTGAAGCCTAATAAAAATGAAGCATTGGCACAATCATATCAGGAAAGGAAAGTGCTTGCAATAATCAGGACGTGCTAATGCTCTTATACTTACTCAATGAGCCATGAGTCCACTACAAAAAACAAACTAGAGGTCTTCACTGGCTAATAAACTGAACCAAACTTCCCTTAAGAGTACAAAAATTTCTCCTCAGACATATTAAGTGGATGACCAATAAAAATGGTGCCAAGAGCAATTCTTTGTCTTCTCTCACCTGATATCACATGACTTCAAGGTATAAAGGGTTATGCCAAATCTTCACGCACAGCACAGCAGATACTGGCAGTTTGGATCCCTGGGATGGTCTTGCATCAGCTCATAATTAAAAGAGACTATAAAATTTTAAAACTACCAATTCTGTAGCAAAGAACAGAGGCTTTGCCAACTTGTGGCACTGAACCAATGCGTCTAGAAAGAGAACACAAACATCTGTTTGACAATTGTACATTTATTAGAACAACCACAGAGGAGAAAACAACTTGCTCGCATTTGAAAACTTGGATCCATCCTGTATTAACATGAAGTCCAAGAAACATCAGTGCCAGATAATGATGCATAATCATCCTGCAGCAGGCTGTATCAGCAGTTTGGCCACAAATTTGGATTCTGAGCCTGGGACCAGTCATCTACAGTCCCTTAGAGTCACTGGGAAGGAGAGAAATATAAAAACATCTCTTTGACAGCCAGAAGACTTCAAATAGGCTTTTCTAGTATATCAGCTGAGTCCACAGGGACATGCAGCGTCTCTAACAGAACTCAGCATGGGAAGATGACTTTGCTCCGATACCTGCAGCTTCAGAACAGTTTTATCCCAGTGGCTAAATTTAGTTTTAAGGAAGATAAAGAAATAAAATAGCAACATTTAACTAACTCCAGTGTCATCCACAGAGCTCACAGCTGCCTGAATTAAGGCAAAGGCAGACAGTTTGATAACTTCATTCTCAGCCACATAGAGACTTACAGTCAAATCCAATGACAGAGTGCATCTATTTACACCTAAGAAAATCTGAATCGTCAGTTAAGATGAATCTGTTTTTTCAGGGTGCCCTACAGCTTCACTGGCATCAGAGAGGAAAAGAATTTCATTTATACCTGCAGAATAGCACAGTCCCTGGCTATAGTGGCATTGATGTCCCAAAGTGCTGAATACCTGGGAAACTCACCAGTGACGTGACAAGAGCTCACCTCCTGACTGAGACTCCTGGAATAGTAGCTTGGTTTCATCCAGAATAAAGCAAAAATTAGATCACAAAAAAGATAAAAAGAGATCAGAGGCAGAGGTGTAACTAGCAGGGTTTGTGCCCTGGAAAAAGCCCTGGCAGGGGAGGTTGGGAAATGAGTGCCATGGTGCTGAGCATGAGTGGAGATGGAGTGCTGGGAGAGAGGAAGGAGAGGAGTCTTACCTGCTCCCAGAATTCAAAAATGTCCATGGCTGCTGCTGCTGTGGTGCAGTCTGCTCACCCTGGTTAGTGCTGGCACAAGCTGCTGTTGCCACAGCATGGACTCCCCAGAGCGGGGTACCATTTTGGTACACCTGCTAAGTAAGAACCTGTCACTGGTGCCCCCACATTCACCCACCCAAAGTTACAATACTGATCACAAGAATAACTGTTCAGAATCTATGAAGCTTGTGGGAATTTATGCCTCTACAAACCTTTAAAAATATTATACCCTATCTGCTATAAATGAAGATAATCTATTGGCCTATTTTCTACTGTAAACCCTCCTTTCACCCCTGCCCCCTCCCACACACTGTTATGTTTTTGCTTATAAGAGGGTATTGAGGAAACAAGTAAAATATCTCTTTCATTCCTCTGACTACTTCATCATATATCCCCTTCACAGGGCTTCCTGGAGTGACAACTATGCAGAGAAAATATAAAGATAATGGGAATGGCCCTGTTTTAAACTATTTTAGACCAGTCATAGACTTTGCAGCCAAAAAAGGTGGGTCAGGAAGAATAAGACTCCTGGGGATGAGCATAATCCTGAGGCAATTCATGCCTAGTTTTGTATAAGCAATGCAACTTTTCACAGAGCTAATGACTTCCCCTGTTCTGCCCTGATAAGATGTCAAGGCACTGTAGATTGCAATGGCAGGTACCTCATTGTTTGGCCTGTGGCTGCTTTTTATGCCTTCTCAACAAAATGGAGAGAAATAATTAAATGCCTTCATTTCCTGTGACTTGATGGAAGCAGAGTGGCAGTATTCACATAATGGAAAAAAATAAAACATTTGTGGACACCTGACAATGCATTTAACATTACTGCAAGCTATGACAGCCACTCTCAAAACAGAGCAGAAGCTTTGTGTGGCCCTTACACAACAGATAAACTTCTGCTTGGGATCAGATGGGGAGATCACAAACATTAGGACATCTTAACCTGCTCTTTGTAACTCTTTCAAAAATGTGAACACACCTAAAATATAATATACAGAGAGAGAAAGAAGGAGAGAGAGAGAAACCAACAGAATGTATGCTCCGTGCTTGAGCTCTGCAAGAAATCTTTGGCTAAAATTGGTCAGGTGAGGGTCTCTGGAGGTAGCTGATATTCATTTATTTACTCAAAAAAAAGGTAGATTCATAGAAAAATAGAGCTGGAAAGGACCTCCAGCGGTCATCCAGTCCAGCTCCCTGCCAGAGGTAGGATCATTCCACAGGTTGTCAACCAGCGATACAGGTACTCCCGGGGGTACTTGGAAAGGGGCTAGGGGGTATGCTCAGGCAGGCAGGGACAGAGCGCCACCACCCCATACTACTGCCTCCAAGAAGCAGGGCCGGAGGGTGGGGAGCGAGGGCAGTGGCTCCCCTCTGCAGGCCACACAGGTGCAGCCCAGCTGGCTGGACATGGTGGAGAGGGGGAGCTCAAACGCACCAGCTACTGCCACCATCCACCACCCGACACTGCCACCACCGCATTCAAGTCCCCCCGCTCTGCATCTGGCCACAGCCACCGCCCACCCACAGTCTGCCAGAAGTGTACCCAGAAGGCATACACTCCCTAAAAAAGGTTGAAAACCCCTGGTCTAACCTATTAGCAAAACTAAACAGTCCACCCTGACACAGCCATGAACATAACACCCTAACCTGCTACAGGTAAAGCAGGAGAACTGGTGCAACTAATATTTTGCCACCACAAAAGTTGTTAAAATAAGCTGAGGGAAGAGGGCCAAGGAAGAAGTCATGTCCCCCACTACAAAGTAAAGCAAAATCCTTAACAATCCATACCAGTCTGACCATGGGGTAAAATTCTTCCTGACCCCAAATATGCAAGTGGTCTGACGCTGAATGGAGGGACAAGACAATCAAGCCAGGAACCTCTGTGTTTAAGTGCTGGCAGGACATAATGGATCACTACAGATGTTTAGGGCCCTGCTCCAAGTCATGGTGCTTTACATAAAACACCCTAAGTTAAAGCTTCTCCCAACCCAACAGATGTTCACCTATTAGGTTTGGGAGCAGAGCAGGGAAGGAGGGGAGCCTGTTTGCACTGCCCTGGCCAGCAGCCAGGGGTGCTCCAGCAGAGGCTGCCAAACCAGCCCCTTCCCCAACCCCACCCCCAGCTCCAGGGCTGTCAGTGGGGGAGGGAGAGGGAGGGAGTAGCCAGAATGTAGCTACCAGCTGCTTTGCCACAGCTGAAGCTGGAGGGGCAGGGTAGAATGGAGCCCCCTCACCTTGTGGGCCCCCAGCTACCCTGGTGGGGGTATTGGGGGGGATCTGGGCCAGGCCAATGAGGTGAGGGGACTCTGTTTCATCCCCTCCCCAGCTGTTGCCAGGCAAAGCAGCTGGCAGCTCCAAGCTGCTGCTGTCAAGAGGCTGGGGGGAGGGGAGGGAAGGGAGCCCCCGTCACCTCATGGTCCCAGCCCAGCTCCCCCCAATACCCTAGCTGGGAGGGAGCACAAGGTGAGGGGCCCTCCATTCCACCCTGCTCCCCACACCCCCAGCTCTGGCTGGGGCAAAGCAGCCATCAGCTCTGTGCTGGCTTCTCCCATCCCCTTCCTCCTCTGCTGATGGCTTATGTGGGGGGCCCAGACTGGTGCTCACCTTAAGGTAATACCTGATTTGACCAGGGTTAATTTTTTGTGAAATCAGCCATTTTAAAAGTGCTCTGCAGCCATGCATATATGTTATATCATGGCTATAGAGCGCTGTCAAGGTCCCAGTCACACAAAACATGTAAATTGTGTTTTAAATCCAATGTCATTGATTTCCAGTCAAAATGAATGCACAGAATGTATATATAATAGGCATATGACAGACTACATGTACTAGGATCGCATTCTCCTTCTCTACACTGCATAGATCGATAGATTGGAGGGAAGGGTGTAAGTGAGACACCAAATTAACAAAATGTTCACCTCTTTTTCACCCTGAGGCCTCCCCTTATATTTTATTATGCTCCCAATGCCTCAGGTGCCATTTTTAGTTTGTTAGATCCCACAGGACAAGAACCTCTTTAGGGCAATGAGCACAAGAAGACTGTGTTGATCAGGTTTCCAGAATCTCCATTAATACATATAATTTGTGTAAAGAAACAGATTCAAAGAGGTCTGTACCAAACAACATCCATATGTTCCAGCAATCTGAGATACTAGAGAAATGAAAATGATAAGAAGATTCCAGGTGCTGAGGCTGCATCTGAGACAATTTAGACAAGACTTGTACAAGGGATACAATCACTCGAGAGAAAATTTTCCACCTGCTTTAGCTCTATCAGGTGCGAAGGCCTAGAAGCCAGTACTAGCAGATGCTGTACCATATGGCTTGGGGGACGTTCCTGAGAAATGTGGATAAGAAAGCGAGAAGTAACCAGTTGCCTTCATTTCCTCTCACAGAGCAGTGGCATATGAAACAAAAGAACAGTTGTGGGTATGCCAGTATGTTCAGTCTTACTCCACGGCTGTGGAGTTCACTGTTATCAAAATGCTTAGATGAACTTCTACCTAAAAAAAGCAAGGGAAAAAATTGGCAGTTCAAAAAGACATACTACAGCTTCAGATCTTGCAAAAAAGACTGGGAACATAAGGCAGAACTGTAAGGTGAATAAGATTCCTCATTGGAAAGAATATAACTGATGGCTAGAAAATGATATTTAGAGATTTGCTTTTAAGGCTTGGCTTGTAGGTAGAGTAGATTTGCATCAGAACAATGGCCTAAGGGAATGGCAAGGGTTAATTGGATTCTAAAAGTCTGTCTGTGATGAAGTTTCACATTCACAGCCTTTAAGGCAGACACCGTGTCTGAGGCCAACGGACAACTAGGCTGGGAAATTTGCGCAGTGTTCCCTGAAAATCCAGAACAAAAGATAGGCTTGCTGCATTGGAACTAGGTCACAGTGCCCAGCTGCAGAGCTCCTAGGATTTCCGATTCTGGTAGACAGACCAAATTAGGAGGCCAGGCATGCCCCAATTAAGATACCGGTAAATAACCAAGTTAAGATGTGGGAAAATTAAGGTGATGGGTTTGGGAAAAAAAGAATTATCCTGACAAAACAGAACACTGGACAGTATGGCAACCACAAGGGAACCAATCAATGATACCTGGAAATGAAGAGCCATCAGAGGAGAAAGAATACAAAAGGAAGGATTTCAGAGCAGCAAAAGGTCCCTGAGGTGGGAACCTAAGGCCACCATGGACAGAGGGTGCACCACCAGCCCATCTCGTCCACCCCACTGTGGGGGTGGGCCTCAACCCGCAACCTCCAAGGCTGCTGACATCTGACATTCAAGAAAGAACCACAGAGTGAAGCTTGCATACTAGCCAAATGTACCTTCCCTCTGTGAACCCAAGAACTGGTAGATACAGAACAGGGAGGTGTATTTTGTCCGCATTACCTGCATTACTTTTATCTGCTATCACTGTGTATCAATAAAATGTGTTTATTATTGAATGGAAGAAGTTGTGGTCAGTCTGAGAGTTTGGGTTTGCCCCAAATAAGGTATCTGGATCATAAATTCAGTGCCAACAGTAACCACCATGGAAGATCTGATGATGATCTCACATCATGATATCTGTGGTGCCCTGGAAAGGTCATAAAAGACCCCAAGACATAAAGAAATATGAAACATACCATCTTCATTTACAGTGGAGTCGCATCTTACGCGCGTTTAACTTACGCGAATTCAGCTATACACACTCAGCTGCTGGGGCTGGCTGCCGGGTGCCAGGCGGGGCATGGCGCGTGGTACTGCCTGCACACGCTGGCATGGCTGGGGGGTGGCAGCTTGCTCACACTCAGCTGTCTGCCCTGGCGGGATGAGGTGGCGGAGGATGAGATGGGCAAGGAGTGCGTGCGGAAGGCGCAGCTGTTGCACTGCACGCACAGGCTGTGCAGTACCACGCGTGCCTTGTCCGGTGCCTGCAGCTGCAGCAGCTGCTCAGTGCCAAAGCCCAGCAGGAAGGGGGATTTAAGGGATTTTCAACTATACGCGATTTTCGCCTTATGCACTGACTTCAGAACATGATCCCCGCGTAAGATGCCACTCAGCTGTACTCTAAATGAAAGACAGTTAAATAAGAAAAGACAAATTAGATACTAGGCTACATTCTGATCTAACAAAGATTAAAAAATAAAAAAGATAACTGATTTTCCATCAGAAATTCTTTAAGAAATTCCAAAGAATAAGCAAGGATCTGAAACCGTACCCCACTACATGTTACATAACCATTCACAAAGCTAATGATCTCACCTGTACTGCCATCAAAGCCAAGGAGATGCTGGTGGAGCTATCTTGTAATACAGCCTGTGGGGAGGGGGAGGCAATTTTCACACATCTTCCAAAAGAAAGTAAGAAGGACAATAACTTGTTGTATTTCCTGAGCCCTAGCATCAGCAGGGGAGTTGTTTTTTGCTTATTGGTGGGAGTGGGGAGAAGGGTGAAATCTCATGGCCATACTAATTTATTTAGTCTTACTATCCAGGAACAAAGTTTATCACCAAATCAGACCCCAAGCCTTGGTTGATCCCTTGTCCATACAAATGCACAGGTAAACTCCTGCTTAGACTCAAAAAGATTTTTTTGTCTTTGATATCTATGTATTTCACTTGCACAAATGGCACACATCAGTGAAAAAGTAAAAACAACAGTGTGCTTCTTTGAGAAAGAGCAGGTCTTCAAGAGGAGTACAATGGTCTTTTGACTCAGAAACAGCAACTATACCCAAATCCACCACCAAACCACAGCTGACACTGGCAGTTTAAAAGACAGACATGGTCAACCGACCACTCCAGGGACTGCAGGAAAAACTAGAAACATGGCACAGAATTCTCTGTGGGTTATTTTACCTCACTGGAATAAGGTAACCACTATAACAGAACTGCTGAAGATGCAAGAAGTCTCCATAATAATTATTTAGTCCTTAACTCTGATGAATCTGAGACCCAACAAATATGTAGTATGATTAGTCCCAAATTTGACATTCGACTGGAAAGTCTGCAAAAATGGCAGAATGACTGGCTGCTTTCAAGTTAGTTTGGGTGGGTACACATAGCAGACAACCCCATCTAGCTTTGTGGACCATGAGAAAGCTAGGCAAAAATGTACAGTGGGGCAAAATCATGGATATTTTTTTCCCTAAAATTTGTGAAAAGGATAATAATCAATTGCTGAATAGGCATGGAGAGGAAGGGAGAAGGAATGGGGAAACCCCAAATCACAGTAATTCCACAGGCTGTGCTAAGCTAGTGATGATGTCCTTGAAAACTCACAGTAGCTTCCAGCACATAAAGGAGTGTGATACATAGTACACTTATGTCACAGCAAATGAAAAAAACCCGAATTCACAAAAGATAAAATCAGATTTTAGGAAACAGGCTCAAGATGAGCAGTGGGATGGAATCTAAGCAACATAAAGGAAAAAAGAAAACCAGCAAAAACTAGTGATAGACCTTCCAGCAAACACAGTTGCTCCAGGAGTAATTATAGAAGGTTCTCTAGGACAAAGAAATATCTGAGAAAATTTGTGCTCAACTTGGTATGAGTTATCCAACTATCAGAAGCTAATAACTCTACCTGTTCTGGAATGATGGGGTGAGAAGGCCCAAGAGATGCGAAGGGCAGATGTCTTGTCATATTCCTTGGGGGCAGTTTTATGTACTTTCCATGAGAAAGAGGGATTGAGAGCCAGTTCTATTAATTTCGTGACATCTAACAGCAGTACAGCAGCAGTACGTGCATACTGACAGGACAAAAGAAATTTTAAGCATTGCAATATAAGTGGCTTTATTGCATGCATATGGAGTTCATTATTGACTCTTCTTCAATAGAAATGCCTGAATAAGCTTTTATGTGGACTAATAAAACAAATATAGTCTGAGACACCTGAACCATTCCTCCAAATGATGACATCTAGCAAGAAAGATGCTAATGATGGGGCTACCCTTTCCAAAGAAGGCAAGGACTTTGATAAGTGAGTCCAAAGACATGTCTTCATCATCTCTGGATGGTGCCAGGGAATAAAGCACTGTAAGGAATGTCACACCTGCATGGAAAATCTATTGTAGCTGCCAATAGGGAAGCACTAAGCTGGGCATGTGCTAATGAGCACATCTGAGAAAGATAAAGAGGGGTGCTGGATGGTTTCAAGCAGCAGCTACATTACATTGTTTCAGGCTGTGGCCTACACATGGAGTGGACATGCCATGCCTCCCTGCAGTGTATCTAGGTACAGTGGGAAGTGGTGTAGTTCTGGTCCCCCACCTCAAAAAGAAAATAGAAGAACTAGAGAAGGTACAGAGAAGGGCAACAAGGATGGTAAGTGGTGTGGAGGGGCTTCCATATGAGAAGAAACTAAAGAGGCTAGGACTACTCAGTTTAGAAAAAAGATGCTGAAGGGGAGATATGAGGGTTTACAAAATACTAAATGGCGAAGAGAAAGAAAATAGGGATTTATTATTTACTGTCTCACACAATACAAAAACTAGGGGTCACAAAATGAAACTAGTGGGTAATAAGTTCAAAACAAAAGGAAGCTCTTTTTCACACAGTGGGTGTGTCTACACGAGACGCTTAAGGTGAAGAAGACTAATTCTACTGTGCATTAGCGCAGCGGGCATAGCTCATGATAATGCTGTAATGCATAGTAGATTTCATCTAATACACAGTAGTGTCACAAAGAAACCATCTGTGCTGAAGTGTCGTAGCGCTGATTATGGTGCACAAAGTTAGTACCTGTCATTACAGGTACTAAACTTAATATGCTGTAATTACAGCGCATTAATGAATGTATAGACATGCCCAGTGTGTCATTAAAGTATGGAACTCATTGCCACCAGATGTTGTGGAAGCTGACAGTTTATGCAGATTCAAAGAGGGATTGGACAAATTCTTGGAGGAAAGAGGGATCAGTAGCTATTGAGCAAGAGTTAGAGATACCGGCTCTGAATCAGAACTTCCTAGACTTCAAATGTTTGAGGCTTCAAGTGACAGAGGAACAGTGGAAAAAAAAACCCTGGTCATACCCAGTTCACCCTCCCTTTCAGCATCCACTTTCTGTTACTATGTGACACAAATGGACCTATGGTCCAAGTAAATGTAATTCTTATTTTCTTATGTTTTTAGACATGCTCTGAGCATCTGTGACTGACAGACAATGCTCCCAGTTGTTTTGTATCACAGGAATTTTTCTCTCCCCATGAAATCAGACAGGGAGCAACAGGCAACCATCTTTATTGTACAAAACAAAAGGCTTAACTGAATGCTTTCCAAGCAAAACAACAGTCTGTAATAGGAGCTGAACATGATATAGAATAGCGCCAGCTCCTGGCTGGAGAGCATAACACATGCACATAATCCTTCATGCACAACACCTGTGATCAAATCACAGCGGAAGTTGGGAGTTCACAACACAGGCAAAGAATTGAAGCTCTCAAGGGCTTTACAAAAAGGCTGGAAACGTAGGACAGAAATGGCTGTGTGTTTTTTTACTACATTGGAAGTAACAGGGAAAGTTCTCCTTTTGGAGCAACAACACAGGACTCGTTGATCCTCCAGGGTCCCTTCCAGCCAAATTTCTATGAAATGTATGAAATCTCAGATTACATTAGCAGATGTGTAACCTTAAATGTTGGTGCCCAGGCCAGTGTGAAGAAGGAGGCAGGGCACCTACATTCTCACCAAGGATCCTGGTTTTCTCTGATAAAAAAATCACAAATTCTCTGATTAAAAAATTGCAAAATTTCTGATAAACCCCCCCAAATCTGTGATTAAAATTAAAGGCCCCCCCACAACCCATTGCGCCCTGCTGGTGCCCCTCACTCCCCCCTACAGTCCCCCTCCCAGCTCTGCTCATGCTCCTTGCTCCACCTCACAGCCCCCTGGCCCTGCTCATGCCCCTCAATCCCCACCACAGCCCCCTGACCCTGCTGGTGTCCTTCACTCCTCCCCCTCCCAGTCCCCACAGTCCTACTAGTGCCCCTCAACCCCACCCACAGCACCTGTCCCCAGCCCTGCTGGAGGGGCTCCCAGCTTCCAGGGCTATGGGGTCAGGGACCCAGGTCCACAGCCCCCTGCCCCCGATAGAAGGCAGTGGCTGCTGCAGTGGAACATAGCCCGGCTCCCCACCGCTGCCTTCCTGCTGCAGGGGTGGGGCCAATGCTCTGCTATTGCGTGCACTCCCAGTGGGGCAGCGGGACCTGTGCTCCCCAGATCTGTGCATGGGGTAGGCTGCCCACTGTGGGCTCAGGCTCCCACCCTGCTGCACACAGCACCTGTCCCTCCCCTGGGGCCTCCATGGCCTGGCAGGTGTGACTTGGTACTGCAGGGCAGAGCAGGGCGGCACGATTAAGCTGCTTGCCTCTGCAAGCTCCGTGCTGCTCTGGTAAGGCATCCCCTGTGCGGGTGGCAGCAGTTAGGGACACAACCCCACACTGCTGCCGCCGCACACATAGGGAACATGTCACCTGGGCAGCACAGAGCTCGTGGCAGCAAGCAGCTTTTGTGCACAGCCCCACTGTTCCCTGCCATGCCAGGTCACACCCACTAGGCTGTGAAGGCCCCAAGGGAGAGCAGCAGGACAGAAGCCCAAGTCCGCAGCAGGCAGCCCACACCTGCCCGCACCCCACAGATTTGAGAACAGGTTCCTCCTGGCCCTGTGGGAGTGCATGCTGTGGCAGGAAGCTGACCTCCCTTCCCTGCCCCCCGGATGAGCCACCTGCGGCCTTGTCCCACTCCTGGTGGGGCCCTGCAGCTGCACAATGCAGCCCCAAGCCCTATACACTGCCCAGCTGGGCAGCAGCCCCAGCCCCAGCCCTAGACCTGCCCAACTCCCTCCCTCTCTCCCTATGTCTCCCCCTGCCACTTACCTGCGGGAGCTGCTCTCCAGGCTTCCTGGAAGCCACGTGCATACACATGCACATGGAACATCCTGCCTGACCGCCATCCTCCCGCTCCCTCCCAGCCCCCTGCAGGCTGGAACTCTGCAGGGCTGCAGAGGGCTCATCCCCAAGCTGCAAAAGCCATGGGTTTCTCTGCTAAAAGGAGAAATCTGGTTTTTACTCCAGCAAGGGGGGAAATCCACATTTTACTCCATTTTTCAGAGGGAAACAGAAAACCTGGATTCCTGCTTCTCATGCAGACTACAGCAGTACAGGCAGTGGCACTGGCTGCTGCTGTCTCAGCCCAAGCTTCCCCAACACAAGCTGCAGCAGTGATGCAGACTCCCCGGGGGCTGCCATTCTAACACCCCCTTTGAACTGGCACCCATGGCTAGTGCCCCGGTTGCCCTCTTCAATTTGTGCTACTGTACATTAGCAAAGTTGGTTCTTCAAAGACTCAGGCACAAGTGAAGATATTTGATACCTCAGGTTTTACTTCAACAGGAAGGGGAAAGAGGCAGCCAATTTCCTCCATTTCCTTGGGGTCAACCATAGCAGTTCAGCAGCTACTGGACATTAGGAAGGTAAAAAGCATCCATAGGCATGATACTGTGTATAATTTTTTGGTCATATATATAATTCACTGTCTAATCACAGCAGGAGTTATGTCTGAAGCCTCTTAAGTCAAGTTTAGTGCATAAATTTCCAGCCAAGAAATTAAAAAGAAAACTTAATTTCTTATTAAATACAAGCAGTTTACCTATAAATGTATTTTCCCACAAAATGATGCTAACTTTTCTCTGTACTGTATGTAATCCTACCCATATATCAATGAACTCCCCACTACAACGCACCCTGCTACATACATGCCCTCCCTTCTGCAACCAGATGGGTTGTTACAGCCAGTGCCCAGATCCTTAGAAGTACATAGACATCTAACTCCCAATGGGAGATCAATGGGAGTTAAGCACTAAAATACCTTTAAGGATCTGGCCCTCAGTTACTATAGGATCTGAGATTCCTGGTTGTCATAAGTGGAGAATAATTTGCGTAATTAGCTGTATTTATGCATCACTTGAGCATATTGTATAAAACTAGCACTTATTTTGGCTCATATCTGATAGCCTGTTCTACGTGCCAGGGGGGGAAAAACCCAGATATATTTGCATATATATAATAAACATAATTTCCTTTGTATATTTTTTCCTTCACAGGAGAGACATTCCAATCAGTATGCAGTAGTTTTAAACAATACAGTTTTATTATTGAACTTAACCCTTGAATCTCATTTCACTGTGAGTTTTTCTTTTCCCTGTGCCTACTCTCTGCAGCCACATTCTCTGTTAGAGCTGATCTGGCTAAATACCACTGTGTAAATTATTATCCATTGTCTGGATTATATTTCCAGTGAATGGAGTGTCAGCCATAGAGGACCCAATCCTGTGAGATGCTGAATGTCCTTTATTTCACTGAAAAAAACTAGAATTTAAGCTCCCATTGAACTTGAGCTTAACACAGCAGAGCCTAAGAATGTGAGACTACATAAAGCTTCAGTGTTAAAGAATTTGTTTTTCCTCCTTTATTTCCTTTCATAAAATTTGCTTTTATCCATGAATATTCTTCTTCATGCTCTGCTGGTGGTCCAGTGTGATAACGGACGCTGTGCAAGAAGGAGGGAGCCATCTTTATTCATATGCAACGCAGGGCAAATGAATTCTCCGCCACAAAGAAGCTGCCTTTCTAGAGACTGAAGTTACAACCTGGAAATCCACTATTTGAATTCTGTGAGGAGGCAGTGGAGCAATTAAAATCAACCCCTCAGAAGTTAGCTAATTAAAGATAACCACTCTTTTCAGGAAGAAATGTTCTCAAACTTGCAGGGGACTAGGGGAAGCTAGTTCAGACCCATCTCATACAGTCGGGGTTGAAAAGTCTCTTTCTCATACCTACTGTTTATACAGTGTAGTGCATGAATAAGATGCTTCAGTATAGATGAAGACCCTACTTCCAAGTCTTTCTTTCTAAATGACAAAATACAGGTCTCCATTCTATTGTCTAACCGCACAATGGATCAGGACTTGGCTGGTGAATGGGGGAGTTTTGCCTATTTACACCCCACTCAGTCATTCTATATGGATGCTTTGTTGCACAGGGAACATCACAAAGCCAAGCAAGGCTTGGCATATTTTACTTCTCCATATTTCTGAACTCTGGACTGTATCTTTTTTTTTTTTTTTACATGAAGAGTGTCTGACCCATTCAAGTGATTCTGTGTTACTGTAGTGAAAACATCCTGGTGTAACTACAGTGAAGACTCCACCTACTAACCACTTGGCTATGGTTAGAGCACTGTTTAGAAACTGTGTTGTGTGCCTGCAAACGTACTGCCCAATTTTAAGTGGGTTTAATGTAGTGTCAAATAGCTAGAACAAATACGGCTGCATACACTTAGAAGATGTCTAGTATCATAGCTACCACCCAACTCGCAACTGGTGTCCAATACTTCAGTTACTAGATTGTGGGAAGGATTAGGTAAAGAAAAACAACTTTCAACAGGAAACAGACTTTCCATTGTGGCCTCATTGTACATTCTCTGTGCTGCCTTTTCTGCTCAGTAACACAGGCCAGTTTTGAACACTCTAAATTGTCAAGAGCTGCATGGGTTTCCCAGAGTGCGCTTTGTCTGACAATACAGAAGACGGGTTTTGTTAACTGACTTGAACTCATTGTCCTTGCCCTCCTGTCCCCACCACCATCATCTCTGCAGCCCAGCCCCGCACACCCTCCATGGCTCCGTTACAGTGTTTGGGTTCATGAAGTACAAATTAGCATAATCAGATTAGCTGCAGGGGTTGTCCATTTGAAAAGGAAAGAAAAGAGAAAAAGTGTTTCACAAAGAGCAGCCCTGAGCAAGGCAGAAGGGGCTGTTATTGCTGTTGTGCCATGGCTCTGAAAACCTGCACCTGCATTGCAAGCAGGTCCTCTTCTAACTAAGGACTCTTAGATGGTATTAAAACATGGAACTAGGGGAGGAGGGGAAAGAAAGGGTGAAAGCAAGCAAGCCAGAAAGCAAGAGTCAGCCCTGCATACCATTAATTGATTTATCTGGATTGGGAATGTGCCGTTTGCTGACAGTGGAAAACGCTGTTTGATTCCTACTCAGCATGGAGAGGAGATCAGCCCGGTAATCTGGTCTATCGAGATAAGAGTTTTAGAGCCTCTGCAGGGGACTGATAAGAAACGCAGGAGGAATGAGGCCCATTGGCTGTTTTGATTTTGCTGGTTTTGTGCTTGGTTTGCATTTCAAAATCTGGGGGAATTCTCCATTTGGGGATGACATTTCCATCGTAATAACATTTTAATTGCCAATCCTTCAGTTTTGCAAGCACTCTTTTAATTAAAAATAAAATAAAATGAAAATAAAAAGGCAGAATGATTCACATCCCTGCAGGAAGCAGACAACAGGTACAAGTCATTGCTTCCTTACCATTTGAATCTAGTGCAAAGCTTTTTGGAGGTGCTGCAAATACAAACTGCTTGTTTATTCCCTGTCCAGGTTCATTGGGTACAGCGGCAGTAGGAACTGATTTGCATGATTGCCAGAGCACCCTCGTTAAGTCTCTCTTCCCTGACCTTGCTTGGAGCAGAGCTCTCTCAGAGGACTCAGTACTGAAATCCCTGGCCAAGGTTTTGAAAAACAATTTATGATTTAAGGTATATGTATTTTTGGCTGCCCAAACTGAAATGCCTTAAAACAGCCTAATCTTAAAAAAACAAAACAAAACCACACACACACACACACACACACACACACAAAACCAACAACAAAAAACCCATGCTGAGCACCCAGTCTTAGTTTGCTTTTAAAGTGTGTTAAGTTGGGCACTTATGATCACTAGTTCTTTCTGCAAAATGTCCACCCTTAATTTGACTAGGACTTTGCCTTAATAAGACCATCAGGATTTGAATCCCATAGCTATCTAAAGGCTCAATCTGATTCCAGCCTGAGGTTTCCTAGAGAAGAAGGACCACCCTCAGTTCAGTCCTACATAAACAATCCTAGTGAAAAGCTGGTTAAATAATAGCAATGACATAATATAGCTGATTAATTTTGTTATTTTTAAATACATTTTGAGAATATTTTTCAGTTGTTATTAGACATATCAACAATTATATCACACATGTATTTGTCCAATTATCAGATTAATTCAAATTACCTAAACATCATCGTTTACTACTATTATGTATTGGCTCACCCGTGATGTTGGTATCTAATCTGAAGACCATTGATGGAAACAGTTCTGGATGCCAGTTATTTAATTAATGACTGTGATGTACTGGACTATGTAAACTGAACCAAGATGCTGGAGTCCAACTGTCTGTACTTCTAAATGGAGGGTATTCATCCTAGAGCATTAGCAGCAGCGTCCATTTGGCTGTATGAAGAGGCAGAATGAGCAATCTTGTGGCCTCTCTCTCTCCCTTTCACAGAGATTAGTTGTTGTTGCTGTTCTTGTTTCTTCACCTGAACGAAAAATAATTTGGAGTGAAAAAATACATGGTTTTCTCTTGAGAAATGGGGATAAATGCAAGGCCCTTGGGGTCATATTACAACCTCATCTGGCTTCTGACACAAGTTTCCAGGATTTGAAAAAAAGCAGAGCTTACCTTTCCTGTTCTGATCTTCAACCCAGAATTCCTAGTTAAAATTCTGCTTCCTTACCTGCATTTAAAAGTTTATGGAAAAATTTTCCCAACTCTGCATTTGCATTTTGCATCTCTACACAGACGTGTTTCTCCAAGAATAGAATTTCACACTGTGCGCACATTTGCATGGTTTGTTATTTTCATCAGGAGGCACTTAAAATGCAGAAAACCTGAGCACTCGCCTTTTGTGGAAAAATTTAGGAATGAAGAACATGTTTGTGACATCATTCAAAGGAAACAGCTAGAACATACGACCCGTGAGAAGTGTTGTGCAACACTCCACGTTGGCCAGTGGAAACTGTTCCTATCCAAGACACCGGTCCATTTTTCATTTAAACAGAGGGCAAGTTAGCCCAATACGGAACATTTTTGAAAATAAAATCCATCTGCGACCAAGGCAGTGCTCACTGGTTAGCAGCAATTTGCACATTCATACCTGGCTCTGTATTTCTGCTGCTCATAACTACTGAGATCATTGCAGAAGTATATTTCACCTTTAGTAATGCAAAGCACTTTAATTATAAAACTCTGTTTATCCCATAAGAGGCCTATTGTGGCCTGTAGTTGGATATGACTGGCAGAGACCAGTACATTCAGTGAGGGAAAATCCAACCCATTTGCCAGTCCTAATGGACACTAGGGTCTAGATCAGAGATTGACATTTGTTAAAACACCTATAAGACTATCACACTGCTGGGGGGATGATATTTTTCACATTTTGTTTGGAAAACTGCTATGTCCAGCATCTGGACCAATATAAATGGGCGAATCTTAGTGAATCCAGAGTTTCACAATGACTGGATCAGCTCTAGAAGTTAAGATCTGAATGTATTTATCTTCTGTTAGCATAGCCACAAGACTGGTTTATTGACCATCTGTAATCCAGTGCCCCTTTAACACTTTACTGCTAGCTCACAGGCAAGAGTGGATCCAGAAGAGTGCAATGGTGCAGTCACATTCCACTTCCTCCACTCTCCCCAACTGATGATGTGGGTGCAGGAGGAGCTCCAAAGCCACTGCTTCCCCACTCTAGCCACAGACTGTGGCTATTCAGGGCACCAGACATGGCAGGAGACAGAAGCAGTAGTGCTTGGGTTCTTCCTTCCTCCTTGCCCATCCTATCAAGCATTCCCTGCTTCCTGGGAGCAGGCACTGGAGAAGGAACCTGCCCCACACTGCCGCAACTGTCCCTGGCTGTCAGGCATGGTAGGAGCCACTCTTGACCCACTTCTGCCCTGCAGTGCAGGAAGCAGCTGTGCACAGCTGTGTGGGCGGAACGTGGCTTAGCTAGGGACAATGGAGGCAGCATGCCAATTCCTCCTTCCAGCACCTGCTCCTGGCCAGTGGGGGACTGTGAGGGGTGTAGGGAAGGAGGGTACACAGGAAACAAGGACAGGAAGGAGGAAAGTTTGCTGCTGCTGCTGTCCCTGGCCAGGCATCCCATGCAGCTGCTGCCTACAGGCCCTGGTTCTGCGTCCCCTCCATAACCCAACGTCAACAATGAATGTAATGTCAGCAGGAGGTGGGTCCCCCCCATCATCCTGTCGACCCAGGGGCTCCAGCAGTGCCTCATCCTCATCCCCCCATGGCCTCAAGTGCAGTGTGCTCCCCACCTTTAGTAATCTTGGATCCGTCCATGTTCACAGGTAATACAATCATTATTTTGGTTAGTGCAAAAGAGATTTAACCAAGTGGAAATTGCCTATAGGCTCAGAACCAAATTCAGCTCATCTACTCTGACTTGGACTCAGCAGCTGAAGATGAGAATACAGATTCTCAGTTCCTAGCCTTCTTTTCTCCTTCTAAAGTGCTCTTCTGCCTCCAAGACCCTTATTTGACCCTTCTACACGTTGATATCTGTTCTACACCGTTCTCATGCCATATTTCTCCTTCCTTGCCAGCCTCACATAATCTCTTCTTTCTTACTCCAGCACCCTGCCAGCTTCCAGCAAGGTGATTCTTAGGGCTGTGCAAAATGGCTGTGTTTCGATTTGGTTTCAGATTTGGCCATTTCAGAGGACAGTGAGTCGTTTTGGTGTTTCGGATCACTGTCCTGTTTCGTTTCAGCTGAATCGGTTTCGGAGATTTGGCTCTGCTGAATCTCCTCCCAATCAGTTTTGAACAGGCGGCAAGGGAAGCTTTGCACAGCACTACCCAACTGAGCAGGGCCAGGGGCTGCAGGTCCCCAGTGGGAAGCAGGACAGGGACATGGGTGGCTTGTCCAGGGGAGGAGGAGGGGCGCTGCCCTCTGTGCATGTGAGGAGACCCTTGCGTCGTGGGGCAGGGAAGCAGCTCAGAGCGGCGAGCAAGCCTGCTGGTCCCTGCCATGTGACTCAGCTCTGCAGGGAGCAGAGGTGGCAAAGAGACCCCAGCGCAGATCTCTGCCGCACAACCTGGCTCTGCATGGAGACTCAGCAGGGTCTCCTCACTGCTGCTGCCCACCCCACGCTACCCCAGATCCCTGAGGAGCCAGGTTGCGCAGCAGAGACCAGCACTGCCCTGCCACACAACCTGGCTCTGCAGGGAGTAAAGATCCTCAGCAGGGTCTCCTCACCGCTACTGTCTGCCCGGCACAGTCCCGCATTGCTGGGGCAGCGTGGGGCAGGCAGCGGCGAAGTGACCTCCCAGCATGGATCTCTTCTCCCTGCAGAGCTGAGTCGCATGGCAGGGCAGCGGCATTCAGCTGTTTCCCTGCAAGCCCAGCTCAGAAACTGAAATTTTCCGAAACATTTCCAAAACATTTTAGATGCCTCGTTTGATTTCAGATATGTTTCTGAACCTTCTGTTTCAATTCAGATTCAGTGTTTTGGGTGCTAAAATGGCCTGAAACACCTCCAAAATGAAACGGCTGCTGAAATTTCACACAACCCTAGTGATTAGGTAAAGGCCCACACCCAGGTGGGACGGTTATGCCAGGACAGAATCCAATAAGAGGTTCTAGGTTTGGGAAGGCACCCAATGTTCTGTAAGGTCCCTTCCAGCTCCTAATAACTATGAATTTACTAATCACCCACACTAGCATCCTTAAAGTCTCTCCTAAAACCCAATTCCAGGTGTTTCTCCCTAGGAAAAGGCACGGTGTCTGAGTTAGGAAAGCCAGAAAAATACCAAGCGTTAAGACACACCAAGTCCACATTCTGCTTCCATACCACCCCGCATTAATGGGAGTTACACAATCACTGCAGAATGTACCCATTTATGAGGACACAGGGTATGCATTTCCCATTGACACACTTCCTCTGCTTGGCCTGTACCATGGCTTTAGAGTGTGACCCTGATAGGTGACTAACAAGTATATTGCCCATCGATTGGATACCAAATCCAAGAACCAGTGCAAACCCTCTTCTATAGGAAGACTTCCACTCACTTCACCCGGCTTTTGTACAAGGCCATTTACTGGGAGCAACCATTTATTTCCCCCACACTCGTTCATGGCCATGGAGATCAGCTGGGGAGAAATACCCATGGAAGGTATTGCTGTTTCCAATGGACAGCCTGCTTCTTGGAGCTAGATGCGCTGTGGTCCTATTTGAGGAAGATCTCTCCAAGTCATAATCTAGGATGGATCAAGGCCCCTGCCTTCATCTTGCGTTTCATGATTTTTAACCCCTGTCATTGGAGTGAAGGGGTGTGTATTCATTTATGCAGGATGGGACTTTCAAAAGAACTTGGCATCAGTTTAACTCTGCTCTCATTGCAGTACGGCTGGGCCAGCACCGAGTGCTTCTCAAAATTTTACCTATGACCTATTGATGTTGCAGTGGACATGTAAGTTGCTTCTGTTTCAGACTAAGAAATATAGATCCCTTCTAGGAACCAAATACGCATTGGATTAGCTTCCTCTTAACTGTATCCCTCCCTTTGATGCCTTCCTCAGCACCTGCTGTTTTAAAAGTACAATTTGCAGGAATGAAAACCAATGGATTTAGAGTCTGCCACTTTACCTCTGGCTTTGTGATTTAAGGGTGTGACTTTAAAGTGACCTCTGACCCAGAGGTCAGCAGTTAAGCTGTCCATTCTCTCCCATCCTTTTATCACTTAGCCTTCAAAGAACAAAAGTCAGTTGTACATTGCCTGCCCTGTTTTCATTGGGTCATCTCAGACAATTCCTTTATGTTCTAAACATTCACAGGGACCAAGTTAAATGGAGAAGGCTGATTTACTAAACATCTTTCAAATTGTACTTCCCTGAAATGCATCTGAACAGCATCACTTTTCCTGTCCTGTTGCTTCTGGAGCTCCCAACAAGATTAATGATCACCATTTAAATCCAACTGTAGCATATATTGCAATGCCCAGCTCTAGATGACCTCTTCTTTACAAGGATCTATTGCAAAGCTTGAAATAAGGGTCTAAAAATATGTTGCCACTGTTACATGCTCTATTTTCCCTAAAAGTTTCCATTGCACATTCAATGTCCTTTTTAAATCAAATCCAACTGAATAAGGAACACTTTGATTTTTTTTCTCCCCTAGTGATACACACAGCACACAACTCCCGTCATCTTATAGTCGGTATCACTAACAGAGCTGTTTAGCAATGGGCCTTGTGTTAAACACACAAAACATGCCACAACATCTCCACAACTATGAAGGATGCTTCATGAAAAAGAGGCAGCAGTCCATGTCATGTCTTCCACCCAGTGAAAAGCTTCTTTTTGTTATGGATTGGCTTGGACATCTCTGGTTGGTAACTGCATGAATGGCATAAATGGGCAACTTTCTCCCTACTGGCAACAAGCTTTATCTTGTAATCATTTAAGTCAAATTACAGAACTTTGAGGTCCAAGGATAAAAAATCATGAGTTTCCTGCCTAAGTTAACTACACAAAAGATAGGAGAAAGAAAGTGTTACCATCCCTAGTTTACAGATGGAGAACTGAGATCCAGAAAAAATGAATGACTTACCCAAGTGTGACTGAGCCCATACCTACCGAATCACAGCCTGGTGCTTCATCAGAAATGCCTTCCTGCTCAACTAAATATTGGGCACAGCTGCAGAATCTCATCCTTACTAGATAGATACTTTAACTAAGTGGTAGTAACTTAACTCTCACTCTACTCAGTTGATTTCCACTGGGAAGCTCCCAGGGGCTCCAAAACTCTTGTTCTCACTTGCATTGAGGCTCATTATAGTGAGGAGATGATTTTAATGGGTGTTTGGGCAGATTAGCTTTAAGCTAGAGATTTCCTTACTCCAGAATCACTTGGCATACTTTTTCTCAGGCATGTCTCCCATAGAAGTCAATGAGCCCAAATCCTTGTTTCTTCCATTCCTGTGCCAGGTGCAAGTTAGAGTAATTGCAAGGTAAGAGCCTCAGACTAATTTTCCATGCCCTTGCAGCATGTGGAGAACCTCCCATGTTTTGCATCATAAAGTCCCACTAGCTCAGGCCTTCAAGATCCCAGCCAGCATCCTCCTGGGGGTTAGACTGTTCCCAAAGGGTTGCTTTTACACTGCCAAGACAAAAACTCTGGATCCTAAAAATCACTAAGCTTTGGGGTTATTTTAAATTCTAGCTTTGGGTCCAGTGATAATTTTGCAAAATAGCCCCTACCTGAATACCCCCACATATGGAGAATCCAGATCTGGGCAATGTGTTGGTTTGAAACCATCCATAGCTCTTAAAATGGAGTAGGTTGAAACCTTGTAAATTGTGAAATTTGTGTGAAAAATATTCAACACAATTTCACAACACAATTTTCCTGATATCAATTTTTCTTTTGACTAATCACAAAACTGGCCAAAGTTTTCTAAATATTGAAATGTTGATTAAACTCTGGACAAAGTATATTTTTGGAACATCTGATGTTTGTAAGTAATGTCCATAAGATCAAAAGTAGCATTTAAAGGCTAGGTATCAAAATTATCCTTGTACTAACATTTATTCTGCTTTATCATTTGCTATCAACTCCCAGATATTTTTCAGATTTAAGAATAAACTGTGGAAAGGTAGAAATGAAAAGAGTTGTGTTTCTTAAATAATTTATTTTGAATATATTAGCCATTAAATAACATAGTATATCACAAAATGTGATGTTACATCATATTTGTTCATAGCCATACAGATAAGAAATCACAAAGCACAAAGAGATGTCCTGACAAAAAATCTTTGGTAGATAGATCTAGTCACACACATGCTGTATATCAGAGTAGGTACATCCTAAATGAAAAGAAACCTGAAGCAAGAATATGGAGCTTTTTTTTTTTAATATATAAATAACAATAAGCATTTCAGTTACATTATTGCCAGGCATTTTATTTTTTTTTGCCTTTCCATGACACAATATTCTATTCAAAGGACAAATGCATTTTGATTTTCTTGTTGATAAGGAAAAGATTTCCAAGGGTAGAAATTGGCTGATGGACAGAATAGCACCAACATGCCTTTGTGTTTAGACATGCTTGGCCATATTTATCCCCATTGTAACTCCATTCAAGTTGTTGGATATCCAAGCTGAGATGGACCTCTCAACTGGATACTGCTTAAGACAGTACCCCACCCCATATTCCCAGCTCTGCTAGTAACATACACCCTTCTGAAATAGGCATGGGCTGATACTGTTGTAGCAATCTGCACAGGTCTAAAATGCTACAGCTATGATCGTAGTAGACCTCATTCTGGGAATATACCAAACAGGTATTTACACACATTGAAAAACAGAGTGAAGGCGGACTGGCATTTTGTTAGCAACAGCCTCACAGAGCCCCTACTCTAGTGTCCCACACAGGCTGTTGCAAACACGAACAGGATGGTGCCTGAATACCAGCACCTGGGGGCCTCTCTCAACCATGTGGATAAGCCTGTCTTTTTGCCTCTTGGAGCCTTGGCATTATGGCCAAAGGACAACCTCTTCATGGTGTAACAGGGAGCCTAGGGCACCTGTTACTTTAAGGGAGAAAATAGCGAGAGGAAGAACTTCAGGTGGAGAAGGATGCTCATTATGGGCTGCAAGAGAACAGGTCCCTGGGGGTTTATAGGCTAGCAGTGCCTGTTGCAGAAGGAGCCTCTGCAGCAGTACAATAAGGCAGAGCCTGCGTGGGCAATAGAGTGCATATTGCAGAGCTAGCTGCTCAATCGTGGTACTGTAAGGCAGAACCCTGCACAGTAGACAAGGTACCGCTGCAGTGGCTAGACCAGCCGCAGCAGGCTGCCTTGGATACCAGCCAAAAAGTCTAATTGGGAAACACCTGTAGGTAGCTGGGAGAAACCACCTGGCCAGAGGGCAGGGCCTGGGAGGCATATAACCCCAGGGTCAGAGTTAGGGCAGTAAGTCCTGGCCCTGGTGGCCAGAGAAGGAAAAGTTCTGCAATGAAACACCTGCTGCTGGGAGATTGACTGAGATCCTACTATGCCTAGAGGCAGCATGTAAAGGGGTTGAGGCTAACAGGGGATGAGGGCCCAACGCTGGGTAGGAGTTTGGTATGCAGCCTGGGTGCTAAAGTTTAGTTATAGCCAGAGGGCTTATGTTTTGCATTTGAATTTGTACCAGTGGTTTGGGTTTGGGACTACTGGGGAGGTGGAGTTCCCAATTGTGCCTGAAGGGCACATGACAGCATGGAGCCCAGTAGGGATGGGGCTCACATTGGTAAAGTAGTGGAGACAGGGCTAGGGGCCCAGTGCCCAAGCAGAGTGAACCAGGGTTAGGGACCCATAACCTGAGAGGGGGAGAACACAGGGCCAGGGAATGAGATAGGGGCCATGGGCCCAGAGAGAGAGCTACAAGGGTCAGCAGCCCAGAGATACTGGTGACTGGCAGGGCTGAAGCCAAGAGGGCCAGACCCAGGTCATTGGGCCGGGGTGAAGGCTTGCAGCCAGGGAAAAGGAAGGCTGAGGCCTCTACAAGGGACAGAACAGTATCGAGTAAAACCTGCAAGGACTGGGCATAGATGCAGGGGAGGTTAGAGGTCATGAATAGCCCATAAGACAATGGGTGCCCTGGGGCCCAGAGGACCCACCTAACAAGAAGGATTTTTTAGAATCAGCGGTGTTCAAGAGAGGGGGATCTGCTGGCAGGACCAAAACTCACTCTAAGACCTGCTGGCAGCCTCCCTTTCTACATCTATTAAGAATGTCAAGATGGGGCAGGCAAAAGCAAAGGGAGTGTACCTTAGAAAGAAAGCATGGTAGGAACTGTATGGCTACCAGGTGACATCACAGTCACCTGTGGGGCGTAGACAAGTTACAATGGGCATGTGTACATCAGGTCAAATGGAGCTAGGGGGGCCCGACCACACACCCTGCCCACTCACTCCCACTTTGTGTGAACCATGGGCCAGAAAAAGATCACCTAGCTGCCACTGGAGTGCCCAGCACAGTTCTTATGAGTATAGCCAAGACTGAGTGGTGCTGGGTAGGTCCTGGGTACATGCCAAAAAGTGGTCAAGTGACATTTTTTCTGCATCCAAAGTACACGGAGGGAGAAGTAGGTGGGGCACATTCCCATGGCAGTGCTGCCTAAACCTCTGCAGTGAGGCACAGACGGGGCCTACGGGTTCTGAAGGGAGGCAGAATAATGATGGTTCCCTTAGCACCTTTCTCCTGCCTCTGGCTTCCACTGCTGCGTGTGGATTTGCCCGTGTGTCTTTCACCACAATGCCTGCTGAAACTTAACTGTGAATGTTCCCTCTTTCATTCAGGGCCAGTGTTTTCACTTTCATTCCTTAGTGAGTTTGGGCTCTTTTAAGTTACTCGGTTGTGTTTCTTTGTATATCAGGAAGCCTTTTGGTTTAGTAAACAAAGCAAACCTCAATGGTGTTAGTTGCAAGGTAGAAAAACAAGCCAGAAATAAAATGTAAATTCTTAACAAGAAAGATAAAAACCATGAGAACTGTGGGCTGAGAGAGAGGAGGTATATTATCTGTCTGTCCCATGGATCCTTCTGGTCAAGACGGGACATCTCTCTAACTGAAGCACTCCAGTGCGGCCAGGAACTATTGCCCTCCAGAACATTCCCTCACGTTGCAAGGAAGAACAATCCCTTCCACTGCAAAAATCAACAAGGGAAATGTTATGACCTATGTTATACAGGAGATCTGATCACACCAGCCTTGAAATCTGTGAAATCACAACAAAGGACCATTGTGAGATCCTAGGGTTCCCTACTCAGCCATCCAAGCCACTGTCCTACCAAGGAATCATTCTTCCACCTTCCCTGTCAAATAAAAATATATGGAATAAAACCAGCACTGGAATAAACAAATAAATACTGTACATAGGGAAATGATCCACAAATTATGCGAAGGGCACTATCAGACTAACACCGGGACTGTAGCAGTCCTAACCTGCTAGGGAGACGATGTCTCTGACCAGCACTCTGGGATATTGCTGCTTGTGCTGGGTGAAGGGACGCCACAGTCTTCAATCAGAGTCAGTTCCTCCATGCCCTGCAAATGAGGGGCTTGCTGGAACAGCCCCAACAAGCTCCCCCGAGCCGTCACTGAGGTCTGCTGCAGGCCTTGCTCCCCCAGGACCTTGACGAGGAAGTTGATATACCTCATAGCCAAGCGCAGTGTCTCGTTCTTACTAAGTTTCTTGTCTGGAGGGTGGGTGGGGATGAGCTTCCTCAGCTTGGCAAAGGCGCTGTTGACATTCTGCTGCCTCCACCTCTCTCTGGTGTTGGTGAAGATCTTTCTGGTCATCCTTGAGGTGCTACAAAACTGAGGAGACAATACATGGCAGTTAGTGGTCTAAGACCCTCCTTTGGGCCACAGTAGGGTATGTTGTTGGTGATGGAAGGCAACACCATAGCAATTTGAAATGCATCAATGATGTATCTCCTGGTCTAGCCATGGATTAACCACAAACCCAAGGTAGGCAGGTCCCCGTCCACACTCTGAGCACAGGCAAAGTAACTGCAGTCAGAGCTAATATATTTCTCAGAGGTGACATAAGTGCATTTTTGGGTCCATAGCTTGACTGTCCCAAACACCTCTGCAGGGCTGTATACCTAACTTACCCAGCGGTCTCTGGTGAGAAGGGACCTCCAAGTAGTATAGAATCTATAGCCGCCTCTGCGCCACCTCTCCTCCTAAACCCCAGCAGAGTGGGTGCACTGTGGGAGGTGTTTTGGAGGGATGGGATATGCTCACAAAATAGCAGTGCACCCACTCTGCTGGGGTGTATGGCTCTCCTGTCATATTTCTTGGGGAGCCATCACCAAGTGGCACAAGTTACAATAGCCCTGAGGCTACTTCATCTTGTGCCTGGGTCAGCCTGTCTCCTAGTCAACCCCAGAATAAAGGGAAAAGGGGAAAATGAGGTGTAAAGTCACTGATGCATTACTCCATCCCAGGCTCCAAGCAAGCAAAGCTCATGTGGATGCAACATCTGCCAGTGGCTGAGAAATCTTGCCCTCAGGAGAACAGGGCTAGTGCACTATGCCTGGCTATGACTTGAAGAGAACCCTTCATTGTGCTGGTCCTCCTCCCAATCCTCATCAGTATGTGGGTGCTGGGGGCGAAGACCTCTCAGCAATGGGCAGTGCCCTTAGAACTAATACAAGGCTGCAACAGGGAGGAAATCAAGTAGAAGCTAGAAAGATTCAGTGGAAAAATACTGGCTGGCTTGTGTTGCGAGCTACATGTGGCACTGAGCCTGATGCCCAACCGGCCTGGCAGTGCAAAGAGGTCCAGCAGGGAGTGGGAAGTAATTTTCACTCTAAAGTGCTTTTTCTGGGTTTCTCAAATGGTTTAACTCACAGACTGGTGAAAGTTTAACTGGTGATTTTATTAGCACCAGAGTCAAGACAGAGCTGAGACCTTTTGAAAATCCCACCCTGACTGAATGAGTACCTGTCAATTCTGCAGCTCTTCTTTTTTTTCTAAATTAAGTAACCCTTCCCTGTGGCTCCCTGGAGGCACAGATCAGAAGCATTACTCATCACCAGCACCTTGTTGCACTGTCTTCTCTCACCCCCAGTCTTTGGTAGGAAATAATCATCATTCCATTCAGAGAAGTGATGTGCAGGTTGGTATGAACAGGAAAGGCCCACCCTCTGCCATGGGGCTGGAGGGCAAACACTTTTCCCTGACTTTTTATACCACCATGAATTCTCTAGATGTACAGGAATAAATGTGCCCTCCTTACTATGACCCCTCATGACAGCAGGGGAAAAGTTCATTAAAAGAGGGCATTTGCTAGAAAAGCATTAGTCAACTTGCTCCGTCATAATAATGAAAAAATCATTATTGCTTCTGGGTTTGTTGGAAATGGGGGTTGTTATAAACAGGGTTTGTTGGAATGAGGTATGTGTGCATGTGCGTATTAGCAACATTTATACACATGAGCATGTGCGCACGCGCACTCACACAAACAACATGATGCGTGTGTGTGGACACACACACACACACACACACACCAGTGTTGTTTATATATTACCAATGCATATATGCGTGTGTATAAACGTTGCTAATACATATATGTGTGTGTTGCTAATACATGCACACAGAGTGCTACCTCATTCTAACAACCCCCATTACCAACAAACCCAGTAGCAGGCACTGATTCTTTTCATTATTATGACGCAGCAAATTGATTAATGCTTTTCTAGCAAATGCCCTCTTTTAATAACCTTTCCTCCCTGCTCTCATGAGGAGTAATCTTGATCTAGATCTAGATCTATAAACAACATTTCTCGACATTACTGCTAGGAGGGTAACACAGCAATTAACAGACAGTTAAGTAAGTTTTATGGAGTGTGTGGGGATATTTTTTTTATACAGATGCTTTAGAAACCAGATGGGAGGAAGCTTTTGTTGAGCTTAAAGATGGAGCAGAAGGAGACCAGCAAAATAAAAATACAGGGTTTCAGAAAAACAGGCTCTCTCTCAGATTTGGAGAACCTGTGGTTGGACAAGACTAAGAAAAAGGGAATCTAGGAGACAGGGAGAGTTGGTTGACCCTTAAGCAGGCAGTCTTAAGGGCACAAGAGCAGCTGTCCTGATGTGAAAGAAGAAAATGTACCATTTCATTTTCCAAAGCATTCTCGCGGCTAATCCCAGGCTCTGCTTTGCTGCCTTCAACTGTAGCTTTTACGTGGTTAAAAGATTTTTGCTTTGATACCAAGGCCAAATGTCCAGAACTGGAGTTTACTGGAGGATAAAATAATTTGACAATATTAATTAAAAAAAAAAAAAAGACATTTCCAAGTTCCAGAAGAGAGAGATTTTTAATCTCAGACAGAAATGTTGGCTTGGATTGTGCCACTTGGGAATCTTAGCCCCTTCATTGTTCTTCTATTTGTCACCTTATGTTTGCCCTGCAGGATCTATATTTAATGTGTCCCTTGTGCCCATTTCAAAGAATAAATGTGCACTTTATTTCTTCAAATCCTGCTGAATTATAAATGGGAGCTCTTGGCCTCCCATCACTCTGGGTATGGGATCTCCATGTTTCAATGGTATTATTTGTTGAGAGAGGACCACGGCTAGTTCTTCACATCATCCTTTCCTTGGCTTTTTTACTGTGAAGGACAATACTGGATTTGTGAACAGAAGCCTTGTAAGCAAACAGCAGTCTTTGTCAGTCTCGCTCCTGGGTGACATGTTAAAAACATATCCCTTCATTGCTGACGTTTGTTCAAGTCAAGATCAGCAAATAACAGTCCTTTTCTTTCCCCAATCCCCATTACCAAGCCTATGTCTGCATGGGTGACTCATACTCACAGCATCATCTCCAGACGCCTCCCCCTCACCCCCCATCATCTCCCTCCTCTCTCTTCACTCCTCCTGATGCTCTCAGCAGCAGTTACCCCAACATTTCCTGTTGTCTAGCTCAGGGATCCAGGCTGAGATCTCTCACAGCCTAGTCCGACACAGTGATAACCCTAAAGTCACCAAAACCAATCACAGTTCTGGTCCATTTCTTTCTCCCATTAGCATGCTCATTTTCCCTATGACACTGCTACTTCTACTGCTGCAAAGGTGCTAGCAGAGCAAGGCACGATCTGATTTATGCTTCATTTGCCTCATTGATTCTCTTTCCCCAGCTTGGCTTTCAATACAAGACTATTTGCAGCATCTGATTGCTAGTAATGTTGCACTGAACCATTTAACGCTCTTTGATGCAGTTTATGGAATGCGTATCATTTCCCTGCTGTCTAGGTATTGTAGACCCATTCATTCATTCGTCATCTGTGCTGTGCATATATAATACAGGCTCATATATTGGAATAATCATGTATGGCTTCATCATTAAATGCTTTCAGTTGCCCTCTGCCAAGCCGAGATAAAAAGTCCCACATTCACTTACGCAGAAAAAAGATTAAGTAAATGGCAGTTTCAATACAGAAAGACAAATTCTGCTCCTCAGTGTCGTCACTCCACTCCAGCACTAGTCTGTTGAAAAGGGTGGAGTTACTATGGATTTTAATCACTGTAACCAGGAACAGAATTTGGCTTAAGGACTTTGGATCAAGAAACAAAATCCAAAAAAAGTTCAGGCTTATGAGAGGAGAGCTTGCGGAAGTAACACAAGTATACCTCAAGCAAACTACACAGGGGAAGATATGACACTGTGGTCACTTGCGAGCAGTTCAAATGAAGTAATGGGGGAGGAACAAAAGCCCTCAGGTGTACAAGCTACTGGGGGATCTTGCTATCCCTACCCAGCTCCCTCACAATCAGATAAATAAGAATACAAATAAAGAGCCTGATCCATGCAGATCCAAATGCTGCCCTAACAAAAGGTTAAAGGAGGCAGAGAATGGATGAAGATCTCCTTAGTGGCAGTAGCTCTCACACAGCTTTGCTGTGCTAAAAGCCATTCCGGCTACTCAAGAAGCAGCAGTTTCCTGGCTTCTAAACAGCATCTCTGCTCAGACTTTCCAGCGCAAAGAGGGCACTGAATTGGTGGCTACTGCATGGGGGCTGGCAGGGGGCTGAGAGACAGCCTGCAGTTCAAGAGTTACTGACAGATTGTCATTAAATAAACACCTTGCATCAAGTTCCTCCTGCCCGTAATTTCCTTGGTTTCAGCAGAATTACTCCAGGTGGAAACCAGACCTGTGGGACCCAATCCTGAAATCCACACACCCCCACCCCTCATTGGCAGCAAGTGTGAGCCCCTCACTAATAAATACAAAAGGCAGCACTGTTTTTCCAACAGAGAAGAAGCCCACTGGCTCTTTCTGAGTGTGATTTAATACAATTGCACCAGGATTTTCCTTCAGCCCTTGGATAACAGGAGATGAAACAAAAGATGGTGCCTGTTTCATCCATCAGTCAGCTGCTTGTGAGCTGGATTTACAGCAGGGGCCAAAGTTCGCCAGACAAACCACCTAGTGCTGAGCTGTGCTTGGTGTGCATTGGTTCAAACTGAAGCAGGGAAGTAAGAGGGGGCCTGTTGTTTTTCGTTTGGATTTTATGGTAGCCTGGGCTGCAGAACTGAGCCCAGTGTGGAGAGGAAGGTTCAGCAGGGATTGCCACAGCAGTTGTGCCTTTTGAAGCCTCCTGGCTTCAAACCCAATAGAAAGGAGTTTGATCTCCTTGTGACTGAATTCACAGAATTCATTACCTTCATTGGAAGTAAAATGTGGATGTCAGCTTATGGCACCAATGCAGGAATAATCCCGATAAGAGTTTCTACCTATTGAGGGAGGAAGAGGGTCAGGGGCAAATACAGGACTGCCAAATCCATTCTGATACCGTCAGATCCCTGAGATATGCCAGAGGCAATAGGCTCCTACACACTGGCACCTTCTCTCCCAACCACCACCAAGAGCTGCCAACACCACCACCACCACCACCACTGTCTTCCCATGGCTCCTTGCATTTCCTGGAGAGCCATGGTTCTGCAAGGACCTGCCAGGAGCTCCTACAAGAACCCTCCTTGCAGGAAGAGCAGGCTAAATGGCATTGTGATAAGGAATGACAGTGTGGTTTGGTAGATAGAGCACTGGATGGGGAATCAGGAATCTGGGTGCTAGCCCCTACCTCTGCCACTACCGGTGGTGGGACCTTGGGTAATTCCCTCATCTCTTTGTAGTTCCATTCCTCCTGCTTTCCCTCTATCTTGTGGCTTTCAACTGCACTTGTACAGCATCTAACATACTGGGGCCCCGATATTGCTTGTGGCCTTCTGCTAGTAAAACAATACAACTACCTTTAATAAATAATTTGAATGCTTAGCAGTACGTGATCACCTTTAAACAGCTTTACTTTTATCTGAAAGATTGTTTTCAAATGTAAGAAGGGGAAAAGAAGCTGCTTCTGAACTACCTAGGAGCTCCTTTCCTTGCTCAAGTCACACACCTCCTTGAACTATTGCCAGGTGACTACCAAATAATTCATTCCAAAACACCGCAGAGTAGGGGAACGTACCAGTATAAACAGTCCTGGAAATGGGAGCTATTTACTATTTCTAATGTTTGTAACTGTAACAAAATTCACTCTGTGGAAACTCTGATCCCAGGAGCCCTCCTGCCTAAGTTCAGTATTTACAGAAATCACAAATTGTGCTGGACTCAACTGTCCTTCCTAAAATGAGTACTCTAAAGTGAAGGCCTAAAAAAACTCCAAGTTCATTTGGCACAACAATGTTTAAAGGATACTGGGGCAGAATATTTACAATTGAACAAAGAACTATGGCCTGAATTTTCAAGTGATGATTTACTTGGTGTGCTTCAACTTTAGACATTTTAAAAGGCATCTGATTTGAGCAGGGTGGGAGGGCTTGGTGCTTTCGGAAATATTACACCTTTTCAGATGCCTCAAAGTTATGAAGCTAAAAACAGAGACATTGAGTTGATTTTAAACTTAAATTAAAAATTTAAATTTAAAGTAAAATTGAGTGAATTTTCCAGAGGCTAAGCATGTAAATCAATGGGTTTTAATCCTAGGGCCATTTCTCTCCTATGCAAAAATGTCCATGTAAGACCCTCCATTAATACTGAGGAGAGTTAATTACATAAATTCCCCTGTACATGGAGAACTCTTTTCACAGGAGCTTTCCAATAGGAACGCTTTTTGTCTCCTTTTTGTCGATGCATTTGTATTTCCACCCTCTTCAAACTTGAGCCAAACTCTTGCTGCCCATGTTACAAATTTGTGCTGAGTGAGGTCTGCCAGCCTAGGACAGCCTTCTTCTTAATGTTGTTTATACCAAAATGTTGTGAAAGACTCTTTGGCTCTGTGTGAATTAAGCAGAATTCTCCTCTATTCAATAAGATTTGATTTTGCTTTTGTTGCCCTGCTGCTCCCCCACCCCAGCCTTTTCCCCAGCCCATGAGCATTGAATCCTCATCCTCATCCCTGCTCTATCTGGTTTCATTTTAAAGGCAAGTCCTCTATCAAAGTAACTCACCAAATGTGATATACAGATAGTGTTGGTGCTGTGAGGACCAGAAAGAAAACCGTAGCACCTCCAAGAATTCTTGATGGGCTTCCTATTGCCCATACTCTAGCACAGGAGCGGGCAATTATTTTGGGCAGAGGGCCGCTTACTGAGTTTCAGCAAGCCATCGAGAGCCGCGTGACAGGCAGCCCAGGGCAGATTAATATTAATTTTCTAAATTTTTTAGGGGCCCCATGGGCCAGATAGGATGGCCACATTTTGCCCACCCCTGCTCTAGCACCTGAACCTCTGCTCCAAGTAAACCCACCACTTATGCTACTAGTTGCATTTCTCAGCCTGTATATCTAGCACCACAAAGCAAAAGGATTACACTTTAGGCTGGAGGTATATCAGTTTGCTCTCTCTATCTGGCTTTGCTTTGTGCAGAAGACAAGTCCATTCCTTTCTTAGCAAGAGAAGAACCATGCTGTGGAGAGAATGGGACCAGGGCTGGTGCATTCATTATGTGAGATCTGAGCCCAAAAGCAGCTTTGGGCAAACTTATGGCAAGGTCAGATGTGTGGCAGAGGGGAGGTGGGGGCAGGTGCTGCAACACTGTGCTAGGAAGTGCAGTCTGAAAAGGTTTTTGGCACTGGCGATTTTTACACTTGAATCTGACCTAGGTCTTCTACCACAGAAGCAAACAGTAAGCCTCTCTTAGATATCAGTAAGAGCAAGATTGGGTCTGTGATATGCTTATATCATAATATCTACACGCAGTATTTATTAACCTCCCAGTGCACCTGACTAAGATTATACTGGGTACCACCCTACCAGTGCACAGGAATGAATTTCCTCTGCTGTAATTCAGTCATACTGACAGAGACCATAACCCCTATGAGACTGATTCCCTGGCACAAACCCTACTTCCTAAATGGTGATGCAAACCACAAGGAGAAAAAGGCCAGTCTGATCCCACACCAGTGTAATTCCACTGTGTTCAAGGGTATTACTGTTAATGCCTGAAAGGGCTCAGCATCAGGCTGAGCATTCGGAGTCCAGGTCACCGCTGTTATGACCAGGTTCTACTAGGTGTGTGAACTCCCTCCTAACAGCAGCACAGCTGGACTATGGAGTTTATTCACACCATGTCTGCTGGCTTGGCCCTGGTATTACAGCAGCTTTAGTGGTTTATATAAATAAAGAATATTTAATATTTTACAACTAAAAAGGAACACAAAATCAGTAGAAAAAAGGATCTAAAAATACATTTTGGGCCCGATCCTGCTCTGACAGATGGCAACCGGAGTTCTGAAAATTACTTTAAAAATAACCTCCTTTTATTATTTATATTTTTTTCAGGCTAGCACAGCTTTATGCATAGCTAGGACACAGCATTTAGAACCATTCAATAGGCACAGAGAAGAACAAATTTAGGTGCTTTTTAAATGTGCTATTCATATTATTTTTAATATGTTCTTAACATTAGTTTTGATTAGATAATAGGAAAAGGTAAAATATCTCAATCAATGCTCCTAGAACACTATTCAAATAATCGCAAGTCATGTATGCATACATTCCCTATACACGCACCCACAAAAACACAAAGCATGCCCTATAGCCTATAGGGTACAGGAGCAGTGATGTAATATGGATTTTTAATATATATGTCTGCGACTCAAAGGATTTAAAGCCCTCTCTAAATATTTTCATCTACTAATATATGCACATTATTACACATGGCATAGTGTACAAAAATACGGAGAAGAATCATGTAATTACTGCTTATTTTAGAACTTTTAAAAGAGGTGTTTTAAAATTCTAAAAGCCATTGGACCATCAAAATTTTTATTTCTCAATCAAAGGGCCTGATTTTCTGTGGCATAAAAGGCGGAAAAGGGGGTTAAAATACCAGCAACTTGAATTCCGTGGCATTTGATAGCCATGTTTCATTGATATAAATGACCCTAGCAATTCCAGGACAACAGAAAATTGAGCCCAAACTGTTTGGTTATGAAGCTACAAATAAAAGAATTTACCTACAATATTAAAACAAACAAACCAAAACCCCTGTTTCTTTATATAACCTGTATTTTTAAACACCCACACTCGTTTAAAAAATTGCTGAAAAGTGACAAAGATTTGTTCCTTGCTTGAAATCTTTTGCCTGGTTTTAGCAAACGGTAAGAGCTTGAGTTAAAATACAGACACCTAAAGAGTGTGTCCATTAATAGTCACCTGTAAGTGGCTGTTTTCATACCTATTCAGTTTGTCTGATATGCTGCCTTTTTATCAACTTTAGACAGACAAGACAGACAGCCAAAGCAGGCTTCAGGAGCTCCTTCCTCCAGCTAAGCTTTGCTGGGGGCCCCTCAAAACAAACTTGGGAGCACTCAAGAAAGTTGTAATTGCAGGCATGAAAGCCCAGCAACACCGAGCTAAGGAGAAAGCTGTTGTCACTTACTTTTCAAAGCAGAGGTGCGGGCAGCTCTTCGAACCTGGTTCGTGGAGTGAACTTCCAGCAGAAGTGGATGCTTCCTCCTTGCGTTTTGCTCTCACAGCCCTGGACCCAGAGGTTGCTCTTGCTGCAGTCAGCCAATTGCTGATCCTGGCTGCCTCATTTATAGAATGCCAGCTTCTTTGTCTGGCGCGTGTCGCCACTAGTCCTAGCAATCCAGGGAGCTTGTTTTGCATCTCCCGGGAGATTCTCTCTTCCCTGCTTTCTCTGCCCTACATACCCTCTCTGTTCTCTAAGATGGGCAAGGCTGCTTTAGGTGAAACAGCCTGACAGCGGTATGAGCAGGGTCAGGTGGCCCTTTGAAGAAAGGACATCACTGGGGTGTCATTTAGCAAGAATTCCATTTCTTTTCCTTTTGACTGAGCCAAGAGCTCATGAAAGGGCCAGAGCAGCACTCCTGCCCACCCACCCCAAACCAAAGCTGCCTGATTATCCAATGGCCTGTTTAAAACACTCATTTTAATTCAAACAGTAACAGATTTTTTTTCTAAATTCTGGGAAAATTCACCCTGGACTCCCAGAGCAAGTGTTGCAAGGCTGGGGATGGTATATTGGTCCCTACATGTGTGACAAAGAGGCAGAATCCCTGCCTTCACTGCAAAGCTCAACTCATCTTTAATGCAGGAGTCACAGGGCGCATCTACATGTTCATTAATGTGCTGTAGCTACCATACATTTAGTTTAGTACTTCCCTAATGAAGTACTAACTGAATGCACAGTAACTACATTTACCACGCAGTAGCACCGCTGCACATTTGGGGGTTTTTTGGTGACCGTTAACTGCGCAGTGGCCTAATAACACTGCAGTAGCTTATTATCACAGTTTTTGACCAGCACAGTACTGCACAGTGTATTTAGGCTACTGCGCAGTAAGCATCTTGTGTAGACGCACCCACAGCCAGTGCCTCTTTGCATTCACACAACAGGTACAGCATGAGCAGCGGTGGTGTCTGAGCACCCTCCCTCCCCCACCCCATTGCCTTCGCCCGTGCTGCAGCTTTGATCCTGGCTGTGTCTACATCAGGCGACTAGTGTGCACTAAGCTGGGGTATACATTTACAGAGCGTTAGCTGTTCTGCACACGCATGGGCCTTCAGAGTGCCTTTGAGCGAGGAGGCTCCTACAGTGGAACAAGCTACCTCACAATTAGAGTGGCCACATAGGGGGTTAGCACAGAATAATCTGTGCTATACATCCTCAACCTTAGTTTAGTTTGCACTAACTCCCCAGTACAGACAAGCCTCTGGGAGATCATATCTAGGGATGGATAGGGAATTGGTCCCTGACTCCCTTACTGAGATCGCCAACAAAAATGCCAGTTGGTGTTGACCGTGTTTGTACAGCAGATGCTGGTTCAGTATGAGTTGGCGTCAGACTCCTTAACCTCATTCCATAATTAACGAACAAGGCAGTACAAGTGTTTGTGCCCATTCACATTTGTTGGACAGTGCCAGAGCTGTTTGAGTTCAGTGCCTGTGCCATCATACTGGAGGTTTCAGCCAACAGAGGAGATGAAGCTTGATGCTCCCACAAAGCTGCTTCTTCAGCTGCGACAGAAAAGACTTGTTTTTGAAGCAGAAGCTCCTGAGCCCCATCTCTGCCACTACCTGAGTGCAATATAATGGGTGGATATGATGTCTCTGTATGATGGGCCATAACCTCTGTGGGGAAAAAGGGTGAAACAAAAGAACCACTGAATAGCCATCAGGGGACCATGATTTTTCAGTCACTCCAAACCAAGCTGAATTTGAGCTGGTGCCCTTCTGCTGAGAGGATCAGTTGCACATTCACAATCCCCTGCTATGGCCAAGCTTCCCTCTTCTCATGATGTAATTCTTCTCATGTTGAACTCATCAGGGTCCACATCATAGCATCTCTTCTAACCCTGGGAAGCTAGATGGAGCCATGCTGGGACCCCATCAAAGACATATCCCAGTAGATCATTTTTTGCTACCTTGATCTCCAACTGGAGCTGGGCAAGCTGTCTTCAGATTTCCAGGTCCCCCTCATATGAGAGAGCTGGCCCAGGATCAACATGAGCACTAGTCTCTTATGGCTGTTTAGGGCATTTTATAAGGGTACCACACAAGGCCAGCCTGGCTTGAGAGTACCATGTTTGAAATTTAAAGTAGAGCAGAGTTGGCTTTTGAGACCTATAAACTCTGGTTCGGGGTGGGGTTCTTGCTAGTGCAGGGTGGGGAACATAATGCTGTCTTCAACCAACCAACTATAGGGAGCAGGAAAGACATTGACAGAAGGCCGGGGCAGAGTGGAGAAGTGATAAGGATCCCCAAGAATAACCTCACTGTTGCCTCAGTTTTGGAAAACTTCCCTATTAGGACAGCACTTAAAGCACGCACTTAAGTGCCATTGAAATCTGAGAGACAAAAGCACATGCTTCAAGTTAAAATCACATTTAAGTGCTGTCCTGAGTTTGGCTCTGAGGAAGGTCTTTACACTGTAAGTCAAAGCACCAAAGGAAGCAGGCTGGGTGGGTTTGTTATAATTTCCATCCTGCGAGAAATATAAAGAAAAATTGCAGATGTTTAATTTAATAGGACCACCCCTCCCACAGATCTCTGCCACGATGCTAATTTGTTTGGAAAGAACAAGTCACAAATCCTTTCCCCTTGCAAGGCTCTCCCTGCAGCGCTGAACTGGAGGTTCAGCCCTTTCACACGGTAAATTAAAAGCAGCACTACACTCTGAAAGCCGTGTCAACCGCTTCATTTAGCACAAGTGTTATGTTAACTAAAGGCCCTATTCCAAAGGGGCCTTTGGCCTCACAGAAGCCTAATTTCCATGTAATTTACATTGGAAAGTTGCAGAGTGCACCTCCTCTGTGTCACTCCCTCCAAATCATTTACCCACAATGAGCAATGAGACACTCCAGCCACTACACAAAGGATGGGGAAGAGAGTCTGCCAGTCCAAGAGGGGGAGGAAAGCAGATCTGTGGCTTAGTAAGAAGTCATCTTGCTCAGGACATGGTAAACCAGACTAAACCATAGCCGTGAAAAACATATTGGCAGGAGTATATTTAGTTTCCCTGACAACGACAGGCTCCGGATGACCCAATATTAATTCTTACTATTTTGTTATTTATCAGAAAACAGCAAATCAATATAATATATAATCATAATATATAAAAGATGTATATGTACGTGTATGTGTGTATTCTTATACACACACACACACACACACACACACACACTATTGTTGTTGTTGCTATTATTATTATTATTACTAGACAATTGCCCGACAAGAATGATGGGGGGGCAAGGTAAGGATGAATGCCGCAACCCAATGCCCTGTGCTGCTGCCGCTCTGCCTCTAGTCCCACTTGCCCCGCATGCCTTGCCCACCCGGTCCGGCCCTTCAGTCCCCACTGTCGTGGGCAGGGATGAAGCCTCGTGTCGGGCCCTGCCTCCGCTTCACATTTGGCCCCATTCCCCCTGCTCCCCTCTCCCCTTTGCCAAGTTGGGTCCAGGCCGATTGCTCCCCACTCCTTCCCCCTCTGCCTCCAAGGAGCAGAGCTGGGGAGGGGAGCAAGGGCAGCACTGCTGGCCTCCCCACTGTTCCAGCCCTGCTGGGCGACGGCAGGGACAGCACCACCATGACAGCGGGGACTGAGGGACCGGGGGGAGGGAGGGAGCTGCCATGGCAGCACTTCTGGCTGTGCGGAGCACTCCGATTGGTTGTTTCAGTAAGCATTGTGATTGACTGCCAAGACAACCAATCAGAGTGCAGATAAAGCGTTACAGACAGACAGAGACAGACTAAGGCTTTTATAATATTAGAATGATTAACAACATCAATTACAATAATAATAAAAATAATAATGATCCTGCTGTGGTTGGGATCAATAGGGATTTTGCCTTTTTCGTTCCTGGGGCCAGAAGCAGGCATATTTATTACTTGACATTTATACTGTAGTAGCACCTTATAGCCCCACCAAGTCCAGCCTCCATTGCAACAGGCCGTGTCCAAATACACAGTAACCGGTACTCACACATCCAGGCTCCGTTGGCATTCAGGTTGTCTCCAGCTGTCACTGCGCACACAGCTCAGAAAATAAAATTCAGCCTTCCTGCTTTGCAATAATTGTGGAGTAAAACTCAAAGCATGTCAGGAACATTTCTCAATGCCCAACTCAATGAAGACCTGATCTGACTTACAACAACCCAGTATCAAATAAGCCAATTCTCACCCTGAGAGTCATCACTCCTTTCTCCATCTCAGCGTCTCCTCTCGTCTGACTTCTACGTGTCCTGCCCTCCTCGTGGTGAGACTCAGTCTGGTAGTTCCCCTCCCTGCACTTCCCAATATTAAGCAGTGTCAATGGAAACCAGGACTACTTTGGAACTCTGAATCTGGCCTATGCTTTTCTGTTTGTCATTCATATTATTTTGTTATGGTAGTGCTGAATGACCCCAGTCAAGACTGGGGTTTTGGTGCGTCCAGCACTGTAGATAAGCACAGCATAAAGAAGTCCTTGCCCTGACAAACTTACGCTTTCCGGAGGTGTGACATAAAATGGGTGGGAGAAAGGAAGTCAGTTCATCCCACTCCACAGAGATTTGCCTCGGGTCCCAGAAAAGGCCCATGAAGAATGAAAACCTGAACACAGATCTCCCAATACCAAGACTGAAGAACTTTTCTTCCCATTTCTATGATGGATGCCCTCTATATGTTCTGTCATTTCTGGTCAAGCTCAGGAAATCTGTTTATTATTTTACTGCCTTGAAGCGTTGCGAACCGCTTTCTGGTCAGTGTGTCTGTCTAATAAGACATAGTTGACAAGGATGAGAAAGAGCTGAGATGCAGCTACAGCTCATCGTTTCTCCTTCATCACTTGCATGGTGGCAAGCTGTGGAATCTGTTTCTGCAAAGTGGAAGATAAGAGGTTGGGGACAGAGGCTTCACAGAAAGCTAAAGCATGCATGTGGTGGCTAAGCAAGGATGCCCTTAGATGATCTGGGTTCCTGTTGCCCATGTGTCTGATATGGCATGGCAGGATTTAATCACAGACTTTGACACCACCAGGAGGGAGAACCAGGGGTCTGAAAAGAAACAACTCTGTTCTTGACTGTTCTCCCGTACAGTATTTGCACTGTAGTAGACATGCATTAAACGGGTTGACCTCACACCAAGTAACACAGCTTCCATTGCCTTTGACTAGCAAAACCAGGTTTAAGGCAGGTGAGGTAGACATATAATAGGTGGGGCATAGAGGAAAGAATGATCCCTATGTCCCCATTTCATGGTAGGCCAAATCCTGAGTCTCTCCTTACTTGGGCAAAACTCTCTCTGAAGGTGATGGGAGCTCTCTGGCAGCCACTAGGAGGTCTGGCAGAGTAAGGACCCAGTAAAAGCTGTGCACAGGCTTCAGGAGATAGCTCTGGGTTTAAATTATTTTTCCCCTCTTCAGATCATACATTTTGATCTACTGAAAGCAATGCACATGAAAGTGACCGATGGGGGAGTGCAGCATGCATGTGAATGTGTGTTATCACCATGCACCCAGTGCCGCATTTTGCAGATGGGAACAATGAGAAGCAATTATACACGTCTGGGCTTCTACCCTTTTAAAAAAATGTAAATCAATAGATTCTGAATACAGTTAGTTAGGAGAGGCTCCTTGAGGTTCAGAACACCAGCTGCCCACGGACCATAGAAATATTAAACTTCTATCATCTGATGGTTTTTGTAACCTTTTGAATCTCTGATTAGTGTTAACAAAACACTGCCCTCAGGGGGTGCTTTGCATTCTGGGCACACTTTTCAGCTTAATTCCAGAGTCTGAGTCCTTGCCTTTTAATGCTGAAACTCGCAGATTGACTTGATGGGAATGTTTAGCTGGGGAAGAGAATGCAAAATTGAGAACCTGATGTTTGTTTCACATGGACATTAGGGAGAAAAGGGGTGAGGGGGGGAAGCTCATTTTTATTTTGTCAGAGAAGTACAGGGACATGAAAGAAATCCCTTAAGGGCTGGGACTAATACAAGGCAAAATAAATTAAATCCACCAGAATGACACACTTATAAAACCAGATTTTTGTTAGGAGACAGCTATCGTACCAAGCCAGTTGTGAGAGTGGGCACAATGCCTAGTTAGTCCATATTGTATGTAAACTCTTTCCTAGGATCTGGCCAACTTAACAACTGGATGCTATCATTTAGCAAAAGCTGAGAAACTCAAGGATTTTGCTCATTCCAGAGCTGTTCTCTTTGGAGTGCTCAGCCTCTATCCTAGATCCAAGACAGAGAAGGAAAGATCCCTGCTCTCATCTCCATTGTAACTCAGTGAGGCGTTAGAGCCCATTTACACTTTTACCTAGCATAAATTTTGGTCCTTGGCTTCAAGGTTGTGTGCAGTGATGTAGCTGTTACATATGCCTGATAGGTAAAGAAGGGAAAGATAATAGTATGTAATGGAAAGGTTGACCTCCACCTGTGCAAAAATAATCTCCAAGAACGCCAAAGAACTTCTCCTACATAAAACACAACTCATTCTGACTACACAATAAGCTCCACGAGCAGTTCAGAAAGGGAATGCTAATTCTTGCACTCAGAAACTTAAATGCACTTAGCTTATCTTGCTCATAACTCAGACCATTCTTATTTCACTAGTAAGGATTGGCTCTTAATTTTTTCCCTTATTACTAGATTGATTTGTATTAGTGCTGCAGTACTCTGAAATGATGGTGCTAAACCTATATTTTCATTTGCTCAGCATTTTCTAAAAATACACATGGTCTAGGTCCTAAGCTGATAACAACAGAGGCAGTTCCCTAGACTTCAATGCACTGATCTATACCAGCTGAGGAACAGGGCCAGTTATATTTTTAATTTACCTGCCGCTGACCACAAATAAAAACTAATCCTGTTGCTGGCATTAAACCAGAACATAACAGTTCATTCAGTCAAGTGTTGCTTTATATTAAACCAGAACTTCAAAAATCTACACACCCGTTGGTGCAGAGTCAACAGTTTCTTGAACAAGGGAATAACGTATCTTTGGTTTATTTTCAATAATTAAGAGAAAGAGATGCAAAGAGATTGTATATTTGAGTTAGTGCTGTCTCATAATGATTTTGCAAGGCTGTCAGAAAGCTTAGCTTATTGCAGGCAAGTGTATGCTCTTCCCTTCCTCCACGCTTGTAAGAAACCATTCTGAAGATGTGGCTTCTGAGACTTTCAGCTATATTTTCCCTGCACAGCTCATAGGGAAAAAGCTTTTATTAATGCAAAACCAGTCACATTAGGCTAAAGTCACATATTTTCACAAGTGCTCACCTTGGGTCCTCAGACAAGGCATGGAAGCCACACCACAAGCCCGTGCTAATGAATCAAAACATCACATTCTGAATTTTAAGCCCTCAATAGCAAACTTTCAACAGCTTACAAACAATCCAATTGCCTTTGTTACCGACAACAAAGAGTACATGAGCATCAGAACCAGTGTGTGGATTGACAGAAATAATGACACAGTAGGCACATTTATACATGCCTCTTTTAAGCCTAAAATCATCATTTTTAAGGCACATTTAGGCACAGGCCTACATGTGCACACCCTTAATGTGCCTTAAAAATGGCAATTTAAGGCTAATTACACCTAAATTTGATACCTGCATAAAGCAGGTATCAAATTTAGGCATGAATAAGGCACCTTAGGGGACATGTAGATGCCTTAATGCTGTGTATGTTGACTGAGCAGGATGGAACTGAGTCTGTGGGGTCCTGCACTGCCACCAGGTGCTGTCAAGAAGAAGGTGTGGGTGCTGTTCTCTAAGGTGTAGATACTGGAGCTGGAGGGGCAGTTCTGGCAGCAGTAGTAACTGTTGGTGTGCTGACCAACTTGGGACTCCATCTTCAGCATCTGTGCCTTTGAGAACAGCACCTGGCGCTTCTTGGCAGTGCCTGGCAGCAGCATGGGATGCCATGGGCTCCGCTCCAGCCCATGCTCAAAACACACTGGGGAGACAGGAAGACAGGGAGGGTGTTAGAGCCAGGGCTGGGGCTAGGGCTGGGCTGATCATGTCTGGGAGGACTGGAGGCTCCTACCTGCTCAGCTGGTGCTGGGCTGCACCACACAGCTACGCTGCCACAGGCTTCAGGGCACTAGCGGGCAGGTAGGTACCCCATGGCCAGGCCCAGCACTGGGTGCAGCTGCCTTGAGTCACTAGACACAGCCTGGGGCCTCAGGCAGCCCTCTGCTTGCTTGGAGCCGAGCTGCCTCTGGCTGTGGTCCAACAGTCCCAGCTCCACACATGCTGCTGACAGACCCCACAGCCCACAGTCATGCCCCATGCCTTTCTCTGCACTCCCTGGCCAGGAATGCCCTCATTCAGGCTGCTCCTGACCACTTTCCCAGCATGGTATCTGCTCTCCGCCTGCAGGCCTCAGCAGCTGAGCGTGTTGGGGGGCTGTCCAGGGTGCTGCCCAGGGCAGGCTACAAACACGTTCACCCAGTGTGCCATGTAAATGCACGTTAAGGTGTGCACATGTAAATGCACGCCTATATTGCCTTAATGCATTCTAGGCTAAAGTGCATTAAGTTTAGATGCGCATAAATTCACTTGTAGACATGCCCAGTAAGAGAGAAATATTGAATAGCTAAACTATTTGAAAACCTTGCTGCCAGCGTATTTATCTGCTGAAGGAAAAGCAGCCTCCATCTTTGTTATGGACCAAAAGTAATTGCTTTCACCAAAAAAGGTTAGCACAGAAAAATATAGGTCTGCCAGGCTTTCTGACTGACTCTGGCTATATATAGAACAATAAACCCTACACACCCCACTTTCTGTTTAAGAATGACCACTCCTCTTTGCCTCCACTTTGTACTTCTGAGACATTAAAGTGAGAGCTACCTGTTGAGAAACATTGCTTCTTGCTCCACACAGCTGAAAGGAGGAGAAAACCTTTTGCCATATTTTAGCTACAAACATGACCATCTTTTACAGGATGGTTTTTGGTTTGCCAAACCGTTGTGCTATGTCACTGGCAATCCTGTGCACCCATCAAAACTCTTTACCTCTTTTGAGCAGGTAAATGATGGGGGGAAGGTTAATGTAAAGGTAGGCATTGGTGGCATGACAGAGATGCAGACACATTTTGCAGATGCAGTTTAAATGGCCCTATTTTTGATATTTTGCTGTAGGGTGTCTTGCTTACTCAATGACTTAATCAACTGTGGTTATTGCTCTTCAGACTACAACTTTATTCCAAGAGCTTGCATCTTCTAAAATTTGCTGCAATGTGCCTCAACTTTGAAGGGACTGTAAAAGCAAAAGGCACAGGGCAGGAAAGTCAAAAAGCACCTCTCCTGCTACACTTGAGTGCTGAGTATGCCAGAGATGCTCTTTAAATGCACTGTAATAGTCACCAAGCCAAGCACAGAACTGTGGGAATGGCTAGTAGTTGCCTCAGTCACCTATTCCTGAAATTGTACCGATAAGTGAGTAGTGTATATCCCTGACTCTTAATTTACTGGTATTTCACTGTGCTTTGCCAAACAGGAATGCTGTCCACTCAGAAACAGAGCCTGGTTTTACTGCTCCTTGCAAGCCAGATACACTGGGTATCCCTCCCTCCCTCAGCAGAGCTGCCTTTTTGCAGTTTAAATGTTTCTTTTAGAGTGGCTTTTATTTCCAGCTTGGAGAGTGGGGGACAAGAGCTTGAGGAGGAGGAGGTGGAAGGGGGATGTTGAAGTAGGAATTTACATAATCTGATTAAAAGAGGATTATCCAATGGCTGCTAAACAGCCTTAGTGTGCTTGAGCTAAAAACCTTACTATTCATTGCTCTCACCACCCTGCAGAGAGATTGCACCTGCAGCTCTGGCTAACTCTGCTGGGATTCTCAAGGTGGGGATGGAGGGATTTTGGAAACATACTGTTTCATGTGTACACAGCCTTTAATTGATCTGTCTGGATTAGTCTTGAGGAAGCTAGAATGAAAGCTGGGCCCGTTAGCATTATCAGGAGGGGTCATCGTTTTCTGAAAAGGGCTAACTTGCCTTGTGCCTGGTTGGCTTCCATTTGGATGATTTATAATGATGGATCAGCCATGGAGATCTGCCTGAAAGATAATTTGGATGGAGGTGCTTGCCCTGCATGTGCAAGAACTAGCACCCAGTATTACTCATATTCCTAACTGGACAGCACAGAAGAGAATGAACCAGGCACCAAGCAGTAGCTACCTTGACCCTGAACCCAACTGTCCAGGTGCAGATCTTTCCTTTAAATTCCAGTCCAACTCATCTACTCCCATGATAATGCAGTGACCCTTAAATTAGGAACTGGGGCAAGTATCCTGGGGCTAAGGCAGTGCCAGCCTAGTACCTGGAGAAGAATAACAATGTGCCTTGGCTCAAAAGACAAGTGGTCAAATATCCAGGACCACTGAAGCCATTTTTGCGGAAGAGCAGGAGCTTCAAAATTACAAATGGACTGGGGGAAACAACTTTTAAGCAAGTCATGAAACAAAATTGTCTAAGCAGCATTATTAATAACAAAATGGTGGAAACTATGAAGTCAAAACTGCAGTTGTACAACAATTTAACAAAACTTCAAAACTCAAGATGTGGAAATATTTTACAACCCACCAGTGCTTTTCACTACCTTACTGTGCTACCAAAACTGATAAAAAATTACCATCACGGCTATACATGCCAGAATCTCCTCAAGTTTCCTGCATGCACGGAAAGTAGTTTATGGGACAACTCCAAAACAAACCAATTTGTGGCCTCCTTTGAAAGGGGACCACGTGGGAGCATCTCAAAACAAAGGAACATTTTTAAAAGGTTCTAGACAGACTTTTAGAGATGATATTTTCATAGCAAGTAAACTCATTAGCAGAGCACTGAAACCTATAAAACAAGTTAAAAGACTGCAAGGTGAAACAACCATTGCTTTGTTTTTTGGTTTGTTTTTACCCTGGGGAATTACAAATATTAATAGAGGGCTTGCAGGTTTCAAAGATTTTTAGCCAAGAAAAGTAAAAGGAGGGAAAAAAGAGGCTTCTAGTTAAATGGTATGGATGGCCCTATAAGCTGAACAGCTGTGTGGAAGCTTTGTGAACCTGCAACATTTGGATATGAAACAATATGATTTCTTCTGTTAGAAGGAAAATGAGTGATGGGATTTTTTAACATCATTTCACCTAGTGAAACCTGAACCTGAAACTTGACAGTTCAACTACTTAAGCCTTTGGACCGTCCATGGGTCTGGGCGGCAGGTGAGTGAAAATAGAATACAGCATGCACAGAATTGGAACTGTATCACTGAAGACCTTTAAAATCCCTTTTGGGGCTAAAAAATGGAGTTACCTCATGCGATGGGGATATTATTCATTCATAACTGAATTACTGGACTATATAAACTAGTGGTCACCAACCCGGGGATTGCAATTGACCGGTTGATCCCTGGGCTGGGGGGGCGAGGGGGGGAACGGGACAGCTGGGCACATCTGCGTGTGCACACCCGCCACCCCTAGCTCCAGCAGGTCAATTTGTGGGGGAAGGAAGGGGTGGGGGCCAGATCAGGGCCCCCGCGGTGATTGACCGACCATGCGGCTCAGCCAGGAGCAGGGGAAGGTAAGTAGGGCCCCAGCCCGGTCAGCTCAGCTCAGCAGCGGAGACTCAGGTGGTGTCAGGTCCTGGCCCGGCTGGGTCTGGGACTCTCCATCACCCAGGGGCACATAGGCAGAGGGCTCCTGCCACTGGGTGCAGCCTGGTGGGGGCCCTGTGCCCGCCCCACCTGTGCTTCGGGGGGGAAGTGGCTGCTGCTGCAGACTGCCTGCTGCACCCGGAGCACGGGGGGGAGGGGGCACAGGCCTCCGAGGCCTCTGCCGCGCTGCACCCAGTGGCAGGAGCCCCCCATACACGCCCCTGGATGGCAGAGAGTCCCAGACTGGGTCAGACTGCTGGGCTGCTGGGGGTACAGTAGATTTTAGGGTGCCTTTTACTTCCAAAAAGTGATCTGCACCATAAAAAGTTTGGAGGTCACTGACGTAAACTGAAGTGTAGCTGGTCAACCTAAGGTGCCCCACATAAGCAGGAAAGCTAGACTTAAGAACTATCCACTGCTTTATGTCTTTTCCACCACTGGGAACCAGACAATGTTTTGAGGGCATTCACAAACAGCAATATCAAAAAATTCCCTTTCTAAGCAGACTACAGGAGGATCCAGCTCTGTATCTATACATAGATGCTGCAGAACATTTGATTGTGGGCACTTTGCTGCACCCTTATTGTGCTGCATTTCCATCTGTAGAAGGAACCATGTCATCATAATCGCATATGGCTTCCCATCTATGTTGGCATAACCACCTAGAAAAAAATGGACCTACCTGTAATCCCTTCATATCACAGGCATCATATCATGGCTACACCCAGTAGTTACAGTCCACTGAAACATTTCAGTGGTCTACCCTAGGAATCATGTCAAGTGCATAGGAGATACAGGCCTCATACTGTTTGGGTCAGAGAATTTGGAACGTGCTTCCAGAGAAGATCAGGATGATGATGATTCAAGCTCCAAGAAAAATCCATTTCCAAAAACAAAACAAACAAACAAACCCAAAAAACAAACCAACCCCAAAATCTCATTAAAAAAAAATCCAATAATGCTCATGCAAGATGCCTGAAGTGCCAAGGTATAAAGTTTCTGGGAGGAATAAATCTAAACAGGTTAATCTGCTACAGATCCCTCAACAGAGATCACACCAGCAAGGACCCTCCCCACTGTCTGGGCAGACCTTTAGCAACCACCTGAATTGCTAGAATTGATGATGTGAGCTTTGCTTACAACAAAAGCCTATTCATCTCTGATTCAGTTAGTCTATAAGGCGTATCACTACCCTACCTTTTTAAAAACTTGTTGTGATGTGCCTTTAGCTTGTTGTGCTGAAGTACTGATGAGCAGTGGAAGGAATACGCACATACCCTTACGCCTCTGACAGACCCAGCTCTGCATTCAAAAGACAAAAGATTACTCTCTCAGATCTTGAACCAATGCCACCAAAGTCATTGGAAGGTCCTTCCGTTGAGTTAAAGTGAGATTTTGGCCAGTCCTAAACAGAAAAAGATAATCACAAGGTGAAATCCTGGTCTCATTCCAATCTATGAAAGTTTTGTCATTGGCTTCAGGACTTTGCCTCACTTTGGAGCCAGGGTTGAGGGAATGAGACATATTTCAGACTAGGGGTGGTATTTAATTCAAGAGTTCAAAATCAGGATGGCTTGGAGATGCTTTACTGTCTGGACTGGGAAAAGCACCAGATAGCATAACCTTGACACTTCCATTGAACCATCAAGGCAAGAAGAACCTGGTCTCCACAGAAAAAGGGAACTGTTTGGTTCATAGATTAATAGATGTCAGAGCTGGAAGAGACTTCAGTAGGTCATTGAATCCAATCCCCTACCTTGGCCAGGAGAGAGCGCTGAGGTCAGACGACCCCAGCCAGGTGCTTGTCCAGTCTTTTCTTGAAGACCCCCAGGGTAAGGGAGAGCACCACCTCCCTTGGAAGCCCATTCCAGATTCTGGCAACGTTTACTGTAAAGAAGTTCTTTCTAATGTCCAACCTAAATCTGCTCTCCGTCAATTGGTGGCCATTGCTCCTAGTTACTACAAGAGGTGCCCTAGTAAATAGAGCATCTCCTATTCCCTGCTGCCCTTCCCTGATGAATTTATGGACAGCCAGAAGGTCACCTCTCAGCCTTCTCTTGCAAAGGTTGAAGACACCTAGGTCCCTCAGTCTCTCCTCATAGGGCCTTGCCTGTAGGTCTTGGAGTCAACTATGACTCCAAGATCCCTTTCTGCTGCTGTGCTGCTGAGGTCAGCCCCGAGCCTGTAAATGTGTTGGTGGTTCTTTTTGCCCAGGTTCAGCACTTTGCACTTGTCTTTGCTGAACTGCATCCTATTTCATTCTGCCCATTTTACCAACTTGTCCAGATCTGCCTGAATCCATTCCCTACCCTTTGGTGTGGTAACATTGCCCCATAATTTGGTATCATCTGTGAACTTGGACAGGGTGCACTGCACGCCCTTGCCCAAGTCACTGATGAAGACATTGAATAGCACCAGTCCAAGGACCAAGCCTTGCGAGACTCCACTGCCCACATCTTTCCAAGTCAATATTGACCCGTCTACCACCACTCTCTGGGTGTGACCCCTAAGCCAATTTGCCGCCCATCTGACCATGTAATCATCTACATCACCGCCTGTCAGTTTATTTACGAGAACAGAAGGAGATATTGTCTCGAAGACCTTCTTAAAGTTTAGGTTGATGACATCTACCTCAACTCCTGTGTCTAAGCATTTTGTGACCCGGTTATAAAAAGAAACAAGGTTAGTCAGGCAGGATCTATCTGCAGTGAATCTGTGCTGATTTCTTTTCAGCATTATTTCCCCTGCTGGGGTCTCACAAATGTGATCTTTAATGATTTTTCCCAGAGTTTTCCCAAGGATAGAGGTGAGACTAACTAGCCTATAGTTTCCTGGTTCTTCCCTCCTCCCCTTCTTGAAAATAGGGACCACACTGGCCCTTTTCCAGTCTGCTGGGACCTGACCGGAGCACCATGAGTGCTCGAACAGCCATGCCAGCGGCTCTGCTATGACACTGGCCAGTTTCTTCAGCACCCATGGATAAAATTCATCTAGGCCCGCTGATTTGAACACATCCAGCCTCTCCAAGTGCCCCTTCACTAAGTCTGTGCTAACAGTACGTGGGCTGGTGTCCCTCCTGCATCTATCTGCAATCCAACTGGGAGATTTGACTTGGTCTGTGTCCAGGAACACAGATGCAAATAACACATTGAAGAGCTCAGTTCTGTCCCCATTCTCTGTCACTAACTGCCCTATTTTGTCCTGTAGGGTTCCTATGCTACCCTGTGCCTTTCTTTTGCTCCCTGTATAATTGAAGGAGCTCTTTTTGTTGTCCTTAATTTGTGTTGCTAGCCTAAATTCTAATCCTGCTTAATTCCCTGCTTAAATCCATCCTAAATTCTAATCCAGCCTAAATTGAATCTGCCAGTGGAAATTCTCATTTACAAGTTATCTAAAACTGAATTTCTGAGATTTTTGCCTCTGGGGACATGCTCCACCTAGGTCCAAATTGATAGTCACACATCACTGTTGTCCATGTTGGTGGTATGGAAGGAGTCATCCACCAGCAGCACTTGAAGACACTCTCAGCATGGTTAAACCTTCTCCTCTCTGACTGTAGTTTATAACAATAAGAGTATAAATGAGTCATAACTGTCTGGACAAATGGAAAGAGAGCCAGGTGAAGGATGCCAGGCTGTTTTATTTTTTTACTCCAGTTTCTGCACTGGAAGGGAACTCTATTCTGTCCTTGAAGGAAAATACAGAAGAACAGCAACAGATGGGAAATAGCCATTGTAAATAAATGGCCTGGTAAACAAAGCACCTTGGGATGGGTCCTCAGGTGATGGAAACCAGACCTCCTTCTCCAAACTTGCAGAAGATTGGGCCATCAGAACTCCATGCACTGCAATCTTAACCCCACAGGAAACCAACTCTTCAGCTAGCCAGTGGCTTGGATCATGCAAGGGTTTCAACAACTACTACAGGATCATAATAGTGGCTTAACTTGACAACACAGGCGGTGTGTGTGGGGGGGGGACAGGGGGGCATGTGCCCCACCCCAAGATTGGCTGCTGCCAAAGCCGCCACCGGCTTCTGTGGGCAGTCGCCATACCCTCTTACCACTGACGTGGCTACCGGTGGCTGCAGGCAGACCCTGCTCACCACTCCCCACCTCACAGCTAACACTGCCATGGCTGCCTGCGGGTGGTCCCTGCTCGGCCTGCCCTTGCCACTGACATCACCATGGCCACCTGTGGGTGGTCCCCGCTCACTGCCAACACCCCCCCCCCACCTCTGGGTGATCACCGTGGCCCCCAGCCTCAGGAGGCACATGTTGTTCATGCTTGGCAAGATTCCTAGAAAGCACACAATGACTGTCCATTAGATAAACACTCAAAACAGTATCTTGGAAGAGTCCAGGTCAGTGTCCAAAGTCCAGAACGGCCATCTCTGCTTATGATTTGGATGACTTCATGGTTTTTGCTGCTTTGACTTTGATCAGATGTCAACGAAGTGATGGCCAAGCTGTCATGTCCTTGCACGCTGAGAGTCGCTCTAATTAAAGCACCACCATGCCTCATGTATCAGTGTCCCTACGCTTAAAAATGGCAATGGGGGCACTTGAACTAGTTAAAGAACCTCCACCACCAAGCTACCCAAGATGCAGGAGGCTGCTGGAGAGCGGCAATTGCCATGCTCCAGCAGACTCAATTAACCAAGTTTGCTCTGGCGCTCTGGAATTCCAGCAGGCTGGAGAAGCCTCAGTGCTCATGCATAGGCACCCAATGGGGTCACCCTCTCTGTCATCGCCATCAGGTCATATAACACAGTAACACAATGAAGCCTCTATATGGACAGAGGACAGTAAATAAGCCATCTAAAAAGGCAAGGCACACACAGATGAGCAAAAAAAAGAAACTCTGAGAGGCTAAGTAACTTGCACACAATGTATTGCACCAGATCTAATAAGGAAGCAGAAAGACGAGGCCACACCTTGCGTTCTGGGTCATGCCCCCACCTGCTGGCTTACAGCGCCTACAGGAACAAGTTGCTAGAACACAGGCCTGAACTTCTGGCTTCTCAAGACATTCCCGTGACAAAGAACATTGCAGCTGAGAAGGATCATACTTTCAAAATACAGAGAGACAATAGCAGCACCTGCCTTCTCTGCCCCTTATTCCTGCAGCTACACCATGTTGTATATTATCCTGAACTCCGTAGCAGACCAATAAAACTTCCTCTCGGCCACTATCATTCTTCCTCCATGTTTTTGTCCCTTGGAAAGCTTGTGGCTCTGTTCATCTGCCACCCTTCCCTTTCCCAGGTACACAAAGATGACCCCCTGAAAAAAACAAATGGATAAGAAAAGACAGAAAAGCTTCACTTGAGCAGCAGGTACTTTTCTCACCATAAATCTTGGCTTCTCTCAACTCTGCAAACAAGAACGGCTGCTTCCTCCAGCACATACACATGCACCACGGCTATGGAGCTATTGGTAGGCCAGGGCAACACATTCAACCTCTCAGCAAATGTTGACAGTCAGACAGACACAAGTAACTAGAGTGGTGGAGTGTGTGTTTTGGGGAAGGATGGGGATGCTGTTTTAATAACTGGCCTTTTGTGCTACATACTACGTACCCTACCTGTCCCCTCCTCCCTCACCATCTTTTACTCTCCTCAGCTTGTCCGCATAGCTGAACAACTGTGCAGAGAGAAATGGTAGTTCAATTCTGAAGCCCTTGTGTTATTTATGAGTTTGGAAATCAGAGCTGCTCTGTTCACTGCCAGTAAACGGCACTGATTGGAAGAAGGGGGCGGGGGTGGAGGGAAGCTTGTGTTCGGCTCTTGATTCCCTATTCATTGTGAAAAGGGGATCACTCCAGCTAACTGGCCCATGGAGATAAGGATTTCAGACAATCTGCATTAGCCTGATAAGGGAGGTTTGCATTGCAGAAAGATTATTTGTTAAGAACCTCAGTAAAATAAAATGCAGTCAAAGGGCTTATCAGCGTCACTCATTTCCACTCACACCCACATGCCCACCCCTGCCAACTTCTCTATAAATAAAACCCTCTGCTTACATCCCAACTATCCAGGGATGGAACATGTACTGGGGACCTCGGGCAGCACAGATGGGGGAGGGAGAATAGCTTGGAACCACCCAGCCTCTCTCATTGTCTGAATTATTGCTATGATTCATATTATTTGTAAGGTAGAAATTTGTTTTGTTTTTTAATGCAGCAGGTGAGAGTCAGTCTAGGCCCACTGAAGGCAGAGTTTCACCAGTTTGTACCAGCACAAATTGTGGCCCATCGTTCACATGCATTCACTTTCTCTTCCTGTCCCTTTCATTTTATTCCTCCTCCTTTGTAAAGTGCATCTCATCTCTTACATGCAGACCCCAGGGACTTCTGACCAGCCTTTCCTTTTCCCCTCAGCAAGCAGGTATTTTGCAAAAGGGTCTGCTGTGACTCCTGCTAAGAGAAACATCCAGGAATTTTGCAATAAACCTCCCATCTTGCCCCAGAACTGGGAGTTTTTTGAAAAGAAGCTCCAATCCACATAGCTTTGACCCCCCTGGTGTCACCAGCACTCCTGAGCCAGGGATCAGAGAGGTTGCTTTGGCTCCTGTTTTGCTTTTTCTTCCTATCACACTCCAGAGTTATAATGTGTTTATAAACAGGCCTTTGAATGACTGTTCCCTATCCACATCCTAATCACACCAGGCCCCATCTGAGACCTGGAAAGACCATTATGTTCAGTGAATTGTGGATTGGTCTCCAAGATGCTTGGGAATGACATGGACCATGACAATAAACAGACTCAAGCTGGCAAAGTGTTGGGAACCTGTCAACCCCAGCAAGGGTACGCCATACCTCACAGACCCCATACTGGGACAATTTATTTCCAAAGACAATCTCTCCCTGCCTAACTGCATGTTTCCTAATCAGGGTTGAACTTAACCCACTGAAATCACAAAGCAAAGCACTACTCATTGTTATGGTAGTAACACTCCTTCAGCCTGGATTTGGCCAAGTCCTCAGCTGAATGTTGCTGGCAATAAAACAATTGTAATAACAGCAATTGCAGTCTCTTCTGCTAGTACTGCTGGCCTCAGAACACCGCTTCTAAATAACCACAGCCAAGGGAGTTTGCAAACATACACACACCTTGCTACGAACATGGAGAGTGTTGGCATTATCTACAGTGTCACTCACCTCACAAGGAAGTAGATGTTCACGCTACCTGTGGGCACACACCAGGCTGGGCCAGGCCTAACCGTAAACCACAAGCTTCCCAGATTCTAGTAGAAAGACCCCTATATAACAAAGAAATGTAGGAGATGGAGCAGAGCCAACCTTAAGGAAAACGGCACCCTGGGCGACATTGTATTTTGGTACCTCCCCATCGCCCTTCCCCCAGTGCCCACTCACAAGTCACTCACACTGTGTATGGGGTGTACATGCAGGGGGGCTGTGAGGTGTGTTGGGGGGTGCGTGCATGAGGGGCACATGTACCCACAAATGTAGGTGGCAGCCCCATGTGGGCTATCATGGGGCAGCATGTGTCCACTCACCCAAGATGCTGGCCTGGTGCTAGGTGGCAGGGCTTGAGGGTGGCAGGGGGCTTGAGGGTAGCACAGGGTGGCAGGAAGGGTCGTGTGTGGACAGGAGACAGGCTGCCCGCACAGGAAACCCAGCCACAGCAGCAGGGTGCCACTGCTTAGTATCACCCATGCCTGCACCCTCAGCTGTAGTGGTAGTGGGCAGGGGAGGTTTCATAATTTCATAGTTGGTAGGCTTAGAAAGGGACCTGAGCAGATCATCTAGTCCGACCCCCTGCCCTGGCAGGAAAGAGTACTGGGGTCAAACGACCCCAGCAAGGTGATTGTCTAGCCTCCTCTTAAACACCCCCAGGGTAGGAGCCAGCACCACTTCCCTTGGAAGTTGGTTCCAGATCCTAGCCGTCCTGACCGTGAAATAGCGCCTCCTGATGTCTAACCTAAACCTACCCTCTGCCAGCTTGTGACCGTTATTTCTTGTCACTCCTGGGAGTGTGTGGGGGAACAGGAACTCCCCCAAAGCCTGCTGGTCCCCTCTGACTAGTTTGTAACAGGCCACTAGATCCCCCTCAGCCTTGTCTTTTGGAGGCTGAACAGGTTCAGGTCCCGTAGCCTGTCCTCATAGGGCCTTCCCTGCTGCCCCCTGATCATGTGAGTGCCCCTACTCTGGCCCCTCTCCATGTTGTCCACATCCCGCCTGAAGTGTGGCGCCCAGAACTGGATGCAGTACTCCAGCTGCGGCCTGACCAGTGCCACATAGAGGGGGAGGATCACCTCCTTGGCCCTGCTCGAGATGCATCTGTGGATGCATGACAAAGTATGTTGTCCTTCCTGACTGCGTCCTCACACTGCCGGCCCATGTTCATTTTGGCATCAATGATGACTTCAAGATCCTTTTCTGCCTCTGCCCTGACAAGAGGGGAGTTCCCCAACCTGTAGGTATGGTGCCGGTTGTTCCTCCCCAGATGCAGCACCTCGCACTTGTCAGTGTTGAAACCGATCCTGTCCTCATCTGCCCACCCCTGTAACCCATGCTCCCTTCCAGCATGCCTACATCCCCCCACATCTTAGTGTCATCTGTGAATTTGAACATGGTGCTTTTTACCCCCTCGTCCAAGTCACTGATGAAGACGTTGAATAGTGCGGGCCCGACGACTGAGCCCCGGGGGACCCCACTGCCCACATGCCTCCAGGTCGAAAATGACCCAGCCACCACCACTCTCTGGGTGCGGCCCTCCAGCCAGTTAGCAACCCATTTGACTGTGTAGGTGTTGACGCCACAGTCTCCTAGTTTTTTCTTGAGAATGGGGTGAGAAACAGTGTTGAAGGCCCTCCTAAAGTCCAGAAAGACTACGTCTGCTGCTACCCCTGCATCTAAGGATTTGGTGACCTGGTCATAGAAGGCCACCAGGTTGGTCTGACAGGACCTGCCGCTAATGAACCCATGCTGGTTGCCCTTAGGCATAATCTCCCCTGCTGGCCCTTTGTGGACATGCACCAGGATAGTTCTCTCAAAAAGCTTACCCAGGATCAAGGTAAGACTGACGGGCCTATAGTTTCCTGGGTGCTCCTTCCTCCCTTTTTTGAAAATGGGAATCACGTTGGCCCTTTTCCAGTCCTCTGGCACCTCGCCAGAGCACCACGAGTGCTCATACAGCCATGCCAGTGGTCCCGCAATGGCCTCAGCCAATTCCCTCAGCACTCTGGGGTGGAGATCGTCTGGACCAGCTGATTTAAATACATCCAGTTCCTCCAGAAGTTCCCTGACTAGGTTCTCACTGACCCTAGGCCTAAGTGCACCTTCCCTGGGTCCTATGGGGGTCCCAGTTGGGGGGGGGGGCATGACCCAGTCCCTGCTCAGAAAAATGGAGGCAAAGAAATTGTTAAATAGGCTAGCTTTGCTGTCTGGTGTGACTACCAGATTTCCTAGCATGTCCTGCAGAAGCCCCATGTTACCCAGTACCTTCTTTTTATCCCCTATGTATTTAAAAAAGGACTTCTTGTTGTCCTTGATCCGGGAAGCTGGTCCCAGTTCCATCTCTGCCTTGGCCTTCCTGACCGCCCTCCTACATCCCCGAGCAACTGAGGTATAGTCCTCCCTGGTGATGGCCCCTCCTTTCCACTGGGTGTACACCTCCCTTTTTGCTAGAAGACATTCCCAGATGCTTTTGGTGAGCCATGGGGGCTTTTGCACCCTCCTGCCCCCTTTGATCCATGTTGGGATTACCTCCCTTTGGGCTTGGACGATCGTCTCCTTAAGGAGCGACCACTCTTCTTGGACACCTGGCTCCCCTCCCCTCCGGGACCTTAGTGCTTCCCTGACTATTCTCCTTAGCTCATTGAAGTCTGCCCTCCTGCTGCCTTGCTGCAGGCCTTTGCCACCTTGTGCTGGATGGTGAATCCCAGCAGGTGATGATCGCTGTCACCCAGGTGGTCGAGCACCCACAGCCCCCTCACCAGGTCGTCTCCCGTGGCCAGCACCAGGTCCAACAAGGCGTCTCCCCTGGTAGGGCTGTGCACCTCTTGGGTTAGATGGAGGTCCTGTATTTCGGCTAGGAACCTATGTGAGCGGTCAGACCTGGCTGACTGCTCTTCCCAGCAGATGTCTGGGAAGTTCAGGTCACCCATGATGACCACATCCTCTGACCTAACTACTCCGTGAGCTGACTTAAGAATTCCCAGTCGAGCTCTTCTGTAGTAGACCCTCACTGTTAAGTCTCTTTCCCCTCAACCACCTTGTATTCTTACCCAGAGCACTTCAGTGTGCCCCTCCTCTGACCTCGTGCTACTTGATGAGGATGTGTATTCCTCCTTGATGTAGAGCGCCACGCCCCCCCCCCCCCCCCGTCTTTCCTCCATGTCCTGTCCCTCCTGTACAGCCTATAGCCCTTGATATTCACCGCCCAGTCATGCACTGGGTCCCACCATGTTTTTGTGAGTCCCACTATGTCTGGGTTGGTGTCAGCTAACAGGAGGCTGTAGCTCAGCAATGGCAAAACCTTTGGTGCACAAGCCAAGGCTGTTCTGCCTCACTGCCTTCTCACTGGGCGCTGCCACCTTGCCCTTGGCACAGCCTTTGGCACCCTTCTCCTGGCTTATCATGTTGCCTGACAATGTTTGCCACCACTGCCATCTGGGAACTTTTTACCCCACTGGCTCCAATCAGCTCTGGGCATGTGGGGGGTGGGGGAAGAGGGCTGGCCCCTCTGCCCAGCCCCTTGGCACCAAAGTCCCCCAGCACAAGTGGTGGGGCAGAGTGTGAGTGTGAGTGTGTGTTGTTGGAACCCTCCCTACCATGGCACCATGGGTGGTTGCACATGCCACCCACCCCAAAGGCTGGGTCTGAGTGGGAGGGATCAGACACAGCCTTTAAGCCCAATTCTCCACAAATCACATGCAATACATATTAAGGTTAGAAGGCCCAGCTCATCATACACTACAAGATGCAGAACATAGCCCAACACTGCAGGTTTGAGGCTTCTCCACCTTTGTAATGTGCCACAGTGAGAGAGTAAGAGAGACTTTGGGTTCCCCAATGGCTCAGACCATGCATTGGCAGTAAATTTGTTAGATGAAACATACCGAGATGAACCATGGTTTTTCGTCAACATTTCAAACTCTTCTAAAAAATTTCAGCCAAATGTATTTCAAAGTGATCTGTGAATGTATAAATGCACTTTCAGGTGACTAACTTTAACCATCATTGATATGCTTTCTTGTCACAGGACTAGGGAATTTTTTCCTAGGAAGATCCTAATGCAAAATGTTTTATTCTTTCATAGTGCCTTACAGTAATTCCAGAACACTTCACAAGCATTAGTGAATGAAGCCTTCACAACCTGCACATAAGGCAGGAAACTCATATTAGCTTCATGGGATCCTATGACCCCAGCTGACTTCCTGCCCTTTGGGCGGGGGGCTGGACTCAATGATCTCCCGAGGTCCCTTCCAGCCCTAATGTCTATGAAATCTATGAAATTTTGCAAGCCTTGATTAGCAGACCATAAGTCAGACCTCCTTTTGCTTGAAGAAATGTGACATCACTGGAACCTTTCCATCCCATTTGAAGCAAAGGAGGAACAGCCTGTGATAGTCAATTAGAGAGCATCTTTGAATGATCTTTCCTGTGATACAATCAAGAACAACATTCAGCCAAGAATTGCTCTGAGCTGTGATCCATAAACTGAGGTGTGGGGAAGCATGAAATGCTTATTGTCATAACCCTGACATAGCAAGAGTCCTGTTGTGCCAGGGTTAAGCAGGCCCTGCCAAACTACCTGAAACAATGATACCATGCCTGCTAAAAGGAGGATGCTATTGTATCTCTGTTAAAAGTGTTAGGCTGAATGTAGCAACTGTAGAAGCATTACACTATTGCCAGTCCCAAGGAAAGTTTTTAGTTCTGTTAATGTTTCAGAGCAGTGATGCACTGGATAATAAAAGCTAGGATTATTCAGTGAAGCTTTAGATCTGGCAACCTTATTATTCACTTTCTGAGATGATGGCTGAATTTAATACACTGCACACAGTGCTTTTTATAGACTTCTGGCATTTGACTCGGTGTGTTGAGTGAGCTCATGGGATCTGGTGAGGCAGTTGGCATCCATTGAAAGATTGTATAACTGACAGAAGAGCTCTATAACAGAACAGACATCTGTTGGAGTTCATGGTAGACACCTATCATGGGTTCTTATTTCCACAGGTGTCTAACAAGGTTGTCATCATTACTGTTCAATAACAATTTTGTCTGGTAGATGGAGAAGCTAGAAGAAGCAGACCAAACCTTGCCTCTGGCCACAGCTATCAAGCAACCTTCAATTGCAAATGATCACCAGCTCCATGCAGTAAATGCTGATTAATCTGCCACTCCAAGGGGGATGCAACTTCAAGAGGGTTTACTGTATTAACCTGTCTTAGCCCTGATACTGAGCAACTGTTAAGCACATGGAAAGCATCACAGATGCATCAAAAGCTGTAGATCCATCAGCCAACACCATGTCTAGATTCTTCAGTGGTCTCTATGGAGACACTGTGACATCAAAGTTTTTACAATGCTATGACTCTACAGAAAGTTGGGTCTACCAATTTTCTTGTATGACAGATGCCAGGTAAGGCTGGGAGGTTACAGGACTGATACTCTAAACTTCTCCATCAGCTGCTTATAACTAAGTGACAAGACAAGAGAGCAATGACTGCTGGCAAACCTCTTTGAGAATTTGTGGTGCTCAGGAGAAGTCCCAGAAGACTGGAAGAGGGCCAGTGTTGTGCCCATCTTCAAGAAGGGAAGGAGAAAGAATGCAGGGAACTACAGGCTGATCAGCCTGACCTCAATCCCAGGAAAAACCTCCCCAAATTCTCAAGGAGTCCATATGGGATAAGCTAGTAGAAGGCAAAATTTTGAATGACAACCAGCACGGTTTTGTCATGGGTATGTTATGTCTGACTAACCTCATCTCCTTCTATGACCAGGTTGCTCACCACTTGGTGAAAGGGAGATGAGGTTAACATCATTTACTTGGACTTTAGGAAGGTCTTTGACTTGGTGTCCCATGAGGCTCAAGGTAAAACTAAGGGACTATGGGCTCAACAATTCAACAGTCAGATGGGTGGGAAACTGGCTGCGGGGTCAGACACACAGAGTACTAATAGACTCTGTTGACCCGGTGGAAGATAGCCAGTGGGGTCCTGACAGGGTTCAGCATTTGGGCCAGTGCTTTTTAACATCTTCATCAACGATCTGGATGTGGGGGTGAAAAGCACGCTGGCAAAGTTCACCGATGACACTAAGCTGTGTGGAAGTGCAGCCACACATTGGGGTAGGCCGATTACCCAGGCAGACCTAGACAGATTAGTTAGATAGGCAGACCAGAATCAGATGCTGTTCAACACTGAGAAGTGTAAAGTGCTGCATCTGGGGAGGGAAAATCTGCAGCAAACTTACAGGCTTGGTGGTACTACTCTAATTAGCACTAGTGCCTCTCGAGTCTGGCGGGGCACTTGCAGAAGCTCGTGGTCACATTCACAGTGGAGACAGGGCTGGCAAGCACCCACAGAAGCTGCTGGCAATGGGAACAGGGCTGGTGAGTACCTGCAGAAGCTGCCAGCGGCATTGGCGATGGGGGCGGTCCTGTCAGGGGGAGCACGTGCTCCCCTGTATCCTCCTACCAATCGCCTATGGTTAGCACCATGTCTGAAAGGGACCTGAGGGTCATAATTGACCATAAAATTAATAAGAGCCACCAGCGTAATGCTGCAGTTAACAGAGCAAACAATACATTGGCATGCATCAACCAATACATCCCAAGAAAAACTAAGAAAGTTATTCTCCTGCTCTACTTGACATTGGCGAGGCTGCAGCTGGAGTACTGCATCCTGTTCTGGGTGACACACTTCAAGAAGGATGTAGAGAAGCTTGAGAGTCCAGAGAAGAGCCACTCATATGATTAGAGGCCTGAAGAGCAAACCATATGAGGAAAGGCTGACAGCCATGGGACTGTTCAGGCTGGAAAAGAAGTCTTCCTGGGGGTTTGGTGGCAGCTTACAAACATATCAGGGGACAGCATCAAGGGCTAGGTGAATAACTACTCACCAAAGCGCCCCAGGGGAAAACCAGGAGCAACACTCAAACTCCTAGAAGATTTCAGACTGGATATAAGGAAAAACTTCCTCATGGTTCATGTGACCAGACTCTGGAATAGACTCCCAGCAGGGGTGGTGCAGGCACTTATGATGGAGATCTTCAAAAGGAGAGTGGATGCACACCTTGTCAGGGTTATTTGACCCCAGCAGTCTTTCCTGCCTAAGAACAGGGGGGCTGGACTGATGATCTCACAAGGTCTCTTCCAGCCCTAAACTTCTGTGAACCTGTGAATGAAGATATTCATAACCAAACTTAGCAGCTGCCTCCACCAACAGTGGTTTGGTCTTGGTGACTTTCTTGCTACACACATATTATTACACTAGGAGACCAATGAATTACAGAGCATCTTTCTTGTCAACAGCCACAGTGCTAAGAGCTTCAGTGGTGCAACAAGAGCAACAAAGAAAGCTTCAGATTGAACATCCAACCAGACCTTCTTAAGAAGCTAACACATTGATCCAAGTGCATTCATTCTGCCAGGAGGCTCCATTCTCTTAAGACTGGCCTTTATGAAGATGGTAGAGGCCCAAGACAATTATGAAAGGTGATTGAAATCACATAGCAAGTGACCCATATTCAGGAATAAAACAGCAATTCCCAAACAGATGTTCCATGTTTCCCCCCTTTTCCATCTTTGCTGGAATTACAAAGGATAGAACTGTAAAATTCTTTCAAAGCAGAAATCAGGGTGCAAAATCAGTTAGCTGTTTGAAATGGCTGTAGGAGCATAGCATATCTTCAGATTCTGGGCTGCAGTTGGGGGTAAAAGGGTGGATTGCTTTGGTGCAGGACTAGTTGGCTCCTGTGCCTATATTTTTGAGAATGGATATACAAAAAAAATACAATTCCCTTCCCTCCTCTTCCCCAACAAGGCACACAAAACAAAACTCTACTTGAAACTGTTTCTATTCTTCCCTGTGGTGTACACATTTGTTTGTACCCCTTTTTTAACAGCATGAGTAATTTGGTCAGGAGTGTGATTTTTTTAAACCAGTATAATTAAGCCAAGATGACTAATTATGCAGACACACTTGTAAATCGGTGTAAAGTGCCTTCTATGGGAATAATTGATTCTCTTTCCCATCAGGAACACCTATACTGCTATAAGCACCATTATACTGGTATTTATACCAGCATCCTTCCCAAGTAGGAGCTGTGATACTGGTTTAGTTAGCACAGATCAACTTTTGTGAATAGACAAGCCCTTGGCCTTTTTGCATGCTTTCTCTATGGCTAAGACAGAAGGGGAAGGATAAAAATAAATTTAAAAGGTGGCCATGTTTACAAATAAAGCAAAACAGTTTCCCCAGGAGATCAGTCACCATATGTCTGATCAGTCATGGAGCCAAGCCTAGACCCACATACATAATGGCTTCCCGAAATAAAAACTCTGAGCTGGCTCTTTTCTCCAGCGGCTGTCACCTATTTAATCGGCTCTCCTGCACAGTGTTTGCTCAGAACGCCCTCCTTCAGGGCAGCTGGAAAGGTTGTTACTAACGGGCGACCAAGCCTGAATGCTGACAATGTGGCATGATTATAACCGTCTGAAGAGTAAACACGCAGACTTTTCATCAGAAGATGCTGTTGCCGCCCCAACAGAGGCTGAGATAGGGCTCCTGACAGAAGGGGTGATAAGTGGGATGTAACATCAGTTTAAGATGAGAACTTAGAAAAGTCAAATAACAATTATATGGTGCCGTAGCCACACTTAAAAGCCTCGATGCTCCTGACTGGAGGTGACTGGCTAAATGGCCAAAAGGAGCTTCAGCTAATGGTAAAAACAGATGTTGGGTTTATCCCAGCTCCAATTTTTAGGGGGGCAGGGGGAAGATGGGGAGAGGAAGGGACTTTGACTCCCATGCAAACAAGAGTAGGGATAGTTTTTATACAAGTTGAATTGAAACTAATTTGAATTAGCCCAGACTGTCCTAGGGAAAAGTGTTATCTTTGATCCTTTACAGATACTCAAGTGAGACAAAGGTCTTATACCATAGGATCCCAGGATAAAAGGTACTGTCCCAGAAGAAATCTCACATCAGTTTTTTAACTTACCTTACTTATGACAAAGAGGGCTGTTCAGTGTACTTATGCAGTGAAAATGAAGCTAATGGCTAAGCCAGAGGGTAGAGGCCTGGAGGGCTGGAGGTGGCAGCATGGGTGTATTTGAGAGAGAGAAATGTTGGGGGAAGAGGTCTGGATGGAAGAAACCACCAGAGCTTGGCTCAGAGCCCCCCTGTTCCCCTAGAGTAGCCTGTGAAAGGAAGGGGCTTGTCCAGCTCAGTCCCTGAGCCCCAGTCGAGGGCTTCCTTGGAACAGTACGGGGATTGCAGGGGCCTGGCCACAGATGCCTGGAGCAGAACAGCAAGGGCTGGCACTGCTCAGTGCCACAAAGCAGTTGCAGCTGGACTGATGTCCTGGTGCTTGGTTGGAGCTGCTGGCAAGAGGGAGCTAGTATGGGGCAGGCTGTGGCTGTGGGGCAGGAGTGAGGGGACTGGGTGGGGGGGGGGAGGTGCTGCGGGTTGAGAGTGAGGGGCAAGGGTAGGGGCAGGGCACCGGCATATCAGTGCTGCTCAGTGCTCTGCATCCTAGTAAGCAAAAGGGGCAGCTCTGATTTTTCCATAATAAAAAAAACAAACAAAAAGCAAACACCAAAGTGCATAAATATTTAGAATTCATTTTATTATGAAAATAAAGGCACTGGTAGGCTTCCAAATTGCTTTAAAATTGAAAATTTATCAATAAAACATTGCCCAACTGATCTCTCTCTATGTAGTAGCATTTCATTTTAATCACGGAAGAACATGGATCTTGGGTATTTTAATGAGATAATTTGGGCTTTTTAATCAGAGATTTGCAATTTTTAAAACAGGGAACACCATGACCTCTGCTAGTGAGGCAAGTGGCAGGGCCTGAGCAGAGACACCTGCCCAGGGCCAGCACCAGGGACTCAGCTGGAGGGCAGATGAGGTGGCTGACCTCCTGGCCATTTGGGACCAAGAGGACAGACTTCAATGGTTCAAAGCAGGCCATCACAACAAGCACATCTTCTGGGTGATAGCTTCCCAGGTAATAGAGCGGGGACACCAGAAGACACGACAGCAGTGCTATCCAAATGCCACTTGTGCAGCCATGGCCCACTAGCAGCTGGCCCAGAGTTGCAGGAGGCTCTGCTGAAGTGCCCATACCACAGCCCAGGCAGCTGTGTGATCCCTCCCTGGGTCTAGTAGGCACACAGCTATGGGACCACAGGCCCAAAAGGGATGATGCTTTTGCAGGTGGCAGTGGATAGAGTGCAGGGGCCACTCTAGATTAGGTGCTGCTTCAGCAGTCCAGATGGCACAAGGGGCTAATTCCCTAGATACCAACTGGCTAGGCCTCAGAAGATCCTGAAGGCAAGTAGCCCAGACCTGCTTGCCAGGGCAGGCTTTATATTCTGCTGGGGCCACCACAGGTGCTGGCCCCAGCCTCTACCTTCCCCTGGCTGCAGAGCTGGGAAGAGCTGGGCAGGGTCAGTTTGCCCCAAATGTCACAACTTGCCCCACACCAAAGTGCATGTTCAGACACATGTGCTGAGGCACAAATCTCCAGAACAATTTGTGCCACTGCTATTTGAGCTGCCGCAAGCACACGTGCCTGCGTGTGTGGATGCACCCAGTGGGTTCTGCATTGGGACCAAAACTGATTGCTATATGGTTAGTTAGTGAGCTTGTGCTCCTCCCTTTCACTACAGACCCTCTCCTCCATCTCTCTGTAGAAAAGGGGTAGATTAAATTAAATCCTGAGATTTTATGACTAGAACCAAAAGAGCAGCAGAGTGAGACTAGCATAATTTACAGCAAACTCTGCTCCACTAAATACCAGGTGTGGCTTTGGGGTCATGAAGTTTTCTTACACCACAATGCCCAACCACCCCAAGTGAGTTGTGGTTCTGTCCAAAACCAATATCTAGATACTAGTAGTCTAGATGACTGCTGCTCTCACATACCTTCCAAGCAAGTTTAAGAACAATAGAACATTGCTCCTTAGTTGTCATCCTTTCTGTCATTTAAAATACTAGTATTTAAGAATGAGCTGTCAGGCACAAGTTAAGCTGTATTTATGAAATCTGCAAGATCAGGAAACTGTGCCCCATTCAGCCTGTACAGACAGGAAGGAAGGAAACTGGAAAATCTGGCCTTTGGTATCTGTCAGATTCTTGAGCACGGTTGAGTTTAAAAGAAATTTACTCACCAAATTATTTCCCCCACTTTCTATGGATCTGAATCACTGAAGAGAATTTCACACTGGGGTGCCAAATCTATAAGTTAGATATGATGTATCCTTCATCTGTTTTCATATAAAACACACAGCAGCCACCGAACCAATCAAAAAAAAGTGTGGTTCAGACTGAACAAAAACGATGTATGCTTTTTCCTTTCATTTTTTCCTGACTAAAACAAAACACAGACATTTTTCAAATTTTAGATCAAATGAAACAACTTTTTCAAAACAAAACCAACATTTCACTTCTTGCATCCTTAACAAAAGCAAAGCAATGGAAATGAACATAGCATTGGAAAGGGTCTCCTAGGTCATAGCATTCAGGCCATGTGTTCCCAGGCAAATATCTACCCAAAGATTCCTAGAAACTGTTTACTCCAAAACCCTCAAACAAAAATCAGAAATGCCATGAACACCCTACAAGAGCCCACAGATAAAAGCAGGGGAAATAAGGGCACTTCCTATGCTTTCCAACCACAAGAGAAGTAGTTGGTTAATGTATGCACAGAGAATCCTAGGAAAAGGACCAGGTCCCTGTGGAGGAAGGCAGAAAATCCAAAATTTGGCACTGGAGATAACCCTGAGCAAAAGAGCAAAACCCTTCAGCTAAAAAACTCCAAATTTTATAGCGCCAGCACACCCCTGTTAACGACCCCAATCTATGCCCAATGCTTCCAAGGAAAGCAAAAATTGAAGAAATAGATTTAAGCATCTTTTGTAGAACAGAAAAAGGTCACTGTTCTTGTAGAAAAGAACAGAGGTTTCTCTTCTACACAATAACCCAGTGGCTAGGATGCTGGCCTTACTTCACATTCAGGTTCAAATCCACTATGTGCCTGATTTGGAATGGGGATTTAAATCAAGGTCTCTTACCTCTCTTGAAAGAGCTAAAAAGCCCTAACTGACTATAACAGAGGTCTGCAACCTACAGCCGGGAGAGTCAGGGAGCTTCTGCAGTATTTCAGTGGTATGGGGCTTCAGTGACAGGGGGCTTTGCCTGCACACTGTCCAGAGAGCAGTGGTAGTGGTGGTGGGTGGGGACTGCAGCTGTGGCATCATGGCTCAGGGTGGAAACGGTCTGCACTCAGAGATAAGCTCCTTGGGCTATAGGATATTTTGAGACTGCAGGATCCCTACCACATCTATTAGAACTGCTGCCTCCTACTAAAACAATCTGAGAAAGAAACATACAGCTTTATAGCCTTTCATGGTGGCATAAGGACTAAGGTTCAGGCATGGCCCCCATGGACACTGCTAACCAGACTCTTCTCTCATTCACACTAGGAGGTATGTGCACTTTGTCCACATGGATTTCATTGCCTACAACTTAAATCATCACCAAAGTCCAGCTCCAGGACCTTGTACACTTGAGTGGTCTTTTAAAACAATCTCCGGAGTTGCTCAGTCATACCAGATCATATTACAGGCATGTCATGTGAAAAACCCTGCTTCTAGCAATGGACTATATCAGATGGCTTAGAGAAAGGTGAAAATACTCCATTATATAATCTGGCCAATTTGTCAGTGTTGAGTCAATACTCAGACTTGGACCTAGGGTGGACTTTTAGAAAAATATAAGAGCTGTTTGGCTGCAGTTATTTTGTTCATGAGAAACAGGGATCAACTAGGACATTTGGGTACAAACAGTCAAAACATTTAGAGTGCTTCTGACCCAGGATTTTAGTTCATGCCCATAGCTGGTATGTATGAAAGTATGCCTGAGTACCAGCTTCCCTGATGCCTAATAGGAACTATTAATAGCTTTCACTGTATCAGTTGCATCTAAATTTGCAGAGCCTTTCCAAACAGCTGCAATTTAGAAGTATAAACTGTAGCATATTCTTAAAGCGTGCCCTCAGCCATGTATTTATAGCTAACTTGTCTGCAACAGTTGCTCCCTAGTGGCTCATTTCATCAGTCCTGTAAGTGTGCAGGGTGATTCACAACAGCCACATTTTGCGTGGCTGCTTTCTCTCCCTGGAACTGTCAGCTTCTTCATTTGGAAATCTCAAGTGAAAAGATTTCTACTGTACAGGTGCAAGAGAAAATCCAGTATAAACACTGAAAAAAAATACTAATTCAGTCATAGGTCAGGTTATATGTGAATCCTGTCCATATTTTCCTTGAATTTTATTGCTTACGCTAATATCAAAGTGGTAGCTACAATAATAAAAAGGGGGGCTGTCCATAATTCTGCTAGTACAAAGGAACATTATGGTTTAGTCTGACCCTCTGGCACAACACTGGTTGTAGGATATCACTCGGCAATTTCTGTAGCAAGCATGAAACTTCTGTTTAAGCCAGAGATTGAGTTCGATTGAATGTATTCTCATCCTTCAAAAGCAAACCTTTCATTGACATTGTCTTCTTTTGGATAGAGCTCTTGTTATGGATCTGACTTGGATGACTGCTTCTGCATCCTGCTATATCTGTGTATAATACAGTCATGGCAGAGACCTGATGCTATTAGGAAATGCATTAACGCTAGAAAGCCAGGCTCTTAGTTGGTGTATATCTGTGGTGCCTGCATATACCCACTGAGGATCTGGCCTACTGTCACATGGGATCCAGATAGTGGCTTCACACTAGTTGCCTGTGAACCATTTCCCTTGTATTTTATTTATGAATTCAGAGCATGGATGAAATAAAAATTGAGAGAGGCCTTGCACATTTACAGTGTTCCAAAAACAAGTAATTATGGATGGAACTAGCTGGTAGAAATGGTCATGAACTTGACAGTGCAACTTGTCATCTTGCTTGGCACATGCGCTAGGGGGAGGACAGCAGGGGAGCTGCGAGGGGCCCAATCCTTGCGGCAGTGCAGCCCTGGGCCCTTCCTTACCATCCACCTTGAGGCATGTGTGCATCTACTGCCAGCAGTGAGCTGGGCTGGGGCTCTGGAGACCCTGGTGCAGTCGCTTGCAGCCTCCCTGCTGCCTGCCTTGAGCAGCCCGGGCTCCATGGCAGGCAGCAGGGGCCTGCCTAGAGCCCAGGCTGGCTGTGGCAGGCAGCTAGGAGGCTGCAAGCGACTGCAGTGGTGTCCAGGTCGTTGCCAGTAGTGGGTGCATGCATGCCTCAGGGCGGGCAGCAAGGAAGGGGCCGGGGCTGCACCACTACAATAGGGATCAGGCCCCTTGTGGCTCCCCTGCCATCTACCCATAGCATGCCAACATCTTACAAGTCAAGGTTGCATGCGTTTTGGCACGCTGCCCCAAAATGTTGCCAACCCTGGTTCTAGGATTTAATCCATAATATGATGGACCAGATTTTCAAAAGTGTTCAGTTCCCCCATGTGCAATCAGATTTACAAAAACACCCCTTTGGCTCTCCCCTTAAATGATTACCTCAAAAGGAATGTTCAGCACTATGCAGCTTCTAATATTTCCAGTGGTGGTGGGGAGGGGAGCAGGAAGAAAAAAGGGAAATCAGGATAGCAGGGTTCATAAACTAGGCTCCTTTTCCCAGTAATTCTTGCATGATGTTAAAGGTGATACTGAAATGGCAGACGGCACAGAGAGACATTTAGACAATCAGTAGTAACATAGATATGATTCAATGCCAAATGCTTTGTTAACATCAAGATTAAACTAAACAACAGGATATTTTCAGATATTGTCATTTTCAGAATGACAATACAGTGTTAGAAGCAACTACTACCAGGGATGGATGAATACAACAGTGGCTTCACATTTGGATTCTCTCCCCTGCTCTGTCACTAACCTGCTTTGTGATCTCTGTGCCCATTTTTCATTTTGTTCCATTTCACTAAACGATGTAGAGCGTGAGGAGCATGGGTGTCGTTCAGCATCCAGTGCAACGGGGTTCCAGTCTTTGTCGTGGTCTCTAGGACGTCATACACAAAGAAAAGTAGAACCATAACCACTCTAAAGAGCAAACATACATATGTCAGGCTTGTGATTCACATATTTATCAAAATGTAGCTCACTTATTTAGAAATGGAACAAAGCACCAAAAAGATTTAGAAAACAGCATATGTTTCTGCATTGCATTTACATCAATGTCCAAGGTTGTCAAGAGGCACATTTTGTGACTCAAGTATACTTAAATATTTAAAGAGATACAGTGATTTTCCTCCTTTTTATCCACTTCTTACACATTAATTATGTATCATATTGTATCTATGTTTTCCCATTTATTAAATGTTATATTAATATTAGGAAGGAAAAAAAAAATCAATGGTAGCAAATCCATTCCAATGCTGGGATTTCTGCCCAAAATGTAGTATCATCATAACCTCAAATGGCTTCCCATCATCAGAGATTCGTGGTAAGGTCTCACTGGGGTTTGTCTTCCTCTCTAAAAACCTCTTTATCTGCCTAGAGTCTTACTATGCAAGAGTCCAGCCAGAAGCTGAACCTGTAAAGTCTCCTTAGGCCCTATGAAAAGGTAAATCCTTGAGAATGTTTCCATACCCTGGATTATAAAGGAATATGTTTTATGGCTCTCAAGAGGGATTAACATCATGGACCATACTTCCCCATCAATGTTCAAAAAATTTCCCACCAAGATCCAATGACTAGTTCTATATGCAACTCATGATAAGTGCAATAGGGAGCCCTGGCCCTGTTATAGGAAAGTGGTGTGGCCCCTAAGGGCAGGGTCTTAGCGCAGACACGGTTACAAGGCACAGGCAGCCAGCAGAACAGGGGTTAAGGAGCAGCAAAGTGAGAGGGGGGCACATGACCAGGAGGGGCAGGGCTTGAGTGAAACAACCCAGGGCAGTCACCCTGGCCCTGCAAGCTTTAAGGGAAGGAGCTCTGGGTGCAGGGAGGCTAAAGGAGACTGCCTGGCTGAGGAAAAACGACCTGCAACCTAGATACCTGCACCCTACAAGGAGGTAGGGCCTGGTATGGGAGACAGCCTGGTGGTTCAGACCAGGACTGAATGTTTATAGATTCACAGATGTTTGGGTCAGAAGGGGCCTTAGCAGATCATAGAGTCCAACCTCCTGCCCTGGGCAGGAAAGAGCACTGGGCTCAGATGCCTCCAGCCAGGTGCATGTCCAGCCTCCTCTTAAAGACACCCCCCTCTCCCCCAGGCAGGGGAGCACCACCTCCCTTGGAAGCCCATTTCAGATTCTGCAACCCTTACCGTAAGTTCTTCCTGATGTCTAACCTGAATCTGCTCTCTGTCAGTTTGTGGCTGTTGTTCCTAGCTACTCCAAGAGGTGCCCTGGTAAACAGAGCATCTCCTATTCCTTGCTGTCCACCTCGATGAATTTGTAGACAGCCACAAGATCACCTCTCAGCCTTCCCTTGCATAGGCCCCAAGATCCAGAGCCCTCACTTTCTCCTTGTAGGGCTTTGCCTGCAGGCCCCTAACCATGAGTGGCCCTCCTCTGAACCCTCTCAAGGTTATCCACATCCCTCTTGAAGTGTGGCTCCCAAAACTGGATGCAGTACTTCAACTGAAGCCTGACCAATGCCGCATAGAGGGGAAGTATTACCTCCTTGGACCTGTTTGTCATGCACCTGCTAATGCATGATAAAGTGTGGTTAGCTTTACTTTATGTTGAGACTCAGCATGGGGATACTTTTCCACAGTAGCCAGCAGCTCTTTGGGTTGTAACGTAAACTGGTGTGTTGCGGGGGGGGAAATAGGCAGGGACAGACTATAAGGGGTGGTTTTTGGAGGTGCCATTAGTGCCCTAGAGGCATGCAATTGCCTTGAGTCCTGCTGGGGGCAGGCTTAAGGCATAGCTAGTGCCAAGAGTGTTGGGGCCACAGGGCCCAGAACCCCGATAGGGGAAGAACGTGGGGCTGGGACCCAGAAGCCAGGTTGAGAACAAAGGGCCTTGGCTAAGGTACCAGCCAGGGAGCCTGAAGCCTCAACAAGGGAATGAAGGCCTGAGGTGGCCTGGTGACTTAGGGATAAGTGTCACATCTGATTACTGACTCAAAACACCTGTGAGGCAAGGGGTGTGGTGTAGGACCAGACAGAGCCATGCAATAAGCTCTTAAAGGCAAGCAAAGTTGAGAGAATCAATCACTGGATGAGAGTCAACACCTTAAGTCTGCCAGTCTCTGAAGGCAGCCTCCCTTTCATAAAGTTTCCATCAAGATGTGGCAGGTAAGAATGCAAGGTGAGACCTTAAAAGAGTGCAGAGGGAGAATCTATTAGGAGTTAGGGGACCTGTAGGGGGCATGACAATGGTCCTCAGGCACCTAACCTGCTACAGTAGGAAATAACCTACAGAAAGCCATGTCAAGCAATTCCAGTGGTAAAAATAAAAAAAGAGTGATTCACCAGGTTATGCATGCCCATCTCCAATACTTTTTCTGGAAAAAAAGACCACATGTTCAACAGTGCCTCTTTAAATCATGTTAAAAATAAAACTGTGAGCAGGCAGAAGTTCTCAGGAAGCAAATATTAGCAACCATAATCCCTGAGTTATTGGAAAATGTGGCTTGCAGGACACAAACGATTGAATTAGGTCAGACTGGCTTTTGTTTGCCTGAAGCAACAGTGGAGTAACGTATGGCATAACAAGATATGAATAAAGCTAAAATGATCTCCAGCATGAAAGGGGTAACCACATACTAAAAGGATAAAGCACAAGAAAATGTTTTCGGTTTCAGAGCATAACAACTCTCACTGGCTGGCTGATGCAACCTGAATTATCCTCATAGGAACAATGCCTGTTTAGAAGAAGTTGTAATATGCAGTTTCTCAAATGTGGGCCTGCAGAAATTCTGCAAAATTGATGCAGCCTCTCCCCCAAGGTCAAATCTGCCCTGGTGTTCAGTACAAGCTCATTACAACAAACCCTGTTGGACTGAGAGAAAAGAAGGTGTTTGCTAAAATAGGATTAGTTAAATTTGCTTCACCATAATTAAAAAAAAAAACCAAAAAATCAGTTTCTGCTTTTGGGACTGTTAAAAATCAGACGGTTGTGCTAAACAGGGTTTGTCATCATTACCTCATTTGCTTGCTGCTTTGTAATGTCTCATTTTGCTTTGGCTCGTTCATCATAATAAGTTTAAACCTAAGACTCCTGGAATGCAAAGCAGTAAGTTAACAAATGAAGAAAGCAGGCCAGATACCTTCTAGCATAGGGATGTCAAAGATATGGCCTGCAGGCTGGATCAGGCAATGAAGCCCTATAAACTGTCCCTCAGTGCTGCCTGCAGGTCTCGAGTAAGCCCACAGATGCAGCATGCAGGGTGTGCTGGATGGCTGTGTGTGCCACATGCAGCATTGGCTCCATGCTAGATCAACCACTGCACGGGGCACCTACTCCAGGTACTCTGGGGCCACACTGCATGCCAATACCTCCTCTGGCTGCTCTGGCACACATGATGGATCTGGGTTGCTGGGCCAGTCTGTAGACCAGACCAACAGACCAACCCAACACCACTCATCCAGCCCACGGGATGGCAAATGAGTTTGACAGCCCTGTTCTGGAGGTAGGACAAATCTGTAGACCAGGGGTCAGCAACATTTTAGGATAAGAGTGCCAAAAACACCTGCAAGCTCAGCTTGTAAGAAGTTGGTGGGCTGGAAGCAGATGGCAGGGGAGCTGCAAGGGGCCCAATCCTTGTTGTGGCAGTGCAGCCCTGGCCTCTTCCCTGCCGTCCACCCCAAGTTGCACGTGCCAAGCAAAATGCCTTCATGTGCTACACTCTGGCACCCATGCCCAGGGTTGCCTACCCCTGCTGTAGACATTGCTACTGGGATGCTAAATATTAGGAATTTCTTATTGTTGCTATTGCCCTTTTGGATTTTCAGATGATCATGGAAAGTCTGCGGAGAAAGGGATGGTGGGAAATAAAAATCTGATTTTACCAAGGGGTAGACCTTGTAAATAGATGAATGAAAATTCTGGAGTCAAAAAGCTTAACAACAGTTTAAACAATAGAAAGCTTAGCTGTCCAAGTAAGACTGCAACAAAGATTTAACTTTTTTTCCACATTGGTGTGACAACAAAGATAACAAATGGTTTCCAACAAGTGAAGTGAACAACTGACCAAATACCACCTCCACCTCCGTGTCATGTTCATACAGTCAAATTTCAAACTTTGAAATCTTTGACATTTGAGCAACTATCACTGTTTTCAGAGTTTATTAATAAAAACTCAAGGTAAAACACAGTCAATAAACAATAGAAAACAAAAAAATCAAAATCATTTCTCTCCATATTATTTCACAGTAAATAACAGTACTGAAAAATACTGTTCCAAATCAGGGGTCAGCAACCTTTTAGCAGTGGTGGACCAAATTAATGGCACTAAGGTGGGCCTGTGACCTGGACTCTATTGCAATCACAGCTTCAGGAGCCAGAGCAATCTTTGTGGGCCAAATTTGGTCCACGGCCCAAGGATTGCTGACCCCTGCCTTAGGTAACAGAGCACAAAGGGTAACTCAGAATGTTGACATGTTAACTAAACTCTTAATTAGTTAATTGGTGTTACAAAATACAATCTGTATCTTCTGAAGAGAAAGTATTTTAACATGTACAATAAATTAAATAGATACCGTACTGAAGTCAGACATTTAACACAGTTTTACCTGGAGCATGTGCATTTTTTTTTGTTATTACTGTTACAGTCATAATTTTGACAAACGGCAAACTGTCCATCCTGATAGTACCTTATCTTTTCCCTTCTGTGACATTTAAAAAAAAGAAAGCATAAAGAGCTACTGTACCATTTTCAATTACCAAACTGCATGACAACATAGAGCTCTATATAACATCATAAGAAAATTGGCCTTCAGCCATTTATAACAGAAAAGAACACACACACAAAAAAAATCTACCTGAGAAACAAAACTCTTCCCTTCAGACAATGCGTTACCTCACCAAGTAAACACATCAGCAGAATTTTACCTCTTCCCATACCTAATTCAGCAAAATCCCTGTGGTTACCATAGTATTTAAAGTACTCACGTAATTAGGAATGTGACCATTTTTAAAGTATCTGCCAAATGCTGAATAACTTAGCTTAGCATTCAGTGGCAGGAGCATTCATGAACTGGGAAGGTTGGCAGGAAATAAGTGTACAGTGCACGCCTGGGTATAAATCCCAGGGAAGCCCCAGAGTGCACTTGGAATGGTGCAGCAGTAAAACAGCCACATAGCAGCTGCTATTTTAGCTCTTCAAAAAACTGTATTAACCTGAACACATACACCTGCAAAACTGGATGGATAGATAACAATTAAATACACACCAAAGATTTGTCCTATCTAACCAGCAGCTGACAGAGAAGCAGTGACTTGGATACAGCTATAATGCTCTAGAAAGGAAACACCGTCTTCAGACTTGTATATAAACATACGAAGGATGCTTCATGCCAAATGAAAGCACCCAAGTGCTGCAGGGTTTGTGCCAGTACACTGGGCAGTCATACCATTAGTAACACCCCAGCTCTTGTCTTACCCTACTTTTAAATTGTTTTAGCCCATGTTGGAGGACAACTTTGCTGACTCCACTCTGAGAGCACTTTTGATTCATCTCTCACTAGATGCATTCAAGCAGTTTCTAACAGAACCCAATTATTCACCAACAGCTTCCTCTCAAAGTCCAAATGAAGAAGTTTAGTACACTTATCAAAAGTACAATAAATAACATCCCTGTGTAAAATTTAGTTCAGTGTTAACCCAGTAGGAGACTTTTGATTACACTGTTGTAAATCTGAGAGATGGCAGCAGTAGTATACAGATTATTAGCTTGTATCAACATTTAAAAACTAGAGTAGTGCTACTTAAACATTTCAACACCCCACTTCTTTCTATCCAAAAAGAAAACAAGGATGGTTACAAAAAATACATTTGCAAATCCCAGGTTGAGAACCATAATTAAAACATCAAAGAATGGAATAAGTGACTGCCCATCATATGAAGCATTTACCGGCTGCACATGGCGTCACATTATAATTAAACTGTGGATAATATTCCCCAGCACGCTTACACAAAGTGGTTAACAGAGAACTTCTCTTTTGTTACCAGGCTTCCAAACCCAGATTTCCTTGGGACATAATAGGAGGAGGGGCCAAGTGTCCTCCAATGTGCAAAAGGCTTTTGAGTCTTCCCCAACTTTTTATTTAGGACTACACATGCATTCCCAACAGCTCATCTTTGCTGTTTCACAATGCAGTCACATGTTCTCTGAGTAACTGAACAATATGCCAGCAACCTTTGAGGCTCACCTGACTGCTACAGCTCCTACGAGTGCTTCACATCAGTTGATCAAATTATTTTTTTCTATAATCACTTTAATGCAGATACTTTATGCCAAGGGTGGCCAACCTGTGGCATGAGAACCACAAGCGGCCAGGGCAGTCTGTGTGTGTGGCATGTGGCATATTGGGGAGAGGACAAGCAGCACAGTGGCAGAAAGGGCACAGAGCAAAAAAAAGAGCAGCAGATCATGCAGGACATAGGGATGGGAGTGGCACCTGGGGATGGCACAGGGCTAACTTGTGGCACTCCTTCCAAAAAGGTTGGCTACCACTGCTCTAGGCAAACCAAATCCCCCCTTTCTACAAGGGAAAGCAACCTCTATGACTTACTTCCCTAACTATAGGAGAATGGAAGTCCCGAGGTCAGAGGCCAAACTGAATTAAGTCAAGCCATCTGGCCATGACTCAAGTTTAAACTTTTTTTGCCATAACTATTTCACTATCATTGCCCTTCTACCTCTTTCTCCCAGTTGTCTGCTCAACTGCAACATACAACTTTCATTTTCTAGCTGTCTGGGGGAATGCCTGATGTAGATGTATAACAAGATACTGCATGTACTACACTACACAAGATAAAATTAAACATCTCCTTTGAAAATGGATGAAAATTGTTCTTAAAAATTTGGAGTAAGGGGTACTGGATAGGTCCAATGGCACCAAACACATTCTAATAACATCCAGATGATCAGTAGACTTGAATGACATCATCCCATTCATCAACAGGCCACATTCCATTGTACTGTACATTGGGTGGAGAGCTTTTCCAGTCCCATGTCTTCACAGGTTCCTTCCAGTCCTTGCCATAGTTGGCTTCAATATACTGGAGGGTTTCGCAGGGCACGTGTATCTTGAGTTCTACAAACTCAGTCCAACACAGCGTAAACTTCGGAAACAGGTACCTACGTCAGAGTAAAAGAACATAACCATTAACGGAAGGCTAGAATGCAGGCATAACATTCAATAAGGACACCTAGTCAGTCACTATAGCATTTCACTAATGTTAAGGATTACTAATCATTGTAAAGCTTGAGTATTACTATGTCTATGTGCTTAGTGCACTGCACTGATTGCACCTCTGTAGATAAGCAGTCTTTAAAAATACACAAAGGATGCCAAATGAGCAGTAGGTCATTACTACTGTGCAGTAGCAACGAACTACTGCACAGTCAGCGCCACCAAAAAGCTGTTCGGGGAGGCTACTGCGCAGTAATGTCAATTACTATGCAGTCATTTAGTACTTGCATCTCATGTAGGTGTGGCCAATAAAAGCAAAATCTGCTGTGGTGCAAGAAGCAATGGCAATTGCAAGGGCTTTACAGAGGCCCTTTCCTTTTCTCACACCATTAGCAGAATGAGACAATCTAGCAATCCCCAGGTGATCCAACAGAGCGCACAGGACACAAATCTAGGTTCTCAGATCCTAAGAACATATGTCTTATTTACACTGAGCTGATTTTCCCACTGCAGGGAAACCAGATCCATTTTCTCAGCTATGCCATCAAGGTATGAAGAGGACCACGGATAAATGGGGAGTAAAAGGAACAGTAGCCTCCACCCAACAGCCTCTAGTATAAGGCCTTAATTCTGGCCTTATTTCCTAATGCTTTAGTGCACAATACTTTAACACTGTTTTTCAGGTTATATGGAGCAGTTTGTTTTCCATAAGAATTAATGGGAGGCAATGAGGCCACAAACACAATCTGAGGTGGCAATACAAAGGAGGCCGTTACAAACTTTGGCACTTTGGGAAAGTGTAATAATGGTGGATAAAGGGCTTACAAATGCAAAATAAATATGATGTAGAGGTGCACCAATACATTGGTATAGAGAAATGAGTAGATGAAATGCTTAAAAAAAGCCAAAAGTGTCCACCTTTCCTCAAACTGCTTAAGCAGTGTCATCCATTTCTACACTGACACTTGCATTTAAATAAAGTGCCAAGTCATACAACAGCCGCTCAATATTAAGGTGCCATTTCATCCCCCACACGCTTCTGATTCTTGCTTTGCTCACTCATATTCAATAATTGATTCTTTCAAACCACCCTGACTTCTCATATTAGCAGACCCAGTGTAAATCTGCAACAACTCCACTGAGTTCAATGGGTTACACTGGTCCAAGACTTCCATTTGATCAGAATAAAGCTCCACAGGTGAAAGTGATGCAGTGTCATTCTACCACCCAAAATATACTGAAACTTTTAATGTTTGCAAAGGGGATCACTCCTAAGTCTCACTGGTTAGAACATTTTCTCAGAGAGAAAAGCAGTCTCAACTCTTTCATGGATTACAAAATATCGTGGGAAGAAAAAAAAGTTAAAATGTTCAGAACTGTTAAGTAACAGATATTTGAAAGATGGATCAATGTTAAAAAATAGCTTGCCCCTTTAATAAAGCAATTTTAAACCACAATTCCAGCAAAAAACAAAGACCATTTGAATTTTAAATTATCAACTTAAGCAAAACAATAACTAAGCTCTTTGGGATCTGTACCCAAAAGTCACTGTGGTCAGTCTTAACCTACATTACACAGAAAAGATGCCAGCTATCAAGGGAAAAAAATAACTATTAAAATGGAACTACAACAATCAATTGCTAAGTGGTATATAGCTGCTATTCACACACAGAAAACATTTGTTTGTCACAGCGAAACAAAGTATACTAGACCCACACATGCAAAGGCTATTAATAAAATACAAACTGCATATTCTAAAGGGAGTCTTCTCTGAATGATCTATAAGGTGAACAAATGAACTGAAGTTTGAAACAGCCTGCAAAAAAAAGCAACCAAAGTGGGAATGCCGTCAACACTATTAGCCAAGCTTTATTAAAAATGCATTTTTACACTCAGTAATAAAATCTGTAATCTTTAGTGATGCCCTTTACGATAGGAATTTTTGCCTGAAGAAGAGTTTTCTACTCAGAATGTTTAAAAACTAAGATTTTCCAAAGATGCGCAAACAATCATCTGCAACTGGAAATAAGCAGACAATGCATGGACATAAAAGCAAAAAGGAGAGATATTTTTTGCACAATTTTTTCTTTCAAAGTTAGAAAACATTTTCTTGGAGTTACTGGATTTCAGATGTTGTTCTGAATTAGTAATGCCCACAATATAATTTAATTTACAGTACTGGATTTTTGGGGTTAAAAAGTGTTTTTTAAATCAAAAATGCATACTTTAGGCCTAGATATAGAAAATATGCAAATGCACCGGGCTTGTGGGTTTTGTTTGGCTGCGGGTGTCCCCCCCATAGCATCCATCCAAGCATTTCCTGTGAAGTCAGGAAACTGGTTCCCCAAGAAAAACATTCACAAAATGAAAAAATAAAAGATTTACAATCCCAATACTGAAAGTGACAAGACATGTTCCAAACAGAACTGCTCAGACACTTGGCATCTGCAGCATCCAACATCTAACTTTCTAACACTCTTCACCTTTTAAAATGACACGTTTCTTGGAGTTGAAACCCTGCCTTCAGGAATGACTGAAGTGGTAAGATTATTTCTGGCATTATATATATAAACTAGTAAGGAGTCTAGAATGGCATATACTGTATTATAAGAGACACTGCTCAATCCTACCAATTTCCTAATAGAAGTCTGCAACATGCCCTCTTGTGCTAAGGAGCAATATTCCTGCACTCAGTATCAAATTAGAAGTCTTAGATGCTGTTGATCCTCAACCAGCTGCACTGTATTCATAATTTGAAGAAAGAATGTTAATACACATTAAGCTATAAATAATTATACATTTAAGTTCCCAAATATGTGAAAGAGTAAAATCATAAAGTTTTTACACCAATATTACCATGCTGCTAAGATTCATTATCCATTTCCCTAAGGTTTCTTTTTTTTTTTCTTTTTTTTTTTTTTTACTGTTTTTATTAAATACTAAATTGTAGCTTTTCTACAATATCTCCACAGCTTCTAAGCTCTACCATTTCACTGAAGAGCATAGAAATTCTAGTATTACCACATATTCTAGAATGGTGAGGGCCAATCTTTTTGGCAGGTCCGTCATAAATTAGCCCTGCACCCTCCCCAAGTGCCATTCAGATTCCCTTCCCCTGTCCCATCTACTGCTGTGCTTTCTGCTCCTTACCCAATCCATCTACTGCTGTGCTATCTGCCTCCTCCCCAATCTGTCACATGCCACACACAAAGGCTATGCGAGTCACTTCTGCCATGCATGCCACCCTGTTCTAGAAGCACAACAGTCAATCCAGACATTATTATAGAGCCACAGTTTTGAAGGCTTGGACTTTATGACCGAAGTGGTAACACAACCTAAAGACTGCTTGCAGATGTTTAAACCCCGCACCCCCAAAACACAAAATAAATAGGCGCTATAATGTTAAACTCTGAGCCCTCCCATGCTGAGCCCAGAACATGCCCAGATGAGGCAGTGTGTTAGTTGGAACAAGGTCGCCTGATGTCTATATAGATTGCTTTAGTGGGGCTTTTTTGGGGCTTTTATCTAATAGTTGATTGAATTAGCTTTTAGATAAAAGAGTCAAAGTGCCCCGGTGAAGCACCGCATCTACACAGACACTGCAGAGCTGGGTTGAAGTAACAAGCTGCTTCTTCCAGTAAAGCATGTTTTTTTTGGTTTTGTTTCAACATCTGCAAGTAGCCCTAGTCTTCACCATAAACACTGCATGCACTTACAACAGAACTGTATATAACAATAATTAATTTTGAAGCTCTGTAGTATTCTGTTTGATATTTAGGAATTCTCACATCTGCAAATTCTGCAAAATACCTTGCTTTTGAGGTGGTAAGTATTCTTACGAACTCAATCTCAAACCAAAGAATGAAACTGTAATATGACCAAAAATGAATCACTTCTGGTTTGGATTACCAATTCCATTTCTTCATGTTCCAAAATCATCCTGAAAGAGCTGAGGGCTATAAAACATAAGTACCTACTGGTGGTTGGTATAACAAGCCTTAAAGTAAAGTAAAGAGTGCTCCACTGAATGACAAAATTCCCTTGCATCTCCCCTTCTGAGAAGCTATTTTGTACTGGAGAATAGTGAGGATGAAGTGTTCTGAACATACTTTCTCTATCACTGCTCAGGGCCTTTCATAAACAAGACAGCTATTCTAGATGACCTTTCTGGTAAGCATTAAATGTATTTTAAATATACAGAAAGCAGCACTGTAGGATTTACAGTTTTCATTATGTTTTACTACTTTCAAAATCCACTTTGTCATCAGCCCCTCTTGCCAACTTTGTTTAAAAAAATGTGAGAGCATTAGAAGAAGCCTTTTTCTTAATCTATGGCAGCTGGAACATCTGTATCATCTGGAAAGACTAGTAGCACAACAGCTGGTGCAAACTGCTGGAGCATGAATTCAAAGCCAATGTCTCTTTCTCAGAACTTGGGGGGAGGGGGTGCGACAACGACACACAGCCTCTGCTGTTTGCAGGAACAAAAACCATTGCTCTCAAGCCCCACCCTCCCAATAAGTGGTGCAAGATTATTTTGTAAAGTAACATCAGCTCTTTTGGAATGGAATTCAGTGTCACAAATCAGGTGTGACATGCAGGCATACAGCGAAGGAAACTTTAACTGTTCATGTGGATAAAAACCCCCAGAACTCCATGAGGAAAAACTAAGGGTCAATACATCCTAAGGGACAGCACAGTCATTTCTCAAAGTAAAATTGCAAATATAGCATCTCGTTTACTCAACAAATCGATTCCCTTTGTCAATTTACACTCTTACCTTCTCAGTTCAATGATTAAAATAACTTTTTGCTGCAATTTACTCCTTATCCCTGCAAAGCCAAGGCACCCAAGGGAGAGCACTGGTAACACTGTCTTGTGCATCAGTGTTTACTAATTTTCAATTAGCTACACCTGTGCAAAGGCACTCAGGGAATAAACTGGAAGATAATGGTGTCACACAGGTCTTAATTTGGTCTGCAAAACCTTTATTACTGGAAATGATGAGCAAGATGGAGAGAGCCTAAACTAACTCTCAATTCACTGAGAAAAACTGCAAAAGAACAGCAAAATCCTCTTTTTTTTACTGGCACATTTAACAGAAGAAACAATAAAGTACAGAGAATCTCACTGACAGTCACTCTCACAACAGCAACAACATTAAAAAAAGCAAAACAACAGAGGGATTTTATTGTAATAGTTTATATTACGGAAATAATGTTATCAGGAAAAGCGATTACCACAGAATCCCCAAAATGCTACGTTATTTGTAAAGGCAGACAAGGCTCCTGCCCTAATCCCTAATCTCACACACAGATGCTTGGAAAATTATTGCTCACTGAAAAATTAATAAATGCAATAAAGGCCTGCCTGTAAAAGAAGGAAAATGTGCAAGCTTGAGTCCTATTTTACCTTTCCATTCAAATGGAAGTGAACCTTATTCCAGACAACATGTATTTGACAGAGCACATCCAACACTGGTGAAGAGCGAGTCGACAATGCTTGAAGGCAGCACAGGTCTGACAAGGCACATAAGTGCCATGCTCTCCATTTCTCTAGCTCTCACAATGCAAAATCTCTATTGATTTCTCTCTTACTGAAGCACCTGCTTGCTTAGGCATCAAACTAAGTGCCAACTACTATAACTACCAATTTTATAATACTGTCTGGTTACAACACATTAAATATTATTACTCAAATATGAAAAACTATTTAGCTACTGTCCCTTCAATAGATGTGAATCTAATTCATACTTAAATTTCTTGCCCGATTTGGCCTGAGTTCCTCCATTCCATATGTGGTCATCCTCTTCATAGAAGAAAAAAATATCAAGTTTCACATCACCTTCCCCTTGAAAGGAGAGCTCCAAGCTGTCTTCTACCTATGAGACAAATGTACATCTTAGGTACTCAATCATAACCATAAGGAAAAACAGAAGGTTGCACACAATTTATTTGTGCGGGCAGGTTTCAAAGAAATCTTGTCGCTGCACTCTCTGGTGTCCTCTCTTGGCTAACTAAAGGAGATACTGTGGCTAACTCTCTTCAGAAGGACCAAAGTTCACACTAAGCAGGAAAGAAGAGAAGAGAAAGTTCTTGCCAAGAAGATGCCTTTAACACGTCCTCCCCCAAAAGATCAAATTGTTCAGATTTCAAAAGCTGCATCCTGAATATAGTATATTAGAAATACTACAAATGGAAGGTGACTTGCGTTCAACTCAACTCTAACCTTGCTTTTGCAGATCTCAGATCTCATAGGCGTACTTAACTAGAACTCGTGCAGAAACCACAACAAACCATGTATTTAAGCATCAAAAGACTGAACATTAGAGAGAGACAGACTTTCACATATAAGAGCAGAATAAACTTAATGAATGACTGATGAAAAGCAATTCAAACTGGGCAATCTTTCTCTCAAACGCAATGTCCACTAGCACTAGCCAATGATCAGTTTTTGTACTCCAACTTAAATGAAAACATAGTGACTTGGGAGATTAAACATGGCTATACATAGTCCCAGGTACTTAAGAACATAGTAAGTGCTACAATGGGTCAGATCAATGGTCCATATAGCCCAGTATCCTGTCTCCAACAGTGGCAGGGATGGATGATTTAAAGGGACAGCACTGAACCAAGTATATCTAAAGAGCTCGAACTCCTGTTCTTTACCCTCCCTGGCATCCGCCATCTTATGTTCTGGTATGTCTGAACCACTCTGACCTAAATAAATCACTTCAGTTATCAGCTCTGAACATTTCCCCCCCCCCTCAAAGGGCTCCTCTTTCCCCGACTTGTACAATATTTCCTCTTTGCTTCACCATTGTGATCCTATGCTTTATCTATCAACTGCAGCCCAAGACACCGGCTTTGAGAGAAGGCCTACATAGATTAATACCCCTACAAGCAGGTTCAGTATCAAACAACATTCCACCTTGATATTTAAAGTTCTCTTGAACCTTAAACACAGCTAGAATCCCTTTTAGTTTATTAGTATTGTTACAGTAGTGATGATGGCCCAGAATTGTGAGACAAGCAAGGCTTGTTAAGTGAAGTAATATATTTTATTGGACCAACATGTCTCCTATCTTTTGAAGCTAAACAAGTTGGTCCAATAAAAAGATATTACCTCACCTCAGAAGCCTTGTTTTTCTTAGCATGGTCTCTTAACATTATCAAAATAATTCTATTAAGGTAAAATTCAGGGGCTCCTAGAAGAATTAGGACTCCATTATAAAAGGTACTTTACAAACACACACATATATTGCTGCCCTTGCACCAGAAAAATATAATAACTCAACAAGAGTAATCAAAGAAATAAACTGAGTTTCTGTATAAACAGTTGCAAGATCAAGTAATGGACAAACCATGTGGACCATATGTAGGGCAGCTGTCATATGGTAAACGGGTGCTTGCAGTTACTCAGTGATAACGTGAGGCATCTTACTTCTGAATGAAACAGAGTGAAGCTCCCCAGTTCAGTTTTCACTTATCAGAGTGTAACTCCAGGCACACAAACAGGTACTGCATATCAGCTGTTCCCCAGTAAGTTCCCACACCCAGCCAACTTGCTTTTATTTGGTTGTTCACTAACACTTTAAGAGAGCTTTCCCCATGCATACTATTTAGAAATATATTCTGAGGGCATAAACCTCGAGAGAAAGTTGTTACAACAGTGAAGGATAAAGTTCATATAGTGAGCCACACACCTTGCCAAACTTGTGCTTTAGTGGTAATCCTGCCTTCCAAAATGCTGGAATGATATCAGATTTGTAGTCTTTTATAAAGATCCCCAAATCAACATCTTTGCTGTAAGGAATAATATTGCACTGTCTATACCAGCCTAAAAAAAGACAAAGGAAGTGAGTTCAGAGACACAGTGAAGTCAGATCTGGAGCTGAAACAAGGCAAAAATTAAGTGTCATATTGCACCAGGATAACAGGAGGTGGCAAACAGTCTTCTGCTACACTCTGCAGAGACAAACTGGTCATGAGGACAAGCAACAGCTGTACTCACAGCTATCCATCTTCTCCAAAACTGTTAGGACTTTGAGTAAACCTGTTCTACTGCAACAAAATAAAGATCCTTCAATCTTGCCATTTTTCTAATTTACAATACAATATTACTTGAAGTGATGCAATACACTGAACAACTGCTTTTGGCAGAAATATTTACCATTTCACACGAGGCCTGTTTGACATCTCAAAGCATCAAGCTCTACAGCGGTTCTAGAAAGGGATTATTTTATTAATTTGTGGAACCCTCCCCTTCTGACTCAATAGTAAAAGCTTATTTTAACTGCACTGTATATTTGACACTGCTTTCAAATACTTAACAGATGCTACCTATCAACTGCATGCACTCTCCTATTAATTTCAGTGCTTGGTATTGAAACTAAACAGGATGAAATATTTCAAATAAAACTGCAATGTGCTGAAAAACAAGACAACATAAGTAAAGATATTTTTTACCAAGGCATGTTCCACTGCTCAGCCAGAATCTCACTCCTAAGTTATTTAGCGTTAGGGCAGCCAAATGCAGCAGTGCTTTTGCTTTTTTCCTGAATTCCACTGCATCCAGGGAGGTATCATCAGGGTACAGCTAAAGAGTTAATGAACATTAAGTTACCTTCAGACATAAGTGTACCTGCACCTTAACTTCTGAAACCTAAAGTTCCCTCTGTTTAAGCCTCCCTTCCATTTATTAAGTTTTCCAAACTAATAAATATACAAATGCAATTGTCACAAATCGCTGCAATACTTACTCTTTTGAACAATAATGAATATTGATCCCAACCCTGCTCTCAGTGAAGTTAGAGAAAAGATTCCCAATGACAACAACTGGGGACAAAAATTGTGCTGGAAATCATGGCAGTGAATCCAATTTTTAAAAATTCTTTGGCGCCACCCAGTGGTACAACTGTACATTAATCTTATAAGTTAGCAATAATTCCCATTATTAAGAAAGAAATATAAGGAAGAGTTTAACAACAAATTGCATTATCAACCCCCATGCCCACCCAACCCCCCACCTCCTCCCATGTTGCGAGATCTTCTGTAACACAAGAATATTAATACTAAGCAATACAGCCTAAACAACAGACATTAAAATACACTTTACCAAGTACACTGACTGCATAACTGTCAGCTGCTAAATACCCATTTCAAAATGCAAAGCTCCCAGTACAGGATTCGTCTCCACCTCAGAAGACACAGCTTGGAGATGGTGAAAGTCATACAACTCAGGGAACTCCTGAAGCCTCCAATGCAAAATGATGCATGCCCATTGCTATTCTCCTTTCAGAGAGGATTCAAATTTATTCTCTTGCACCCATCTAACACTGATGATGGGGGCACTGAGAATACAGAGTTATGATTGACTGGCATGAATAAGGATTAATTGTAAAATGTAGGGATTGCAGGACAAATTCATTTCCCCTCAGTGTGGATGGGTCCCTCAAAAAGAGTTGAAGTAATTTGGTATCGGGTGTTTTGTCCCACCATTATACTCCAGAAAGGACTGGATGGAGGGATTGCATCTGTGTTCCAATGCTGGACAGGGGAACAGAGGAGAGCCTCCTAGATTAGCACATCCTTTGCAGCAGTGGTTCCCAGCCTTTTTTATACTGCAGACAGGCACACGAGTGGGACAGTGCACACAGAGCCGGCTGCCTCGCCACCCAGCTTTAACCTGGCACATGATTGCTGGAGGTGGAAGCTGTTCACCTGGGCAGACAGACAGGGGTCCAAGCGGGGAGGCTCATGCCATGACCCAGCAGCCAACCCTTCACGGCCAGTACCAGGCTGCACCCTGGTGGTTGGGAACCTCTGCTTTGCAGCCAAAGCAGGAGGATAAAAATCTATCCCGCTGAATGCCTGTTTGGAGCCACAACTTGAAGCATGTTTAAAAACCCAGCAGAAAAATCTAGCAGAATATGTAGTCTTTAAACCTTTATAGCATCATTTCTAAAACAGATCAGTTGAAAACCATACAGGAACAAATCCTCACTGAGTAAGGACCTTGCGCTGTTACATGAGTAAGTAGTAATTGTGTGGTAAGTAGTCTCAATGATTAAGACTACAAGACCAGGCCTAAGTTTATGCCAATTTTGAGGTTTTACAGCTAGGTCAGTTTCAAGATAACAGAGCACACAAGAACACACAGGGGCAGATCTGGGGTGGTGCACTTGCACCTCTCCTTTGATTCCTGGTCTACCCAAAGTCTAAAGCCAACTAACTGCCTGGCAGTGGCAGCAGCATTTTTACTCAGGCAGTGCTGAGGGACTCACTTGACTTCAGAGGTCATTATAATTTACCTGATCCCTTCTAAACTCTTCGTTCCACAGGTCTTGTTGTTCCACCAAATCAAGCTATCCTTTATTCTGCAGTTGTGCTGTCTGTCAGCTGCTTCTGGTAAAGGCTCCAATTTTACAGCCCTGCAGATTGTTTCAACTCATTCCAATGAAGTCATATTGGTTTTTGCTTCAATTTTAAACTGAGTAATATAGCCCTAAACCCCTAACATATTAATTTATTTTTAACTGGAGAAAAATGTATATTGTTTTATATGTGATGATGCGTCTCACCATCTGCACCCCCCTTTTCAAAATTCTAGATCCACCCATGCATGCATGTGTGTACACACACACACACGTACAGAAATATTTCTATTCCAACATTGGGATAAGGTAAGATATCAGCCTTAACAAATTTTTACTTTGGATTAGTAAAATTTCAGGCCAAACTGTCATTCAAAGGGCCACAAGCACCTGAAAGATGGAGGTGGAGGGGAAGAGTTGTTGAATGGACATTATCTCAAATATAAGCACTAAAATTGCAGCACAGTAATACATGAACAAGCCTGTAAAGACCAGAAGTTTAAAAACTGTTACTACTATTGGAAATTTGTGAGAACAGTTAGACAGCAAAACCTAAACACAAAAGATAGGGCCTCCATCTAGGGACTTTATTTACAGTAAAGTCACTTTACATACTTAGGTAGCATAAAAGGGGCCTTAAAGTTATAACTAAGTATTTATTCTTCATATGGTTTCAAATGTGGAAACATTTCTATAACTGTGAATAGATGGAACTGCTTTTAGTTAGGAGTTATTCCATTTTAGTAGCTTCCTAGAATAAAGACCCTTATCCTGCACTTACGTATTGCATTAACTTTGCACATTGCTAATCTCATTCAAGTCAAGCACATAGGTAAGTGTTTTTAGGATCTGGACGTAGCAATACAAATGAATTTATATTTCAGAGGAAACACTACCTGTTTACCACTAACCTGAAAGAAAGCCCGAGCTTCTCTGTACCTACATTCAAGAAATCTAGCGTGTGACATCTCCTCTAGAAACTGGGACGGATTTTTAGGAATCTGAACTTTCAATTCATCAATGGAAACAGGGAGAAGTACTAGCCTGTAGTGAAAGAAAGAGAGACATCATTCTCCTGTCCAAGAGTGCATCAGCCATGACAAAACAAGAGCCACTTCTATGGATCAGTTTGTGAAGCTACTCAAATACATTAACTCATATAGCAGATCCTATATCTAAATACACAACTCAGGACAAAAAATAGTGTGACAGCTACTTTAAATATTCCCCATGAGTTAAGATATAAAAAGAGACAGGGTTTTAAAAAGTTAGACTCATAAACCCCTATTTAGGCACCTTATCAGTGACCTCATTTTCAAACATGCTGAGGGCCAACAGCTCCATTTACTTTTTTGGGAGCTGCTAACTACTCAACACATTTGAAAATTCAGATCATTTATTCAGCTTCCTAAATATGTATGGACTCAGGAGTCTATTTTAGCCTAAAAAAATCTTGGCCCCTGAATTTAAAGGCTTCCTTACTTTCATAACAATGACAATTTGAGTGGTATTTAAGAGTTAATGCACTGGACATTAGATCAAGACAAGTAACAAGTTTGAGATTCCAAGAGTTAAGGTAGGCCTCGTGACTACTTCTTAATAAAAATGAATCAGTTTATTTTAACCTACAAGTGTTTCTGTTCTGATTTATTGTGACATTCACACAGTCTATGGGAATATCACTCTCAAAGCCTCACTGTATATATCTGGCTTCGTACATACTGTAATTAGCCTATGGATTTACCACTCTCCTATGCAGAAATACTATGACTGTGAATACTGAACAAATGAAGGCAACTTGGAAAGCTAGAACGCCAATACAGAATAGATTGCTCATAAGCAGCAAATAAAGAAAAAGAAACAGACGAATCAAATCACACGAGTTTCAGTCAGCCATTACTGAGCTCTTTCATTTTTTCCAGGTGTTGAGCAATCACTTTTCCCAGAGGTGTAACTTTCTTCAGGTTCTTACACTATTATACAAAAAACTCTATTATTCCTGGCACCACCATTTTACTATGCATATTGTACCTTATCCAAAACTCATTGAAAGGAAAAGAAAAGACTCTGAATCAGGGCTTGAAGGAAAAGATGTAATAAACTCTTAATCTAATCAAGCCTAAATCCTGAGCAATATTGGAGACAATCTGTAGAGAAGGCACTTTTTTCCAAACACACCTATTTCAGTCTCTTACCATGACTATAAAAATGGGAGAAGGGGGATACCTATAGGTACAGCGTTATAAAACACATAATTTACCTAATCCAACAGGGTATTTCTGTACTGCAGTCAAGAATGCATCTGCAGCTTGGGCACACATATACAGGCCAATTTAAAACTAGCTTCCATGTCTCTGTACAAGCTCCAGTCACACCCTTGACTGCAGTGTGAACCTAGTCAGACTCAGTACATCTCAGTCAGTCAAGTTGCTTAACCTGACTCCTTCATGATCCGTATTTTAGAGGAAAGTAGTACAGTATTTTGTAAAAATCAATAAGGGTGTTGTGAGGGTCAATGCTCTGAATATGAAAGGCATTTTAGGTGACCCACTGGCAACTGATTTCACTGATGCCCAATCAGATTCTGTTACTGCTGCTATTGTGACTGAAATTAATTACACCTATTCCAGATTTTCTCAACATTTAAGCAAAAATTCTAGCTGGTCATTTTGACATTAGTCAGGTGTGAAGAAAGTGGGTTTTTGCTACCGAAGTCATTTATCAGATGCGTATGCATGCTGAGATAGCCAAAAATCACTTATTTTTCCAAACACGTTATGGAGTTCTGAAGTGAACCTAAATCTGATGACTAGCAAAACCTCATACCTGTGCATAAATATGGGTTTCCTTTCCAGCATGCATAAATATGGGTGAGGGTTGGATAAAATGGGTGCACATGCATTTGAGGCTCAGGGTAATGACAGAAAAGAGAGCCCCCTATTCAGCATGCTCCAGTATTTGTCACTAGGTACCATTAACCAGGCTTTTATTGCAAAGATAGCCCCCGTATTTTCCAAGCTGAGGATTTCAGCTCTTTATCTAAACACAAAACTTCTGGAAAGAGATTATTTCCTTAATATCAAATACCGCTAATATGATGATCCCTATTTTGTCCGTCATATTGACTCCAAGGCAGACAAGGTTCTTTGGCTAAATGTGACAAAGTATTTCAGATATCAGATGACAACCAGAGCTTTTCAATTAACTTTGCTCCTGGCAAGATGGACCATGGATGCTTGTTCAAAAGAATGCTATCCTTCCACTAACAAATTCTGCATTAACCCCTTACAGGATCTCATTTCCAAGTTAAGACACTTCACCCCCATCTCAATTCTTCTATCTATAAATTAGAGAAAATCTCTTCTTTGGATTTATTTTCATAAACGTTTAATTTACCTACATTTTAAATGAACATGTCAATTGAGTTTCATAACCCACCTTTGAAAATATGAATGATTGACTACTAATATATAAGTAATGAACCTGAAAGTAGTATCAGAGGTTTTACATCCTTCTCTTTATTCCTATAGTTTAACTTACTTTTCATAAGCTCCAGGGTAGCGACCAAAGTGCAGCTTCCGGAAAGGCACAAATTTTCTGTCCATGTGTTGTTTTAGCCGCAACTGGCCATGCCAGAGGTAGTTACCACTCCTCTCATAAAAGACTACCACATGGATGGCGTGAGATGCCAATCTGAAGATATAGTGCAGTGGAATTTCAATCCCAGAGAGGTCATCCATCCCTTCCAAGCGTGGATCTTTGCTTTGAATCTTTAGCCATTGGAATCCCATTTTCTCAGCAGATCTAAATAAGCCTGTCTAAGAGTCAGAGAAAGAACATGAGTTGCAAAGTGAGCAAAAACAAGGCATAAGTACCATAAGTGCCAATTCTTCATACACTTATGCTGCTCCTCATTTCCAGCTGCACAACGTAGATCAGAAATCAAACCCTAACTATTCCAGGAATTTTCCTAAATCCTTAAAAGGGGGGTAACTTTATTTTCCCTAAAAATTTCTGCACGCCTGAGCCAAGACAATTGCCAAAAATAAACATTTTAATGTTTTCTAAAAGAAGATTTTCTTAGTTTTGTAGAGCAGAATAAACCCATACTATGAATTCCCCTTTTCTGGAAAACCAGAGAGCTCTTCCATTACTGTGCTAAGCCTAAATTGCACTGAGCTGCTGCAGTAATCTTGGCCTCCTGGCATTTCTTCTTACCATAAAATAAAATAGGACCTAGATTTTATATCATCACAAAGAGTTTAAAAATCTTATACTACTGAAACAAAAAGCACAGACTCTAACAGTTAACTGACAAGCAAAAATGTTTCAGTATCCAGTAGCTGTCTCTAATGAAACAGTCCCTTTCAAGTAGGTCTCTCCTTCTTTTTGAAAGATATCCACCTCTTAAACATCTTTCAAAGGACCTGCACATTTTGTGAACAGCTGCCTCAGGGGTACCTAACTGATTCTTCATTTTTCAACCTTTCAAACATTATGTATGACTTCCCTCATTGCTGATAGCAGTTATTCTCTTCCAGGGACCCACAGGTCTTATATCTCAAGTGGGCTATTACATGAAAAGCTTTCAGCACAAGAAGTTTCTGAAAAAGCCTAAAAACATCAGTTCCAAACCATGAATCTTCCCTCTGTTAGCATTTAAATAAGAGAATGTTCTGTTAAACAACTATCAACCCTATAATGGAATGGTACATCATAATGCACAAAAAAGAACTAAGAAAAACAACCTACTTCATGTTTCCACGTTTTGTCCAGTAGTGCAAATGTGGTAAAGTCCCTTGGAGCACAGAAATACTTGCATTCTGGGCTACTTCCATCAGAAGAACTTCTGAGCTGCTTGACATCTTTATTCATTAGTCCCAGAACCAAAGGATCAATAAGATACACTGGTACGTTGTGACTGGACACTAAATTTAAGAATTTCTTAACCACATGCTGTTTGGAAGAGTGGAAAAAAAGAAGTCAGAATCCTTTTATTTAAGCATGTAAAATAAATATTTTAAAATAAACAATCCACTGGTATTCGGAACCAGCATCTCTAATAGTCTTCTGTAACGAGAAGTCTGTCAGGTCCAAAGCTACATGCAAAAGTGAAGTGCATGTACAGAAAAGTGGTGCTGCCCTGAGACATACATGAGAGTAAAATCCTTCACATAGGCAGACTGACTGACTGTATGTGCCAAAGTCCTTCCACAGACAGACAGGAGTATTTCCATCCAGGTTCCACACATTTTGAATTTATCATGCCAGTGTTTCTGCTCATAGCACTTATATTGTACAACAGAGCCCTCTGCAGGAGACAGGGGGGATAAGACTAGTTTTAAGATATTGTCTGATAATCTATCAGCACAACAAAGAGTATTCTAGGGGTTGTGAGACATTTAAAGCCTTTTCCACTTTTAGAGTTAAACAATGTAAGAAAATATTTTTGAAACTACAAATTGTTTCGTCCCTATAAATCAGAAGGCTGTTAATCTCTTTACAAGTCTACGTTTAAAAATTCTGTTCAACAGTTTTTATATAGTCATTTGAATGAGTCAACCCTTCAAACATGGGAGGAAGAGAAGTTTATAATTATAACTGACAAACACTATATCTCACTATAATTAGCATTTAGGACTTCAAATCATTATTCAGAATATCTAATGAAATTTTATCACCTCACCAGAAACATAGATAAGCATTAACTTTAATTACCAATGAAGAAACTAAAACAGAAAGCAAAGGAGATTATTATAATTAATATATATATTTCACAACAGCTTTTCGCATAGGACAGACTAACACTATCAAGAGTCTGTGTTACCAGATAAACACAGATAGACACTACCTGGGTTGTTTATATGACCAGGCTGTTCGGTTGTTCCAGTAAACAGAAGCTGAGAAATCGTACTAGCTACCTTCTATCAACTTTCTCCTGTCATTTTATAGCTTCTAGCATAAATACAATATGCACTGTTTAGGAAAGCATATGTACAGTGTGGTCTCTGGACTTCAGTATACTAAGAGTGTTCTAACAGTCATCATTATAAAGTATGACAAAGATGTAAGAGACTTATATTTTAACAAGAAGATGCATGTTATGGTGATTTGTTAGTTTGACTCATACACTGGTAACTTTCAATAAGGCATGTCTCCACAGAACATGAAAAAAAAAATATTTACAGCAATATATCACAGCATGGCAGCAATTAGAAATTCATTTCATTCAGTGTTGCAGGATGAAGTCAGTCAATTAAAAGCAAAGGCCTCACTGTAAAGTTTTACTCTGAAAAGCATGAGTGAACACAGCCTTGTGGAGTTTAGAGTCACTGCATCTCAAGGTAAAACAGGGCCATATAAAGAGACTGCCCCCTCCCTTCACTAACAGCTCTGTAGACTGAACCCAGCATTGCGGGGTGGGCCAGGGGTGTGCACTCACACATGCAGGGGTGGGTTGAGTTTCACATTCTATATAAATCCATCCAATTATGCAGATTAAATTCCGATACCTTTACAATGCCACTGGCTTCAGCAGACGGGTAAAGATAACACAAGTAAACAGGATATAGGGCAAAAAATGAAATTTACGAAACTGTTCTCTGGATCTTGTTCAGGGAGAAACAGAAAGGATTATTGCTCTCTTAACCCCAAAGAGCCAGCTTGACTAACAAGAGAGTCAAGTGCTAAAATTTTTATTATTGCCATTAAAGCAAGCAGATTTGACTTGGTTCTATGCAGAAAAAGGTACCATCCTTGCCGTCACCTTTCAGAGAAGAAAGGCTCTTCAAGTTTACACTAAAACAAGCAGGAAAAAGGAGTCCTGCTGTCAAGAATCCATGAAGGATTCAGCCAAGTAGAATAATGTAATACTTGATCCCTCAGGGATTAGCTGAAAGTTGGGAAGACACCTGCAGTGAGCCACAGGCAAATGTCTGGAGCATTCTGCTTTGTTAATAACACTCCAATAGGGTAAAGTAAGAGCTAAAGGGAAGCAGTCTGCCTGCAGGCAGTTGGACCAGAAAGAACATTACATCCCATATATGTCACATGGCACCATGTTGCTGATTATGAGGACTGTCACTTCTTGGAATCTTCAGGCATTTCTATGTCACCGAACAGTCCTCATGTCTGCTTCTGCTTTGACTTTCTCCAAGTGTGTTAGGGACAGAAGAGACAAAGCCCCCAAAGCTAAAAACCCAGCCTGACATCCTTTTAAGAACTGAGAATTTCAAAAAGCATTCTCATTGCTTTTACCTTTGCTTACCTGAAGCGGGGTATCTTTTAGATGTCAGCATCATTACACTGCATATCAGCCAGTAAGAGACGTCCTGTACCTCACCCAAATTTCTGAGAGGTTAAAATGGCTACGAGCATTTCTGGTATAAAATTCAACAGCCAGAATCTGGCCATAATGCATACTGGATGACCTCATTCTCTGACCCTAGTGATATATCTATATGTTGAGCTTGTTTAAAGAATAATGTAAATATGGTTACAATTAAAATTTGTTTTCCTAGACTATGAAAGCTGTTTATTTTTTGGAAGAAAAAAGAAGCTTGCATTGCACTAGTAAACCTATTGTAAGAGTAAACAGAACCTGTTAGAAGTCTGGTCAAGACGTAGAAAACATATTCTGTAAGAGGTTAGGACCTGCAACTCCCAGGAACTTACCTGGTCATATTCAAACCTCTAAGGTCAAGCCTGATGCTGTTTAAATTGGAACAAGTTTCCCACTGAATTAACTGGAAGCAGACTTGCACCCATACTCTGCGTTTTTCAAGAGTTCTTGGAGACTTGCAAGATGCTATAATCAACACACTACATACCCATCTTGTGTTATCCTGCCCTGACTGGCTTCCTTTGACTCTTGAAAAAGCTGGTCCATTCTAGCAAGAAAAAAAAAAAAAAAGAGGAAAAGATCTTGACAGCTACAAAGTGCTAAATGTTGGCTGCTTTGTCTTTTTTTTTTTTTTTTAATCTGGTATGCTTTTTCATGTAACATTTTAGACTGCAGGTTTTCATCATTTAAACACAACATGGAGTACAAAGCCAGGGCCAGTAGATTTGTTTAAATATAGTCGGATGGACAATGCAAACCAGTGGGAGTTTTGGATAAGCAAGCATTGTAGGCTTCCCAGGTGAGGAGCCAATTAATAAAAGTAAAAATAAAAAGGGACATGACAAATACAAGCAGCTCAGAAAAACACTATAGGTACATCCAAATGAGCATGGGAGTGCAGTATGCGGCACCAGATGGGTTGGTGGCGCCACATGCACATGCAGGTGTTTCCTACGCTGCTACTTTGCAGTACATGGGGGGTAGGAGGAGATCCCAGGGTCAAAAAAATCCCCATGTCTAAAATTAGTGGGGCAGTGCACATGGCAGCAGTGCATGCTGCCCAGAACTAGAGCCTGGCTGGCCAGAGCCATGCTCCAGCTACCAGCCAGGTTCCCTGATGCAGGAGAGCTGTGGCTGCAGCTCCTGGAGGTCCCCAGGTAAGACTGCTGAGGCCAGCACAGTTGCTGGCCCCAGCCTTCCCTACCCCACCAAGGACAATGTGCAGCATGCCAGAACATGCATGACATGGACGTTCCCCAGGGACAAGCAGCACAAGTTGTGCCACTACTACTTGTCCCTGGGGAAATGCACATTCCTGCTCATGGGGATGTGCCCTATGAGGATGAGTGTTACATCTTATCAAGGAAATGTTTTGAAATACTTAAGTCAGAGAGAGAAAATGTTAATGTTATAGACTCAATGCAGATGAGGGTAATACAGCTCACACTGCAGACTTCTGGATAATTAATGGACAATGATTCCTAATGTACAGCTTTGTATTGAACAAACATAGTGTAGGAGGAAGCCACACAGTTGTACCATAAAGTGTTAAGAATGCACTGAATAATCCAACTATTTGAGTTGGTCTAATAAAAGATATCCGATTTACCCAAAGAACCTCGTCTCTCAGAATAAAACTGTTCCCGTGGGGGAAAAAGAAAAAAAAAAATCAAAGGTAGGAAGTCAAATGAAAGCAGGAACTCTTATACTACACTTTTAGATTCTTATGAATGGCAATATCTTACTTCTATTTACATTAAGACCATCTTCATGGTTTCATATGCTGTTTGGCTCACAGTAAGAACACCGAAAGCAGACATTTACTTTTAATCTCTCAAAAATTTCATAACTGAATATTAGGTAATAAAGACAACTGCTTCTGCAAAAACAGAACAGGCTACAAACAAACATAGTGGTTACTTTGTTTCCCCGAACAGTCTTATAAAAATCTCTGTGGGCACATCTACAGAAGATGCTTAATGCCCATTGAACTAATTCTACTGCGCATTAGCACAGCTGGCAAAAACTGTACTAATGCGCACGTTAGTCCAATGGGCATTAACCGTCACTTTAAAGGCGTTCATCTGAACTAATGCACAGTAGTGCTTTTAGTACCTGTTATTACAGGTACTAAACTTAATGCTCTGTAACTACGGCCCATTAAGGAAGTGTAGATGCGCCCAGTCTGATCCTAGTTTCCACACTACGTCACTCAGAACTACATCATGGGCATGCACATGGAGCCTGAAGAGCTTTGAGGTAGCAGACTGAGCTTAAATATGTGGTAAAAAGCCTGGATTCCAGCCAACTCGACATAATACCCACTTGCTCTTCCTCTGGTGGGCATAACAGTCTGAACAGAGGGCCATAAGAGTCCTGGTGTCCTCTAGGACAAGTTATTCAGCCTCTGCACATCTCAGGTTTATGGTAACAATTATTCATTTCAAGGGACTATTTGTCAGGGGCTAAACTGCATTAGTAGATAGCACTAAAGGACCAAGTACTACTTTTTCCAAATGCTTTTTTGCCGAACTGAGCGCTGCAGGCTGAGGTGTTGTTTTACCTTTGGAGACAAGTAGTACTTATAGTAATACAGCTGGAACAGAAGAAACACCGAGCTGGTCAAAGTGAGAAGCGCCAAAACCACGTTCTTGTTGATTCTCTGCATTAGTCTTTGGGGCTCACACAGTGACAGCTGGAGAGCTGCTCAGGCACTCTCATCTTCTCCAACGCCCTCAGCAGGCTCTGCCTTTCTGCAGAGAAACAGAGGGAAGGAAGCACTTGCGCTGCAGCAAATATACGCACAACCGTCAAGCTTTAACACCTAGGTGCCCCCAAGACAAGCACGCAGACTGGAGCGCAACGTGCGCGCCAACGGCTTCTGGAGAACCGGAGCACGGTGCGATCCTGTGGGAAGCGGGCGCCAGCACAACAGGTTGCAGGGAGCCGCCACCGATCTACTGAGGCCCTTGAGCTTCGGGTTAGACAGGGTGGTACGGTCTGAGAGCAGAGGAAGCACCAGGCTGCCATGGGCGGGCTGCCCTCCAAACCCGCTTTAAGTATTTTGTTTATAACAAAAATCGTGCGCTTATAATACACACACACACACACACACACACACACACACACACAATTATTGAAGTTTACCCTAATTAAAGGCTTTAATTCCCTAAAGCAAATGACCCCCCCACCCAAACCCCAGCCACTGCCGCTCATCCTCCGCGGCCGCAGCCGGCAGCCCCGCGAGGCGGCAGGGAGGACTGTACCACTGTGCCGCCCCCCAGCCCAGCCCAGCCTAGCCTAGCCGGCGCAGCGCTGGAAAAGGAACGTGGGTTCTCCTCCCCAGCGGGGCAATGGGCGGGTCCGGGCTCGCGCCGCGCTTCCCCGTTACCTGGGCTGCGGGTCCTACGCAGAGACGTTTGCAGTGGCCGTAAAGCAGGGCGCTCCCCGGGGAGGGAGGTGGCGCATGCGCGAAGAGTAACTCGGGGACGCAGTAGTGGCGCATGCGCGGCGAGGAAGGGGGCGTGGGCGTGGGCACCGGGTGCGGCGTGGCTGCCCTGGTGGCCCCCCACCCCCCTTTATTTATTTTTGGAAGGACCTGCTTCGTCTTGAAAGTTGCACCTATAAAGCCTTTTAGAAGCGAGGGTTGTAGAGCAGGCGATTCCACCAGAGCAGAACACCGCTGTATTGCCGGACGGGTAAGAGCAGCCTCAAAACAGGCGAGGAAGAGAGAATGGAAAGAGGAAGGAGTCAGGATGGGACAGACATCCGTCCTCTTCATTAGACGTAGCATTTATTAATAAATGGTTTGGTTTTCCTCTGACATACTTGCACTGAGCATGCACCCCTCCCAAGGCTGGCAGTGCTGAGAAGGAAGAAGTCAGCTTTCAGTGAAAGTCCAGTTCAAACACAGATAATACTAGGCTTAAAATGAGAAAAACTGACAAGAGTAAGATACAGCTAAGGTTTCAAAATTTTAATTTATTAATACAAAATGTTCGTATGACATACATGTATTGAGTTAAAGACCTTGAATAAAACACTCTGTGGCCTCTAAGGCACCCCTGTAGTTCTGTGTTGTTAATGACAAGTCTGATCTTAGGACACATTACAAAAGGAAGAGGAATAAAGCACTGATTACAGAAAACCTGAGGTACTGTTGAAGTGACATATCTGGAAGCCAGTGTGAAGCTTGTGTTCAGAAAATAAAAGAGAAGCCAGTGTGACAATGCAACATCACTAGAAGCTACAGCAGGTGAGCACAGCTCCATTTATCAAAAGGCACATGCAGCCATAGAGGTGTTAAATAATGCAGGAAAAACTAAACAGTTTTACCTCATCATAGATATGCATGAAGCCCACTTTACAATGCTTGGGAAACCAAATGCATATTTTCTTTTCAGTCAATAAAAAAGCCATTTGGAGTTTTATATATACACATGGTTAGAAGAAAGATCAACATTCATACTTGGTGAACTTTTGTGCTAGAAAATTGAGTTCATAACCTTTACTCAAATGAAAAGGTTAGGTATTTTTCCTAAAGAAGCCAGTCAGTTTCCCTGCTCTGAGGTGTAAGGGAGCAATTTAGGAAGGATTGGACAGTCACGAACATGCTTCTGCTACCTTGATGTTCTGGACAGGCACTGTTTTTCCTACTTACAAGCTTTTTTGGAGAAACCATGGAATGAAGCTTGCAAGTTGAAAGTTGTCAATATCTGCCTTTTATGGCCTAATATCTGAAGACAAACCTATGGCCTGAATGTTTTCAACTTAGTTAAGGGGCACTAATTTTGAAAGCTGCAATAGGTGCATGTAGGTTTGCATTAAAAAAAATGAAACAAATATTTATTATTTCATTCTGGGCATATTTTGTGCCATCTTAAGTAATTTTTGTAAAACTAAAACAAATCGCTACTTAATGAAATGGTATAAAAGTTGTATTTTTGGTTAACATGCTAAAAAAATTCTTGATTGGCTACAAAAAGTATCTTAATTTAATCTGTTGGCTTTTCCTCTTGTAACTTGTTTACATTCTTGGAAATACTACACTTAGGTTAGGTATCAAGTATCTAGCACAGCTTGAACAGGAACAGTGCTCCACACACCGTTCAAGAATGTTGTCAGTTTGTCCAAAGAGAAGTGGTACAGTAAGTCTCCAACAAAACCCACCTTCAAGTAACAGCCTCAGTGGATTTGTACATTCCTCTTATGTCAAGCGCTTTTACTGAAGCTTAAAAGGTAGTCTACATTTTGCTTACAAATGTACACAACAACAGTGCACCAGCTGCTACATAATATCATGAATATGCCTGTATGTGCCTCAAAGTTGAAACAGATATGCAAGATGGTAGCTCATGTAATTCAATAAAAAAAAAAAAAAAAAAAAATCTAAAGTGCTTAAGGCAATTTTTCATCTTTATCTCCTTCTACTAAAACATGACTACCCTGTTAGCAGCAAAATTCCAACACCTGTGCATTAACTACTGTACAGTAACTTCAACCTTAGGGGTAAAAATAAATGCAAAGCTTCCTCATAACAGTTATATCTGGGACATAAGTCAAAATATATTTTATGAAGCACAAATTACAGTACTATTTCAAACTTGTTTCGGACTAAGCTAACATAATAGCATTTAAGAAAAAAAAATCAACTTTCCATTTGTGCATAATCAAGTACACCTTAGACAATTACAATTTACTAAAATAGGTTCAAGAAATGCAAGTATCTGCACTGAGTTTGAGGGAGTTTACTCAATGGTCATCTGTTCTTCATTATGCATGTTCATCTGTAGCATACTTCATTTCCCTTTTAACATTTTTTTGTAAACGACATGAGTGTAAGGACCAGATCAGACAAGGTGACCTGGCAGAGATGTAGCATTAAAAAAAAAAAAAAAGTCATACTTGGGTAGACCATGTTATTACAATTGGATATACCAAGTGTCAAAAGAAGCAATACTTACTCATCCCTTCTAATCACATAATTCTACCTAATTCTGCAAGCTACTGAATTACCTCGCTTCGCAGTGAGTTTGAGACTCATGAGCGCTTAAATTTTAGAATCAGGTCCTTAGTGCTGTTAAGGAAAGGGTAGTTAAGTAACTATACAAGTTGCTTCAGTAAAATCATATGGACCACCATAAGAGTGTTATAATAAGCACATTCAGATGCTGTGTATTATTGAACTTATTAAATACAAAGTCACTGGACAGCATCTTTACAGATATTACTGGCTCAGTAAAGTGTGGTAAATAAGAACACTAGTAATAATCTGGTTTCCTCTACCTGGAAAAAAGATATATATTTTTTTAAATTAACAAAAGCTGTGACCCATTTCTATGAATAGATAGTCATGTACAAGAATGAATACTAGGAAGGGCTCTTCCCTCTCAAGTTTAAAGTGAAACAAGCCCTCTGTAGCACCTTGTAGACTGAGGGTCAAATTCAAACTTTGTTTTAAACAAAAACAAAAAACCCAAAAAACACACAGTAGTCTTTGCCAGCAATCTCCGAAATTGTTGTCTGAAGTCTCTTAGTCTTGAAGGACACACTCTTGAGAACCTGAAGCAGTTAAAAAAAAAAAAACCCCACCAAAACAACCAACCAAATCTCAAATGAAGTATCTATGAACTGAAGGTCTAGAGTGTAAAAGCAGTTCAACTCACAGGAAGAGGGCTTTTTACCATGGCAATCAGCATCCTACATATATAAGTCTTAAGCTGATATTGTGAATAAATTTCCAATTTTAAAATTGTATAATAAATCAGGACAAAGCTGTTAAATCACCAGAAGCTACATCATGGGACTGTTGTTGTGATTAGAGGGGAGGGGAGTACTAATCTCACACCAACTAAAATAGATGCAACATTAGAACAAAGTTTTGTCCAAGAGGTCTCTCTTTAAGAAGCATTATCTTGGGCATCTCCACTAATAGAATACACTCAAAGTCATTCATATTACAATTAGGTTTGCTGTCTAGGGCTAAGATCAAAACACGTTTCTTTCAAGATCTCCAGTTAAATTAGTTTTCCCTAAAAAGAGAAAATGTGTAAACAACTATGTAAGAAGGTGGGTAGGATTTCTATCTAAAATCAAAATCGCTCCAGGATCATCCTTCTGCAGTCTGTATTTTTAAAACTAAGGTGTAGCACATTTATTCCCCAAAATTAACTGCAATATAGGTTTTATAAAAAGCCCTCAAGGATAGAAGTCTTTTGCAGAGGATACAAAATGATGCTAGTGGCAAAAATTATGACAGGAGGAGGGCTGGGCCAGTGAACTCGTAGTGACTCATGCTCTAACCTTTTTCAGGAAAAAAGGGGCAAGGCCTCAAGGTAAAACATATGTACTCCAGGATCAGCAGGGCTGGAAGTGAGCTTTCAATCTCATGAAAGGGGGAGAAAAAGAACCTCAAGCTTTCAGTGACTACTATTTGTGCTGATTTCAGATGGTCCTTTAGTTGCAGAATCACACTGATCCGTCCTCTGCTGAGAAGAATGGGAGTTACTACAAACGGGAGCCTTGGACATGAGAGGATACATTTAAAGCAAGTTAAGAGCTGGAAAAAGTTCTGTACCTCTAAAAAAAAAGTCTAGAGCCTTCAAGGATACAGGAAGCAGTCCTTTCTGTATAATGTGAGTACAAGTTATGGTCTCCTATTTTATGCTTCTCAGGGCCTTCCAGTTTTGTCACCTTATTCTATTTAGACTTCCATTTTGGTAATGAGTCACTTGCATAATATTCACAGCTTACTTTGGTCATAAGTGATAAGAGCAGTATACCATGCTCCACACTATAACTTGACTTTCATATCCTTCATTTTCAAAAAGCAACAAGAGTATATTATATGCTCCAATTAAGTTGAAATTAATCTGGCACATCCAATATGCTAGATCAAGATGTAGTTTATCAGAATCACTAGTACATGCTTACATATTAGCTTTTTTTTTTTTTTTTTTTTTTTAAACTAAAAAAAAAAAAAAAAAAAAAAAAAGTGTTGGGACTTTTACTCCAAACTTCATTTTAGCTACACTTGAGCCACCTCCTTCCTTTTGTACCATTTATGCAGCATTTTTAAATTCACTGGAAAGTTTAATCAATCAGTGCAAATATGGTTGGAATTGGGCATAAAGTCATCTTTAGACACCCAACCTGCATTTAAAACAGGACTGAGGGACAAAGTGTACAAATGCATCAATACTCCAAGCTGGTTACTAAAACAATCAAATCAGATATGGCTACAAGTTTATCAAGGATAACTTTGGGAACAATGTTATATTATACACCTCATCTTATTAGAGGGCTCCTACTGTAGAAATCAGAGATGCTCTGATAAACACCAACAACTTTGTTACTCTTACAACATTTTCACTAAACGGATATAATATTGAACTCTTATGGTTTCAACTATAAATAGCCTATATAAGAGAATCCCTAGTACTGTATCCATTTAAACAACCAAAGGCAGCCAACAAAAATAATGCACAAGTTATTTGTCTAATAGCAGATGATAGCCAGTCTGTGTCAAACCTACACCAACTCTAGCCTCCTGTCAGGTTTCTAGCTTGCATCACAGAGTCAACTATGAGAAACAAAAGGGCAGGGTTTCTTCTGTTCAGAACTTTAAAAGTTGCCTTCACTTACAGTGGAGAGTGAAGAGGAGGGAAAGTAATTTTGAAATTAAGATCAGGCCTGCCTTTGGGTCTGCTATGTGCAGTTATACCAAAATGATCAAATCAAGTATCCATAAAATAATCAAGTTCAGTCTAACAAAGGTGCATAGCTACAGCTCCTGATCTCCCCATCTATTTTTTGAAAAAAAGTCAACCTACTCTATGGATTTCACAGTAGATTCCTGCTAATGCTTCAGCCCAGAACATTTGTGCTATCAGTGCCCAGGCCTTAAAGCAGCAGTGGGTAGCAAACCCAGTTTAATCCATTGCCCACAAGCTCCTGTGAGTAGCAGCTACACAGAAAAATCCACTCAGCAACAGGAGTAAAGTATCTAAACAGATGCATTATTGGGTTATGTTGGTTAGACTGCTGGATGAACCGCTCAGTCCATTTTCACTTTTCTGGAGAGTTTTCACAGCGCTTGGTACCTGCAGTCCAGTACTCAGAGTAAGGCCACCACACCAGACCTAGAAGAAAATCATTACAAAAAACTATGATGAGTCAAAATTTTGAAAGCCACAAACATCCATCATTTCCACTAAAAATCCAAATTAAAGGGGTTAAGCTTCATTTTTGTCCTAAGGAACACTTACTTCCTACTTTTTAGGCCCTTGCTACATGTACATAATTATACAAGTAACTGGTTAATTGCACAATAGACTAGTCACACGTGCAAAGTAATTATCACACAATAAAAAAAAAGTCATCATCCAGCTATAAAGAGCCAAATCAGGTATAAAAGTTAGTGCTTGAAAATGTGTAACAACTCTGCCACTGGCTTCTATCCAGCTTTAAATTTGTATGTCTAGCAGAGCCCTTAGTCACAGCAACTAAACTGTGGGAGAGGTTACATTCAAAATAGCTTTCACGTATTGAAAAATTATACAGAGTCTGCATCCTCTTGCCTGGAGTTAACCTAAACAGTGCAGCTGGCATTACGTTTGTTGCCAGATATGAAAGTTTCTGGCAACAAACAGTAACATGCTGGACTTTAAAGGAATCTGTCCCAGGTAAAAAAATGGTGCATCAGCCATTGAATAGGCATATTTGTGACCAAGTTGCTGGTTAAACAGTAATTTGTCATTCTGGGACAAGTGTCACATTTGGCCAGGTAGAGTCACCCTATACACTCCTTCCAAAGGGTTTCCATAGGGCACCCTGGCAGCCCCCACCACAGACAAGCTGTCAGTGAGGTTCTTGGTTACAGTTCTGGAGAACATGCAAGACCCCCTAAGCCCAGGATTGCCAAAAAAGGCAATGGTTCCAATTCTCAGATTGCAGGCCCAGGAAAGTTTACAGGGAGGGGGGGCTCCCTGCAAGCAGTGGCAGGGGCTGAAAGGAGGGAAGATACATCTGTGCCTCAGATCAGGCCCTGCTGCTATATGTAGGGAGCCCCATCACCCATGCCTCTGTACAAGGGAAGATGGGGGGTTTGGTAGAGAAGACAAAAACCCCCCACCATCTGAAGGTAGCCTTATAACTTGTTAAAATGATGATGTGGAAGACAACTGTAAGCTTGCTGTGAAAGTTCAGTACAAGAACCCAGGCAATTGGGTGTTTCAGTACATAGTTTCTCATTTTCTACCCAACAGTAAACTTTTTTAGCACAGTAACCCTATGAAAATGAGAAGCACTGCTCTAGAGCAGCAATTTTCAGATGATTTGGGGGGTACTGCATCATTTGAATACCATATAAAGGCTTGATGAACAGTGTTAGAAGGTGGGCAGGAGCTGGAAAAATAAAGTCTAGTGATGAGTAATTGAAGGACCCAGATTTAAGAGGGACAAAGCAACCAATACACATTTTCTCCTACAGGGCAAGTTACAGTTATCCATACTGATTTCTTTAGAAAAGCATTTTACCATCATCCCCCTTCCATGGAGCATATTACTTCCCTAGTTTTATTCTGTATTTCTTAATACTAGATGAAAAATTGACAGAAAAACAAAACATGGCTGCCCTGGTACAGACACTCAACTGATATGCAGGGAGAATTTTAGTTCAGCCTTTGCAATAGGCATAATTAAAAAAAAAAAAGGACAGAAAGGATGGCTCATAGTACATGCAGTGCCATACTCCTGCAACTGCTACTCTTAATTTTTATTTTTTTACCATTAAGAAGTACTGATACTAGCCCTTCATATTTAAAGCAAGTTGCAGACAAATACTTGTTAGTACACTAACACAATTCAGGTTCTAACGCAAACAACTAGAACAGTAACAGAAGAAAACAGTAAATATACACAAAAATAGCCTTCCTGCCTGCATTTCAGTAGGGTTTAGACTTTTCATATTGCAGCACAGGTTGCTGCCCCTTAAGCTGCAAGGACAAGGAGGGATGTGGGGGCCAGGGGAAGACTACAAACTGCTCAATCCAACTGCTGGATGTAACTATCTTATAGTTTTTAGCAAAGACTTTATATTATTTTCTCTTTTCTGTATAACTGCCGCGCGGCACTCTCACATTTATGTAACCTTGAAGTAGACTGTTAATCAAAGTGAACGCTTTGTACTTTTCTCCACTGGCATTAAGCTACACATGCGCATTCTGTAAATTTCATTTCTTATCTAAAAGTGTCATTTCTGCAGAAATGAAACTTATGTAGAAAATCTGCCTAGCAATAATTATGTAAAAGAAAATTATCCTATCTGTATACTATAGTTAGTGTCATAGAGGCAGTCCAACAAACATTTATAAAAGAGGCAAAAAAGCAGGAAGCAGCAGAGACGACAACTGGAAAACTCTGTGGGCCTGATCACCCCGCAGACCGGTTCTCAGCCTCCCCGCCTGGGCGTATCCCAGCGAAGATAAAGGCCTCAGAAATCCGACAACAGACAACGATTCACTGTGTTACAGTATTGCTTTGTGTTTCCCAATTATGAGCCGTTGACCAGTTCTGGGACTTAAGGAGCCGGCAGCCGCACCTAGCTTTGGACTTGTTCCACTGTTGGAACGCAAGGGCTGGCTCTGGAACCTCGTGAACCAACGGACACCCTATAGAATATCCCATTCATGAGCTGTTGACCAGTTCTGGGACTACGGAGTCAGCAGCTGCTGGCTCTGGAACCCCGTGAACCAACAGACCCCTTTAGTATCCAGCATACTGTAACTGAAGAAACATCGGAGACTCCGCTTCTCGACTGCCTCTCATCGTAGCTTAGACAGCATACCTATGCTCGCTATACTTGTATTTACTGCAACTTCGTTCCAACCGGCCTCCCCTCTTACTTGTAAGAGGGTGAGGCCAGGTGAGTGAATAAATCTTTTTATTTTACTCTATATCTACTCCGTAATAACTTTTATGACTAACATTCCATATCAATGAGCCGTTGACCAGTTCTGGGACTTAAGGAGTCGGCAGCCGCACCTAGCTTTGGACTAGCTCCACTGTTGGAACGCAAGGGCTGGCTCTGGAACCTCGTGAACCAACGGACACCCTATAGGTTAAGAGACACTAACTACTTACTCTAAGTCGTCTACTTGTGCCAACTCGGCGAACCTCGAGGGCGGCTAAGAGCTACCTCAATCCCGCCCCACAAGCCGCGCGCTCGCACAACTCTGCAAAGCCCACGGCTCCCCTAAGTGGTGCCGGAGCCGCTAGCCCGGCATTTCGCCACACTGGACCCTAAGATAGTTGGCTGGGGAAAACCAGCCTAGGTTATCTTTTTCCATTAATGCGTTGAAAGTCGGGTAACTTTGTGGTGTTTTTCTGTGGACAGGGGACCCAGGAAAAAATACAGCACCCAGCTTGGCCCTCTGCCACTTCACCTACTCTGGCAGGTCCTAGCAGAACACATGCTGCTGCACAAGCCAAAGCCCCTTGTATTTAGTTATTTTGGCAGGCTCCTTAAGCCAAAAAGGAGAACAAGCAATTTCCTTTAAGTTTCTCTCAAAGTTTGAGGGAAATTGCAAGGGACAAAGAAGAGGCACTTCTGTTGCTCAAGAGAGGGAATTCTCCACATAGAAGGCTTCTAGCTTAAAAAACAAGAAAGTGGGTCACAAAAATCCCATGCAACCAAATGAGGAGTTGTTAATATTTGGCATTATCTAAGAGGTTCCCCATCCCCCCATAATTAAGTCCAAATATAGGTATATTTATTCTATTTTTAACTTTTTTTTAAAAAGTTAAAGTTATTTTTAAACTGACCATAAAACCTGGTAATAGTGGTTGAGTAAACTTCGTTTTAAAGGTATACAACAACTGCTTTGAGCTAGCATTGTAAAATGTCAGCTGACCTGAAAAAGAAGAGAGACAGGTTTTAGAAATTCACAGACATTTAGACAAATTGTCACAGTTCTAAGGTCTTGTACCATGTTGCATATTACTGTACTGCTTTGAACAAGGAAGGTCTGGAATCCCCCCAAAAAGTTGCATATTAACCGAGTATGCAGACAGCCTACAAGTACTGACAAGGAAGTTTGTCACTTGCTTTATTAATGTCCCAAATTCCAGAACTCCAAGTCATGCAAATAGAATTCAACTTCTAAAGTTTGCCTGCTTCTGCATCATTCTGTCCTGCAATTTAAGAAGTTTGCTGACTGCTGGTTTAGGCTAGGTTTATGCTGCCTTGTCCCTTCAGCCCCGTTCTATCATTTCAGTACATGTACACCTTTTCTTTTAAAACAGCATCCTAAGCCAGCCTGCATGCATCTAGAACACCACCAGCTAATGCCAATGGGCTAAAACAGGGACTAAGATAAGCAGCCGTCTAATAATACATTAGTGTCAGTACTGTAAAAGGTGGAAAATCATTTCAATCACTTTGCAGAAGTGAGTTGGGAAGCAACTGCTTAGTCACAGATAATCTGAGTTATTCGTTTCAGTAGTGTTTTCCAGAGTGTTTTTGTGTTTGGATGAAAAACTAGATTAATACCATTTCTGGAAAAATATCATCTTTTAATTAATCCGAATCTAACTGAAGCATCTGACAGACTGAACAGCGGTTTACAAATAACAATTTCTCCAACAGTCTCCCTCTACTAATTCTATATCAGGTATGCTGTGTGAGTTGTCTTTTGCCTAGGTTGTACTTGATGAAAGCATGCACCATTTTAAGTAAGAGTTTGTCATGCATTCAATGCAGACTCTTGAATGAAACTAGGCAATTCAACAGTTATAAAAACTTTTGGGAATCCTTCAGTGGGTCTCTCTATTGTTCATAAGTAAAATATTAGGAATCAACATAGGAGCAACAATGCCAGAATGTAAATGTAGTGGAAATGCAACCTGACATGGTGGATCCAACCATTAACTGTTCGTTTCAGTAAAGTCCATAATATAATATAAAAAGTTACCTCCATCAAAGTCACAGTACACTCCTATTCGGTCTGGAACAGGCATATCTAGGGCTTTAGCTTTATTATTGTGCTTGGCTGAAAAAGTGGTTTGTAGCCAGTTGTTGACATGGATGCACCAGCTTGTGTTAGTCTTTCCCAGCTGATCAAATTTTCCCATATTTTTATACGCTACTCCCATGCTATAGGATTTGCAGTCCTTTTGGGCTCGCACCTCCCAGTAGTGCTGTCCACTTTCAATAGTAGTGTCTCCTGCAACAGACCAGTGAAGTAGCTTTTATTCTTTACTGAAAGAGAGTGTGTAGTATAGCATGTGCTTTTTTCAAAAAGGCTTTTTTTGTTGCTGCCCAGAGAGATCGCTCCTAGATGGGAGACTACTTCTGTGAACTATGAGTCCAATGGAAAAAGACTAAAAATTTAAGGGGTGTTAGAATACACACATTTCAGTTAAGCAGAAGTATGGTGGGAATCTTTCCCTGCTGTCCACTGAAGGCAAGTAACTTAACAGAATGCAGTATTTAATATTACTAGTATTCCTAGATGTTAAAAGCTGTCACGTTAGAAGACTAAGTAGTAATCCCTATCACTATTACTTAGAGTCTTACAACAGAGAACTACATTAAAAACTAAAACATTTCCTCAGAAGGGAAAAGACATTCAGTCTCTGAATGGGCTTATGGACCTTTGCAGAGATCAAAACCAGGAGGATTCAGAATACAAATCCCATAAGCTGTGACTGGGGAATCATTAGAGGGAAGTAAGTGTTTGGCCTATAAACTACAAATACACATGCTGGCAGATGCTTAAAATTTTTCTGCCCTTCTATACCATCATCTGTACAAGTGAACATGAAAAGTTCACCTTACCCAACACTGTATATGATTCACCAGTAAAGCGATCTCTGCTTCCCCTTATCAATGGTGACCTTGTTACAGATGTCCTTTTCGGAGATGGTGTACCACTTCTAAAAAAAGGAAAAACCAAAACAAAAACAAAACCAAAACAAAACAAAAACAAAAACAGAATTTGCAGTCCAGGACAGAATCTTCTCAGTCATATAAATTTTAAACTGTAGCCGGGGTGGGGGGGGGAATGTAAAACTAAAATTGCCACAGGCATGGCTCTCATCAGCTATTAGAGGTGGCATGCTGAACCAACCACAAGCAGCAGTCTAAAACTTTCAATAAAGCCATGCAAGAAGTGGGGAAAGACCAGGAGTTGAAAGAAAAAAGAAGATGGGGGGAGGAGGGGAGGGGAAAAGAGAAGCAGAAGCAGCTGAAAGGGTTGGTGAAAGGAAAAAAAACCAAAACAAAAACAAACTGCCTTAACATGTGAAAAGTACCACATTTAAATTCTAGACAAAAAGTGTACTGCCTCATTGCTGGCAATTCTAGGAAAATTCTGGTGGCCACTTGCCTGCACTAGAATTTGTAACCAATTTAGCTAAACAAGTAGCTTATTGATATCAGGTAAGCTGGGGCACAGCAAGACACGAGATGCATGTTCCTCAGGAAATGAACAGAGCATCTTACTGTAATTTTTACATTCTTGAAAAAGCTGCAATATAACAGTCTCTACTCCAATTCACTTCTTGTGTGTAATGAAATAAAGCTTCTCTAAAAATGTAATAGTATCCAATTTAACAAGAAAAGTTGACCCATGATTCCAGACAAAAAACAATTTTACTACATAAGACATTGGATAGTGTTCATTCATGTTTCTTTAAAAGGAGAGGTACAAGTTGGAAGGTACTTAAATTAGAAAAAAAAAGAAAGATTGAAAAGCAAGACAGAATGTAAAGGTTCAAAAATTCTTGTAATCCACTGGAGATAATGCTTCCAATATGGATCCCTGTTTTATTCATTCATAATCTAAAATTTATTAATAAAAAAAGAAATAGACCCTACTTGCCCATATTATGTGCATTTTAAAAGCTACTAGTGTTTCTATTAATATATTTACCTAGATAGGAGTGTTGTAAAGCAGTTCTGTGACTTTAAGAAACATGGCTTTTTCATGGAATAAACAAAACCAAGAAAGGCTTTTCTCTATAAACTCTTAAAATCCTATAAAAAGACATTTTCTCTGTCTCTTTGCTTTCCGTGATCCTCTTATTACTTTTCTACAAAGAAAAATGGATCAAATGAGAGCCCGTGTTTTTAGAAATAACTGAATTAGCCAATTTTTCTATAGTTTCCAAACCCAGATGAAGTGTTTCAAAAATTTAACTTTCACTTTAAAATAGTGAATATTTTAAATGATAAAAAATAAAGGAGGGTTTTATTAAAACATTTAGGTTTCACCTCATTGCAGGATGGCAACTTGTGTGCTATTGTTTTTACTGCAATAGCCAGGCAAAATTAAACTTGAACAGGATGCGTTTTTCATCATGTTTAGTTACATTAGTGTAACTTAAGGTTAACATTTTTCTAGCAGAGACAAAAGGTGCATCTTGCTAACATTTTTAGACAGCAGACAGCATTAGCTTTGCTTCTACTGAAAAGCAGTTATGTTTTGTTTGCCATCACAACAGTGTACCATTAAGATGCAGATATGGCAAGGGGTAGATCTAACAATCACAGAATCATAGAAAAATGATAAAATATTTTTATGGCTATTTCTAAAAATTCAGAGGAGCGTTCCTATTGATATTAGGTTTAGGATTCTGCTTTTACAATATTCTTGGATCTATAAAGGACAATATCTCCACTATTCTGCAATGTTACAGTCACTACAAAGTTATGCTAGGTCTCAGGGGTCTGTCTTATTGCTGTAATATTTACAGTATTGTAAACAAGAGATATTAGCAGTGTTCTCACAGCATTTTTTTTTTTCTTTTTTAAAGTCTATGTTATTTTCCCCATCCTGATTGGAGTGTGGATATACCTTAGGACTGGCACAAGTTTGCTACAAAATGGCAAGTAGCTACATTCACTTCCAAAGTACTTGCAAAAGTAATGATAAATATAATGTAAATGTGTAAAATAAAATTCTAAGCAAAAAAAGTGTGGCAAATCAGCCAAATGCTGCTAGTAAACAGGAATAAAGAGTAACAGTTTACTTACCAAAGGAAAAAGGAGGAAATAAGTGAAAGCATGAAAGAAAAAATAGCAAAGCCAAGAATTAAAGCAGATTTTCAAGAAAAACTATGAACTGCACATTCCATCCTGCTCCAAAAACAGCACTGCAAAAAAACCACTAGCTTCTGCTTTCTATTAAGAGACAAAGCTTAGATTGTTCATTTAAACTGAGGTCCAGCAACTTATGCAAAAAGTGGCATGGTCATTTAGAGACAAAACATTAGTCAAAGGCAGCCTAACGAAGACGGCTTTTTCCAAATGAAAGTTATACACGTATTGAAGAAATTATACTTATTCCCCACCCAAAATTGTTCTGTAAATGACCATTTATTTCAGGAACTTCTCTATTTGAATCCAACAGCCTTTAATAGTTTAGACAGTGACATTTTCTACTTTTTCTAAGCTTTTATACAATATTGTATATTTCAACAATTAAAATGTTCTGGTTTTGCATGGAAAGCAATAAGTGAGAAAAAAAAAATGGATACAAAACCATACCCTACATTTGCCAGAAGGATAATGTTCTCAAATAATATTGGATAGCAACAACTATTCTGCATTTAATCAAGTGACAAATATTTGCAGCAGCACCACTGTAATTTGGCAGCCACTGTTGTTTTTCTAATCAATTTTGCCCAAAAAATTAATTTTCTGGATGGTTAGGAGTTACCTGCATGCTTTGGCCCAAGTTCTAGAAATCTATCTGGTCATTAACTCCTGCTTATTACAGAGCACAACAGTATTTTTCCCAACTGGAGTTCCATCAAGGGTGGCACTAGCAGTTCAAACAGGATTCCTGCACTGTAGAACAAACTTATTAGATTACTGCTGGCTGGTGGGTCAGCTTCAGAGTTTATTCTGATGCAAACACTTTTAGAAAAGGCAGCAAGCTTCCCCAAAGCTTTTTTTGGTTCTTGCTGCTAGAATGGAACTAGCTGTACAGAGATGAGTATAAGCACTTTGACTGGCTCCTTTGGTACAGAAACTACATGGAAAGTAGGGGTGCACTGATATAAGTCAGCTGGCTATCAAATTGGCACCAATAAAAGGAGAAGTAACACGATCAGCCATCATCTTTTTTTTGGGTGTTGGTTATAATTATGGCCATGTGCTTGAAGCATCCCAGTAAGCACAGTCCACTTCCTATGCTCCGCTGCCAGACCAAGCCTGCAGCAGACAAGTCCTGGTGAGCAGGGGAGGGTTGGTAAGGAGCCATTACAGGGTGCAGTGTTCAGAAGAAGGACCATTACCAGCTCCTGCTGTCATGGCAACACCGCACGCACAGCAGGGACCCGAGTGCTGGGGCTGCTGCAGAGAGACATTGGGCTGTGTGCAGGCAGGGCTGCGGGTAGGAGCCATGGGTGAGGGAGCAACGCGAATGGGAATAAGGCAGTCACTGCCTTCCTCATCAAGGGCTGGAGGGAGGGTGTGTAACAAATGAACAAAAAGGGTTTATTTATGTTAGTAGTTTAAAGTGTCTTGAGTTATTACTAAATATCAGTTATTGGATCAACACTGGCAGATATGGTTGGTTATCTGTATTAGCCAAGAAAATATTTAATTGGTACACCACTAATGGAGAGTTAAAAATCAGAGTAGTTTTTATGAATATGAAATATATAAAAACCCAGGAGTTATAAAACAAGCAGCAGATGTCTCTAGGAGCCAACAGATGTTAAGAAAAAGTGTTACCACTTCATACAAGTGCAGCACACTTTCTGAAACTAACCAAAAGGACAATACAGAGTATCAGGAGCTGGTTTCCCACCCTTCCTCCTCTCCCGCCACAGAACATTTTTACTGCTTCTGATCTCCCAGAAAAATTCGTAATAGTAGCATCCGAGGACTAGTGTACCCGTGACCTGCGAGCTTGGGTCAGCACAACCAGCTGGACATGGGTGGGGTAGGTAGTTGGGCAGGTGGGTAAGCGAGAGGAGTCAGGAAGTTTAATGCATCTTGGTTATACAGAAAGTTTATTTTTACTTACACTATAGGAGATTGCAGCGCAGGAAAGAAGTTGTGGTTGCGCGGTGTAGAAAGAGAAGTTGAGCTATTCAGTTTAGCATGCAGATGTTTTCATTGCACAGATTATAAACTGTGTGGCACAGATTTTAAGTAAAGCATACAGGTAACTTTGATCTGAAGATTTTCGTGAGCTCTTGACGAGAACGAATACACCTGAAAAGTATTACCGTAGGTGGGGAGAGGTCAGCGACTGGCCAAATCGCTGACTGTCTCCTGGGCGTGCGTGGAGGTCTCCACCGAAGGCGGAAATCTTTCCAAAGGCTACCCTGTAAACTATAAACTATTACAACACGCCAGGCCTGAATAATTACAAGACTGCCAATCATGACTGTGAACAGACTCTGTGTGTTCTTAGGTTTCATGCGAGATTGACTGCGCATGTGTTATACATTTAAGCTGGGGGGATGGTTTGGATACGGAGCTATGATGACGAAATATGTTATGTTAGCCTTTTGACCTTTTTGCCATCGGCATCTGAAACCAAAGATTTCTCTTTGACAAATATGAATGAACCACCAAAAGGAAGGCCAGGAACAAGGTAAGTGATGGAAGACCCTACACAATGTTTTGGTCCCATGAATTAACCAATGAAACAGTAGAGGGATAGAACTAAAACGGAACTCTGCCTAAAAAGAAATTCCACCAGTCCAGGGTTTCATTAGAGAAAGCCATGGACACCACAGTTAATTTACTCTTGTTCTTAGGCAATTAAAAAAGTTAACTACTTTAACACCTGCAAGCCTCAAAAGAAAATTGTTGGGTTTACGAGTTCATTTTTAAAGCATCTATACAGAAGTACTGACAAGGCTCTTTGGGTAAACCCAATATCTTTTATTAGACCAACTCAAATAGTTGGAAAAATTCTTCTTAGCAAGCTTTCAGGCACAAACCCCTTTCATCAGGCTGAGGAAGCACCTGCAGATTGTGCTCTTCCTGGATAGAGTAGTAAAGCAACCAGAGATCAGTAGGTATGCAAGACAGCCAGTCACTTAAGATGTAATTGAAGTGGTCAGTAGGTAAAGGGAAGGGGAGAAAAAATGAATGAGGCTGTAGTCAAAGGATGGGGGGGGGGGGGGGGCTGGCAGGAGGGGGAGGGAAAGAGAATGAGAATAGCTGGTGAACAGTGGAGCATTTACTTGGGGAGTCAGATGTTAAAGCTGGTTATAAAATGTGCCATAAAGTCTAACATACAGAAGTACTGACACTTTCCAACAGAATCAAAACACTGTAATTACTATATAGTTCAACACCCTGCCTGAGGATGCTCAGTAGCTTCAGAATGCAGAAATCCATGTGTGCTAGTCCATATGACATATGACAACTGCTCACACTAGAGGTGCACAGATACATTGGTCCAATATCAGTACCGATATAAAGAAAACTCAATAGATCCAGAAGTCCGATAGATCAATACCAATATAAAAGGAAAGTTTCCTGCATCAGATAAATCACCAGATAAATGCCCGTGCTGTGCGCAGCCAGAGCACAGCATAAAGCTGAGCCCGCAGCATGAAGAGCTGACTCCAGCTGCTAAGTTGGAAGGGGGGGGGGAGGGAAGAGGAGGGGCAGACAAATGTCCCCTGTGGTGAGGGAAGGGGCAGAGGCAGGCACTGCCTGGATGGGGGCATAGGACAGAGGCATGGCTGCTCCTGGTGCTGCTTGCACCCCAGGAGGAGAGTGCCCCCCAGATTTCCATGGGGTGGGGGGCAGGCTGGAGCTAGCACTGCATGGGGCTCCAAGTGGGCACCAGCAGCTCTGGCAGGGGCTGCAGTCACCCTGAGTTTTGCAGCAGCTCTGCTCCCATCCCCGCACCACCAAGCACAGCCTGGTTCCATGTCCTGCCTCCACCCACACACTGGGAAGAGCTGGGGCTATGCCAGGCAGCTGGTGGCAGCGGTGCTGGGAGCAGTGAAGTTTGGGGTGGCTGCAGCTCCTGCCCAGTGCCTGCTCTGAGCCTAGCGCAGTGCTGGCTCCAGCCCCCACCCCAGCCCAGATCTGGAGGGCACATATCCCCCCACCCCCATGAGCCATGCCTCTGTTTAGCACCCCTGTCCCCTGGGCAGCACCTGCCCCCTCCCTCCCCATGGGAGGCATTGATCTGCCCCACCTATGCCACCCCTACAGCCGCCTCCAGGTGGCAAGTCTGTGTCGATCAGTATTGGCCGATATGCCTCCTTAAAATTGATAATCGGTCCCCAGAATCTATCAGTGCACCCCTAGCTCATAGATAACAGCTTTATACATAGGTATAGTATAACATTTCAAGGCAGAAGTCTTTAGAGGTCAAGAGTATGGACAATGACTAAACAGTTTAGGAAAGAGATTGGCTTTGTTCCATCTCTGTACATCACTTAGGAAAAGAATTAGCTTTTCTTAGGCACTTATTTTTTAGTTATGCAAACAGTAAAATATTATATTGAAATCCAAGTTTTAATCCAGAACTCTGATTTCAGGAAGAGTCATAGTGCCTTCCAAACTTTGGGGAAAATGCTAGAAATGGGGCAGGGAGGCTGTTCTCCAAGGAATGGGAACACCACAAATCTCCATGTATTTTTTTTTTTTAATTCAGATTAGGCTAAAAGTAGAAATACACTGTTTTGATTATTGATAAAGGCTGTTGGATTCACTTATTTAAATATTCTAGAGAGAATATAAAAAAAAACACCATTTTTTTTTTTAAACCAAGGCTAGAGGATAGATCCTAAAATAAAGAAAAGGTAGGTTATCACCTTGTATTGTTCTTCAGTACAGTAATCTGGCCACTGTCAGACAGAAATAAGCAACTGTTAAAAACTACTAGTCAACTGTTACACATCTACCCAAGTCAAATCTTAGTAGTCTTTTAAAATGAGTATCATTCTACAGGCAATCTGCAGCAGTTGGAAGTGTGTTTGTATTCAAGTGTTAGATAACTTCCATTATCTAATAATGCAATGTGCTAGTTTTATTCATAATTACTAATACAGTGAAATAAATGCAATACCCTCATATTACTATTTATAAGCATACTGAAATAATCTTCAGTAAAAAATTCAGGTACCAACGTCCAGAGTTTATTTGCAACCCTTTCGTACATTTCTTGCAACCCACTTTTGGGTCGCGACCCAGAGGTTGAGAAGTGCTGCCTTAACCCACTACTAAATCCTTCCTATCCTGGTTCTTGGGAAGAAACTGTGCTGCTGAGAGAAGAACACACCATTGTTACATCACATACCATACCTACTCTCCCACCCTCCTTTCCCCCCCCCAAAAGAGTTAAACTATCCAAAAATTGGAGTTCACATCTTAAGCAAGGGAGCTTGTTCCCATACTTCCATTCTGGCATGGAAATACTGGAGTGATCGCCATGTTCTGTGCTTCCCCCAGGTTGTGTAGCAGGTATGAAGTCCACTCTTCTGCAACACTTCCTCCCCTTGCTCTGCAGCCAAAAGGTAGAGATTTAACCTAATCACAACTGTTGCCTAGCTGTCAGTGACAGGAGTTAAACTTCTAGCTTTTTAGCTGAGCAGCAGAGAAGGCAAGGGAGGCAGACGAGTGAATTTCACCTCTGCTGCATGTGGCCAGCATTCAGTCATTACTCCATGAAAGTCCCTCTCCATCCACCATGTTTTGGGAAGGAGGAGTCTCTTTTTGGGGGACATGCAGCATACAAGAAAAAAAAAAAAAGGTGGTATTATTGCTGTTTTCCTACCCCTGCCTTCCATCACTTCCTGGTCCAATTTATAGGCAGTCAGCTGTGCCAGGCAAGTCCTGTAGTTGGGGTCTTTGGCATAACACTGTGTACAGGAAACTGCCAATAATGCTGGCAATAAGATAGTTGTGTCCATTCAAAAGGAACTTAATGCTTCTAGCAAATACTTACATAAAAGATACTCCAGTGCCATAACTTGATTAGGATTAATTTGTCTAAGGCATCAAATAAGTCTTACAAAAAAGTTACCAGTTCTCACCTGCCTTTATTCTCCTTTCCTTTTATTTTGTTTTCTTGGCTCTTGCCTCCAGTAGGATCCCACTCAACATAAGTATCTTCAACTTTCAGATTCAGATGAGATGATGTACCATCCAAATTGAAAACAAGTGCTGGCCAAGACAAGCATGCATATCAGTAAAGCAGCTTAAAGTCTCCCCCCCCCCCCAACATAACCTGCACTAGAAACAAGGTATCTATTGCCTTTGGCTTCTTTATTTAATATAAATACCAGCCAAAAGAAGTTGTATTATAGTTCATACAATTCTTATATCCAAGTTCAATCTGATGTAAAGTTCAGTTACTTAAAATTCTACTGAACTACATATTCCTTGCTGCTTAAGATACCATTTTCTTAATATTTATACAAGATGCGATCCAAATTTTACCTTTGGTCTCCAGAGTTATTGGGTCAGAGTATTCCCCTGCTACCGCCTTATTACAAGCTCGTACTCTAAAGTTCATATATTTGGAGTCAAATTTTAGACCTGGGGGGGCGGAAAAAAAAAGTACTGAATAATTATTTAATTTATGGATCCAAACAGTAATAAAATTCAAGGAAGGTAAGAGAAATGTTCTAAATTTTGCCTCTAATAAGAAAGAGTAGCAACAACAACAAAAAAAGGACACATGGAGTCTATATAAATAAAGCCCCTGCAGCTGATCATTTGAAAGCCCTTTTAACATTTACTGGATATTTTACTTTTTACAAATTGTTTGCCACTGAAGGACACATCCACACATACAACCCCCCCCCCCCTTTAATCCATGCTGGATTTATCAAAAAATGCCAATTTCAAATGTTATATCAATCCTGTTTGAGGTCATTTAAGCGAAGTGTATATAAGCAATTATTACCAGATAACGTATATTCAGTGCCTTTTATATACTCGATTAACTCCCAACATCTTTCATCTTTCACACGAGGAAGCCCATCAAAGTTAGTTTTCCTATATTCCAGAGCAAAATGATCAATTTTTTTGTCTTCTTCTGGCATTCTCCAGGCTATTGTTACAGTGTTGTCAGCTACCAAACACTCTGCTGTGTCTATCTCTGGAGCTTTAGGAACTGCGAGAGACAAAAAGCACATTAAAAGTAATGATGAAAAGGATTTACTAATTATAATACTGTACTCTTTGTTCTCCTGAGCAAAGGATTGTAAATTGTCTTTGTTTCAACTGCACTCATTCCTTTCACCAACTTTATTCTATCTCCAGCATTTCAACAAGCACTGGCAAACTTTCACTCAGAATGCATATATGAAAGGGAATATTAAAATGATCACTTTGATAAGAAACACAAGTTAGTGCTAGAAAAGGAGCTGATTTTATATTCTACTAACAGTAACCATATAATAAGGTCTCCCTAGTTAAAAGTTGGAGGGGATTAATGATTGTCATTCCATGGTTAAAATAACTTCCTTAAAAATGCTCTGCTCTTAAGTTGTCCCAATTCTCTTTCATATCTTTTTAAAACAACTCTTGTTAGAGCACTCATAATATTGCATAGCAAGAACACAGTTTATCCTATAGAAAGACTCCATCAGAGACGCTACAATAGTTGCATTCAGAGACTTTTTTCATATATTCCAAGTTTACAAAAGATACCAAGACGTCCTATGAAATAAACTATTTAGAGTAGTTGATACTAGGTTAACAAAAAACTTATACACCAAAACATGTAAGACTGTACCAATATAAAATATTTTGGTAGAAGTAACCAACTGCTAGTTTATTTTTCTTTCAAACCTTTGTTAAGAGTAAGCAGTTATTTCCCACTTTGGAAACAAATTGGGAACAAGGCTATTGTTAAGACATGTATTTTTAAGACTGACCTAGAATCCCCTAATTTTGAGATCCAGTTTTCCTTGAAATCTCCCAAGCCGATTTAAAAATATTTATTTACTGAGAAAACTAAATAATAAAGTGTCAAGTCCCTCTTTACAAAATCCTCAGGACTATGAAAGTGAGAACCTGGTTCAGAAAACAGATTCGAGTAACCAGATGTTGTTTTTATTGATCCTCCTTGATCATGACTGGGTATTCTTACTAGAGCAGATCAGCATCTTCAGATAACCACTAACTGCAGAGCACCTTCAAGCACATTGGACAGCCTCCCCCACCTGTATTAAAATTCTCTCGACAAATTCATCAAATGAGAAGCTCAAATTAAGCTTGCGCACTGGTAATATATACATGGAAGAATGTACTATTAAAAAGAAAAGGAACAGTTGAGAATTTAAGTACTAAGTAGAGTTTTATCAATTTACTGGTCCATATTGGATTGGCACTGAGAAAGAGAAAGTTAACAAAATTGGCATCTGGCTTTTTTTGGCAGGTGTAGCTGATAATGTCATCAATAAATGCTGCATGTATGCATGCAGCTGCCATGCACGCAGCCAGAAATGCAGCCCAGTAGCTTGAAGAGCAGTGTTCAGCCAGTAAGTCCCACTCCCAGGGGCACAATCACTACCCGAGCTGGGCAGTTCCTGTCCCTGCTCCCGATGTGGGCCTCAGTCTGCCCCTTCTCAGATTTACCTGCCAGATGCTGTTCCCCAATCTGCCAGGCTGCATATTGGTTATCGGATTGGCATCAGCCAATATGGCTGGTTAATTATTGGCCACTGCATCCTTAATTAAAAGATCAAGCCTTGCCAGTAGGCTGTCACTTCACCATACAGACAACTTCACAAATTTCTCTTCTGAAGCTAAACCAGTGAACAGAGCAAACAAGCCAGAAGAGGGGCAGGCGAATGCAGTCTGGGGGCCAGATGCAGCCCACCAGGCCATTCTATCAGGCCCGCGGGGCCCCACAAATATTAAATTTTCTAAATTTATTTGCCCTGCGGCCCTGGATGGTTTGCCAAAACTCAGTAAGCAGCCCTCTGCCCAAAATAATTGCCTGCCACTGAGCCAGAAGGTTGAGATATCAATTGTACTTTTAAATTACTAAGCCCTGCTATGTTCAATAAACCTTGGGAGTCAAGTTTAGGTGGACACAAGAACCCCTTTGCAAAGGTAGTTCTTCACTCAATTTCCTGACCTCTTCAAAAACCTATTTTCAGAACCCTTTAAAGTACTCTTTGTACTTTATTCCCACAAATTGGAACACTTTGCAACAGGCTATTCTGCTCTGTGGAGTAAAGTTATAATACAAGTGTGTACACAGTAATGTTATATTATAACATTACACAGTATGCATGACCAGATGTCAGTCAAACACTATATAAAACTAATTTCAAGGTTTAAGGGCTTATATCTTTAAACACTACGAGCTGGAAATAGTTCAAATATCAACATCATTTCAGCCTCTGAACACCAACATATTAATGGGCTGAAGAGAGATGTCCAGTGTTTAATATCAAAAAGCATTTATCATATTTCTTAAAGGTAGATTTGTTTCCTCTGCCCTCCAATACTTGGCTACTATTACAGGAACATATTTGCCAAGTAAAACAGAGTCATTTCCAGAGCTACTTTTTAGGCTGAAATACATGAAGATACTTGAACACTATATCTGCATCTCATTCAGTGGTTTTATTCAGGTCTCTCAGGACAATAAAAAGATACAGAACCAGCTTAGGAGCTAAAATCACCACTGAAGAGAAAAGACGCACTAGTGATTGGGGGTGGTTGATGCAGGGATGAAGAGTTAACAAACAACTTTTTTCAAATGTACCAATACAACTTAAGGTGTTATAGCACAAGTGCTGAAAACCTAGAAGTGCAAGTTGTAACTATGAACCCAACACCCTTACTATGAAAATCTAGTGGTTAATGTGATCATAAGTTTAGACAGATTTAAGACCCTTATCTCCCAATGGAAAAAAAAAAATACAAAAAACATCACTGAAGCCCTTACCCAAGCGTGGCTTCTACTGTATACTTCTTATCTGGATTATCAGATTCTAGTTGCATAGAGACAGAACTACCAGTATGGAGTTGCAGCATTAGAAAGAAAAAAAAAAGGCTGGTCTACACTACTCTAGTTCTGCTGGCAAAAGTGAAGTGCATGCCCACCCAAAGCTATTAAGCAGGAGCAGAAACTTGCTTTGGCAGAGTAAAACCACCTCTGCCAGGTGGAAGAAACACACACACCATCTTTACTACCATATAAATATGCCCACACTTTGATGGCTTCCACTGCCCTTTCAGCAACTGATGCCTCCCCAGAATGCACTTTGCTGTCTGACAGGAAAGCTACAGAGGGAGTAGCAGAGCTGCCAGATGTGCATGTACACTGAAGACTGCAGTTAGCAGCTCCTGCCCGCCTCCAGAACTTCTGGAGATGTAAAGAGAGACAGGTAAGTGTAAACAATGTCTCAGTGTTAAAATACACACAGCTCCAGGTCAACCACTACCATTACCCCCAGTCTCTATGGAGACCCTCTAATCACCCCTGACAAAAGCTCAGGATCCCATGGGGCCCTGTTTAAAAGCCCCTGCATGAGAAGAATTCCATTTCAAATGGAATTACAAAGAACCCCCATTTAAAAAGAGAGAGAAAGAGAGATCAATACAGTCTCTCTCATAACTAAATATACAACCCACTAACACTGGGGGGAAAAAGAGCAGCCAGCTGCACAGTAGAAGTTACTGGAAACAGTGCTTTTTTATACATGTTCTTGTGCATGTTTTAGGATCTATACATAGCAACTTGCAACAGACCAATTTTATACCCATTTGCGGGAAAGTAAGCAATGCAAGCAACATATCAACCTTCTTCCTTTACATACAAGACCCAAGAACAACTGAGCTGTTAGTGCCATCCTTAGCCTCCAGGGGTGCATCCACACATGCAAGCATGTGCGCTTACAGCAGCTCAAATAGAGGCAAAGCAAATTTGAGCCGGGGCTTTTTGCCTCAGCGCATGTGCTTGGACATGTACTTTGTTAAGGAGCAAGCTGTGCCACTTGGGGCAAAATAACCTTGCCTGGCTCCTCCCAGATCTGCAGTCAGGGGGAGCTAGAGCCCAGGGCCACCATCTTTGCTGTCCCCAGCAGTATAAAAAGCTGCCCTATCCTGGCCCCATCAGTACAAAAAGTAGCTGCCCTTGCAAGTAGCTCAGGGCTACTTGCTCTCAGGAGCTTCTGGAACCCAGCCAACTGATACCTGAGGACACCAGCCCCTTGTGCCAGCTGGACTGCTGCTGCAGCCCTGAGAGTTTCCTGCACCCTCTACCCACTGCAGCAGTCTGGCAGGGGGGGCTGCTGCCTGGCTGTAACCTGCTGTGCACCTGCCAGACCTGGATGGGGACCACACAGCCAGTAGAGGCATCTGCCCCTCCAGGCCAGCTGCCAGCAGGCTGTGGCTGCAGAGTTGGCCTCTGCGCAGCACTACTGCCATGTGTGCTCCCTGCCTGGCCATCTGGGCAGGTATCCCCTGGAAGATGCTCCCAGTGCGGTGGCCTGCTCTGAACTGTCAAAACATGTCCTCCTGGCCCCATTTGGCCAGGAGGTCAGCCACAGCCAGCTGGGTCCTAGGTGCCAGCTCTGAGCAGGCAGGGTCCTGCCACTGGCCTCAATAGCAGGAATTCCAGTGTTCCCCATTAGAAAACTGAAAAAAATCCCTGACAAATAAAGCCCTAAAGATACTCTGTAATACACCCCAAAAATCCATGTTCCTCCACAAGGAAAACAAAAGACCACTAGGGGAGAGAGAAATCAGCTGGGCAATGGTTTTACTGATATATCTACAATGTTAAAGCCATGTGGAAGCCTACCTGTCTCCATCATAATAAGTGAACTCTAAATGTGTTTCATGAATACATATTTTGTTGCCCTCCCACAGGGGCTACAGTCCCCACACAGGGGCTATGCCCCCCCGCAAAGCCCACATGCCTCACTCCAGCGCCCCCCCCAAACCCACCCAGCTACCCGGCCCCAGCCCCCACTTGCACCCCTAGGCCCCCATGGCTGCCCCCCCCCAAACCCCAGGCACCACTTTAGAAAATAAAAACAAAGAAAAGAACCTCTACTTACCCTAGAAGCACAGGCTGGGGGAGGGGGTGGTGCTCTGGGGCCTCCTGGCAGAGCCCCACCCCAGGCAACACAAGGCAGGGGCTGTCCCTCTGCTGTGCACTGTGTGGGCAAAGCCCCAGTGATGCAGACAGCAGTTGGGCTGCCAGTAAGTACCAGGGTTTTGTTTGTTTGTTTTCCTATGGAGATGCTGGGGTGGGGAGGCAGAGCCAGCAGGGGTCCCCCCCCCACAGTCCCCTCCTCCAATCCCCCCAACCCCTTACTTACTGGCAGTGGAGCCCTGGTGCTGCAGCATGCTGCCTGGCAGGCCGCATGCTTCAGCACCAGGGTGAGGGGACAACCAGAGATGCTCTGGTAGCCAGAGCATCTCTGTGGAGGACCCAGCCTCTGGTTGCCTCAGGGCATGATCTGGGACGATGTCCTGCCCCACTTTTTTAAACTCCACTTTTTTAGACCCCATATCCAGGGATCTAAATTTTCTCCCCACGCTGCAAGTTTGGTCTTGATAGTACAATGTACAGCAACTGGGTAGCCTGCTCCACCTAGAGACATTTGTGTTCTGTGAATCCAAGCACATGGATCAGCAACCTTTTACAGTGGTGGGATGCTTTAAAAATGGAGCTAGCTCCAAAAGGCAGGCTACCCCTTCTGACCCTCTATCACTACCCTGATTCCCCACACAGTCCGGCCAGAGCAAGGCAACTACAGCTTTGGAGCTCCCCCTGCCCCTGGGTCAACCAGAAGCGGCAGGGATGGAAATTTTACCCACTCTGGGAATGAGTTCATGGCAGCTACTCCCACAGTGTAGTCAAAGAAAAAAAAAAAAAAAAGAGAGAGAGAGGGGTGGGATTAGGATAATATTGTCTTTTGAGAAAAATATCATTATGGATACCACCAAATTATGGGGTAAAGTTAACACACCAAAGGGTAGGGAACAAATCCAGGCAGATCTGAACAGGTTGGGGGAAAAAAAAAAAAAAAGTGGGTGGAACAGAACAGGTTGCAGTTCAATAAGACAAATGCAAGGTGCTGCACCTAGGAAGAAGGAAATCACCAGCATGCTTACAGGCTGGGGGAGGACCTTCTCAGCAGCAGAAAGGGATCTTGAAGTCACTGTTGACTCCAAGATGAGCACGAGTCATCAGTGTGACAAAGTTATCAGCAAAGCTAACTGCATTTTATTATGTTTTGTCATGCACCCACTAATGCAGGTCCAAGGAGGTGATACTTCCCCTTTATGCAGCATGGGTCAGGTCACACTTGAAGTACTGCATCCAGTTTTGGGTGCCACATTTTAACAGGGATGTGGAGAATTTTAAAAGGGGTCAAAGGAGGGCCACTTGTACGGTTAGGGGCCTACAGGCATAACCTTACAAGAAGAGATTGAGGGCCCTGGATCTCTTCAGCCTCCACAAGAGAAGGCTGAGAGGTGATCTTGTGGCTGCCTATAAATTCATCATGGGGGGCAGCAAGGAATAGGAGATGATCTGTTTACTAGGGCACCCCCTGGAATAAACTAGGAACAACGGCCACAAACTGACAGAGAGCAGATTCAGGTTAGACATCAGAAAGAGCTTCTTTCCGGTAAGTGTTGCCAGAATCTGGAAGAGGCTTCCAAGCGAGGTGATGCTCTCCCTACCTTGGGGGTCTTCAAGAGGAGGCTGGACATGCACCTGGCTGGGGTTATCTGCCCCAGCGCTCTTTCTTGCCCAGGACAAGGGGTCAGACTCAATCTGCTAAGGTCCCTTCCGACCCAAATAGCAATGAATCTATGAAATTACCATCTAATACAAGAAGGTTAGAATTAAAATTTGCACCCTCTGCCAGGGGACAGGAACGGGAGGCCCTGCACAGGCTGCTTTGCCCTGGGCCATGGGCCAAAGAAGTGGCAAGAACACTGCTTGTGGCGGCAGCGAAACCCGGAAGTGGTATTTCTGGTTTTGCTTTTGCCGCATCCCTCGGATGCCAGTTAATAGTTTTCTGGCTAATAAAGTGCTGGTTAACACAGCTTTTACTGTAATTATATTGTTCATCCCTAATGCTGCAACAAGAAAATTCATCTAAATCATAAAGACTTTAGTTTTACCTGGCAAGAACTTTAAAGCCTGGAGCATTTGCCTTTCTTGAGAGAAGTCCACCATCAAGTGAGTCATGTTATCACTGACCTTAGGTTTCAAAGAGATGCGAAATGCTGAGGCCATTGTGACTCTAAAGGTAAGAAAAGCACATTAGCAAAATGTGGTATATTACTGTGGACATTCTTCAGATCAAAAAGTTAAGCTCTCACCAATTGCCAAAACAACCAATTCCTTGTTAACAATTTTTTTAAAAATTTTTTTTAAAAGCAATTTGAAGACCAGCTCAAACTTAACACAGCGTGGCATGTCAAACCCCAAGATAAGCATCGAAAGTCAGTCTGTGGGCCAAACTCTCCACCCTGAGAAGAGCCTGCAGTGCCAAGTCTAGTCCATGCACTGCATGTAGCACACACAAGCCCTAGGGGCTCACTGTGCATGCAGTCCCCAGAGCTAGCATAGGGCACATGCTGCCTGAAGCACACAGGATGGACCCAGTACTGCAAGCAGCACAAGGGTTGCTCACTGCATGTAGCTCATTTCCTGAACCCTCCTTCCCCTCCCTTCCCTGTGCTACGAGCAGCACATGCCCTGTGCCAGCCCTAGGGGCCTTGTATACCACAAGCTCTGGGATCTGTGCATGCCACACATGGCATGTGGGGCTGGACTGGCACAGGAAACCAGCATGGGGCACATGCTCCATGCAGGACCCCATCAAACTTTCAGTTAGTTCATAACCTGACAACCCTGATTTCAACTAGCAGCACTTAAAAATGGAGTTCGCAAGAATCTATGAAGGATTAACTATTTGACAGACAGTTCAACATCTGCTGTCATGAACACCTGCTACCACCACTCTTCAAAACTTTTCTACAAAAAAGATGCTTTCTGTATAGCTGGGGGTGGGGTGGAGCTTTTCCATTAACAAAGAATGCCCATTTCACCTGGACATGAACTCTAGCAGGAGAAGCAAGGGACAAATGTATACTGCCCAAGCAAGGCACAAGGCACCACTGTACTGGACACATGCCATACAAGTCTGTGTGCACCACCCCTAAAACTAGAATTACCTTTGCAAGCACAGAGCTTCACTAATGTAGCCACATTACTTCCAGATCCAGAGGCAGTACACAGAGCAGTGCTGTCTGGTGCAGTGCTCGGACAGTGTTGACATGCCTTAGCTTTTCTGACAATTTGGACATTCAATTTATACATTTTAGTTTTCAGGATACATTAGTCTGCTTGATCCATAGTACATTTTGGAATTTTTTGTCCCCCCCGAGTGATCTTCTATTCAAATAACTTGCATCCAAGAGCTTTAAAACAAAAAAACACCAAAAAAAACAAAAACAAAAACAAAAAACAACACAGCTTTAAATATCTGTGGAGACTGCTAGAGTGGTCTCAGATTGATGAGCATGATTAATAGATTGTACTGGCCCAGAAGAGAGTTAGGTTTATCTTAAGCTTTTTCACAATAAAAATGTTTGTTAAGTTGTGGCATTTTAATCCACTTTGGAGGAAAAAGTGGTTTGAAGACTTCACGTCCAAAAAGAGGATGCCATAGTTAAGAGTCTAACATGGACAGTGAACCCATCAAGAGCAGAACTGTTGATAAATCACCAGAAAGATATTCAGTCTTTGTAAACATTAGAATAAAGCAGCTAGAAAGAGCACTAACTATGTAGGATTTTTCAGATGTGTTGAAATACTAAAGCCTGTAGAGAATTTAAGATATAAAATCATGATGCTCTAATCATGAATCCAAAGGAATACTGTCAACATCAAAGTGTACCCAATAGAAATTTTGAAATATATAACCACTTTGGGGTTTTGTGTTTGTTTTTTTTAAAGTCTCCCATCCTCCTCCTTCATGAGGCATCCAAACAAAAACACATCAACAACCTTCTGGAGTGGTGGGATGCTTTAATGGAGCTAGCTCCAAAGGCAGGCTACATCTTCTGGCCCAGCTCCTGGTGCCAACCACTGCTTCCTGCACCACCACTTTGCCCCTTCCCTGCCAGCCTCCCACAGAACTGTTGCAGACATCCCCGGCTGGCAAATCAATGCAGATGTGCTTAAGCTTCACAGGCTGGATCCAATCACTTGGTGGACAGATCCAGCTCATGTACCATAGGTTGCAGACCCTTGAACTGGATAAAAAGGAGAGCATGAAAGTGATTACATGCAAAATGAAAACACTCATAAGTGATTTTTAATAGCCTTTCAGTAGTTTAGTTGCAGTAGTCTTGGGTTTTGTTTTCAAGAACAGCAAGTACGAAAATCCAAAAGAAATTGAAAGCTTTTAGAGTGCTTCTTTCAGATTGTAAAAAAAAAAGCTTGACTTCAGCAAAAAATATTAGTTAGAAGCAAAAAGTGTAGATTTTGTACTGTACCTATCTTTGATCTGTCTGGCAGCCTTGGTGCACATCAGGGAGAAGAGAGAGAAGGCAGTTAGTGTTTTCATGCAAGTCTCAACTGCAGTAAACATGCAAGAAGAGTTAAGAGTTATGAACCCCACAGCTGTTTAGCTCAAAAAAGGCCAATCAAGGTTATTACTTGCAGCCAAATAAGATTTCTTTCCATGAAGCTTGTATTAATGCATGTTAGAACTGCACTAATAAAAATCAGAATAATCAACTTTGAAAACCACACCAAACCAATTCCAAAAATTACTAGGCTTTTGCTTTCCAGTGTTACCCAAGTTATTCAGTGTCAAAGTTTTTTAAAATTTCTCCCTGAATCCAAAGAGGTTTTCTTCTTCTATGTAAAAAGAGCTAGAGTACTAAAAAGACAATAAAAAACTTACATAACTAATTATTTTGAAGTCAGGCTATAAAGTGCTTACTTTGTTTTTAATGGGGCTTTATTTAAAAACCAGTGAAAGGCTTAAACAGTATAACAGCTTCTCCTAAAAATTAAGTCAATCTAATTCTCCACTTTCTTCTCAGAAGCTCCAAATATAGAGTAATTTAGTTTCTGCACACAAACTACACTGATCCTCAGTGATCTTTGCTCAATATAGCAAATCTGATGCATAGCTGGGCAGCAAATTTGGGCATCCCACATCTTTTCCTTCCATTTTTTTGTTGTATACAGCAAAGCCTGAAGTTCACTTCAGGGCAAAGGACAATGAATAAACAGAGTTTGTTAGCTTTGGTACCAAAAAGACTTAAAAAATGGAAATTGAGCCAAATGCCTTCTTCACCAAAGGCGATATCCTCATTAAACAAAAACATTAGTTTCTCATAAAATATGCATTTTCTCCAAAACCAGCTGCTGAAAATTGGAGTGCATGTTGTATACAGGCATACCTCATTTTATTGCGCTTCGCTTTATTGCGCTTCGCAGATATTGTGTTTTTTTGTTTGTTTGTTTTTTTTTTTTTTACAAATTGAAGGTTTGTGGCAACCCCGCGTCGAGCTAGTCTATCGGCGCCATTTTTCCATCGGTTAGCATTTTTTAGCAATAAAGTATTTTTTAATTAAGGTCTGTACATTGTTTTTTTTAGACATAATGCTATTGCACACTTAATAGACTACAGCATAGCGTAAACATAACTTTTATATGCACTGGGAAACCAAAAAAATTTGTGCGACTCGCTTTATTGCGATATTCGCTTTATTGCAGTGATCTGGAACCGAACCCGCAATATCTCCGAGGTATGCCTGTACAAGGAAACATGGTAAGAGCAGTTTGTCTCTTACTGGGCAAAAGCAAAAAAAGTCAGCACATGATCCACAAGGTAAAGAACAACAAGCAGACCTAGGTCCCTAGCTGCCACTTCTCAGTTACTACAAGAGCAGATTGCTTTTGAAAGACAAAACAAAGACAAAATAATGTTGTATGCACAAAGATGCAGCACTTTGGCCTCCTGAAGCCTCTCCTAAAGACTGCTTTATTTACAATTTCTAGTAGCTGATCCTTTAAGAGGAACAGATTTTTGGAAGCCTTTCAAACTCAGGCTTACTTTTACTAGAAGCAAAAAATGTAGATGTTAACACCAAGAATGTTCCATGGTAGACCCAGGATCTATCCCATTAGATAGAGCTCTGATGACATTACTTCTCATTTCCCATATGTTAACTGCTGTCCTAGTGAACTGGTTTAGTAACTGTGCTAAAGCACAGCTGCAAAGACAGAACTGTTACTTCAAGCAACGTGGTTTCCAGGGATGGTGTGTTGTTTCTACTGGGCATGCAAGAAAGATCTGGATCAGTGTGCACATTCATATGGGTACAGAGGCATAATGTGAGTATTAAGGTGAGGGTGCCCAAAATCTTCCTTTCATTTAATCTAAAAAGTACTAAAAAGGTATGGAGGGCCCCATCTGTCGCCAGGACCCCTCAGCACACGAGGTATACTACCTACCTGGAGCGAGAATTCAGGACATGAAAGGGATGCTCCAAACCGTAATCCAGCCCACCGATTATTACCCCATGGTCCTAGTCCATGTGGGCACTAATGATGCGGCCAGGAGAAGCCCTGATCACCTGATGGAGGGCTACCACGCTCTGGGGCGCATGCTGAAGGAGATGGCCGCACAGGTGGTTCTCTCTTCTATCCTGCCAGTGAGTGGACGAGGCAGTCGGCATGAAACGTGCATCGCGGAGACCAACTGGCGGCTGCAGGAATGGTGCTTCGAGTACGGCTTTGGCTTCCTCAGCCATGACTGGCACATCATGACGAGAGACATACTGGGATGGGATGGGCTCCACCTTTCCTCTAAAGGTAAGCGTGTGTTCTCTTCTAGGTTGGCGGACCTCCTCCGGCGGGCTTTAAACTAGGCTCGTCGGGGGAAGGGGAAGATGAGGGCGGAGGAAACAGACTGCCAGACCAAACAGCACCCACAACTACAGCCCAGCCCAGCCCAACAAGCGAAGTGAATAACCAGGTAAGAGATAGGGGTCAGGGTAACACTGGGACTAGGGGGTCAGTACACACATCCACAGGAGGCCTCAAATGCCTCTAAACAAATGCTCGTAGTATGGGTAACAAGCAGGAGGAACTCACCTTCCTGCTGGCTGACACCAGCCTGGACACAGTGGGGATTACGGAAACGTGGTGGGACGCAACGCATGATTGGGCGGTGAATGTCAAGGGCTATAGGCTGTACAGGAGGGACAGGATAGGAAAGAGAGGTGGGGACGTGGCACTCTATATTAAGGAGGAATACACATCCTCGTCAATTAGCAAGGAGTCAGGGGAGGGGCACTCTGAAGTGCTTTGGGTTAGAGTACAAGGCAGTCGAGGGGAAAGAGACTTAACAGTGGGAGTCTACTACAGACTTCCCAACCAGGGAGAAGAGCTTGACCAGGAATTCTTGGGTCAGCTCACAGAGGTAGTGAAGGCTAAGGATGTGGTAGTCATGGGGGACCTGAACTTCCCAGACATCTGCTGGGAAGAACAGTCAGCCAGGTCTGAATGCTCACGTAGGTTCTTAGACAGAGTGCAGGACCTCCATCTAACCCAGGAGGTGCACAGCCCCACCAGGGGAGACGCCTTGTTGGACCTAGTGCTGGCCACGGGTGATGACCTGGTGAGGGGGCTGTGGGTGCTCGACCACCTGGGCGACAGCGATCATCACCTGCTGGAATTCACCATCCAGCGCAAGGTGGCAAAGGCATGCAGTAAGGCAGTGGCCCTAGATTTTAGGAGGGCAGACTTCAACAAGCTAAGGAGGATAGCTGGAGAAGCACTGAGGTCCCGGAGGGGAGGGGAGCCAGGTGTCCAAGGACAGTATTCACTCCTTAAGGAGATGATCCTCCAAGCCCAAAGGAAGGTAATCCCAACGAGGATCAAAAGGAGCAGGAGAGCACACAAGCCTCCATGGCTCACCAAAAGCATCCGGGAATGTCTCCTTGCTAAAAAGGAAGCTTACACCCAATGGAAAGAACGGGTCATCACCAGGGAGGACTATTCTGCAGTTGCTCGGGGATGTAGGGGGGTAGTTAGGAAGGCCAAGGCAGAGATGGAACTGGGACTAGCTTCCCAGATTAAGGACAATAAGAAGTCCTTTTTTAAATACGTAGGGGGTAAAAAGAAGGTCCTGGGTAATGCAGGGCCCTTACAGGACGCGTTGGGAAACTTGGTCGTCACACCAGACGGCAAAGCTAACATGTTTAACGATTTTTTTGCTCCGTCTTCCTAAGTACGGACCAGAATAGCCACCTTCCTGCTGGGCCCTGGGGAGGGCACACCTGGGCCACGGGTTAGCAAGGATTTAGTTAGGGAGCTTCTGGAGGGGTTGGACATATTCAAGTCAGCCGGTCCAGATGATCTCCACCCTAGAGTTCTAAAGGAACTGGCCGAGGTCATTGCAAGTCCCCTGGCCGGCAGTGTGGGGAGGCAGTTAGGAAGGCCAACTGCACCTTGTCATGCATCCACAGATGCATCTCGAGTAGGTCCAAAGAGGTGATCCTCCCCCTCTATGCAGCACTGGTCAGGCCGCAGCTGGAGTATTGCGTCCAGTTCTGGGCACCGCACTGCAAGAGGGATGTTGACAGCATGGAGAGGGTCCAGAGGAGGGCCACTTGCCTGATCAGGGGACAACAGGGCAGGCCCTATGAGGAGAGGCTACGGGACCTGAACCTGTTCAGCCTCCAAAAGAGAAGGCTGAGGGGGGATCTTGTGGCCTGTTATAAGCTAGTCGGGGGGGGGGGGGGGGGGGGGGAAATCAGCAGGCATTGGGGGAGTCACTGTTCCCCCAAGCACTGCCGGGAGTGACCAGGAATAATGGTCACAAGCTGGCAGAGGGTAGGTTTAGGTTAGATATCAGGAGGCGCTACTTCACAGTCAGGGCGGCTAGGGTCTGGAACCAACTTCCAAGAGAAGTGGTGCTGGCTCCTACCCTGGGGGTGTTTCAGAAGAGGTTAGATGAACATCTTGCTGGGGTCGTCTGACCCCAGTATTCTTTCCTACCATGGCAGGAGGTTGGACTAGATGATCTGCTCAGGTCCCTTCTGACCCTAGAAACTAAGAAACTACTCACTGCTGAGAACTACAAACAGTGATAAAATATAGGTCAGAGACCTGTATCCGTGAAGACACCATCATTATCCTCTCTTACTACATTAGTGTGGATGCCACTGTAAGTTAATAGCGAGCCAATATTCCCTGGGTGAGGGAAGTGAAGTTTAGCTGCCCTGAACCAAAGAAACTGGAGGAGTACTCTTCCAAACTTATAATCAGGTTAGATGTCAAGGACAGAATAGACAAAAAATAATAGCGGGCAACATTAGCAAGTGAAAACACAGTGTGATGGTTTGGATTTAAGTGGACATCTCAGGCACAAAAAGGCAGGAGGTCTAAAAGATTTCAGAAGATATAGATTAAGGAGCCTCTCCTGGCATTGAGTACCCTTTCAGTAAAAAAAAGCCTGTTGAAGTAATAGATTCAAAGAGCATTTTCTGGAAAAATTTGGAGCATGGCATCACTCCTCATTCATTATGAGCAATATCTATTATGACTGAACCAACTTCCCATCTGACACCAGCCACAAAAACAAACAAAAAACCCCCCAAAAGTTACCCTGATGTACAGAACAATCCCCAAGCAGTCAAACAAAACCAAAACAAACCCAAAACTCCGTAAGGTTGATGCAGGCATCTGGTCTTTGACCTAAGCCCATATGGAAGCAGTACTGAAGAATGTAGATATTGCAGGATATGGGAAGAAAGCATCTAGATATTGAGGCAGAGCAGACTTAAAGCAAGTTAAAACATTAACTCTGCACAAGGTGCAATTTGTGATTTTTGATGCTGGAGCCTCTATTGGGACAATACCAAGTTACCCAAGTGAAGAATCTTTTTCATTTGCAGGGATAAGTGTTCCTGCACCATTTAAGTTTTTTGAAAACATGGAGGGAAGTCTGCTATTGTTACTCAGTCAGCTAATACCAAAATTAACAGATACCCTACCTGCATACCTAGATAGTTTCCAAGCCTGGCTTGCAGACATTATGGACTCTGACAAATGTTCAATTTAAAAGGCACCATGGGTTTTCAGCCAGTCCAAACAACTGTGCCTCCTGCCATGCCACACATGCATGGCAGGGCATGCACTTCTGGAAATCAGATCCCCATCATACCTTACTTGCTGGCTCAGGAGGAGCCCAGCATAGTGATTCTGCCCCTCCCCACCCATGAACTAGCAAGTAAAAACCCACACGCCAACAAACCAGCTAATTGTCAGCTGGGGCCAGGAACTGAACCAGGATCTGAAACCAGCGCTCATCAGGTGCCCAGCCCCAGCCAGCCAACAATCCAGTTAGTCTAGAGGACCCTGCAAATGGTACCTGGAAGGTAAGTAATATTTCCAGAAAGACAGAGGGGTTTAAAAGAAAAAAGTTAAATTAATAAGGAAACTAATTGCATGGATGTGTGTGGTAGCTAGTAACTGAATTTTGGTGACTGAATAAGAAAGCCAGTTTCCATAGTTATTCAATGTAAAATGAAGGGATAAAGAGTTGTACCTGTTCCACCACACTTTGGATGTGTAACCCATGCACTTTCCTTCTGCCAGCTAATCTGATCAATTGGCCAACAGAGATTAAAGGCTCTAGTTATACTCGGTGCCTTTTTTTAAGCATAAGAAAGTACTACATGCAACAAACCAGGAACAAAAAGTACTCTGCAGGGCTGGGGTCTGGCCAATCCAGCTCCTTACAACTACAAATATCATTCTTTCTTTTTCCCACATTCATCCAATATGGTCATCAACTGTGCTTTCTGCATGACTTGAGATTACCCTGGGAAGCATTTGCTCATGCTGTGACAGGGAATACACTAACTTCAGCCATCACTGTAGGGTTCAAAGTCCACTAAGCACAGTATATCAATTAAACCTGAAACCAAATAATCCCAAAAACCATTGCATTGTTATTGCTCTGGTCTAATTATAAGAAGGCCCCATAAACAGGTTGGGGAAATGGATAGTAAAAAAAAAAATGCAGGCAGATGGGGTTAAGGATCACCCTTGGTTACATCCAACACCCAGTGGGGTAGGGTAAGCTGGCATTTAAAGGTCCCACTTTATAGTTAAGCAGCATCTCATCTGTTACGTTCAAGAGACCAATTTACGTCAAAAGAAGCAACATGAAGTGCAAAAAAGGAGGAAGCTGTCATTCCATTATACACCTTGGGTACTTCTGGACAATGTGGCAAGATGGCATGCAGAGTCTCTGGTGGTGCTAAAAAACTTAGGACAATAGTCTGTAGTGTAAAGGAAGCATTTAAATCCTCAGCCCTGGTTAGCTGAAAGACCCAATATTGCATGCATGAGGCATAAGCAACTCTGCAACAGGATTAGTGTCAACACATACTTTAATTTTCTTCTCAGCTACACTCACTGTCAGTCAAGCTAGTCATTAGTGGTGTTCATTGTCTCTTCCCCTCACCTAGTTTCCCACTGAGCAATTTAAACCAGGATCAAAAATTTTCAGTTTGTTTCAAGTGTTTGCAGAAGTCAAATTCATTAAATATTATTCCCGTTACAAAATTCAAACAGTTTAACAGTGAACTGAATACAATTCAGCATGTCCTCCCAACACTGAAAAGTTTTCCAAGTCAGTTATTTAAAACAGACTATTCCCTGTACTAAGGGATTTTGCATGTTATTTAAAGCTGAATGAATCTTATTTGCTACTAGAGTGTGTTTGGCTCTGCTTGGCAATGAACATGAACAGATGCATGATGCGTTAAGAGTCCAGTCCCTAAAAGGGACATTTCAATTTAAAGACATGATTTAATTGGTTGCAGGTTAAAATTGGTGCACCAGATGGCTCAGATGGAGAGTAATGCAGTTTGTCTAAAGTTGCATGCAGAACTCGTATTAAAAAACAAAATCAGGTATTTTGTCTGTTCTTGAATAGACAATCCCCAAAAATCATTAGCCATATCATATGTCCATTGAGTCATTTGAGACTGCTCTATAAAAGAGGTATAATACTCCCATATTTTGAATGACACTTGCACATTTCAGAGACCTGCTTCCATTAAGTAACCAGTTTTCTAGTCCCTTGAATGGCTACTTAAAAAAGGGTTCACTCTAACCTGAGGCCACACACTCAGGACATCCTAAAAGTATATTCATCTCAAGCCTAAATTCATGCAGCAATACTGATCTAAAAAATAAATTGAGGTATGCACCATAGTGCTCACAACAAACAGCATCCACAACAAAAACACAGCCAACTGCGTTTTACATGTATGAAATGGACTCTGAATTTAAAAAACACTGAAAAACAAAAACCCTGATCAAGTCAGTCTGGCATCCTAAACATTTGTTTAAGGATATCAAAATGCTTAAAAAGAATGAGGTTTATTTTTGCGGTATTTAACAGAAAACCACAATTCAATTCATCTTGCTGTATCCAAGATAAAGAGCACTAGAAAAAGATAGATTTTCTCAAGAGGCACTAATGATCAAATTAGTTTAAAAAGCTGGGACAGCTTATAGGACAAGCCAAATACAGAGCCCTAAAACCCCTGCACATTTGTACTTAGAGATGGCTGAAGAAAGTAAGACTGCAGCATATACTGAACCAGACTAATGAACTGCAAGATATAAATACTAGAGGGGGATTAGACTAAACTGGCCTCTAGCATCTTAATACCATACAAGCTTAGTGCCCCCAAATGGTTTTTGCCATTAAAAAAAGTTAAATTAAAAAAAAAAAAAAAATCTATTTGTATATTTAACTTGAAATGGAAAAATCTGTTTAATCCAGTGACTCTCAAACAGGCGACATAGCAACCTAGGGCAGAAGTTCCCAAAAACCAGGCCACAGCCCAGTACCAGGCCACAAAGAATTGGTTGCCAGGTCTTACGGTACGAGCCTCCAGCTCACAACTCCATCTATCTGCCCAGGTGAGCGGCTTCCGCTGCTGGCAGTCACATGCAAGGTTAAAGCTGGACGGCAGTGCAGCCCTGGGAGGGAAGCAGCTGGCTCTGTGTGCCCTGTCCCATTCGACAGTATAAAATAAAGAGGTTGGGAACCGCTGCCGTAGGGTGCCACCAGGTCCTCTGAAGGGTGTCATGAAGTGTAAGGAGATAAAAAGTAGGTAAGTGAAGGCTTAGGCTTGTCCCTGGAGGGCCAGTTTCCCCACTGCAAGGAAGTAAGAACTATAATATAGTTTTTTTAAATGGGTGCCACAATTCACAGGAGTTATAGAGGAATGCCTCGAGTCCTATGAAGTTAAGAACCAGCGATTTAAAAAAAATAGTTCATATTAAACCCCATTTTAATGGCAAAAAAATTAAGCCATAAAAAGAAACCCCACACCCAATGTTAAACCCTTGCCAACTGCTATACTTGGCTTTGTAGTTATTGTTCTTTAAAAAAAAGGACACAAGTCAGGATTCAAGACAGGAAAGCAAGAGCTGATCATGGCTGAAGTTTACACTATTACTTCAGTACTTTTTCTGCACCCATTTGCTGGAAATATTCCAATAGCTTTGTCATCCTATTAAAATGTTAAAAAAAAAAAAAAAATCACAAGTAATTCAGTTTTGGTGTGGTGTGGTGTGGTGTGGTTCTCTGGATCATTAGTTTAGTAACAGTAGCGATATATTACAACAGCCAAATAAAACATGGATCCAAGAGAACAGTAATAGTACTTGTAGAACTGCTTTACCAGTCATCTAGTTCTATTGCACTTCTAATCCCCTGCCCTTATAATATGCTTCATTTCCCGCCCCTTAACTCTAAGTCTGTTATGATAATGTACACAAGCTACAGTGAGTGGCCCAAATCATGTTGGGGCTCTCATTGTGCTAGATATGTCACAAGCATACCTTAAAACACCTGTAGGCATACAGCAAAAAGCTACACTGAGGAGCTTACAGTTACAGTAAGATCTATTAAAAAAAGTTAAACTGAACGGCTCAGTGTTGGAGCTCCAAGTTCAGTGACATCCCTTCAATATCAGGATGCAAGAGAAACACTAATGTTTTTGTTCTATACTACATCAAGGCCAATATTTCACCTTTATAAATTTTGCCGTCCAGGTCTGATTTGCCTAGTATTAATGAAGCCTTGCATAAAATTCTACTGGACCATTATACCAGGTGCCCCCTTCTGCGAAGAAGTCATTAGCTATTTTATCATCAGTTACTATGGTAAGTGGACAGGTGAACAGGTTCTATACCAGGGACGATAAAGTTCCTGGACAGTTTTTCAAGGCTGCATTAATATGTTAGAGGATATCAACTTTAAAGTGTTGATTAATTGCATAAATACCAGCTTCAGTTCAGACAGATGTGCTATAAAGTTATTCATTCAAACTACAAAACAGTCTTGTACTCAATGACAATTATGACGGCTGAGGAATTAAGCCACTTTTCTGGGATACATCTCTGTAAGCTCTTCAAAGCAAGCAATTGCTTTTTCAGCTGAACTTCTAGCTACTGCTATTTCTAGCACTAGCACTGCCATCAGGCAAATCAAATTTAGTCTTCACTACAGAACCAGTTATTAGAGACACTGTAGCCTCCTAGAGCAGTTTAAGAAAAGCCATCATAATCACTATGCCTAACTTGGTCTCATCTTCCCAGAGGACCTTGCTATATTTCTATATCTCCCAACATTCTACCCACATTAGCAGTTTGCAGTGTCAGGTTTAGGGTGAAACTGCATTCACGTTAAAAGATAGTATGCCTACTGGTTTTTTTATTTATTTATTTTTTTTAATTCACATCAAATTAGTTTTCTACCTTTGAAAATTCCTCAGGGTCCTTTATGTCCAGTGAGCGAGCAGCATATTCTAGTAATTCTTCAGAATTCTCCAGGGCATTACTACATTGGCTAAGTTGATTCTAGGGTAAGAAAATAGAATAGGTTCATGCATTAGTATTAAAGAATAGCCTGTTTAATTGTTATTAGAGAACTAGCACTAAGAAATAGGGAGTCCTGGTAAGAATTGCTAGACTTTGCCATGCCCTATTAATATTGGTGAGGTGCAATCCAAAAAGCCACTCAAAAGCATCAATTCTTTTGGTAAGAAGCAGCATCTTTATCCACATAAAATGTCAGCCCCACAAATAAAACAAAAGGATGTTTACTTTGTTTATCAGTTTCTAAACTGTGTTACATGCAGAAAGCCATACGGGTGCTATCCATTTACAGGAAACATTCCACATAAACAGCGTATTTCTGTAAAAGTGAGAAACCCTACTTTCTCGTTTTAAATTTTGGAGTTACAACTTCATATAATTTAGCACCCTGCATTATCTTAACTGTACTGCAGGCCAAAAAAGGGGAGGATATAGGACTGTTACTTGGAAATTCCATGCCCAAATCTCCAATCCACCATTAACTTGTTGTATTCAAATCTGCTAGTTATCAACATACGAAGTACCACTTAACTATTTAAGATTTATAGTGACCTCTCCTTAAGTATCAAGTATATCAGGTTGAGCTATACAGCAAATATAGAGCATTGGAAGCTTTTCAGGGCAAAAAACTAAAGGTCCAAAAAAAACCCACCACTTTTTTTGTTGTTGTTGTTTTTAAATAGAAACCCACACTCCCCACATCAGATTTAGAACCAGCTGGTTATTTTTGTATTGGCCAAATAACCAATGAATGGTTATAAAAACAAGTCTAAGATTTACCCCAGGGTTGACCAAGTTCTGCATGGCCAGGGGCTGCATACTGGGCGGGCCAGAGATTACACACCTGCACCCCTCTTTGCCCCATTCCCCAAACTCCCCAGACCCCTGCAGACCAAGTAGGTTCACTACAGGGCTGGAGGCAGGGAGAGCCCAGAGACCCCAGCAGCAACAGCACGTGATGGAAGAAATAGTGGCTAGGCAGGAGTGCATGCAAGTAATGCAAGCCTTTTCTTCTCTGTCAATACAGCAGGCCTCCATTCACCCACATGAGATTATTGCTGACACATTCATCTTTCACAGACCAGACACAGTATTGTGTACCACTGCTGAACGGCAGGGTGCTAACAATAACAGCAGGCATTTCAACAATAGTAGGGTTTAGCTAAGGGTATCTTCAAACAGTTTGCCAAGAATTACACAGCAACCCAACATTAGCATTGTAGCAAGAATCAGCATAAACTAAGAGGAGTCATTTCAGTTGTAATGAGGAATTAGAATAGACTGCTTATTTGTAGAACAATATGTTTCTTTGAGCACAGGTTTTAATAGTGAAGTTGCAGTTTCCCACCTTTGCCATTAAAGATTTCCATGTATAAAGAGAGATATAAAACAAGTTGCCACTCGCACTGCAGCATGGTTTTCAAAATGTAAGTGTTTCATAACATTAGACAATTTATAAAAACCTCCTTGTTTCATTTAAGATACGGAACAGGCCGTGTTCTGGTCAACACAGAGTTAGGAAGATTCCTCAAATAAATACAGCACAAGCTCTCCAAAGTAGTAACACAAAAAAAATTAGAGACTACTGCTTCCTCCACTCCAGTGATTAAGTCTCACTCACTGCAACCTAAAGTAAGTCATACTACTTCAGCTGAACACATCTTTGGAATGTAACTGTACAAAAGTACAGCTGATAAATTAAGTCCACAAAAAACTGTTACACTAGGCTACACCTGTTTTTAGTAAGCACTTAAATAGGATTAGCGTATGTCTGGGTTTTCCTGGACATGTCCTCTTTTTTGGCCCCATCCTCATGTCCATGCACGTTTTTAAAGTGCAAGCAGATGTCTGGGTTTTTGATCTGCCTCTGCTTTCCCAGGGGCTAGCAGCTTTGGCTGGGGGGGGGTCACATGCTCTGCATGTGGGTCCCAAGCAAGCTGCTCCCGGGTAAGAGACAACGCGTGTGCAACAGCAGGCAACAGGACTGGGGGGGCTGCAGGTCAGGAGGGGCACAGGCATCTGAACTCCAACTAGCTTCAAGCATCAAGGACAACAAAAAGTCCTTTTTCAGATATGTGGGGAGCCGGAGGAAAAGCAAGGGCAATGTTGGACCCCAGCTAAACCAGATGGGGCAACTGACAACTGACGCCCTAGGAAAAATCCAACCTATTAAATAGGTACTTTGCGTCAGTCTTTCATCAGTCCCATGGGGCGCCCATGCCTGCTATGGGACAGGGAGATCCGGGTGATGGGGATCCCCTACCCTCCATAAATGCTGACCTCATGAAGGAACACCTTGAGAGGCTGGATACCTTCAAGTCAGCCGGCCCTGACAATCTGCACCCCAGGGTACTCAAGGAGCTGGCAAGCGTCATAGCCCAGCCCCTGGCACGGATCTTTGAAAACTCCTGGCACTCTGGTGTAGTGCCCGAAGACTGGAAGAAGGCCAATGTGGTGCCGATCTTCAAGAAAGGGAGGAGAGTGGATCCGGCTAACTACAGGCCCATTAGCCTGACTTCTATCCCGGGGAAGATCTTAGAAAAGTTTATTAAGGAGGCCATCCTTGATGGACTGGCCCAGGCTAACATCCTAAGGGATAGCCAGCACGGGTTTATTGCGGGTAGGTCTTGTTTGACCAATCTCATTTCCTTCTGTGACCAGGTGACCTATCACCTGGACAGGGGAGAAGAGATTGATGTCATATATCTTGACTTCAAAAAAAGCCTTTGATCTGGTATCCCACGATCACCTCTTGGCCAAACTGGCCAGTTGTGGCCTTGGCTCCACCACGATCCGCTGGCTGGGAAACTGGCTCCGTGGTCAGACCCAGAGGCTTGTAATTGATGGCAGTCACTCATCGTGGTGCCCTGTGACCAGTGGGGTCCCTCAAGGCTCTGTCCTGGGACCCATACTGTTCAACATCTTCATTAATGATGTGGACATTGGAGTCAGGAGTGGACTGGCCAAGTTCGCCAATGACACCAAACTTTGGGGCAAAGCATCCACGCCAGAAGATAGGCGGGTGATCCAGGCTGACCTGGACAAGCTCAGCAAATGGGCGGACGAGAACCTGATGGTGTTTAACACCGAAAAATGCAAGGTTCTCCACCTCGGGAGGAAAAACCTGCAGCACCCTTATAGGCTCGGCAGTGCTATGTTGGATAGCACTGCAGAAGAAAGAGACTTGGGGGTCATCATTGACCACAAGATGAACATGAGCCTCCAACGTGATGCTGCAGCTAGTAAAGCGACCAAAACGCTGGCTTGCATCCATAGATGCTTCTCGAGCAAATCCCGGGACGTCATTCTCCCCTTGTACTCAGCCTTGGTGAGGCCGCAACTGGAGTACTGCATCCAGTTTTGGGCTCCACAATTCAAAAAGGATGTGGAGAAGTTTGAGAGAGTGCAGAGAGCCACGCGCATGATCAGAGGTCAGGAAAACAGATCTTACGATGACAGGCTGAGAGCCATGGGACTCTTTAGCCTGGAAAAGCGTAGGCTCAGCGGTGATCTGATGGCCACCTATAAGTTTAAATCGGGGTGACCACCAGGATCTGGGGGAATGTTTGTTCATCAGAGCTCCCCAAGGGATGACGAGGTTGAACGGTCACAAACTCCTGCAAGACCGTTTCAGGCTGCACATAAGGAAGAATTTCTTTACTGTCCGAGCCCTCAAGGTCTGGAACAATCTGCCAGCAGAGGTGGTTCAAGCACCTACATTGAACACCTTCAAGAGTAAATTGGATGCTTATCTTGCTGGGATCCTATGACCCCAGCTGACTTCCTGCCCTTTGGGCAGCAGGCTGGACTCGATGATCTCCCGAGGTCCCTTCCAGCCCTAATGTCTATGAAATCTCACTGCCCCCTCCAGCTGTCTTTATTTGATACTGGTAATATGGTAACCTTATCTAGAGATCTCTGAAGTTCATGCTATTCCAAAAGGCAATTCCGTGAAAACTAGCATCATAGAATTGTACTCTAAGCATTTCATGATCAAGTTTGTGTCATTTCTGACCAAGACAACTCCTGGTCTTATAAATTTGACAACAATATGGCTGAAAGACAAGCTGGGTCTTTCCTGGCTTCTGCATCAGTGGTATGTAACTTTCTACCAGCGCTCCCCCAACCCCTTTCTGATTTTAAGTAGCAGTTAGGTCATATACGGTGTAGGTTTCAGGTAACAAGGTCTTGGTAGAATAATAAAAAGAATGACAAACAAGCTTTCACAACTCAAAGCCCTTCCTTACACATGGTGAGATTTGGCCAACAGCAGCATTATCAATTGACACGGCCAGGTTTTGAGTTTCAGAATGCTTTCTTGCTTGCAAGGTCAGGCCCCCACACATTACATGATGAAGGGTAGAAAAAGGATATAGAAAAGCTCTGGCTGCCCCCCCTCCTTGTGGATGCTCACCAGGTAGTTTAGTTTGGATCCTCCTTCTGAGCCACCTTGCTTCCTTGTGCTCCTGGGTCTGAACAGGCTCTACGCCAGGTTCTCAAACTCCTTAGACCCAAGGCACCCATCAAAAAAAAAGGGTCACCTTATTTTTCACTCAACTACAAGAAAGCAAAGCAATTGTTGCAAAGAACTCAGAAAGAGTCACAACAGGTCAGAATAGTTTTCACACTAAGGATTCCTATTTGAAATCTTAGGTTTGCAAACATCATTCACAGGATAAAGCCAAACAGTGCTAACATTGTGTGACACCTTGCAGCACCTTTAAAAGGAACTCAAGGCCAGGGTCACAATCCATAGCAGGCTAGAAGGGAGCAGCAGCACTGAGGCAGTTTGCATATACCTGGTCCTGGTGCAGTTCCCCCCCCCCGACACACAGCTGGAAGTAGCACCCACAGAGCAAGAGTGCCAAGAAAACCACTGGCAACATGGGCACAACTACCACCTACCTGGTCCCAGCATGGTTACAGGGAAAGCCCCCCCATGGCTAAAAGCAATGTTAAATGGTCCCCCATGCCCAAAAGTAATGCTTAATATACTTATTTACAAAGTTAATATTAGAGAACTTGCAGACAGCAAGATTTTGAACTGTAATAGTGAAGGAAGCAAGACCTATTGAGAGTAAACAACCACATAGTAGCATCTCAGATGACATTCAGATTTAGTAAGGGTAAGTTAAGTTTTCTCCTTCTGCTGTGCACTAATCCATTCAGACCTGCAGAATTCCAAACTAGCCAGCCAAGAAAGAGAGACCTCCAAGATACTGTGGATAACTCAAATGGAAAAAAACCCACCAATTTTACTGCAGTTTAGAATAAACCAGAACATTTATTTGAAAGAATGGGAAAATAGTACTTACATTATGAAAAGTAACACCATATTCCATGGACTAGCACCATTTATGTGCAGAGATTAGCAGAACTAAGATAACATAGTAGTAAAACTGGCAGACTTGCACCATCTGGGGTTTCCTCATAAGAAACGCTGCTGCTTTCTGGCTCTATACTGTATATTTAACTCATTTCTTTCTTTAGGTCAGAAAGTAACCTGAATTAGCTGACCCCAAAGCCATACTTAGAGGCACTTATTTAACAGGGTTTTTGGAGGACACCGATAGTGCATTCTGCAGAGTGGATCATGGTGAAAAACTTTGTTACTTTGATTGTTTGGGCAAGTTAATCTGCTAATGCTGCCAGACAGATGTATTGCTAAATTTAGTTGTTAAGATTTCCAGAACTTCTCCATACTGACTTTAATACTTCCAAAACCCAATCTGTAGAGAAGTTTTGGATTTAGACAGGAAATTTAGTATATAAAAATGAATGGTATGCAGAAAAAAAGTCAATTGAGGCCTCTTATTTACTATCATAAGGGACAAATTGACAAATAGAGTGAAAAATAAAGAGCTACACATGAGAAAAAGTTGCTAAATGTATAATTAACTTACGATATTTCACTCCCTTGTGACTAAAAAGCAGAAATCTGGGTTTTCCATTTCCCATGGAAAAACAGCGAAAAGACACCGACTCCCTGCTGTTGCAGAGAGCTCTGCAGGCTGGTTGAGCTCCAGCCTGCAAGAGTTGTTTGCAAACAGGGCGGGAAACCCCAAACCTTGCCTGGAGGGAAGAGGGGGAAGGACAGGGCACAAGACTCAGTCAGCCACAGGTGGCTCAATTCAGCTTCACTCTTTGCTCCTGGAGCCTGAGGTAAGTATGGCTTACAGGAACTGGCCCTAGCCCTACCCAAGCAGGCAGCAGCAGTGGGGGAGTTGGCTCCACGCTGCTTCTGCTACAGCTGCAGGAAGCTGCAAATTTGGGTCCCTGGCCCCACAGCCCTGGCAGCTGGGGGCCCCCTCCAGCAGGGGGCTTTTAAAAAAAATTTTAATAATGGATTTTGTGGATTACGTGATTGTCAGAGAATTTTTTTTTTTTTTAAATCACAGAGAAAAAAAACCAGGATCCCTGCCAATAAGAATTACAAAAGGATAAAAGCCTGCCTTGTTTCAGAGCATGGATTAAACAACGATAGACAGTCTGAGATATGTGGAAAAAACTCTGACAGGACATCCCTTAGTTGTCTGTTGCAGGGTTCCATGCACCTTTCTAACTGGTTCTGGCCACTGCCAGAGTTGATACATAAATTTAACGAAGCATTAGTATGCTTATGCCCATGTCTTACTTAAGTAATCACGTACCACTTGCTCTCACCACATTCCCTCCCCCACACCAAAAAACATCTAATGTTTATAAATTGTTTAGACTTATTTCACCCATACACCGTCTAAAGGACAAAAAGATTTCCAATATGAATAGCAAGCCAAGGCAAAGATGAACTTGTCTAAGGTCCTATGGAAAGTCTGACAAGACTAGGAATCGACACTCAAACAATTTTTAGTCCAGAACCTTAGCCATTTTCATGATGAAACCAATTCTTGCATTTAGTATGGAAAATAATTATGCTTGCGAAGCACACAGAAAAAACCCTGGATGTCAAGACTCTGGATGTCTGTTCCTACAATTCAACCTGAGCACCTCTATAAACTACAACTAGAGAACCGAGTAAAGACACCAAAGAAAAACTATCAAGTGCTCCAATTAGATTACTTCCAGCATTGCAGAAACTCTGGAACAGGAGCTGAGGGATTGGCACTCTTGTTTAGATACCAATATCCAGAGTGTTCTTCCAGCTCCATTATTCTTTAGCACAACTATGAAAATTAACCCTTTTTCTGGTTATTTCCTCTGCACACTGGGAACTTCTCAAAAAAAGTTATCCCCAGACTTCAGATTTAGCATCAGGACTATGTAAAGTTAAAGTTGTTTTTGTTTTTATACAACCACTTATAATCATTCTATTGTCATATAAATTTAGCTTTTCAACTGACTTGCATCTATTTTACTTTTATCAAAATAAGAGTTTCTTTATAATATTTAGAATGTATGGATGCATGAGTGTAGAGTGACTGAAAAAGCAGTGTGTGTTGTGTATTCACAAACAAGTTACCATATAAAAAAAAAATGCTAAGAAAGGGCTCTGAAAGAGCAATTATCCGGTCTGTGCCAGGTGACAAATGAAGATAAGCAAAAGCAGCAAGGTTTATGACTCTGCTGTACTCCTTCAAGGGCCAAAGGTTACAGTAACCTCCTGTTTTGACAAGGGTGACGGTTGCAGAAACCAGAGCAAGAAAAATCCATCCCAAAAAGCCAACAAGGGTGTTTAATTGCCTCAATACAGCAGAAAAGGGGGGGGGGGGACACCAAACCCCACCCCCCCACACACAACTTCATAGCTCATAAACACCCTGAGCAAGGTCCATAGACCTGCATGGGAGAGTTATTATAAGAGGTGGTTGAGAACACAAGCTTTGGGTCTGTTTTGCACAACAATGGAGCATCAGTACAGGTCTGACAGAGGCCCAGCAACCTCCTGGGGTTCAGCTTAGCAGGCCAAGCTGACCGAAGCAACTGAAAGACTGGTAACATCTTAACAAGTGTGAGTGTGATTTTAAGGTTTTTCTTTTGCTCTCAATAAATGTGGTGTATTGCCTTGTCCCCTGATAAAGAACCTCCTTGTTTTTAAATATACTGTATGCCTAGTGCGTACAACTACAGTAAAACATGCATAGTAAAACGACTTACTGATACATTCTAGAATAATGCAACTCCTCAAGTTTTGAGGACAAGAGAAGCAAGGCTGGTTCAATGGGTAGGGAGTTAACCGAAACCTGGGTTCCATTCCCTGTCTAGCATCAAATGCAACTTCTCTAATCACTTGACCCCTGTACATAGAATCAAAGGGTGAAAGGGACCTCAAGGGTCACCTGGCTCAACCTCACAAATGCAGGATTCACTAATCCTAAACAATCTGTGGAGTGCTCCATTAATGAGATGATGTATAACAGCAACTCAGAGGCAGGAAAGTGCTATCAGGTTAGACATACTAAAGACTGCGGAGTACTCAAGTAATGTTTGAAGAAGGGAGGGTGGGGGAAGGTGTCACATGAGTGTCTTAATAAGTGAACACATACCTTAGCTAGAAGCAAGCATACATATTGTAAATACTTGATGTAATCTTAATTTAGATTAAAAGCTGAAAATAGTTGCTAAAAATGTTTCCCTTGATGACAAAGTTTGAGAGAGACAAGTAATTACCTGAAGTTCTTGAGTTTTGTGAGCTTGTTCTTGCTTAATACTGTTGGTCATACTTTCCTTCATCTCATCTAGTATAGAATAGAGACCATCAAATTCCTCATCCAGCTCAGCAATCACATTAGAAGAATTAGCCTGAGGAGAAGATTGTAATAGAGTTTCAGACTGAACTAAAAGATAAGCAGCACTGTAAATTTTCCCCCAATACACTTCACATGATTACTTGACATTTTTTCATGCCATCCCATCTTCCAAAAGCATTAAAAACCTAGTAGTTGGCTACAGTGATCCTTTTCCCAAAAAAAGGAGACTGAAGCATTTAGAGCACCGAGGACCCATATTTAGATATTTTGGCAGTGGTAGATATGGAAGTCTATAGCACTTGAATGCAACAATTGCTTATTCAATGTGACAAGCCCCTCATTAAGACTCTAGTACAGAAAAGGCTAGAGGCTCATAAAAGATAATGATTACCTAGTTCTTCCGACAAAATGGTTGTAGAACACTGCTATCATAAGTGGTTTTAAGGAACTAGCTAAGCTTCTGGATTTAGCTTGTTACAGACAATTTTGAACCAGAAGCACTTAGAGAGATAAAAAAAGGCAAGAGGAAAAAAAAATAAAGTTAGAGACAAAACTACTATACCACCCTAAGCCTGGTCTTATATTGAGAGGAACAGATATAAAAATCAGAAGGCTAGAAAAAGGAATCAATTTTGACATGTGTCTGTAGTTTACAAGGGGGGCAGGAAAGTAAGGAGACCAAAAAGTAAGATCAGATATTTATGATCAGATCAAGAAACAAAAAAAATGCCAGTACTAGTTACTAGAATACTCTTCTACTTTTAGAAGAACATGGGCGGACTTCAGTGAAACATCTATCCTGAATCCTAGTTTCTACACCACAACAGAAGCTTTAAGGTAAATTTCCCCAAACCTGAATTAAATCACAGTATTTTCTTCTCCCCCATAAAAAACTTTCAATCTTACAACTGGGAACTGACCTACCTTCAACTTAGAATATTGGAATCAAATCACAAAAACAAAGTATAACAGGTTTTATTTTATACTTTCAAGAATCAAAAGCAGTTTTTCATACCAAACTTTAAAAAAAAAAAAAATTAATAGAACTAATGCAAATTTAATTAGTCTGGGATCTCTCTCTCTCCAACAGCCAAATAATGTAAAGTTTGCCATTCAGTCATTTATAGATATACATACCTGAACACCTTTTAGAGTGTGGTTCAGTGTGTCAATGAAGTTCTGAATTTCATCGTTTTTGTTTGCCAGAGTGGAGATAATCCTTTGCAGGGCTTCCTAGGATTTAACACAACACACACACAAAAAAACCCAACAAATTCAATAAAAGTACTCAGATGTGTACAACAATATTGTACACCTTGCTACCCAGTCCACCCCAAATATGCACCACGTTAAAACCTTGCCTCTTTACCTCCTACTGCAGTAATAGAATGTAGGTATAACATGCATTAAATTTGATTCTGAGATGAAATTAGAATTGTGTCAAAATGCAAATCGGATCTGTTTTGTTAAAAACTAGAGAGACCAAGAGCAGGCAAAGACGGAGCTCCAAGACAAGCTACATCCAGTCAGAGTTTTTCCCATTGTTTTGGGAAGCTCTCTACAGTACACTACTGCTTTACATGCTTTGATTATGTATTTCTATAAATTTAAAAAAAAAAAAAATCTGGCTTAAACTTAAAAGGTTCCCATGCTTTCCAGTGTTCTGACTTTGCTTAAAAAAAAAAAAAAGACTTCCATTTCTTCCTGGTCCCTACCTGAATTTAGGGACCAGGAATTTAAGTCCCAGGCTGTCTAAAAATTCTAAACATGGTGACAATAAATAAAATTTCATAGAGGGGGAGAGGCAGGCGCAGGGAGAGGCACCACAGGTAGACTGGCCAGGCTCTTGTGAAGGTGGCAGCTGGAGGACAGGGGGAGCTGGGGAGGGGAGCAGGGGCTGCCCCAGAGCTCTACAGGCTTGGGCTACAGCTGGGCCCCCAGCAGCAAGGTGGAGCCTGGCCTAACCCACACAGCTCTGTGGGATAGGGCACAGCCACCCTGCCCACAAGAGAATGCCACCTGGCAGGGGCAGAATGCCAGGCTTGGGGGGCTCCCAGCTCAGCCTCCATGCACAACAGGTACAGCATGAGTGGGGTGGAGTCCTCCAGGCTACAGCAGGAGTCCCCAGTGCTCTGGCAACAGCTGCACAATTGCCTCTGCTAGCCTGGCCCATCCGGTCCCAAGCAGCACATGGCTCAGCCACCTCTTCTCCTCACTAATGCCAACTCAGCCTGGCCCGCTGCACTCCGTGCAGTATGCAGGAAAGCAGCTACTGCACAGGCTTTGTCGCATGCTGCTCCGGACGGCATAGGCCCAGCCGGGTCAGCACCGGCAAAGAAGCAGCAGCTGAGCCATGTGCTGCATCCTTGCATGCTGCTCAGCACAGGTTCAGCCATGGCTTTGCCTCCCTAGTGCCAGCCTGACCCATCCCGAGCAATGCGGGGAAGCAGCACACAGCTCAGCTGACTCAGCCACTGCTTCACATCTGTGCCGGCCCAGCTGAGCAGCATGCAGCAAAGCTGGCCCAGCTGCTGCATTCTGAGCACCATGCAGGGAAGCAACAGGCATGGCCTAGTCAGCACCAGCGAGAAGTGGCAGCTGATCCACGTGCCGCTCCGGATCAGCCAGGACAGGTTGGCAGAGCTAAGTGGAAGCCACAGCTTTGCCATGTGCATCTCAGGCTGGTCCAGGCCCGCACCAGGGAGGGGAAGCTGTGGCTGAGCAAGTCCCAAGTGGCACACAGCTCAGCTGCCACTTCTCTTTGCTGGTGCCAACCTGATCATGCCCATCCTGACCCAAGTGGCACACAGCAAAGCCAGCCCAGCCACTGCTTTCCCATGTGCCACTCAGGACAGCCTGGGCCTAAGCCAGGAGGGCACCAACAAGGAGAAGTGGTGGCTGAGCTGCGTGCCTCTTGGGACCATCCAGCAGAGGTAAAAGAAGGCTGGACTGAGCTGCGTACCACTCTGACTGGGCCACGCTGGTCCTGAGCAGCACTCGGCTCAGTTGACAGAGCCTCCTCTTCTCCTTGCCCATGCTGACCGGGCCTGTCCCATCCGAGCAGCATGCAGGGAAGCCAGCCCAGCCACTGCTTTGCTGCATGGGAGGAGACTGGCCTGGTTGGGTCAGCACCACTGAGGAGAAGCAGCTGAGTGGCCCACAGCCCTTGCTGCTCCCCCCCTCCCCTGCTTCCAGCCTAGCCTGGGAAGCACCACAGGGCTCCCAGCCACTGTGCTCTTCTAGCAATTTCCACCCCCCACCCCAATCCAGTCTTGCCTTACTCTCCACTCGGACGAAGGGGAAGGTTGGGAGGAAGCAGGGTCATGAGGCCAAAGGCCAGAAGCTATACAGACTTCTGGTTTGGGGTGAAGGGGCAGGGGAAGGAGGCTGGGGGCGGGGCCTCGCTGCCCAGCCACAAGCTCCTGCTGGGTTCTGCTGCTGCTGGCTGCCTCTTATTCCCCCCACCCCACCCCCCAGCCCCATGGGTTGGCGGGCTGAATCCAGCCCGCAAGCTGTATTTTGCCCACCCCTGCCTTAAGCCGTCTGTCTGTCAAGCTCCAAGCCAACTGGGCATGTGCCACCAAGAGGGTGCATACCAATTGGCTGCAGGGGGGCCAGACAGAGGGGGCGAGGGAGCCACCATGCCAGCCCCCCCCACCCACCCCCAACAGCTGGCAGGGAAGAGAAGCCGGAGGTTCCTGGTGGCAGCAACCCCCACCCCCAATCACCAAGCCCTGACAACAACCAGCAGCACGGGGAGACAGGAAAGGGAGGATGTTGCCTGCTGCTAGTTGTCAGCAGCTGCCACCGCATGCAGGATCCCCTCCCACCTGTTCCTGTGAGCTGGTAGTGACATGGGGTAAAGTCCCCCCTACTGGTGGAGGGAGGGGGTGTACACAGGGCCACAGGCAGAACAGCAGCACTACAGGGCGCTGCATGGTGGCACTCCTTTTCCCTTCCCCGCCGGTCATTCCAGGACAGGCAATTTGCTTGTTGTTTTATAAAAATCATGAGATGGTTATACAAACCAAATAATGTTATTTAGTGGAATCTGGATAACAGATAAGAAATGAAGCTGCTAATCAATCTGTGCTGTCCATGGCAATTGAACATCTGACATTTCAACATCTTTCACAGATTCATAGATGTTAGGGGCTGGAAGGAACTTGACAAGATCATCAGGTCCAGTCCCCCTGCACTTGGGTAGGAAAGACTGCTGGGGTCAGATTACCCTGGACACTTGAACTGTAAAGACATGTCTTCAGATTGGACATGAGAAAAAGTTTTCTAGCAGTGTGTGTCCATGGTTCCTTATCTTCCCCTGGGCTGCCTTGTTGAACAAATGCTCCCCCAGGCCCTGATGTAGCCCTTATATACTTATATACTGCCACCACGTCCCCTCCAAGTCTTCTCTTCTCCAGGCTTAACAGTCCCATGTCTTTCAGCCTCTCCTCATATGGCCGGCTCTCCAGCCCTCTAATACACCAATGGCCCTCCTTTGGTATCTCTCAAGTTTCCCCACATCCTTCTTGAAGTAGAGTACTTCAGTACTCCAGCTACAGTCTTACCAAAGCCAAATCAATCTGTTTATAGTAATTTTATAAAATTGACTAACAACAGTTTTAAAAATCACTTCATTACCTTACAGGTGAGGGCCAACTCCCTCAAAAGTCCTAATCTGAGAATTATTAGAATTAGGGATGCACTGATAGAGGTTTTTTGGGCTGATACCAATTCAATTTCCGATACATAGCCCGGCAGCTTGAAGAGCAGTGTCCGGTTGGTAAGTCCGTTGTGGTGGAAGGGGTATGAGGCAGGGTGCAAATCAAGACCCCTGTGGTGAGGGAGGGACTGGGGCAGGGGCTGGGGCACATGCTGCCCGACCAGAGTGGGGTGTAGGACAGAGCCACAAGTTGTCCAGAGGGCACAGCCCAACCTGAACCAGCCCTGGGGCCAGCATGCAGCACATGCCCCAGGACCCCCACCCTCAGCCACATGTAATGCCCACAGTTCCATCCCACGCAAATACAAAGCTACCTACAGATACTTTGCTCATCTTTATTTCTGAACTCACTAGAGGCAAATGCTATTATGAAGGTATACCTAAATTTAAGATGTACCAGGATCCACTGTTTCCTTAATATTTCTTTCACAAAGGGTTTCTACAGTTTTGTCTAAAATGGGAGTGCCCTCATTGCCTAGTTACACAAGTGCATTATACCCAACTTTGTTCAAAATATTGTTTTCAGTTATTTCTTCAGACTGTTTATTCTGTCCAGCTGTTTTCCCATTCATTACTGACCAGCAGCAATTGTGCTTGTGTTTCCAGATGGCTCACAGTTAAGCTTGAGATCCTATAAGCATAACTGTCAATTATAACAAGGTAGACAAGCCATAATCCTATTCTGACTTGGTTTTAATCAAACCCTGTTTGGCTCCAAGTAAAACCCTGTAGGTAAAAAATATTTTAGAGCTATGTACAATAAGGTCTGTCTGGGGCATGTCTATTTCTGACTGAAAAGTAGAAGGCTTTTTATAGCCACTCCTAAAATTCAAATAAGTGTAACAGCCAGTATTATTTTCGACTTGCAAGCTAGTTATGTGTTCCTTCATAAACAAAGGAAATTATGCCACCAATTATAACTGATTGTTCCTGTAACTTGAACTTTATCTAAGAGCCCATCAGAAAAAGTACATAAATGTTTTAAAAGCCTAAAGTTATTTTCTTCAAGCAGGAAGTTTCGTGCTAAATTTAACCTTACTCATATTTCCTATACAATGGTAAGAGAAAGTAGGCCAGAAAAATTCAACAGCAACAAAAAAAGAATTTTTGCCTAGCAGATTCCAGGGCCTAAATCATTTTAACAGAAATTAAGTTCTTGTAAAATATTTTCCAAGCAAAGCATCTTCCAACTGAGTAGTGAAATACAAGATGGAAGGTGGTATATTTCCATCTCCATTGGTTCCTCCTCTGCTGTCTACAGTTTCAACTCAGACTGTATAGAGGACATTTACACTGGATTTACTCTGTAAGAGAGAGTGACCCAAGGAGCGATGAAGACTGAGGAAATTTCCTGTGGTGGGGACATCGCTATTTAAACAGAGGGTTGCAGTGTTGTTTATGAGGTACTTTCTCAAATCCCTCTGGTTATGCTCCTTCAGTTCTGCAATTTCTCTGGCCAGTAGGCCTAGTCTCAATTAGTACAAGATCCAAGACAAGGTTTAGACAGGTTTTCCATCTAGTCTAACTGGGAAAATAAGTTGCAATTAAAATTTGAGAACCACATTTACTACTACTGAATAATATACTGATGCTCCTGAGTTTCAAGTCAAGTCAATATGAATTATTTTATGCAACTCAGATTTCATATATAATGTATACAATAGCAGACATGTCAAGACTTCCCTATGACTTAACATGTTAAAGGTCCATAGCCTACTACTGCTTTCTACACTGTGGAGTAGTATTACTAAGTTCTACAGAAAACACAAAACATACCAACAATAGTTGTTTTAACATCAAGGTAAACAACGTAGTTTTAGTTTTAAAATACACCTGGCCGAGTTAAACTCTTCATCTATACTAACATTTTTAGCATGCATTTGTTAACGTTCAAAGCGCTCCTTTTCACCTAATGCCAAAATTGTTCAAGTGTCATGTACTCTTTCCTCTAAGGATCATGTGGCACGTAACAAGAGAATAAAGTTAAATGTTCCATAAGCCACCATGAGGCTTCCATGTTTTCCAAGTCACATTTCTCCAAGATTTTCAAACCTGAAGTATGCTTATAGCTTGCCCTGGAAAAAAGGCTTACTGCCTGGACGCTGGCAGCATATACTGTACGCTCTTTTTAGAAAAAAAAGCTTCAAGCCGCTGTCCCCTTCCAAACACTAAGGGGAACAAAACAATCTAGTTCAAGTTGGCAGACAGCTGTGATATTTCTGTGACTGTCCACAGCTTTGCCAAACTGCAGCAGAGGGAAACTGCCACCACACGGGTCATTTTTAGCAAGCCTAAATCCTGCAGACACTGAAAGGCTATCCTGGAAGACTGATCAGCAGACAAAGATGCAGAAAAGAACCACGGAGTTAAGTGGAGGCTAGATGAAAAGATCAGAAACTACTGCTTGGTATTAGCAAAAGCTGGCCACTGATGTTTACTAATGACACCTGGTACAAACCTGGCTAAGAACCACTGCCCCAAGGGACACACAGGGTTGGACTGGGGGAAGAGGGGGGTTCAGTAATGCAGATGCTCCCCCAACTCCTGCTCCCCCCAAACTGTAGCTAAAACCTTAACCCAGGTGCAGAAGCGACTGACAGGAGAGCACAGGAGGCTCTGTCAAGACACACAAAACAGCCAGATGTTGTTGGACGACTCCGCAGAAAAGACAAGCAGGTCTAGGGACAGGGCAGCAGAACTAGCGACCAGCACCTTCTACCTATCTCCTGCACGGTGTATTGTGCTGGTGAACACTTCACGTGGGACCGAGCAAGCCAGCGGGCACGTCTGATTCTAGACTGAGTAACACAGGCGAGTCCCCGGCAAAGCATCCCGTTCCCCTCCAAAGGGAGGGAACCGCGGGCTGGGCTGGGCTGGGCCGCGCCCCCTCGACAGGGCCCGGATGCCCAGCACTGCGGCCCGGGCCGGGGCCGGGCACGGAGCAGCGGCCCCGGGACCCCTGCAGCGCCCATGAGCAGCGGGCGGGAGGGAGGGTGACTCACTTTCTGCGCGTCCATGGCGGTCAGCTCCCGGGCCACACGCAGCCAGAATGCAGCCTCCACCGCCGCGCCGCTTATGGTGCCCCCCAGCACCCCCCCCGCGCCGTTCGGGGCGCATGCGCTGCCGCAGTCACTCACCGCGAGCCGCCCTATCCCGGGCGAAGGGCTCCGCGCCGGGCCCCGCCCCGCCCCGTCCCGTCACTCACCGCGAGCCGCCCTATCCCGAGCAAGGGGATGCGGCCCCACCCCCGCCCCATCACCCACTGCGAGCCGCAGTATCCCGGGCTAGTAGCTCCGCCCCCCTCCCAGGCCGGGACAGACTCGCGCTCCTGGTTGCGTTTCTGCGCTGGGTCCCGCGGGGGCGCCTGCTGGCTTGCCTGGGCGGGCTGTGGTAGGCGGGGCGAGGCTGCTCGTGAGTCCCTGCAGGTTGTTTGAGTCCCGGCCTCAGAAAGTAACATCTCTCCTTGGTCAATTGGGCCCGCACCATGGGCGTTGTGCAGAGCCACAACCACTTTTTAGGATCATCGGTGCCTATTATACCTAATGATTTCCTAGGCCTGGCAGCAGAGGGAGACTGCCACCACATAAGTCATTTTCAGCAAAGCTAAATCCGGTGGACACTGAAATTCACAAGTCTTGTCAGGGAGCTTGGCCAAAGTGTTGGGGGTGCCCTTGTCTCTTCAGTGCAAAAGTGATGTTGTTTGTAGCCACGATAGCCCAGAAATCATGCAAGAGGCAAGGAATCCTAGGGAGATCCCTTTTACTGGACCAACTATGTAGTTGAGATAAAGTAAGACAAACTTTTGAATGCAAGATATTCCCCATGTCTTATGTTCAAAAGCCGGTCTAACTTTATCGCAACTATATAGTTGGTCAAATAAAAGATATCATCCTAAGAACGCCTTGCTTCTACAGTGCATTGTAGCCCCCTCCTTGCACATTTCCCAACCTGCTTTTTTGTTTAAATCCGATGCTTTTTGACTGGTGTAACAGAGATGGTAGAGTGGGTGTTCTTGCAGCCCGTCTTGGCTGAATGGTTGCCCACAAACCCGAGGGGCTGATCTGAAAGAGCCCTTCCTGTTCTGTGTCTCTTTGTCCCAAAAGCCAGCCCCTCCACAACTGCCCACCTGGTGACCTTCCTGTGACTCCCAACTCCAAGAGCTCCCTAAAACAGAGTCAAGCTCATCAAAAGCATAGGATTGGCTTAAATCATGACATTCCTCTTTTTTTCTTAACCACTTCTTGGGGAATGTTTTTCCTTCTCACTTCAAAGCCTTTATTTACAGTCCAGCTGTTTCTTGCTTTCAGGCTTTTCTCTGCAACCATAATGGCCACAAACCTAAGTTTAAAGTTGGATTATTTGACTGAAAGCTTGGATTCCCATGTGATCACTTGGATGTAGGTGCTGGGACTTTAAGAAAAGTACCAACTATCATGAGACTTGCATTGAAATCTTCAAATGACAACGCTTCAGGTGCCTTCATTTTTGGGTGCCGACCAAGACCTCCTTATTTTCAGAGAGTAGGTACCCAGCACTCCTTGAAAATCAGACCCTTTTAAAGTATCACCAGTTGTGTACCCAAAGCCTGAGCCTGTCATGGATTTCCAAGTACTGTCAGCATCCAATAATCCAAGTCCTGGCTACAACTGTAAAAGTCAGCATATTTCTGAACATTTCAGATCAGTGGCACTTATTTCTGCCTCATAGCATTTAGCTGGTACTAGCTTCCTCAGGTTTTCACCCAACCTTGCGCTTTGTCTTATACAGCTTATAGAAGCATACACTATGAGCAAAAGTCCCAATGCAAAAAGCAGATATTTTCCCCTACATCTGAATTTATATTAATTTACTATTCTTACAGATGTATGGCAGTTGTGCAGCATTTCAGAGCCCGTTGACCTATAAAAAACAGTGGGCAGTGGACATGTTTACATGTGCATTAATAGGTAGGTACTGCACATTAAGTTTAGTGCCTGTAATAAGAGGTACTAACTGAATGGGCAGTAATTGGCACAACTGAGCAGTAGCACCGCTGCATGCCTTTTTAGTGACGCTAATGCACAATAGACTAATTCTAGTATGGCTTTTGTCGTGATGCACTAACGTGCAGTAGAATTAGTCTACTGAGCATTTAGATGTATAGATGTGTAGATGCACCCAGTGTGTCCTGTACAACATGAAATGAGCATTAAATCTTTATACCAAAATAGTTTTCAGATACATAGCCTTAAAAATATTCACAGAATTTTGAAGTTTGCCTTCAGTTGTGTGGCATTTGATCTTTACTGTAATAAAAAACTAAATACTCATACTTGGTTGCAAAGTGACAGAAAAGAAAATTATTTTAATAGGGCAACTCTCCAGATCCACCTCAACTGCTGCAACATCACCACCTAATGGTAAAAGGAGTATACTAATATTATAAGTCTTATTTGAGTCTCATTTTTTTTATAAACTGAGGACTAACACTGGAGTTGTATGGAGCAGGAGTGACCTGCTAGAAAGTTCTTAATTTTGAAAGAGGGGATGTGGAAAGACAAAATGGAAATTCAGCTAATTAAAACCCAATTTTTTTCCTGAGAATTATTGAGTTCCTTAAAATTTTGTGAGCTTCTCTCATTCCTGAGAGCCAACCAGGCACTCAGAAGAAACTTTATAAAACTGGCTAATAAGGCAGTGGAATTTCATGAGGCAAAGATCCATGCCTTTTGGCTATTAGTGTTATTTGCATTTATCTCTCTGTCTTAGAACAGTGAAAGTATGGCTTCATTGTGTTAAGACCTGTGTAAATGCATCATCAGAGATGCCTCAAGGCTGGCAATGATGAATCGGGTGCACAGAGGTGAAATTACTTGCCCAAGGTCATGCCTGATGATATGGTCAGAGCCACATATAGAACTGAGCTCTTCGGAGCTCTAGCCAAGTTCCTCTAACACTGGGTGATATTACCTATCACAGGCTGGCTTACAGTCAGGGCTGTCTCTAGTAGGGTGCAAATCGGGTGACCACCCTGGGCCCCATGCTTTGGGGGGCCCCTCAGACAGTGCTGTAGAGGCCCCACGCAGCTGCCACGTGCCTCCAGCTCTGTGCTCTGACTGCTCACCACCCCCAGCCCCGCACAGGCTGATATGTCCTGGGTCCCATACGCTCCTAGGGACAGCTCTGGTTACAGTTTGGCTGTATTATAGTTTGATGTATTTCTGTTCTGTGCCCCTGAGGTCTAGTTATTTTCCATAGCATATGCACATGCACACACATGTGCACACACAGAGGGATATCTGCTTTGACTGTATATGAAACAAGACTATTTGTATAAGGAAATTGGCAGTGAGAGACGTCATTCATTATTTGTCCATCCAAAAGCAGTAATTGCACATGCAAATTAAATATATGACCCTTCATGTCTTTTTGGCAGATCATTCCCTTTCTGTTCAGGTAACCCATTTCTTGGTTTAAGCTTTGCAGAGAAAAAAAGCTCAACATCTAGCTCTTGAAAACCCTTGGACTGTGAAATTATGTATATATATTTACTAGCCAATTGCCCATCAAGAATGACCAGGGAGAGTGGGGCAGGGGCTGAGTTGGAGTGCTATTACCTAATGCCCCATGCTGCCACTGTTCTGCCTCTTGCAGGGAACGGGATGGGGGAGCCAAGGCCAACATACCCCTGTCCAGTCCCTGGTGCCATTTGCAGGGAGCGGGGTGGAGAAGGTGGCTTCAGAGTCATGGCGATGCTCCCCCATGCTTGGAGCACTCTGAGTGGCTGTTCCATCAGCCAATCAGAGTGCAAATAAAGCATTACAGACGTAGGCTTTCAGAATATTAGAATGTTTATTTTTATGAGTGCCTGGCTTATACTGTTTTTTCCCGTTTTTGTGCATTTTTGATAATGTATGTCTCCTTTGAATTAAACAAGGAGAGAAGGAGTATCTTTACACCTAAGGAAGTTTGATCACAACATGATTTGAGTGCTGAGTTCCAGAAAACCTCTCCGCTGGATTACAGTGTCTTGGCTTCTTTTATTGCAAGAGTGGCACTGAACAGACAATACTCTCATTCAAAACACTGCAAATTGTTTGACTGCGGAATGTGGATGTTCTGCCCATAAAGAGTGTAATTGTCACAAATACACTACCAACAAATGAAATAGTTTGTGCTCTTTGGAGGCAGCCCATAATATAAGAGACAACAGCCATTTTTATTTCTCTTGCATACGCACTTTCTGCATTCCTGGCTGCATTCTGGTAACCTAAATCTCAGTCTTTCTTTTCTACAGAAATGTTAACATGCCACTGATAGGAAATAGCACTATTATGGATTTCCCATTGTGTAGCAGTGGGCCCAGGCTGCATAGCTCTACCACTTTTCCATGGAAACCAAATAAATCCTGGCTTGACAAAATGCAGAAATGTCTTGAAGACTCCAAGACCAGCTCATCAGCTGGTGCAAACCAGCACAGCTCCACTTAAGTCAGTTTATGCTGATTTGCATCAGCATGGTTGAACAATGAGCACTGACGGTGATTTAGAACCCAGTACCTAAGATTTTGAACCAAGTGACTAGAACCGTTGTCCCCTGTACAGCTATATATACAGCACTGCAGCTATACACACTCTTACAGTTTATGTCAGTGATTCTCAACCAGGGTGACACAAGATCCTTTTAAGGGTTCCGTACAATATTAACACTGTTACCTATGTAAATGCCTCTACATGATTCACAAGGTAAACCCAGAGTTTTCAAATAGAAATCGAGAGTGTCAAAAAAAACCCCCAAAACATCCTGACCTGTGGTGGTCTGAGTTGCTTACAACAGAAGAATTGCTCTATTATTTTTCCCCCCCAAGTCAAAAAATGAGTGAAAGTCAAGAGCTAGCAGTTTCCAAGGGATGCTCTGGGTCTAACAAGGAGTACCTTGTATTTAAAAAAGGTTGAGGGCCACTTCATATCTGCCTGAAGCTAGTATGCTGATGCTTCAATCAGAATTAGGGTGATATTTTATCTCAATTATAATCTCCTTTTAGAAAAGGACTTTTAAACTGCAAGTCCATGATATATTTCTGCACGAAAAAAACATGACAAAGCAATAGTTCGCAATTATAATAAAAACAGATACTAGTCGTAGTTCATTCATCTCTGTAGAGTTTTTCAAAGGGCATTATGATTTTGTATGTCCTTAGTGCCAGTAATCGCTGACAAGAATTGTCAATGCCCTTTAATCCCAAATAGTTTGAAACAGAGTATTTACAATCTGCTTCTTGCTGGGGCTGGAGAGCAGTACAAAGCCAAAATATAGGGAGTCCTGCAAGACACTGCTAATCTTAGACTAAACCTTATGTTGCCCTATTTGTTTTCAGTTAGTGAAGCCAAACCTCAGGAAAAGGGTGAATATGGAATGCCAAAGAGTGAATGAAAGCTTGCTGAAGGCAGAGGGAGTCTTAACTGATTTCATTGGGCTTTGGAGCTGTCCATAACTTGAATGTTCTGGATATATTTAGCCACAAATTATCACCAGTATATGGCTTCTCTCTTTAAACTGATGCTGTAACAAAGACTCCTTCTTGGGAAATAACTGTGTGCTTGTATGTGGGGGTGTAAACTTTTTCAGAGGAGTTGCATCAGTGGCGACATGTAGGGGGTTCACGTACACCCCCTGAGAGCACTGGTGCACCCTCTGACAGACAGATAGACAGACAGCTGGGCAGGGGGGGCAGGTGAGAGCGCTGGTGCCCCCCCTGAAAGCTGGCTGGGGAGTGGGGGCACAAAGAGAAGCAATCCCCGCCATCCCCCCACAGCTGATTGCGCCCACCCAGAAGCACCAGCAGCATGCCACTGCCACTTCCAGGTCAGTGTGATCGGTCACAGGAAACCCTCCCGCCCTCCGGCTGCTGACAGGCCGCTGTGGGGGCAAGTCCCCTCCTTGACCCAGGAGGCACCAGGTGCCCATGCCTAACATATAAGTAATTGATGAGAAAACTTCTCTGTCAAATTTCCAATTCTTTTTCATGGTAGCAGATCCTAAAAAGAATAAAGGGTAAAGATAAAAGGCTTCTACCAATTCTTTACTGTTCTTAAAAAAAGCAGTAAGGATACATTCGTGATCAGATTTTTAAAAAGCTGCATTTTCATTTTTTTTCTTTTTTTTTGCAAAAGTGTGCTTTCGGTGTTGGAAGTAGTTTGAAAAATCTCTACATTAGCCCCTAGAAATTATTGTAGAAAGTTTCAAAGTTGAAGAAGATGAAATGAGGAATCTGGGAAAGGTAAACACCCACAGGCACCAAAAGAAAAAGATCAACATTTGTTTAGAGTGATGTTTTCAGGTGGGTCTGGGTTCAGGTAATTTAAATTAACATACAGGACCAGGAAGTAGGCTGCAATTTTGAAATATTTCAACATCAGGGCAATTTCCTAACACACCTTAATACTTCTCTACTTTCATGTGACATCATCCCAATAAGTAGCCCTATCAGATCTCCAAGGGTAGGGCCAGGCTCAGTACTGCTGCATGGATGGAATCATCCCCTAAGGCCTGAAATTCAGAGTTCTTACAGTACTGAGATGCAGCACCTGACAAGAGACAATCTTGTGATGGGGTCAAAGCAAGGTTCATTGGAATAATTATGAGAGCAGAGTAGTTGAGCTCCTATGCTGTGAGAGCAGCTAAAGCTGATAGGGAACTGGCAAAGACAGAAAAGTACGAAGAAGCAGTTTACTATACTGGAATTGATAGGTTGTTTCTCTGTACACAATGTGGTGGCTTGTTCGTGGGATAGACGGAGAGAGTGGGATCCCTTGCTGGTCAGTAATACTATCCAGAAATAGCGAGCAGTAATCAGAAGAGGGAAAAACCACATGTGAGTGAGAAAAAGGATATAAATGCAGAATTGTATTGAAATAGCCACACAGCTTCAGTTCTTCCCTATTGTTCTTCTATGAATGTTTAACTGAGTATCTCGTTCCAGTCTCTTTTTAGCAAACGTTAGTCAGTGCATGAGGCCGCAGCTGGAGTACTGCGTCCAGTTTTGGGCTCCACAATTCAAAAAGGATGTGGAGAAGCTTGAGAGAGTCCAGAGGAGAGCCACGCGCATGATCAGAGGTCAGGAAAACAGATCTTACGATGACAGGCTGAGAGCCATGGGACTCTTTAGCCTGGAAAAGCGCAGGCTCGGGGTGATCTGATGGCCACCTATAAGTTTATCAGGGGTGACCACCAGGATCTGGGGGAACGTCTGTTCACCAGAGCGCCCCAAGGGATGAAGAGGTCAAATGGTCACAAACTCCTGCAAGACCGTTTCAGGCTGGACATAAGGAAGAATTTCTTTACTGTCCGAGCCCTCAAGGTCTGGAACAGTCTGCCAGCGGAGGTGGTTCAAGCGCCTACATTGAACACCTTCAAGAGTAAATTGGATGCTTATCTTGCTGGGATCCTATGACCCCAGCTGACTTCCTGCCCTTTGGGCAGGGGGCTGGACTCGATGATCTCCCGAGGTCCCTTCCAGCCCTAATGTCTATGAAATCTATGAAAATGAAATACCAACCTTTCAAGAGTATCCTCCCAGATGTGCTACAATACAACAACAACAAAAACTGAGTTAAGATAATTGTAGTTGCTTTGGTCCTAATCTGCATACAGACAGGGTCTTATTGATTAAGGGCAATTTTTGTTGTTTCTCTTCCTTTAAACAGAAGGAAAAAGAGTGTTGGAAGTAACCTGCCCATCCATGGAAATCTATATCAATGGAGAAGTGGAATTACATGAGGGTCTGGTTGTTCAAGTGCTACCTTACTAAGCGAGGAGCACCACAAAGACTGGCAGAGAACTGAGTTCCCTAGAGCGGTTTTAACACAAGTAGTTTGACCCATGCAGGCAAAGCTGACTAGCATCACAAAACCATCAAGTGCTAACGATAAGCATGAGCAATGTATGATCTAAGTGTAACCCTGGTCAGTAGCACAGAGGGTCAGGTTTACATTTCAGGGTACCAAATGAATTGTACCAGTGGCTCAAGCCCCTACCCAGAAATACAGAAATAATAAATTTGGTGCAGTGTCCCATATAAACAAAACCCTCTCTTTGCAAGCAGTATAAACACAAAACCCCCAAATTATTACAGAAAATAAAGACAAAGAACCAAAAGAAAACACTAAAAATATATTTTAAAACATGATTAACTGCAAGGCAAAGTCTATAGGTGGCACCCTCTTGGGGAGGCTTTACCCATGCCCAGGCAGTCTGGGACTTAGAGCTCCCCAAGGGGTAGTTTCAGGGGCCTGTACCGCTATATCTGCCCTTCAGCAATAGGACTCTCTGGTGCAAAGAACCTTCAAAACAAACAAAGGGTGAAAGCCAGGCCTACCCTCTGGGCCTGGGCTGCAGGTAGCCTGGGTCTCACAGCTCCACTGGGAGTAGAAGGTTGCAAACCTCAATCTTGGCCCAAAACTAGCAGTATTAGAAGCTCCCAGGTTTCACCCCTGTTTAGAACTGCTAGGCCTAATTCCTGGCCAGCCAACCCAAGGAATCGTACCCTCCTCCCTGGTATTAATCCCTTAAAACCTTAGAAAAGGGGGAAGGAAAGGAAGAGAGAGGAGTTCCCAGACATTGGACAATTCTCCCCCTCTCTCCTCTTTTGCTATCTACAGATTCCTTCTCCCCTTGGAGGAGACCTTGCTCTTCAGTAGCCCCTAGCAGCTTCTCCTTCTCCCCAAACCAGCCTAGCTCACCTTATATCCCTCCACATGACATCCCCTTGGCCCTGTGCAGTCAGGAAGTGCCACAATTCAGTCTCTCTTAACCAGTCTCCCTGAAGAGTCTTTGCTCCCCTTGGCCAATCTGCCCAAAGGATTTTATGCATCTGGCCCAGATACAAAGCCGTAGCTTTCCATGAGCAGAGCACATGGTCAGAACAACAGGGGCCATCTTACCCACATGGCCAAAACGTATGTTTTTTCCCCAGCAACAGTCCAGAGGAGAAAATGAAAGGGTGGGGGGCACAAAAAAATTCAGAAAAAAACACAATATACAGCAACCAAAGACACACATTCTGCCATACACAGCACAAGTGTGTGTGAGTGAGTGCCATACACAGCACAAGTGTGTGTTGGAGCCCAGGGGTGGCCATGTTCCCCCCTGGTGGCTCCATGACTGTGCCCTGCTCCACCTCTAGGGCACTTTCCTGGCCTCTCCTGCCATGCCTTGATAGTATTATGATAAATAGGAAGGCTGCCCAAGGACCTTTGCATGGCCCCAGTCTGACTGAACCCCCTTGCTAGGGTTCCCTGGCACGCTACCAGTCATTTATAGTCTCAGGCCCCTCACTAGGCCTCTGTAACCCCAGACCCCTCGCTGAGCCTCTATAGTCAACTGTGCCTGGTAGGGCATGGCTACAAATTCTTCCCTACACCATGCCCCATGCCTCATAGGTTGTACTGTAATGTTCCCCCTGTTGGGGTTTTGGCCTCCTCAGCCTCTATCCCTTTAATTTTAATCTTTACTCTTACTAGGCCTTCTAGCCTGGGCCTACTGTATTGGACCCAGCTCTGAGGCACTAGCGCTCATTTGTCATTTCCGCTCTCTGAGTCCCTGGCCCTATGTGGCTGCCCCCTTGCACTACACCCACCCAATACTCACTAGAGTCTTAAGCCTGCCCTTGGCAGAGCTCAAAACTATCAAGTGTCCCACAGGCACTAATGGAACCTCTGTAACCTCCCCATACAGTCCCTAAAAGCAGCCCTCTACCCCTTTCAGAGGGTAAACCTTCCTTTACCCTAGGACTGGCATACCTCCCCACTTAGCTCCTGTGAGCTCCCTGAGTCTCAGTGCTCCCATAGACAGCAAAGCAATCAGACCAGAGTCCCTGGGTGTCTCTCCTGGGCAGCAGCTTCTAACCCTGCAGCTAGCAAAGCTAGCATGGCTTACCAGCCCAAGCCCCAGGCTTATGTAGTCCCAGGGCTCTGCCCCTTCCCAGTCAGGGGACTGCCTGGGCTGGTTGCAGGTGCCTGTTAATTGTCTCATTTGCTTGTTGCACAGGCAGCCTGGTGCCTCGCCTGCAGAGCATCTTGGCTAGGCTGCTTCTTCTCTTAAAGGAATAGAGAGCCCCCAGGCTCTCTGTTACAGTGTTACATATGTTATTCCCAGGTATCCTATAGTGAAAAGAGAGTGAAGGAAGTCTGAAGTTGTAGAATAGGCTTTTGATTTGCCTTAGGAGACTACTTCCCCCTAGCAGGATACCTAACAAAAATCAGGGTGAGTATGGGGCTTTCTCAGGCAATGCACAAAGCTACTGAGGGAAACTTGAGTGATCTGAGAGTTTGTTGCAGTACAGCTCACACAGCGTTAGGTTTTTCCTCTGTCATGACTAGAAAACACTTGATAATGGTTTAGCAGTGACTTTGCTGGTTGTTATGCAAAGCACAACTCTTTCACAAGTATGCCGTCTTCCATTTTTCTCTGTTTTATTTTCCTGTTGTCTCTCCTTGCATGCTAAGGGTATAAGATCTTTGTCCAATGCTGCACCCTACCTACACAACATGGACAATTAAGATGTGTGCCCCGAAGAATCAAAAATGAGGGATAGAAAAGCTTAACGTGCTGTGGAATCAATTGCCATGAACATTGGTGCACTGAAGGAAATATACTTCTACATCCTGTTTGCCACCAGACAACTTTGAGGTAAAAAGACTTTTTCAATTTTTCTCTGTGCCTAACCTGGACAAAATGAACTATTCCAAACAGGAGACTTTACTGCACCTTCAGCTTTCCTGTGAAATATGAATACTTATTTCTACATTGGAAAACTTCAAATCTCTGCTCTCTCCTTTGTCTGATGAAGGGTGCCTGAAAGCTTGCAAATAAATAAAATAATTTGTTTGCAAATATCTAGTTAGTCTAATAAAAGATATCACCTCTTCCATGTGTTTTGATTCCTGGATCTTGAGGAAATTAAAGGTGAAGTTTGATGGGGAAATAAAATCCAGATGGGCTGGTGGGAGGTATTGTGAAGCCATGTGATTGGGTTGGAACCATGTAAAGCAGACTCCTTGCTCAGCCTAGAAAGAAGTCCAGAATCTGAGGCAGAATCTAATGTCTCTGTTTTTTCCCAGATTGCTTAGGAGGAAGGTCGTGTGAGAGGAACTAGAGGTTGGCAAGCAACGGGCATCAAGGGAAAGGATGTGTGGTATAGAGAACATAGAATGTGAACTGAGCATCAGTTTCCTGTTTCAAGGTTTATTGCACAAGCTTCCAGACGAGGTAGGAGGAAGAAGTCTCTTTCCACCCACTATGTCAGCAAGGGAAGACCAGAGTAGACCCCAGAGATATGGACAATTAAGCTATTTTCTTAGGGAGGGTTCGCTATTACTGCACCATTCATCAAAATACGTTAAGAGTTTTAATGCTGTTAACTACCAGCAGTGAGTTCCCTAAGAGCCCTCAAAGGGTTTTGCATTTGGGGTCTCTTATTTCCTCTGAAATGGAAGAGAATGTCTATTTGGTTTAGCAGTCAAGCTGCTTTCAGTAGGGAAGCAGAGACAGAGTTACTCTCCTGTCAGAGATATCTCATTTCCAAAAGGAAAGCTGAGGAGACACTAGCAAGAAAACTGTAACAGTAATACCACCAACTCTCCTTGACAGTAAATAATTCAGTTTAATGATACTTTAGTTGTGTGTGAAGTGCAAACAGGGCAGCTTGATTTAAATTACTGATTTTAATCATAACTTAAAATCTGCAAGCAAAAAACCTTTGATTTAAATAATCAATTTTAATCTTGTTTTACATTTGTATGCTTGTATGTTTTTTTCTAAAGAAATGTTTATTGTCAGTGACTGGTAACTATCCTTGTTTAAAATGTAATGTAGCTTAACGTACAATATACAGGTTCTTAACTTTTACATACTATTGTTAATCCTTGTTCAATATTTGATGTTGCTTAACATAACATATAAAGATTAACTTTTACATATTAGTATTTTGGAAAGTTTTGATGACAGTTCTTAGCTACTAGGTTTTTTTAAGTCAAGATCTGCATCTTAGTGCTTTGGGTTGAGCACGGAATTTTCTGGCTGTAACGAGTGGACTGGAACATTCAGCGGAAGAGGCTGCAAGTCTCTAGTGTACTTATGGAGAGAAGAAAGAACAGTAGACAGAGAGCACATATACTGTGACAAAATATTATATCTTATTTTTTATTTTTTTGCTAGAACTGGCGTTTCGTTCATAGGCTATGCTTTTCTAAACATAATTTTAAAGGGGCTAAGCCCTAATCTTCCCTTGGGGAGGGGGCACGGATACGAAGCAAAGCAAGGGGCAAAGCATCAGGCTATCGCAGAGAGGCTTCTTGGCAGATCTTTGATAGATGACGCTTGAGGGTCTGATTTGTACGAGTACTGGGGATCCAGGAGCTCCCCCACTTATGGAATGAGGGCATGCATATGGGTGTCAGCAGGTCTCAGCGTCTTCAGGGTGGCAACATTTTTAGCTTCTTTGTCTGCTCGGGCGTTACTCCTGGCTACGTCTTGATCCTATTTCTGATGCGCTAATACTGGGCTAATACTGTCTAACAAAGTTGTTTCTTAATTTTTTTTTTTGTCTTTTCATTTAAAAGAGAATATCTTCTGGGGGGGGGTCAACTGGAATCGTAAAGAAAGCGTCTTTCAAATCAAGAACTGAGAAATGAGTATACTGCCCCGCCTATGGAGGCCAGCAAGGTATACGGGTTTGGTACGAGGGGATGAATAGTTTTAATTTGTTTGTTAATTGCCCTTAGGTCTTGCACTAGTCGATATGTGCTATCAGGCTTTAGTACAGGCAAGATAGGAGTGTTCCAGGCTGACTGACGCTCTCGCAGTATGCTGTACTTTAGGAACCGGTCTATAGTCTCTTGCAGTCTTTCTTTGGCTTCCCTTTTGATTGGGTACTGCTTGATTCGTACTGGACTTTTTTCTGGTAGTAGTTGGATATTAATGGGGGTTTGATGTGTAGCCTTTCTGGGGACTCGCTTTGCTCAGACTAATGGGTATATCTGGTTTTTCTACTGGTTCTACTCTGGGGGAGCATTCATAGCCAAGGGTTCAATCGCGAGGGTCATTATCTATGCATTTTCAGGGGGCAATGTGAAGGTTATTTCATCTTGGGTAAAATGCAGTGATGCACTTAATTGACAAAGCAGGTCTTGTCCTAGCAGGGATGTTGGGCAATCTGGAAGGTAGACTAATTTGTGAGAAAGAGCTTAGTCTCCCAGAGCACATTCTGCAGGAGCATACACGGGGCACTGAGTCTTTTTTTCTTGTGGCACTTACTACGGTCTGCTACGGGAAGTTGAAGAGGTTGATTTATAGCGGTCCGTGCTGCCTCAGAGTCTACTAAAAAAATCAATTTTTGAATTTTTTATTTGCATTTTTATTCGGGGTTCCAGGGGTGCGGTGGTCCATTTCTCCTGACACCCCTACTCCTGTCTTTCTGCTGCTATTACAGGAGTACAGTCTCTCCCTTTCTCTGGGCATTTATTTTTTTAGTGTTTCTTTCGCCGGCATAAGGCACACTGGTTTTGTCCCAGGCGTCTTTCTTGTGGGCTAGGGTGCCTGCGCCCACGACTCTTTATACTTCTGCTTCTCTCACTTTTTTGTGGCCTTTCTCTGACTCTAGCTTGTACTGCTGCTACTAGCATTCTAACTTGTCTCTTGTCTTTTTCTCTTTTTCTGAGCATATACGCTCTGTTTGCAGTCTCTAGGATTTGTGCTACAGACATACCCATTAAGTCTTCTTTTTTTTGTAAGAGGTAAGACGGGTATGATCCACAGGGTTGTCAGGGTCTCATCTATCTAGGGTCTACTAGGGGAACTACATCTGCCGGACTAGGAACATTGACAGGATCTCTTTCATGCTTCTGCTGCGCTTCCTCCCTTGCTTTGGAAATAACTTGATTCTGCTCTACTTCAGATAATAAGGTTTGCATAAGGATATTACAATCGTCCTAATCAGGCTTGTGACTAGCTAAACATCTTTCAAAGACAGAGATAAACTTACTCGGGCTAGTTGAAAATTCTCTAGCCTGTGCTTTAAAAGCCGCCAGGTCCACCGGGTTAAAAGGTACATGGGTGTATACTTGCATGGTCTGGGCTGCACGCCCATCTGCCCCAGGCTGGGCTATTACAGCTTCAGTAAGTAAAGGATAAAATCTCACTGAGGGAGGAATCTCTGGAACTGGGGGCATCTGACCTTTATATGGTGGAGGTGTTAAAGCCGAAGGGGACGCCGACTCTAGCATTACAGTGGTTGGGGGGGAATGCTGAGACTCAACACTGACAACTACTGATCTTGTCAGAGTCAAATTATACTTCTGTAAAATATCTGTCTTATTTTGTAAAGCTATAAACAATTGCGCATACAAATCTTCATTTTACTTACTCATCCACTGACAAAACAGGAGTAATTGGAGGATTGTATTGTAGTTAATTGACCCTTCCGGAGGCCACCTTTCCTGATCCTCCAGTTGATATTAGGCTATTTCATTGTACAGAACTTTTTAAGATTATTTTTAGTCATTAAATCTGACTTAAACAGTTTCTAATTAGTTAGAATGCATTCTAAGGGTGTACACTGTGCTTTGCCAACCGTACTCTGTCTCTGCCCATACTCCAGGGAGACACTGGGCGTCCCCAGGTCCTACAGGGAGACACTGGGTGTCCCCAGGTCTTAACAGGCAATTCTCAGACTGCTGAGCTTATCCTATTTTATCTGAGGGACCGGTTTCACACCGTCGCCCACGATCGCTTCTCTACTATTAGAGCGCGTTGCACTGTTGTGCCCTCCGGGGTCGATCAAACTACATCTCTGCCAAGGCCCCTGATGAAACCACCGGTGCGCGCTGGGCGTCGGTTGTTGCTGCAAGTCGTCGACCCCAGGAGGGATCCGGGCAAGGCGAAATGTTAGCCTCGAGCCCCACGTTGGGCGCCAAAACTGTTGCCGGTACAAGGTGCCCTAGGGAGGCAACAATTGGGTTTGTTGCCCGGTGTGCGTCGCGCCAAATAAACACACTGGGGGGAGAAGTAGACAGAGTTTATTTGAGCTCAAGTAAAAGGCACAGGGAGACTGTATGGTCTTAAATTTTGTGTGTTTAATCTTGCAACAGCAGAATTTTATACCTCGGTCATTTTTAGTGATTTTTTTATTAGCTGGCTTTCTTTTTCTTTTCTTTTTTTTTCCCCTTCTCTCTCCGAGCGGTGTCTTTGCATTTTATAGATAACAGTTTTAGCTCGCCTGTTTTCCAGAAGGACAGGAGATTACAGGCGCCATAGAAAGGGTTACAAAGGTTGGGCAAGGGGGTGCCCTGGCTCGTCTGAGCTCAGAGCAGAAAAACTTTCTTGACACTCGTAGTCTTCTATCCCTCTGAGTTACTTAGAGTTATGCTCAGTGACACTAACATTAAGACATGCCTTCTTTTTAAAGCTAACTTATTAACTCACCAGCCTACTCCTAGCAAAGGTCCTCACTGGTGGACAGGAGCTGGAGAATGTTGAACACTTTGTGTACCTTGGCAGCCATCTCTCAAAGAAGGCCAACATCAATGAGGAGATGCAGTATAGGATGTGATATGCCTTCAGAAGATTGAAGCGTTGTGTGTTCAATGATCATGACATCAGACTCAACCAAAGCTTTTATTGTATAAGGCTGTGGTAATCCCAACTCTTCTCTACATCTGTGTAGCTTGGGTGGCACGACCAGTATGGAAGCATTGATCATGCAATATCAGTTGTGGTGGATAGGGCATTGCGTGTGCATGCCTGATGTACATTTACTGAAACAACTGCTGTTCTCCCAACTCAGCCAAGGACAAAGAACACACAGGGGCAAGAGGAAATGCTTCAAGGACACTTTCAAGGTGAACATTAACAAGTGTAGCACTGATAGCACAAATTGGGAAAAACTAACCAGGGCCAGGGCTAAGTGGCAACGCCTTGTGCAAGAAGCTACATCTTACTTTGAAGAAAACTGTCTTGCTCTGGAGGCAGAAAAATGACAGAAATAGAAGGAAAGGAAACAAGACTGGGAAATCCGTCCTCCAACCCTCCCTTTAACCACCATCTGTGATGTTTGCCTGAGAATCTGAGGCTCTAGGATCTGCCTTCTTAGCCATCCACAGGCTTATTTACAACCCTTCACATGACCTGTGGGAGTGATCATCCTCAACCCTGAAGCATTGCTGATGACAATTAACTCAATGGGGTGTTGACTATAGTTAGTGGATTGGACTGATTGTTTTTGGTAGCAATGTCTGTCTAGATTTTAGAACTAACAAAACTTAACCCTAACTAGTAGTCATGGTGGTGGAAGACAAGCTTTCTTCTTTTAAGTGCCCACTTGGTTTCTCAGCCTTGAATGAATTAGTCATTGAACTGAATTAACCTGAATAAATTGAAATGAAAACAAAGTTTTTTGCACATGCAGAAAATGTTACATCTGTCATAGATGGTTTATCTGTTCAATGCAATCTGGTTCCAGGCGCTTAGTCAGTGATTTTGCCTGGATCAGTGGACTGACTTTCTTTTAAGACTTGTCAGCAAATGTGCATCTTAAATATTTGTTTAATTTAATCACAGACCCTAAATACTACCTTTGTGCAAATCATAATGAAAACCTCTTCATTTAAAAAAGTAAATCTCTTAACTGTATTTTTTCTATGAATACTATAGTGATAAAAGTTATAATTTAAAGACGCTCCCTAATTTAGGGGAAGTTGGTAATCGGGAAGTGGTCTCTTAGGTAAGTAGCTTTTAGAGCCAGACAGGGTCTGTAGAAGTTGCCAACTGCTCTAAGATTAAAGTTTGTTGTTTTTCTCATTCATGTATGCCTGTATTTATTGAACCTGGTGATCACTACAAATATATCACATTTTTCTTTCTGTATATATTGAAGCGTATATATAGAACAGTGAGAACAGAGACTTAAACTCTTATGTTTCTATACTTTAACTTAGAAACAAACCAAAGCCTCATTCTTTTCATGCTTAAGACATGAACAAACATAACATTTACATTTTGGAGTGGGGGGGAAGTTGGTTTAAGTAGTGAACAGATGTCACAAACTCCTAAAATAGGATAGCTCAATGAAATGTGGTACAGGATGACACCTGAAAGAGTCAGGGATAAAACGTACTGGGATAAATTGCAATAGTTTAATGTGTCTGCATCCACCCCAGGGTATGTGTGCGCTAAAGGCAAGCAGACTATTATCTGATCCTCTGACTCTAAACTGCAAGGTGCATTAGTAGACATACCCTGTGAAAGCTACTCTGGGATGGCTACAAGTCTGGCCATTCTGATCCTAATATAATTTGCACTGGTATGCGAAACAAATATAAGTTGCCAGGATACATCTACATCTGTCCATGTCCTTAGACTGGTTTTATGTAACTAGCACTATGCCTTCCTCTTGGGACCATTTACTCTAGTTTTTCCTTCATTTTGTGCTGCAGTTAAACCCTCTGTGGCTTGAGGAGGATGGAAAGGAGCCATAAGCAACTGCCCATGCCAAATATTAATACACCATTCTGGAGACAACCATGAGTTCTCAATACAAAAAAAGATACAGAATACTTTGGTGGTAGAATGAACATTCCCTTTTTTTCCCCTGTAGAATGAAATTGTATGTAAAAACCTTAAATACAGTAATCCAGAGACTACATGTCAAGCTTAATCAGACTCAAGACTCCGTATTGGTGGTGTGATGTGTCAGGCACCAACCCCTACCATAACAACAGATGTGGCAAGCTGGAACTTCATTTCTTGGATATATATGCAAAAAAAAATGGCTTTAAGGGCTCCGACACACATTTCATTTAAGATGTGTGTAACAGGTTAATCACTCCTTACCCAACCAAATGTTCAAGTCAAGTTAAGGCTTGATCATACAGTAAATGAGCCACAAAGACATTCCACATGTAACAGCTTTGTGGCTCATCAGTATCACACCTTAAATTGAAGGTGTGACCAGTTGGGGTTGGCCCATAACAGAGCCTGACACAGCTTAGGGCAGCCCCAAGCCCTAAGACACAGATGTCCCCTACCCAATTGGGTTGGGGACAAAACCAGTCCTTGCACTCCAGGACTTCCCCCTTCCCCCCAATGATCCCCAGAGGCAGACTAGGGGGAGGTGTAGTGAGATTGACATCAGGGATTCCCTCCCCCTCCCTGGGCTCACTACACCCCAGACCAGGGGTTTTCTTTTTAAAGGAGTGTGCCTAGCCCCTTTCTGCATACCTCCAGTTGACAATCCCTGCCCCAGGCCTTTACATTTGGGCTATATATGTGGTTTTCTGACATCCCTGGTGACCGGGGATCACAAGATCAAGGAGCCTCTCCCCAATCCCCTGTATGTTAAGTGATGAAATGGGATTCAAGACTAGTGTATAAAGGACCAACACAACAACCTGTTCAGTGAATAACAGAAAGGCTTTATTTACTACAAGTATTCACTGTTAAATGAGCCTAAAGCAAAGTCCAGTATAATTTGCTGTAAAAATGATAGTTTCTTACTGGTACAGGCAAAGAGGTGATCTCTGTCTTGTCATCTTCCCAAGGAGTGGATCCTTTCACCAGATTAGCTGGGTGCAGTAGTAATTCTTGTCAGAATGATTTCTCATGCTCAAAGCATGTGCTTTTCCTCTTTTATACCTTTTAGCTCAGCATCCTCAAAACATTCTTGTAGTTGGGTAAATCAAGAGAGTATTCCAAACAGTAATTAACAGGAAAATCCTGTTAATCAAACAGTTTAGTACAGGTTATAAGAAAATCCCTATTTTGATTGAGTTACCTTCCTCAGTAACAGGAGGTTATCCATTTCTACTAAGCTGGAACATATCAAAATTGATTAGCAACCAGGAAAAACACTAAGTTTTTGAGGATTTGCCTTTGGAAAAACCAAGGAAACCACTGAGGCAAAACAAGAGTAAATCAGGATACACCTATCAAAGTCCATATGGAGAATGTCTCTTCCTGCACATAAACACAAGTTAATTGCAAAGAAATACTTACTATACAAATTAATCAACATTTTGCACAGTTGCACACCAGACAAAGTGGAGTCTATTTAAAACCATCATAAATATAGTAAGATATGCTGGAAGTGATGCCTCATTTTTTTCTTTTCAGAAGATCCAGTCACGAATTTACAGTCTCTTGCGCTATGCAATTGTCATCAATATTTTGTGAGTAGGCCCAGCTCAGCTTGAGTTTCACAGTCATCACTGTGCACTAGGGATGTTGGAAAACCTCACATGCCATTCAGCTGAACAGTTTTTAAAGGTCCAGCGCAACAGCAACCCAGGATTGGAAAGGAGCCCTGTGCTCTGGGACCTATAAAATTTTGTGTGCTGCCGAGCTGGATGACATACATAGTTTTTAACTCATCCCTGGGTACAGGAACCCTGGGAGTGAGCTGCAGCAGCCTGATCCAGAGGTCTTTATGCCTGCCAATGAGTAAAGAGTGTGGATGCCCCCTAGCTGTGGTTTTGACAATCAGTTGATTGTTGTCTGGGGCCAGGGACCAGATTATCAGCTCCCAGTTTTCAACTTGCTGGTGCAGGAAGAGCCCAGGTGTGATTTGAATCCAATTCCCAATCCCAAAATCATGTGTTCTGCCATGCATATGTGGCATGGCAGGAGGTGTAATTGTTGAGATTAATGCACAATGGATGTCTAATGTCTTTTAGCGGTTTAAGGAGCATCCGAGGCTCTGGATTTTGAGACACTTGGGGCTTACTTTTTCTGAAACTGTGTATGTATAAAAGAAAAAACCTAACAAAACCCAAAATCTTGGTACTGTCAATAAAATTCTGTTTTTACACTGGCCCCTAATAAAGAGGGGAAGAGAATCCCCATTGGCTTTTTCTGCAAGGGAGACAAGATAGCTCAGGGGAATAGTAATACCTTGGGACCTTCACTTCAAGGCCATTGACAAGTATGTGCTACCTTAGTGACCAACAAGTTTCATGAAACTGAGATGAAACAAGGTAAGGGGCACACCCTTAACTGGTGTAAACCCATGATGCTTCATTAAGTGCAGCCACACTGTGTTATACCAGCTGATGATCTGACCCAAAGGGTGGTGCTTTCTTCAAGGAGTTTAACACAAACTTGTGCCCAGAGAAGCAAAATCCCCTTTTTTCCACTCCCCTTTTTTCCACTCTGTAGAAGTGCCCTTTCTCCAGAAGTGTCTTGCTTGTGGATTTGTATACCTCTCTACTACAGAGCTCAGCTGCCTGCTGTTGATGTAGCTCTGATGTTCATTACCATGACCATCACCTACTTCTCATGCTGGCTAGCTTAGTGTATAGAAGGCTGGTTATTTGGGAAGAAGCTTTAAATAGTGCCTCTCCCAGAGCCTTTTGGGATGTCCCATCAGCTAGTGGTTTGTCCCAGTATAAATATGGCCTCTAACTTAGCTGGCCAGAATCATGGGGAATTTTTATGCAAGTTCTGTCAAAGGTTGGAGTGCAATGGAAAAACCAAGTAAACTCCAGTAGCTTATCTGTACAGAAGCTACCTATTACCCTGCCCTTGCAGTGGACTTCAGGTTTCAGCTGTTGCTTGAAATTCAAATTCATGGTAAACAGTGAGTGAAAACTCAGTGTCCTGAGGCTCATACTGAATTTCTGAAAAGCCAACAAAAGTTTCCCTCTACCTGGGCTGTGGTATCTTGGTCTTTGCAGATGTACAGAAGTGCCTGTGTCTATTAATAAGCTGACTTTTCCAAGATCAAAATGCTTAAAAGAAGGATGGAGGTCACAAATGAGTTCTGTGCTGACAATCCGTATGCAGGTCAATGTCCCTCACTTGGGTTACTACTACAGAATTAAGTGCAGCCTTAATATTTGTCCAAAAGGTCTCTCTCATAACCTAATTGTAAGCAGCTATGTGCCCCCCAAAAATCCTAATTTTATTGGCTGTTTTAAGTGATACCTTACATCAGGGATGGGTAAAATATGGCCTGCAGGCTGGATCTGACCCACTGAGGGATTTTGTATGGCATGTGATGAGTCCCTCGGTCCTGCCCAGGCCAGACGTGGTGGGCTGCTCGGGACATGGCACATGCAGGCAATCCCACTGCCCCCAGGTGTACAACAGGGCTGGGGTGGCACAGCAGCTAGGCTCCATTTCCTAGCAGTTCCCATGGTGGGGGCTTCTTCTGGCTGCCACTACCACTGGATCTGGCCCCGCTGCTGGGGCACCCCAGCGAGTCTGCCCACACCCACCACCAGGGGCAGGACGCGTGCAGGCATGGCTGTCAGCCAGGTGGCTGGGATGGGGCCCTGGACCAGTGAGGAGCTGTATCCAGGAGTGAGACAGGCAGGTGAGGGAAAAGACCCCAGGATCTTGGGTCAGTGACAGTGTGGGGCTGGGCCCAGGGCAGAGCTGAAATCTGCTGCCTACAGCAGGCATGGCTTCCACAGGCAGAAGGGTGTGGGGAATGGATCACAGCTCTGCCCTGGCCCTGGCCCCGGGCCCCGGCCCCAGCCCAGGCCTGTGCTGTCACCATCCTAAGATCCCGGATGCAGCCCTAGATGCAGCTTCCCACCCACCTGCAGCCCCATCATGTCTGCCTGGCAGTGCACCTTGCCCACCAGTCTTCATGGAGACTCTGGGATCATGGGGCTGTGATAGCATGGAGCCAGGGCCAGGACTGAGCCCCAGCTCTACAGACAGGGACGCAGATCATGGCTGTGTGCAGTCACCACCCCATATCAGGGTCTCCGTGGTGAGCAGCCAGGATCTGCACAGGCAGGGCGAGTGGCTGGGCAAACATGAAGGGGCCATGGCCAGGTGGGAAATTGCATCTGGAGCTGGGATCTTAGGACAGTAGCAGCACAGGGCCTGCCCGTGGCAGACCCATGACCCGTTCCCTGCACGTAACTGCCTGCAGAACCAATGCCTGTTCCAGGGGCATGTGATCAGCAGATCATGGCTCTGCCTCAGGCCCCAGGCCTCTGCTGTCATTGCCCTGTGATCCTGGCCTTGCCTGCCCATCCTGCACCTGAACACCACTCCCCACCTGCCAGCAACCCCATCTCACATAGGGAGTTTTGGTGAGCTGTTGTAGGGGGCAGGCGTGCTGACCTAGCCCCCAACAGCTCAGTAAAACTCCCTATGTGGCCCATGGGCCCAAATAATTGCCCACCCTGCCTTAGACTCTTTAAAATTGGGGCTCATCTCTAGCAAAATCAGTTAGTCCAGAGGTATTTCTTAATTCCATAGACTGAACAAGTAATGTTAACTGCCTGGAGACTGCAGATCTGTGTGCACCAGGTAGCAGTGTCCTCATTATGCCAACACAAACAGTCCAATTGTAACAGAGTTACTCTTACCTAGGGAATATGCATTTTCTGTTTTCAGGACAATTATACCACATTACCTGTTCTTTAAGCTATAAGGAAAATATAGTTTTAAGAAGATGGCATACCACAGCACAGGACAAATTAACAAATATATGAAAACTACAGCTACTTCTTGAAATTTTATAAACTATCATATTATCCAGCTATTCCTACCATGCCCATAACCGTGGTAAAGTTCTGCATTCCACTGCATAAATAACAGACTATCTGAAGTTAAGTTTACATGTGCTTTGGGTCTCCAACTTTTCCTTTATTATAACAATCCTCAACTTGTTCTTTTTGTCGAAATTGTCTCATTCTGATTGTCACAAATCATTAGTTATATGCTTTCTGCCATCAAATATTTTTGTGGCCCAGAACTGGACAGTCCAGCAGAGGTCGCTGTGAGCTCGCAGTAGTAACAACTTTTGTAGCCACAGCATTTGTCCTCCAAGTCATGCTGAACCCACAATTGCCTGAAAGCGGCAAATTTAAGAGCCTGATATTTTTCATTTTGGCAGGTCACAACTTGGCCCTCTAGGCTCATCCTTATCCTGTGACATTAAAGAAATGTGTTTCTCAGGAAAATGAAGTGTTTTCTCTCAGTGTCATCACATAATGCAAGGTCCCAAAAATTCTCATCTTTGTAACCTTGCTCCCTAGGATCTTTGTCTCCATCCCTTCTCTAGTCTAATCAACATCCCTTATCAACTATAGTACTGGATCTTGGTGCTGAGATATTTCCCAGAAGCCCCAGATTAGACAGGTATGTGCATATGGCTGTTCCTTATGCCCCACATGAGCCAGCTGCCAGCAAGATGTGGTACCTCCTTGCAGTTAGGGCACTCATGTTAAGCAGCCATCTGAAGTCAGCTTGCAGGAAATGGCTAGGCTGGCATGGATGGTCAAGTATGCATTAAACTGTATTTGTGTTTTAAAACAAAGTGAAGAAACCTTCAGGTTATCAGAGTACCTGTTTACAGAAAGCAGAGGATTATCATGATGTGACTTCACACACAGCAAACAGAATGTATATTTAAGATTGTGACTCCATGTACAACTGGATACATAATGGAGAAAAAACATATGCCCAGAAAACAAAATACATTCCAGGAAATCCCAGGGGCTCAGCAAGTAATGTGATACACCGTCAGCGTGTGTTTACCAAAGAAAAATGCAAATACAAAGCTCTTCATGCTGAAGGCTCTTCTGTTTAATTATTTTCTATGGTTATACCAGGACTCAATCTAAAGGTGTAATGCACTCCCACTGAGGTCAATGTGGCAATTTCCATCATCTTTGGTAGGAGAGAGATTAGGCTTAAAATCATAGCACAAATCGTATTCACAGTTTTGTCTCTTGTACAAGAAAGGCAAATTTAAATAGCATGGGGGCCCAGACTAAAAACCTGGACACAAAGGGAAGTGACAGACATAGAAAAAAAACAAAATAAAATAGTGCTTTACTGGAAAAGGAACCACATCAGTTTGACCTGGCTTGCCCAGCATCTGTAAAGGCTGTGTGCTTCAGCAGGACTTTTTGATTTAATAGTGATTGAATTAGCTATTAGATAAAAGCACTACAAAGCCCGGCCGAAGCACACAATCTATACAGATGCTGGGCAAGCCAGGTCAAACTGATGCGGTTTCTATTCTGGGCATGTGCTATGCTCAATGCAGGTGTGCACCCAGTTGAAAGTAAAGTGCCACTCAGTTGGTTTTTTGCCCCCCATGTCTGCCAGAACAGCCTAAACATAGGGGAACTTACATCTGAATCCAGGTTCTACCTAGGCATAAGCAGCAGAAAGCTGGGGCCTGGGGGTGGGCTTAGCCCCCACAACTAATTTTGCGGTGGCCACTGACAGCAGCAGCACCACGGGGCCAGCACCCCACACTTGCTCAGCACCGCGCCGCCTGAGGAAGAAGAGGCTAATTGTGCATGCGTCACAAAGCACAATGGGAGTTGTAGTTCTCATGCTGACACATGCACTCAGCTCCCCACAAATAATATTTACGTCCTCCGTCTATGTACCTGGGCCTATCAGGGGGAATATAAATCCACGAAAGAAGGATTTCTGCTACTACTGCCATAATGTTAACAAAGCCTTCATACACAGGCACAGCTGTGTGTACACTATTCCACTACTACTAGGCCCCTATACTTAGGTTTTTCATTTGGATGCTGTGAAGATAAAGCTGTGGCTCTGCCGTAGACTGTCCAAGAGATCCTGAGCAAATCAAATTTAGGGTGAGATTTCCATAAGTGCTCCTAGCTGGCTTATCTCTGCTCTTGTGGACTTTAATGGGGACAAAGTTAGTCCAGCTGTGTGCATTTGAAAATCCCACCCTTAATATCCCTGATTAATCTGAGACCCCTGGGATAGAGAGAACTGCCTGCTGAGCTGCATGTGCAGAGCCATGAATCACTGCACAGCCTTGGTGCGCGGGGAAATAACAACACATTTGTCTTTTCTATTACCAGCCTTTAACTGCAAAGCAGAAGAGATTATCACTTAATAGAGAGCCAAAACTGCACGGTTGTCAACTGATCTGTAAAAGACAAGGGTGCCCATTTTAAGATGATGTAAATCTGCCTAGCTTCACTGAAGTCAATGGAGAAAGACAGATTTACACCCGTTGAGAACCTGGCTCAGTTCCTTCCCCAGGGAACTTTTAAACTGTAAGACAGACAAATACGACTCCTTCCAGCCCTCTGTTCCTGTGCTGCGAAGGATAATAAATGAGAGAGATACCGGCCATAGTTGGTGAAACAAGCCTGAAGGAACAAAGGAGCTTTATACAAAAGGAAGAGGGAGGCTGTTCCAAATACGGAGGGCAGCAGGAGAAGGGGGTGAGGGCCTTGAGAAGCAGGCAGGAGTTAGAGGGATGTTAGTATTGGAAAGAACATGGCAGGCTCAGGGTGGGAGGGAGAGTGAGAATAGACCTGTAAATAGGGAAGCGAGTGGGGAGTGAAATCGTGTGAAGGTTTAGCCAAAGAGGCTGAAGTCAATATGTGGGGAAAAGACAAGGGGGCAATGAAGGGTCAGAGAGAGGACAACCTGAGAGGGACGGATGGTTTGGGTTCAGTCATTTGGTTAGAATGGAGGGGGAGAGGTGTGGGATGAGGAGGACAGCGAGAAGGAGCTCACAGCTGTGAAGAGCATGGGCCAGAGTTTTCAGCGAGGAGTGGAGAAAATGTATTTGTGATAGGAAGGACTGTGTCCGGGGTTGCAAGGAGGGGACGATAGTCAGGTTATAAAGGTGAGGAGGAAAGTGACAAAGAGGAAGGAAGAATAATATTTGGAAAGGGAAGAATGGAAGTTAAGCTTTTGGACCTCTTTAGTGCCAGTCTTGCAAGACACGGATCATCACCTACCTGGAAATCTGGAGAGCCTATTTGGGAGGCATTCAGTTAACAGATGATATCATGCCAGGTGACTAAACAAAAGTAAAGGTTGGTAGCAGGAGAAGCCAGGGAACAGGATTAGTGCTTGGATACAGTGAAGCCTGCTTTCCCCAGAAGCAAGCTGACAAAAAATATTTAAGTGAGCTGTCTGTAATATTTTCAGGTTTAGTGTAGTTAGCATACAGAAGGGACAGATAGCCTTTAGCCTGGAGATTAATTTCATGCCACAGCTTGGAGAGCAATGACCTTTGTTATGTTAGCTTGGATATCTAAAGGGGATGCTGTTTTTGGATAGGTTCCCTGATGGAGGCATTAACAGGGACATGGTTGATGTCCTGGACCAACAGGAGAACTGATGCACCCTCTCCTGATTTGGACTAAGCCAGTCAATGGAGGGCTCCTTATCTGCTTGTATGAGTTGTGACTCTCATAGGCTGTGCTACATCTGGCATGGAGATCAGGTCAAGTGTTGGGACTACAGGCAGTGGGGAACAAATATTGACAATAACCAAACTCTTTGAGAACAGGCAAGGGGGTGGAATGGGAGGTCAGGTAATGACGCTCAAAACCTACTGTACATGCACTTGCTGAGGCAGCAGTGTCCTGATTTTTTTTTTGTTTTAAAGGTTAAGACCTCAGCAATCTGGGAACAAGACCCAGGAGTTCCAGCCAGACTTAGGGAGCTGGGTCAGGTAGGGTCACAAGCATGGGCCCCAGCATAGCGGGGTGGGGAGATCTACCACACCATCCTTTAAAGACAAGGGTGAGTTAAAGTCAAGCTGCCAGCTGGCAGACTGTGGAGCTAATGTCACTCATTCCCCAACCCTATCATGTGTTCTGGAACACCTTTTGTTTCTTCAGGGCATTCTGTTTCTATTAGTCATGGTGCTTTAATGCATGTTCATTGGAAACTGGTCATCTGTGCCTTTCATGGCTGGAAATTGGTTAGGAGTTTATTTTGGTGGCTTAAGATATAACAAAGCGGCAATGCACACAGCAGGGTAGAAATTGGGAGGAGCCCTTCAGAGAGAGACATTCTCTGTAGCAGGGGCTGTGCCCTGCTGATCCTTCCTTGGTGGTTTGGGGTATAAATAAAAGCAAGAATTTTGTTGTTGAAGAACGCAGGGTAGAGACCCCCTGGCAGTAGAATGCATTTGTCCATGAAACAGTCTCTTGAGGAAAGTGTTAGAAGCCCTGTTGTTCAGGGATTCTGACATTCAATAGCACAAAGCTTTCAAATATGCCATAGGGAACTATCCCGGATAGCCTCATAGAAAATTAGGGCTGGAAAGAACCTCAGGAGGTCATCTAGTCCAACCCCCTGCTCAAAGCAGGACCAGCCCCTACTAGATCATTCCAGCCAGGGCTTTGTCCTCTCAGGGCTTAGAAACCTCCAAGGATGGAGATTCCACAGCCTCTCTGGGTAACCTGTTCCAGTGACTTACTACCCACCTAGTGTGAAAATTTTTCCTAATATCTAATCTAAACTTTTCTTCCTTCAGCTTGAGACCATTGCTCCTTGTTCTGTCATCTGCCACCACTGAGAACAGTCCAGCTCCATCGTCTTTGGAACCACACTTCAGGTAGTTGAAGGCTGCTATTAAATCCCCCCTCACTCTTTTCTTCTCCAACTAAATAAGCCCAGTTCCCTCAGCTTTTTCTCAGAAGTCAGGTACCCCAGCCCCCTCACCATTGGACTCTCTCCAATTTGTCTGCATCCTTTCTGTGGTGGGGGACCCAAAACTGGACACAGTACTCCAGATGTGGCCTCTCCTGTGCCAAGTGAAGGACTTCACACTTGTTCTTATTGAACTTCATGAGATTTCTTTTGGTCCAGTCCTCCAATTTGTTGAGGCATCTCTGAAGTGTAGCCCTACCCTCCAGCTTATCTACTACTCCAACCAGCTTGGTGTCAATTGCAAACTTTGAGTGTGCACTCCATCCCATCTTCCAGGTTGTTGGTGAAGATATTGAACAAACCTGGCCCCAGAACCAACCCCTGGCACACTCCACTTGATACTGGTTGCCACCAAGATGTGAAACATTGATTACTTTGAGCCTGATGTTCCAGTCAGTTTTCTGTCCACCTTACAATCCACTCATCCAACCCTAGCTTGCTTGCGAGAATGTGACAAGACTTTTGATACAAAGATATATCACGTCTACTGCTCTCCCGTTATCCACAGAGCCAGCCATCTTATCATAGAAGAGAAATCAGGTTGGTCAGGCATGACTTACCCTTAGTGAGTCCATGCCGACCATTCCTAATCACCTTCTTCTCATCCTTCAAGTGCTTAGAAATGGATTCTTTGAGGATCTAGTTCATGATTTTTCCAGGGACTGAGGTGAGGCTGACCAGTCTGTAGTTTCCCTTCTTCCTTTTCATAAAATCAGGCACTATATTTGCCCTTTTCCAATCACCATGAATTATCAAAGATAATGGCCAGCAGCTCTACAGTCATATTGGCCAACTCCGCCAACACCCTCAGGTGCATTACATCTGTCCTCATGTATTGTCAGAGTGGTGGATTAGATGCTTTAATAGGTCGCTTCTGCTTAATGAGATCCAACTGCTCTAGAAAATCCCTTTCATTAGGCGTTTCATTATAACCATCTACAGTGAAATAAGCAATATTGATGTGGGACCTGTTCCTGCCATTAGCTCAGCACAGAGAAATCACTTCACTCCTTGGCCACATTGGAATGAATGGAGCTTTACTCATATGTAGAAATTTTCAACTGTGCAGACCTCTGTGACTTTTTAAATTGCATCCTTATGCTTCAGCATCAACACAAATTATGCTTAAATGGAAAAGTGTCACTCCTCCCCTTAGAGCTCTGCATACTCCAACTCAATAAGTGCATTTTTATGCTATGGCTACAGAAGAGTCCGGTGACTTTGTTACAATAAAGCTAAATGCTCTATCATAGATGGGATTTCACCTTGCCCTCATGATCATGATCAAGGCTTTGGACTAGTGATAATGGGGTCAGTGGAGAAGAATGCTATTCTTAGGGTTAGCTGATTTAATAGCCATTGTGTATTTGGGGTGGAAGGCAGGGTCAGAGTGGAGCCCAGGGCATATCAGCCCATGCGGGGGTGGCAAGCGGCCAGAGAGTGGAGCCAGCAGTGCGCGGCAGCCATGGCAAGGCTTGTACAGCTATTCACAGGGCCCCCCAAAGCATGGGACCTGGGGGAAGTCACCCCAATATGGTCCCACCCCCCCAGAGATGGTCATGGGCAGGGCAGATTTATAGACCTTATAGACTAACAAAAGAGAGCAAGTGTGTCTGTCTGTGTAATGGAACACATTGTTTTTTTGGAAAGCCATCTCCACTGTGGTAAAAGCAAGCTGCACAGTTGCTAACATCCCTTAGCATATGTGAGGGAGGCCTTCCTGAGGAGCATCAGAGCAGCCTTCCCACCTGTTCAAGCCCTCCAGGCAACTTGCTAACTAGGGAGTAGCATATTGGGCTCTATCAGCAGCCTCTGCCCTCTTCTGCCTTTCCAGCCAGCTGATACCTCAAGCCCTACCTTGACCAGAAAACAGAACAGGTGCTGAGAATGGCTTTCAGCAAACACATCCCACTGACTGGCTGCCAAGAACAGAATCAGTGCTAATGCCGTGATGATAAACATGCTAAATAGAGATGTGAAATGACCAGTGCTTACTAGAGATGGTCTTTGGCTTTGGCTTATTAAAAGAGAAAAAATACAAATAAAAATAATTGCAGTTAAATCACACGCTTCTTTCAGCTGGGACATTATCTAATATTGCTTAGGAAGCTCTTGGGAGTTCCTCATTTGGGCCTTGCCACGTGTTACACTTAGAATGTAACTGCACTTAGAACAGAAGCATACGTGTGCAAGGAAAACGTGCTAAGTGCCAATGTAGCATAGCAAAGTGAGGACTTTTCTGGCAAGGAGTACGTCCAGATTGTGTTACCTAACACATATTGAGCTAACATCTGACTGCTCCACAGAGGTAATACAATAGGGAAACTCCAGTGTGGCATAGAGGCAGAGACCCTTGCAGCACACCACTCTTCAACAGCTCTGCCACTTAAAATAAGCTTTATTTAGATGATGGTAAACATTTGGGTGACTGCACAGAAAGCTTTATAACTTATAGCAATGTTTACTGTGATGTAAATAAAACATGTTCCAAGTGTAAAGTGTGACAATTTAATTTTAATTCAGTTACTTATCTGAGGTTAAGTAGTGCAAAGGGGCAAATTTTACCCAATGTGATGCATGCTACAGGTGAAGCTGACCAATGCTTCAAGTGATGGTCACCTAGCATTCCCCATTTACTAATAACAGGCAGGTATCAGGTTCTAACCCTTCAGCTAGCTATTTTCCATATGTGCCTCTGCCTCAGGCTGATATTAGGGAAGCTTGAGCCAAAATGATTCAGCAGCTTCCAAGTTTAGGGACAATGCGGTGGGGGTTTTTTTGTTTTTTGTTTTGTTTTTTTTTGTTTGTTTTTTTTTACAGTTGGTGAGAAATTCTCTACTGCTTCTGGGAAAGTAATTTAAAATTTGGTAAGAAGGACAACTCTGGTTCTAGGAGACTGCCTCTTGCCATCTCCCTGAAAATCCATCCAAGTTTGCTGGAATTAGATGCCTATGGAAGTTATTGTTTGTCCATGCATAGTAGAGGCTCTTTAGAATTTAGCACCCAAATCTTCAAACTTTCCACCTGCACTGAGCATGCTTTGTCCTCTCACAGATCCTGCATGCCAGCTCTACAGAGCCTGGTTCAGTTCAAGGTTGCAGGGAAGAAGCAGGATTTTCCCCTACAGTTTCTCTTTGCAGCTCTAGGAAGCAGTCCTACTTTTTCCTTTTTATTAAAAAGCCCCCAAAAACCAAAAACCAAACCAAAACAAAACACACACACACACATACACACACCTGATCATGGGATTAAAAACAGTCAGCGTGTATTAAGTACCAGGGATATGAATTAAGGTAGTTCATGCAATATTAATTCTGAAACCTCCCAAGCTGAGTGCTTGATTTTGTAATTTGCATATTTAGAATATTAATGAAATATTAACTTGGGGCATGTATCTCTATCTGGTCATTGCTATCAGTTCCATTAGAAATATTTTGGGCTGTTTTGCACAAGAGGCGGTCTGCATAATACCTTGAAGAATCTCAGTTCACTGCCAGATTTTCAAATAAATAAAAAATTTACCAAAACCAACTTTTTTCCCCTAAAGCAGTGGCTGTCAACCAGGGATAAGTGTACTCCTAGTGGTACTTAAAAGGTCGTAGAGTGTAATCAGAACTGATGTTGCCAATATATGCTGCATGCCTGTGTGCCACCCCAGTGCAGCACACAGACGGCCAGGAGCGCAGCCAGGTCTGACTGGTAAGTCTGTTGTGAGGGAAGGGGCGTGGGGTGGGCAAATCAAGACCCCAGCGGGGGGGGAGTGAGACTGGGGCAGGGGCTGCCCAGTCAGGGCTGGCTGCAGGACTGAGCTGCATACAGGGGGAATAGGGGCGGCTCCCACCACTACACACATCCCAGGAGGGCATGTGCCTCCAGATCTACATGGCGGATGAGGGCAGGCTGTTCCTGGCAGAGGGGCTGAGCCGGGCTGCACTTGGAGTAGGCAACAACAGCGCTGGAAAGGAGGTTTGAGGTGGGCGGGGGCTACAGCTCCTCCCATAGTCCCCCTCCCAGTGCCTCCACCACCCACCCCAAGCACAACCCAACCCAGCAATCGTGAGAGACCTCCCCCAACCCACGCCCTCCTGGACACACTGATCTCGACTCAGTCTTGTGCTCTGCCCCAGCTGTGCAGAACCTGCTCCTGCCCCAGCCCCTCCCTCACAATGGGGGCCTCGATCTGCCTCCCACCCTGTGCCTTAAAAATAAGAAAAAAAAATATGAAGGGGTACATGAGCTGCAACTTTGAGACAGAAGGGGTACACTTATTTAAAAGGTTGAAAACCCCTGCCCTAAAGGTAATGTTTAAAGCTATGTTTTTACAACCTTCTAAGTACAGCTCTTTACCAGAGAGCTGCACTATAGGTAAGACAGTGTAGCATAAATAGCCACTATGCAATCCAGGCTAAATGTATATGGTCAAATATTCATCCACAGCTAAACAGTAGGATTACTTTGAGGAAGAGCTGGGTGGCTGGTAAACAGAGCCACTGACCCATAATGGCCCTGATTATTTGCCTTTGTATTGCAAAGCCTGATTCTGCTTTTCTTAGTCAGGAATAGATGACACTAACATCAATGAAACTTCTGCTTTCATGAGGAAAGAAGGATACTCTTGTTGTATTGCTCCTTTCAAGTTTGTCATTTTAACAATGAGCAGCAGCCAGATGTTACTGATGACTCAATCAGGCTTAAGAAATGCCCAGTGTGTATGCAAAAAGCAATGCATTTCCTTGCATGGTCATGGTCCACCTTAACATTAAGTTCTACTGGAGCCAATGGAACTGCTCACTCTGAAGAGCCTTGATAGACAGGCTGTAAATTGCATAAATGCATTAGCTAATGTGAGTTTGATAGCAACCATCCTTTATGTGCATAGCCATTTCATTTGTATTGATACTCTGGCCCACAAGAAAGATTTATTACTGCTTTAGTTTAAATGTTGATGTATTCGCTGCAGGGTATGTTGTTGGAAGTGTAGATCATGGTGCATCTGCCATTCTGTGCTGGCATCAGGCTCTGGGTCAGAGCCCTTTCTGCACAGTGTGATGGTGAAATAGCAATCTTATTAGTCAATTGCCCTTGCCAGCCAAAGGCTATTTATTTCATGCTCAAGTTCCAATGAAGCAGTTGACTAACTGTCTCTTCAGTCAGAATACTTTCAATTCCCTCCGGTTTTTTCTTATCATGGCATGTTGTGATTACAGAAGCAAGGAAATGATAACAGATGAAGCTGCAGTGATCTAGAAACGTAATGCTGCATATGACTTGCTATAAGACTCACCCTTGGGCTGAAATGCATTGGCAGCATGCAGCTGGCAAGATGAAGACAAGAGCTAGGATTTCATTTGGACAATTAACCCTTTCACTCCAAAAGGGAGGTTCATTTTTCTAAACAAACTGTAGGGCAAGGTATTTATTATTTATCATTGAGAAATGGCCAAACTCAAAACTGTGCCTTCAATTGGATGCATAAATTGTATATGTAATTGCATACACAATTTCAGTGTGACCCACAATGTTGAAGTTAACTGGGCACACACACAACTGTGTATGCCCTTCACAGAATCCCATGATGGTCTTTCTTTTTAGCATTGACACTACGTGATGTGTGTTGCAGGATCAGGCACTTTTAAAGTACTCCACAGCTGTGGACTTCTGTAAGCACTGTAGTGTAGAGCACTTCAGGTGCTTGGGTCAGCGCCCCTAGGAGGCAGCCTTCAGAAACTGGAGTTAAGCCTTAGGTGCCTGCTCCACTTGGATCATCACCAGAGTGCCCATCTTCCCTGGTCTTTTTCACTTGCCTGGGTGGGATTCAGCCTTCTCATTCAGTCCCCCAGGCTTCAGGCCCTCTTTGCACCCTTAGGTTTGGTCCTGGCAATAGCCCCCTGGGCTTCTGGCCCCACTCATCCACTGTCCTCTTAGGCTCTGGGCTTGCTTCCACAGGCATTTTGGCTGCATGCTGTGATCTCCAGTTCTGCCTCCAACTTCCATCCCCACACAGTAGCAGCTCCTCCCTAGGCATTCCCTATAGCTGCTCCAGGTCCTCTGGTCTTACACAATAACAAAGAATAAATATAGAGCATAAATGGCTTACCTTTGATACCTGGTGTTGCTGAGCTTCCTTTAACCCCTGTCATCTGGAGCTCCTTCCCCACAGCAGGTCAAAGCCAGACCAAGGCCCCAGCCATGGTCCTGGCCTTATACAGCCTGTAGCCATGCCCCCGGTTGACCTGCCCAGCCACTTCCCCACCATGTCTGTCAATCATAGCACTGATTGTGCGTTCCACACCTGGGGTGAACAGCTGTTTTTCTTCAAGAGCTCTTAACTCCTAGCAGTACTTACAGGGTCCCAGAGCCAGATTATTGCTCCCTGGCCCTCATCTCCTTAGTAATGGAGTAAGGGCCCCATTACAGAGGCACATAAGCAAAGAACCTGTAGGAATAAAGGGGTCATAAAAGTTAGTCCAGGTAATAGTATAAGAAGCTGTAGTTTCCTATTTAAACCATACTTAATACAATCCAGTCTGTAGATGATTTCTTGTTCCACAAGTTCCCAATCAAATTGTTTTTTTAAAGTTTGCTGCCTAAGAACAGCTACCCTGAGGTCAGTGATGGAGTGGCCAGAGGGGTTAAGGTGTTCTGTCACAGGCCTTTGTGTCTTTCTGGAGCTGATGTCAGATTCATGTTCATTCATTCTTTCATGCAAGGATTGCCCTGTCCATCCAAGGTAGGCAGCGGAGGGGCACTGTAAGCAGGTAAAGGCATATGAGACCTTGGTAGAGTTGCAGATGAATGAACCTCAAATGTTTTAATCTCTGTTACTCAGTCCAGTGATGATGGGTGTGTATTGATGGTGGGGCACAGCAAGCAGCTGGTCTATTGCAAGGCCTGGTGCCTTGCGAAGAATGGGAATTAGGTAGCCTGTTGCTTGAGAGACATTGTTTAAGATTACCTTGAAAAAGTTGTTCTTCTTCCAGAAAAGGGGCCCAATCTAGTACCTCATTCCCCCAAATCCAAGCCCTGAATTCCCCACAGCTATTTTGGATGCCTCCTTGTACTCTTCTGTCTTGTCTTCCTTGCCTTTACTACCCTTCTCGCTACAGTAGCACTGTCACATCTGTATGAAGGCTTGTTGATGAGAGCAGGAAAATTTCTATTGGAGTTTTTATTGGGGGGGGGACTACTGACTTTCTGGGGCTGTGTCTTGGCTGGGTTCTTTCCAGGAATAACTCTTTGGTTGCTTCTACCCTCTCTTTACTATAAAGGTGAGCCACTGAGTGTGTGAGTGTGAAGTGTGTGTGTCCCTTCATGACCAAGTCAGTCAACAGTGTGAAGGGTGGGTGAGGAGGGCACATACGTTATAGACATTTGCTTCAGACTTCAATAGAGAGATCAGGAACATAGGCTGCCTATACACATGCTCAGGAGTTGGGTGGCATTTTAATTAAAGCAGTTTTTGGACAGCAGCTCTAATAAATGCCTTATCGTCATGTCTATTAAGCTCCTGATTGCTTACAAATGGCTGTGGGATGCTTTAACTAAACCTCATTCAATAAGGTTTAGTTAAAGCATCCCAGTGGTCACTTTAAAATACATGGAGGCTTAACAGATGTGACAATGAGGTGATGTTAGAATGTTTTAATTAGAATCCGATTAGATTAACTGAGTCTGCTCTGGTGCATTCTACTTAAAATGCAAATGAGCACGTGTATAGGCAACCACCGTGGCTGGCCTTCCATTTTACTGTTGAAGGACTCTTTGCGTAATTTGATGTTGACTGTGTACTTTCTCTGCCCTGGATATATGTGGTGGCACTGATGAATCCTCAGTAAGAACCTTCCCCCATAATGTGGTCAGTGTTGTCAACCCAGGAAATATTTTATACGTTTTTTTTAAAGCTGCTTCCTGTAGCCATATGATTATAGAAGACTCTCAACTTAAAAAATAAAAGTAAATTTCTAGCCCTCTTGCAGAGAAAAGCTTAAAACTATGCATATTTGAGGCTTGAAAACTGAAGGGAAAATAAAAAAGAACCTGAAGTGATGTATTTTTAATCCAAATTCCTTATTTTTAGCGGGAAAGTCTGAACCCTGGACCTTAAGCACTTGAAGTGCTCAGTATTGCAGATGTGAACAAAACCAAAGCAGAGTTTAAGAAAATGTAAATATTAGTTCCCTTATCTATCATGTTTCTTTTCCTTGGTGTTCCTGTCATTGATTTTTCTAGTGGTCCATCCAGCCTTCCAGTCTTGCTTTCTGAATGTGTGTGGTTCAGTCTAAGAAGAAAAAAAGAGGGGTAAAGAAGCAGTAAGGAGTGTGAGTCCAGGAACCTTTTTTCTGGGTCATCTTGTGAAGTATTGCAGACCTGTTTGATTCTTTTCTCCTCTTTTGTAATATGGGAACCATCTGCTGCACTGCACAGCTTGAAGGAATAACTTTAATTTGAAACCAACTTGGTAATCTTCTCATTTAAAAAAAAATACATCAGAATGGTGTCATTGAGACTAAACTATCCAAATACATTTGTTAGCCAAGTCTTTGGGTGTTTTTGCTTAGGATTCAGGGCTCCGTTGCACATAGCAGCATACAAAAAGCGTTGAATTTCACCCCTAGGGTTGAGGCCAGTGTGAGACTCATGCAATAACTGAGTCTTGTTTTGAAGGCTAAGATGAGACACAAGTAGCCCATGGGTTTGTACTGTGCCTTTGCCCATGTAGATGCCTTGAAGTCCTGTTCCACCCAGGGTTTCTTGAGAGTGAACAGCAATTGATGAGACTTAAAATATCCACAGGCACTTCCTTGCAGGAAGGATGAAAGTATAATTAAAGCTCATCACATTCCACTCTGTTTTGGGCATAAGGAAGCACATCAGCAGTTTGACTGCACTGGCTGGATGTGTTCATAAGCAAAGAATATGTGCTTGGGGCCAGTGCAGGACTGGCCTTCATGATGGTGAATGGAACAAGTGTGGGAGGATCCCACGCTGCATGGTTCACACCACAGCTGAACGCAACAGAGTGCAAGTTCCTTTCCTTCCCCTGCTTTTTCACTGGAGCCTGGAGCAGGTTGGGTTTATGGTACAGAGCATCCTGTCTGCTTGAGAAGGTCCATCCCTAAACTCCTTCCCATGCACACAGAGGCATGGGATGCTGAGGGCAGCACAAAATTGGCCAAAACTTTTCAAATAAATTATTGCTAAAGCCAAAACACAAAGTAAAAACAAAACAAAAAAAACCTGAGAAAAATAATTTGTGGTTTCCCATCCCTCACCCCTCAAAATTCTACTTTGCCACAACCCAAAAGATGCTGATCTCATGCCCCCCGCTCCTTTGTCAGTGGGGAAAAAAGGGAGGAAACAAAAGAAAGAAAAGGAATCCTCTTGAAAAGCCTGTGGAAGGAAAATTATTTTGGAATTTAGCATGTTTCTGAACTCTGCCTTTGCATTATCTTTTGACTGATCCTAGAAGTCCTGGGCCACAAAGATTCTGTCCTGGGTCCCCAGGGCAACTCCTTCCCTTGGCCCATAGGGAAGTGCAGAGCAAGCTGAGGCTTTAGTTTTCTTCTTATTCTCTGGTAACCCTTATAGGGGGACTACCGCCACTACCAGCCCGCTGAGAAAACCTCACAAAGCCAGCAGGCCAAGGCACTTAAGGAAGCCCACCCCTGCCCCAGCCTTGGTACAATCTGTGGGCAAGGCAAGAGCCCCTAAGGGGACACTTGCCTTCCTGTACACAAATGCCAGGAGCTTGGGGAATAAGCAGGAAGAACTCGTCCTCCTGCTCATGGCAAATAATTATGATGTCATAGGGATAACAGAGACCTGGTGGGACTCCACCCGTGACTGGACCATGGGTATAGAGGGCTATACCCTATACAGGAGGGATCGAGTAGATAAAAGGGGCAGGGGTATAGCTCTCTATGTTAAGGAAAGCTACGCATCCCCTCAAGCTGATGTTGGCGACCAGGGTGGACAACAGGAGACTCTCTGGGTTAAAATCCGTGGGGAACACAGCACAGGGGACACAATGGTGGGAGTCTACTACAGACCTCCCACCCAAAGTCCTGAGCTTAACCAGGAGTTCGCCCAGGACCTGGCTGAGGCCACATGCTCCAGGACCATGGTTGTCATGGGTGACTTCAATTACCCAGACATCTCGTGGGAGGATCACTCAGCAAAATCCAAGCGGTCGCAAAGCTTCCTCTCATGCATGGATGACCTCTACCTGACTCAAGAAGTCTATGGGCCAACAAGAGGCAAAGCCCTGCTCAACCTGGTACTGGCAACAGGGGATGACCTAATCGGCGACCTAGTGGTCAGTGGGAAGCTGGGTGACAGAAACCACAAGCTGATCACCTTCACCATCCGCTGTAAAGCTGCAAGTCAGTCAGCAACATGGAAGTCCTTAACTTCAGAAAAACTGACTTTGATCAGCTCAGGAGGCTTGTTGGTGAGGCCCTAGGGGACCACGACCCTAGGGAGAGGGGAGTTCAAGAATAGTGGTTGCTCCTCAAGGGAGCGATCCTCAATGCACAAGCTAAGTCTATTCCATCTCGGAGGAAAGGCAGCAAGAGGGCACAGCAGCCCTCCTGGCTCTCCAGGGACCTAGCGGACCTCCTAAGGCTAAAAAGAAAAGCCTACAAAGGATGGAGGATGGGATTCACCTCCAAGGAGGAATATTCTGCACTGGTCCAGTCCTGCAGGGAGCAAACCAGGACAGCCAAGGCTGCAACTGAACTCCAACTAGCTTCAAGTATGAAGGACAATAAAAAGTCCTTTTTCAGGTATGTGGGGAGCTGGAGGAAAAGCAAGGGCAACATTGGACCCCTGCTGAACTAGATGGGGCAACTGACAACTGACGCCCAGGAAAAAGCCAGCCTATTAAATGGGTACTTTGTGTCGGTCTTTCATCAGTCCCATGCCCACTATGGGACAGGGAGGTCTGGGTGAGGATTATCCCCTGCCCACCATCAACACTGACCTTGTGAAGGAACACCTTGAGAGGCTGGATATCTTCAAATCAGCCATCCCTGACAATCTATACCCCAGGGTACTCAAGGAGCTGGCGGGCATCATAGCCCAGCCTCTGGCACGGGTCTTTGAGAAATCCTGGTGCTCTGGTGTAGTGCCCAAAGACTGGAAGAAGGCCAATGTGGTGCTTATCTTCAAGAAAGGTAGGGAAGTGGATCCGGAAAACTACAGGCCCATCCGCCTGACTTCTATCCCAGGGAAGATCTTAGACAAGTTTATTAAAGTGGCCATCCTTAATGGACTGGCTGACACCAACATCCTGAGGGATAGCCAGCACGGGTTTGTTGCGGGTAGGTCTTGCTTGACCAATCTCATTTCCTTTTACAGTCAGGTGACCTATCACCTGGACAAGGGAGAAGAGATTGATGTTGTATATCTTGACTTCAAAAAAGCCTTCGATCTGGTATCCCATGATCACCTCTTGATGAAACTGGCCAGTTGTGGCCTTGGGTCCACCACGATCTGCTGGCTGGAGAACTGCTCCATGGTCGGACCCAGAGGGTTGCAATAGATGGAAGTCAACCGTCATGGTGCCCTGTGACCAGTGGGGTCCCCCAAGGCTCTGTCCTTGGACACATATTGTTCAACATCTTCCTTAATGATGTGGACATTGGAGTCAGAAGCGGACTGGCCAAGTTTGCTGATGACACCAAACTTTGGGGCAAAGCATCCGCACCTGAAGACAGGAGAATGATCCAGGCTGACCTGGACAGGCTCAGCAAATGGGTGGACGAGACCCTGATGGTGTTTAACACTGAAAAGTGCAAGGTTCTCCACCTTGGGAGGAAAAACCTGCAGCATCCTTATAGGCTTGGCAGTGCTACACTGGCTAGCACTACGGAAGAAAGAGACTTGGGGGTCATCATTGACCACAAGATGAACATGAGCCTTCAATGCGATGCTGCAGCTAGTAAAGTGACCAAAACGCTGGCTTGCATCCAGAGGTTCTTCTCAAGCAAATCCCAGGACATCATTCTCCCCTTGTACTCAGCTGTGGTGAGGCTGCAGCTGGAGTACTGTGTCCAGTTTTGGGCCCCACAATTCAAAAAGGATGTGGAGAAGCTTGAGAGAGTGCAGAGAGCCACGCGCATGATCAGAGGTCAGGAAAACAGACCTTATGATGACTGGCTGAGAGCCATGGGGCTCTTTAGCCAGGAAAAGTGCAGGCTGAGGGGTGATATGATGGCCACCTAAAAGTTTATCAGGGGTGACCACCAGGATCTGGGGGAACATTTATTCACCAGAGCGCTCCACAAATGACGAGGTCAAACGGTCATAAACTACTGCAAGACCGTTTCAGGCTGGACATAAGGAAGAATTTCTTTACTGTCCGAGCCCCCAAGGTCTGGAACAGTCTGCCAGTGGAGGTGGTTCAAGCACCTACATTGAACACCTTCAAGAGTAAATTGGATGCTTATCTTGCTGGGATCCTATGACCCCAGCTGACTTCCTGCCCTTTGGGCAGGGGGCTGGACTCGATGATCTTCTGAGGTCCCTTCCAGCCGTAACATCTATGAAATCTATGAAGTAACAGTTAAATGGGAGAGGGACCCCAGAGAAGGTTGGGAGAATGATGACCTTGTAGCTGAACATCTGGATTGGGATTTGAGGGAGGTGGGAACTGAACCCAGGCCTGCCTCCATTTTCTTTGTAGGACCAGGGCTGAAGACCAGTACAATGGGAGTAAGAGCATTTCAGTCACAAAAGGAGAGAGTTAATTTAGATGTTTGAGCACTGTTCAATTGGCTGCTGCTAAGATATATCGTCTTAGATGACTAGAGATACTGATACAGGCTGTAGCTGGGGATTGTAGCAGAAGCATCACCATGGTGCCTTCTCTAGAGGATCCAAATTCTTAACACAATTGTAACTAGCGAAATATTATTTTATCAGAAGCTGCTTAATAGCTACCCTTGAGCATATCTTTATTTATTTTCTGTAGCTCTATCAGAGACTTAATTAAAGGTAATGGGTCCACTGAGCACACTTTCATCTAGGCTCCATGGCAGAAGCAACTAACTGCCCATTTGGGTAATAACAGATAAACAATAGAAATCACCACCCAATGCAGAAGCCAGCATGGCAAGGCCTAGAAGTAAGAGTGATTGCATGGTCTGAGGTGATGACTTGTTACAAGTGTTTGCAAGAGAGTAGGCAGACAGTAAGAAATGCAGTGGACGGTATGGCCCTGAAAGAGAATAGAGGACAGGGTTTCTTTAGGATCATTGGAAAGGCAGGCTTAAGATGGTAAGTGTGGCACCTGCTGATTCTTTGTTCCTGCTGTGTTTAGGGAAGCAGGATTATTTGTCAGTGAATGGGATTGCAGCAAAAAGATACTGGATTTCCTTTGGTTTCTCCTCCTAATGGAAGCAACTCAGCAAGGCCCCAAGTACTTATGAACTACTTAGGCCAAAAGGAGGCAGCAGTTCAAAATCCACAGTCTGTGCTCTGGCCCTGCAATTAGATCTGTTAGCGTAGATCCTAGGCAAGATCCAATTTCCCTCCTTCATCCCCTGCTGCAAATGGGAGGTTTGTGTTTACCTTCTTTTGGTGTTGTGTCCTTTGTGGCACTGAAAAAGCAGAGTAGAGAGGGAAGCTTTGCATTTAGTCCCAGGAAGGATCTGCTTCTTGAAGGTGGATAGTCAGCCAACATGTCCTGATACATGTATGTCAGGTGGCTGAGCCAGGAGAACAGCTCATCAATCTTCTGTGTATTCCTCCATGCCTGTACATGCCCAAGTATGAAAAGACAGAGGAAAGAGAAGGATGTTCCTCATTAATAGTAGAATAATCCTACCTGGTGAGAGGGCAGGAGTATATAACCAGGGACTATTGCTACCCCTAACTAAATGTGAGAGCACCTTTCTTTCCTAAATCCATGCAGACCAAAAATTTCTCCACTGTTAAAGATCATTGTCACATAGCAAGCACAATAGGCAGGACTGGGATTACATTGTGAAGAGATCTTTTCTGCTTTGCAGAAGTGTTGGACAAGACTTGCAATTGGAACTTGAGCCAATATTTGTTGAAGTCAGTGGGAGGGTTTTCTTATCTTGAGTGTAGGCAGTGTCTTAGATCTAATTAGTTCAGCTTAATTTGGCCCCATTGTTGTAGAACCTGAACACCACACTACCTTCTGAGTATTTATTCTCCCAGACTTGTTATGAGCTGAGAGGTAGTTAGCCATGTCAGTCTGAAGTCATGTAGAAGGCATGTCAAGATGCCACCTTAGAACAGTCATGCTCAGTCTTTGTAGATTCAAGTTGCCCATTGGAGAATGCCAACCCTTAGCTTTCACTTGCTTTTTTGACAAAGAAAAAGTGATGGAGCAATTCTTTTTGTTGCACAGAACTCAGAGCCCAATGAATCAGAATTTTCTTTTTGGCACTGTGGATTTCTATTTGCAATCTCTGGGTTTACCTTATGAATCATGTGGAGGTGTTTGCACATCTAAGAGCACATCTACACAAGATGCCATGTTGCCACAGCTACTGCACTGTAGCTCATTGCCATGGTAACATAGCATCACCGGACATGAATTGTGATGGCAATGCTACTGCGCAATAGCAATGAGCTCTACTTGTCTGTACTCAGGGGTCATGATTCCAGGCTCCCCCTGCACTTGCAGGTAGAAATCCAGGTGACCAGGGAACTGGTGCAGTCATGGGGATGGGACCAACAATTAGCTGATTGTTGACCTCAGTTCCAGGACCTCACTGGAGCCAGGTCAAGATTCTGGTGCCATCCTGGGTTTTAGATGGACAATCAGTTCATTGTGCATCCCAGCCCCCAGACCATGCTCTGGAGCTGGTCCAAGATCTTTGCTGTGCAGCTCACCTCAGGCTGCATGGCAGTGCCCTTGTCTCATGTTCTGTTTAAGATGTGATGGAAACCAGCCACAAAATAATTTCACAAAATACATGAAATAATTTTGTGGCTTATTTTCCATTTTATCAACTCCACTAGTTGCCTGAACATGTGGCTGGGTTACTATTTAAGACACAATCACTTGATGAATTGCAATTTGAGAGTACCATTCGCCAGAGGCATAAGCTTTCATAGGTGACAGCTGACTTTTACCCACAAAAGGCTATGATGCCTCTTTGAACCAGTTAATCTCAAAGGTGCTACCTACCCTGCCTTGTGAGCTGAGGTAGTGAGGCACTAAATGACTTACCCAAGGTCACACAGGACATCCATGGCAGAAGGCCATCCTGTGTTCTAATTAGGAGGCCTGTAGACTGAAGATGGATCAGGTCTTGGTATCCACTTTGAGCCTGACATTTGAAGAGGCACGGTCAGCCCTGTCTTATCCCACCAACTTCCATCTGACATTGGGAGTCCCCGGTCTTTTGTTCTTTGCATTTTTTTATTCTTTTGGGACTTAGCTTTTTAAATGGGAGCACTGCTGTCTGAAACCTCTCAGAAACAGAATTTAAATAGAGAGGGGTTTTATCATTCTTTCAGAGCCTGGTGATGGCATCTCAGATTTTCTTTCCCTTGTTTTCAGCTCTGGCATTTATTGTCCAAGGCATTCTAGTGTGAAATACCTGTTCACCCATTTGTCTCCGACCTGATTGCTGTCAGCTTGGGTGGCTGGATAAATCAGCTCTGTGGCTTCTGTCAGAGACTTTATTTATAGCATCTAATGCTATAGCACAAGGCTTAGAAATCTGCCCCAACATTGGGGTTTCTTACATTTTATTTTATTTATTTTGTATTCACAGTAATCAAAGAGGGTCACTTAGATGGAAATTGAAACATATTTAATATTAGGTTGGAATGGGAGAATATGAAACAGGATGATGGAAGAAGGAAAATAGCACTGCATTCTAAGTTACGGGCCTTTGTTGCAGCACACAGCTTTGGAATGAGCTTTTCCAGATAATCTTTCTCTCCCCAACATCTAGTTATTATTGTATGTGTAAGTACCAGATGTTAAAGCTGGGCCAGATCCTTGGTGGCTGTACAGTAAAACCAGGGAAGCGAGGTCAGCATACAACAAGAGTATCTGGGCCATTTTTGTTGAGGGGTCAGGAAATGGACACAAATGTTACAGCGGTGTCTAGGATGTTAGGGCCAGACCCTCAACGAGCATCAAGCAAAAAAGCTCTGTTGAGCTCCATAGAACTCTGCTGATTTTCAGCGGTGAAGGTGCCTGTTTTGCATGTGCCATGGAGTTTCTAGAAATGTATCTTTCAAAAGGTATGGGGATGAAAGGAGGCATGGCAGATAAGGCAACAGGAAGGCAAAGAGAATACAGGGGTATGAGCTGCTGAGTCAGGGTAAATTCGGAGACATGTTGGAGACTTGTTAGTACCAGGAAATTAGCCCTGGGGGATGACAGTCATGGATGATATAGGCTTAAATTTCCGTCTAATGTGTCCCCTTTTGTTTGCCTTGGATGCAATTAAAATAAAATGTAACAAATCCCGGGGCAGATTTCCGAGCCCTCAGAGCATCTTGGCAGCAGAATCCTTTGTGTTCTAAAAAGAGGTGCTATTACTCTTCATTTCCTGTCCTCCTCACTTTCCTCTCCTGTATCTTCTCTGCCTGTGCCATGCTCTTGCTATTTCTTGGCTTTTGCCTCGTTTTTTCCTTGATCTTATGCTGTATGCCACGTTCTTCCCCAAACCATTTCCCTCATCTTGTATCTAGTCCCTCACCACCTTCCCTAACCTCCGACTTATCTTTCCTGCCTACCATTTCTGTCCCCTTTCTACTCAGTGCTTGGGAGCGGCTTCCCTGCCTGGGTTTTATCTCCCTCACTTCCCTTCTGTGCTCCTGCACTCACGTCTACATTTTCCAACCCAAGTCCCAGCTTGCTCTCTTCCATTCCAGATGTCTCATCTGGGCTGTCTTCAGGTCCATCTCTCATGCCTTCTCCCTTCTTTCTCCCACAAAAGCCTGAAAACCCTTGTTCCAAGCAGTGCTTTAACCCCCTTCCCCTGCACAATGCATGTGGCTTCTGAAGGAACGGAGATATGTGGGAAGCAAAACTGTTCCTGATTCAGGGCCTTCTTTGCAATTCGGCTCCACATGAAGTTCAACAGGAATCAATGCTGCTTTGAGTAATATGTGAGGTTGTGGGTTTTTTCTCTTTGTTAATCGAAAGGGCACTTTGTAAGCTATTCTGGTTTCTGGCACTAGCAGCCAGAGTAGCTTCATCCTTGACAAACTGTGAATGAGGCACTCTGAGCCAAACAGAAGTGTCCACAGGGCATCATCATAGAAATTACAAAGCACCAAGATGTGAAGTAAGAATGGGTTGTACAGTCTGGTTTGAGGCCCAGTAGGGGCTGTCCTACCTGTCCATAGAGTACCTATCATGCAGCAAGTGACTTCATAGATAGCAACTGTGTGCATGCACATGCACAATACAGTGGCATTGCAATTAAGAATGTTTTGTCCCGAGCGTCACCTTAAAATGGAATTTCCCACTTCAGTGGGCTAATTTAGGGGTAGTTAGTTCCACAGCATGAGGCTCCATCTGTATGCAGAAGTCTTGCAGTCTGATTGGCTGATCAATCTTTTATGCCTCCTAATTGTATTTAGTGAGTCTTCACAACGTCAGGACTGGAGATGACAGTGGCTCTCAGACAAATTAAATCTTCTTATGCCATTATAATATTTTAAGTAGTTTGCTGTGAATAAAGAATGATCTGAGAGGAAAAATACAGCTCTGCTTGGCTGGCTACAGTCTATGAGGAACGAAGAAATTTGATACACTTGCATGGGATGGAAGGAGCCTCTCTCATCCTGCTAACTGTGCAGAGCACCTTCTGAGATGCTCAGATATGATCTTGTGTTAGCTGTTAGTTAGGTTTCTACTGTAGCAGGTTAACTGAGCCAGAGATTCTCTGGGTCACACAGCAGGCTGGTGGTAGAAAAGTGTCCAGACTCATAGCTAGTTTTCTGTCTAGTGGACTTTCTTGCCCCTTGATTATACCTATCACTCTTATGCCTTCTAAGGTACTCATGCTCTTAGGTTTTGGACCTGCAAAAGCTACTATAGCTCTTTATGTGAGTAAATTCACATGCGACTTGATATGGAAGTGGGGCTTAGAGTTCTGTGGTGTAGCTTGTGTCTGTGTATACCACCAAGTGATCTACAAATAGAGATGCCTTTTTTAAGCTTGGGGATAGAGTAACAAGTGCTCATGCATGGCATCTCTGCTTGCAAATATGTTACTGGCTAGAGAAACTGTACAGAAACAGGAATAAAGGGGTGTGTGTGTGTGTGTTTAGGGGGGACAACATATGTGTAAATACAAGTTATTAAAATCTCAGTGCACAGAAGCCTAATTGCAGTTCTAACACATTGCACACATCCTTGGGGGAAGTTTTAATCTAGAACCCAAGCTTGTCTGTCAAGCCCAGCTCTGCTCTGCCACTTCAACACTGTCTCCCTCATAGATATGTTAACCGTAAGTCAAGCAGAAGGCAGGGCAGGGTGGTACCTGTAGTTTCTAAGATGCCACCTTGCCCTACTTTCTACAGGCCTATAAGCAGGGGAGGCAGGGGATATATTTTTGGCCAGTCCATTTATCTAAAACTTATGCATTCTGTTTGCTGCTGTGAGCTGTTGTTTGTCTGGCTTCTTCATGTGTCTCCTTCCATGCCAGACTGAAGTGAAAAAGGGCTAAAAATTAAGGATGATTAAATCACAATTGTCCTCTATTCACATGGAAGCCCTACTAGGACAAAGATATGACCTGCATCCAGGACAGACAAGTTTCTTTACATTTGAATTCTAAGAGGGTGGTAATTAAGCAGCAGATTACTGGCCAGATATCTTAGTTTGATCAGTGGGTACCTGAGGAAAGGGACTGATCGTTTGAGAAACAGGCAGGCCAAGGGAGACCCAGGTTCCCAAGGAGAAGCCGTATGCAGGGAAAAGCAAGGATTCTGAATTCTGACCTGCACCCAAGGAGTGCTCAAGTGCTGAGGAGACTGAGAAGGGAGGCCTTCTCAGTATAATTCTTGCACTAGCTTGAGTAAAGAGTGACTGGAGGCCTTGCAGTGGTGCACTGTAAACCTAGAGTACTCACAGGGATGGATTTCAGGGATTGGGTATGGTTAAAGCTATTGGTAAGTTTGGAGGGGATTAGCACTTGTGCTGGGGGCCTAAGATCTGTGATGCAAGGTCCAATTTCTGTGAAGAGCTCCCTGCAAGTATGACACAGAGGCCAAAGAAAGTCACAATGTTGTAACCTACCGGGACAAAGGGAAGCCTTGGAGCTCATAGCCCCAGTGTGGTGAGACCTAAACAGAGCAGTTTGGGGGGGGATGTTCAATACCGTGCCTGTGAAGAAAAGCCTACTTTATCAGTCAACAGAGTAGACAGGGAAAGTGCCTTTCCTAAAAAACTTTATTTTGATACATTAAAAAAATTCTATACATTATTTTTTTCCTTTTAGACTAAAATACAGTTTGCATCAGTATTCTGGCACAATGTCAGCTTTACACCAAAAATCTAGTATTAGATCAGCACTGTTAATTACCCTTCCCTCCACCATTTTACATGTTGCATTACAAAACATTTTCAAGTTTTCCAACGACAACGAACAGTGTCACTTTAACTAGTTTCATTCCAGGAGGAGGTGGCATTCCATCGGAAAAAGGAACACTTGTTAATAAACTGACTGGCAAGATCCAATGTTAATTGCTTTATTCAAAATATTCTTACGTTCTGGCTGCAAAGGCTGTACGAGGCTGAAGCAGTGATGGACTGTGACGATGCCATCTGCATGTACTTAAGCTACAGCTAGGGCTGTAAAATCTGTCCAGACACTTACTTCCCTCTCTCTCTCTTTCTCTCTTAACGCAGTTACTCTAGTCAGCAAAACAACTCAAACAGAAGGACACTAATTCCAGTCTGCCAGCAGAGAGGAACACCTTCCTTGCTGCCCCTCTGCCTAAAAGACCGTTGGATCTTAGACTTCGTGAAGGGTGGCTGCAAATTGTGAAATGGCCTGGATGTTTCTGAGGTGCTGGGATGATCCTGGGAATTGTCTTTTGCTCTGCATGGCGCCAGCTCACCTCAGCCACTTCCTACCTGGACTACTATGGAAGTGATAATTGGCTGTTCCACCTCCACTAAGGTTAACCAGCTTTTTGGGCAGCAGGAAAGAAGTAAAGCAGAGTCCTCCCAATGCTACAGGTAGAACCCAATGAATCAATGGGTGGGATTTTTAGATGCATGACACGCTATAGGTCCAGGCTGTCCCCTTAATAATAAAGGCCTGCCCCTGCTATGGGAGGTGGGGACAGGCAGTGGCTATGTGCTGTGCAGCCCCTCCTTCGCCACCATGCATGGTGCATGCTGCCCAGGTGTTCAGGCCCATGGGTACTGCAGAGCGGAAGGGAACAACTGTGCTTGGTCCAGATCCTCAGTGTAGGTGAAGCCTGTTCTCAGTAGGATTGTCCCCATCCCAGACACCTATCGCTGTCATTCTTTACTCCCAGGCCAAGGTTATGTCTGTTTGCATTACAGTGAAGCCCTGGCCCACCACAAAGAGCCTGCACACGGGAACTCGGACAGTGCTGTGGGCCAAATCTTCAACTGCTGTAAAATCAGACTACATCCACTTTTTTTTCTCTTCTGCCTATTTGCTGAAGATCTGGCCCCATGAGAACCGGTGAGCCCATTACACAGACAACTTCCTACCAAACACAGGGAGGCAGGATTGGAGTCTAGTCTCCCACAACGGTCTCCCTTCACCCTCGTATATCAGGAGCCTCTCAAATTTCTGCAGAACATGCCAGGTGCAACGGAGAGAGCCTATGTGAGTGGGAGCATGCTGGTCTTTTTCCTGCTTAGGAATGTGAATATGGTATGATTCTGTTCAGAAAGAAGTTCACGGCAAAACTCCCGCCGATTTTGGTGAAAGCAGGTGAAGCCCGTAAACTTGGAACTGCTTGTCAGTCCAAGTACCCCTGTTGTGGCAGGAGGTGGAGAAGGGGCACGGCTTGGTCCCTGGAGAACAAGGGGTGAACCCCAGCCCAGCTTTCCCCATCTTTGCATAGATGTTTGGGGGAAGAACTGTTAACTGCTGGCCTGAGAGGTATTTGGGGAAAGTCAGGGTCCCAGCAGGGGAGCTTTCCTTGGTTAACTTGCCTTGCTATCCTACATGCTAGTGCTGACTGCCTCTGTGCTCTTTTTCCTGCTGAGCTGCTCCCTCATTTCATACTTGGGCTTCTCACTCCCAGCCAAAACCTGCCCAGTACTGACAGAACAGGAAGTATACTGAAGGGCTACAGCTTTTTGCAAAGGCAGAGTGAATTGGGCGTGGAGCTCTCACTGAATTTGTGGACACTGGGCTCCTGCTACCTTTGACTGGTCTCGTGCAGTTGCATACCTGTGGCACCTCGAACAAGGGGGCTGCAGGCATTGGGCTGCAAGGTGTCAGTGACAACTGTTGCAGAGGAAAGAGCAGTGAACTCAAGTACTAATTGTCTAACAGTAACGATTGAAGGTGTCTGGGCATTCTTGCAAGTACTTGAGCATTTTGGTTCATGGAAGTGGTTTCATTGTGAACACCTGGCAACAACTTTAGGTCTATAATGCATTCGGTGTTTCTACAAAAACTGCCAGGTGCTCTAAGATGCAAGCCTGCCACATGGTCTCCCAGTAGCTTTTAAAAGCATTGCTAGGGATCATTTCGGCCAATTTCTTCATATAGGGTCTACAGCAGGAATAGGCAATTATTCTGGGCAGAGGACCGCTTACTGAGTTTCAGCAAGCCAACGAGAACTGCATAACAAGCAGTCCAGGGCAGATAAAAAAAATTTTAGAAAATTAATATTTAGGGGCCCTGTGGGCTGGATAGAATGGCCTGGCAGGCCGCATCCAGCCCCCCAGCCAGATTTTGCTCACCCCTGCTCTACAGAACCTTCTGCTCCAACCCTTTTGAGGTTTCCCATAGAAATAGGTATGGGTGCAATATTAACAATTCCTGCTTCGTGAAACACTCTGCACCAGAGGATTTAAATTGCTTAAAAGAGAATTCCAGGAGGCTTAATTATTTTGAAATGAAATTACCTGACTTATTACTAGCAGTTTTTGCAATTTCAAAAACAACTGAAAACAGCTTTGGTTGATTATTCTCTTGCAGTGTGTGCAGGCTGAACTTGGTAGCTTTGTGCTAGACAAAAGGCTTCCTGTCATGCCACAGGAGACGGCACTCTACCCAACTCCAATCTGACCATGTATATGAGTACCATGAGATTCCTTGTACTAGACAGCACAAGAAACAGAACAATATTCTAGGCATACACAAGTTCTTCCAATACGCAATGAAAAATAAAGGAAACAGCCTTAATGGCAAAAATTCATTGACTGAACTAGATTCTTAAAGATTAAACACACAATGTAAACTTCTATTTCTAAAGATGACAAGCTCATAATTCATGTTTTAAACAAGTCTGCCAGTTTTGTACTGGCTTTAAAAATGTTTGAAGACTTCTAAAGATGGCAAAATCCTTTCAGATTGTTTAAATATAAAGGAATTAATTATTTAATCACGAAATATTGATCTTTAGAAATTTGTGCGCACACAGGTACAAGCCAAAACTTGAGAGAACTGAATGTCTAAGGTTATGTAGATGGTCAGATCTTGGCCACCACACTAATTGACTGCATTATTTAATATAATGCATAATATACAATGAGACCGGAATTATCACTGTGGGGAAATCATGTAATATAAACCTATGCATTTTACTCTGAATCCACAACATATACATTCATAGAATAACCACACAGACCAAACCCCTAAAGTGCATGTTACAAGGGCACATTAAAAATGTAAACACTCAAATGTGAGCCCATTACTCGGTGTAATATCGACTCAAACTGGACATTGAGTCTGCCCTGCACCCCAAAAAGGGGGCATTTTGGTGCACAGCATTTTTTTTATTATGAGGAAAAGCCCTTTCAGTAGGAAGTTACCACCACCCAAGGGTGTTAGAAGGGAACTTGGGGTGGGAGCCTTGGATTCACTTTTAAGTCCCTAAATGAATCTTCCAGGTTAAGGTTCTCCCTTCTTGGTTGGAGAGGCAAGAATCTTTTTTTCTCTCTCATACTGGCCAAGCTGTACAGTTGGGGGGTTGTTGGACAAGATTTCAGGCATCAGTTGTCCTTAATCAGGCACCTGATAGCTGAAAGCTTGTCCAACAGCTGTCCCAACTATATTAAAAAAAGATAACACAAATACGTTTCCTGAACCACCATGGCTACAACATTCCTTCCCTTCTTGGTCACTTTTTTACATACAGAACTCTCTTGCATCAGAGCCAAATGGAAGCCATGTATGAAATGCAAGCCTGCCACAGGACTTGGAATGAAACAACAGCCACCAAACTAAGGTTGGGGTGCGGATGCTATTCAGATCATGCGCTTAGTATCTAGTAGTGGAGCAGCATCAAGATCTTGGAGACGGCAGTGTGTTTTATCAGACACAGTGAGTGCAGTGACTGAAAGTGCTGAGAAGAGGAGGGGGCGGGCTAGCACCCTAGCCCTACCCAATCAGTCCAGGTGATGTCCTTTATCATGGCCTGTGGGAGGCAAGGATGCTGAGATCAGCAGGGCAAAGGGGAGCTGACTCTTGGGTGTTTGAGCCCCTCTGCTGAAAGAGAAATATGGAAATAAGCTCTTCCCCTGGTGAGTAGACTGCTGTTCCCCATACTTCCATTACACCTTCCTTCTCAAGGGTTGCACACAGGTACCTCTGGGGGGAGAAAGACCATGTATGCTGCTTGGCCTCTGCATAAGCCAGAGTGGACAAGGTGGCTTGAAAGGCCAAAAACCCAACTGACTAAAACCATGAGGAATGCAATGCATAAAAGCCTGGAGACTCTTTACAAACCACGTGGTAGGAAGCTCCCCTCACCCTGGCTATTGTCTTAAATTCAGAATGAACTGGCAAATCCCCCTGCCTTCTTGTTTTAGCGGACATTGCCAGGGAGCGGTTTCCTGCTCTCCAAATCATTCTCTTCCTGCAAGGGGCTGGAATGGATGACCTTCCAGAGCAGCACTTACACTGCCCTGGACAACTACTTAGGAAGAAACCTCTTAATCCTTATTGCTGGCAATGCCTAAATTCTTAGCTGTGGATGATTTGACTTCCTGAGGCATCACATTCCTCCCATCTGTACTGTCAGGACAAACCCTCTGTACTGGAATTTGCTTTAACACCAATTTTCTCCCTAAGCTTCTGCTTTGACTGAACTCCAAAGCCTTAAAAATGCCTCTAGGAGGCCTGTGTGTGAACAAAGAATGGGGCACATGATTTTCATCAAAACTTTATATTACTTGAATGTTACAGCTACCCATAGAAAAGTGTTTCCGGTAATTTCTAAACATCTGTGTTCATAAAACAAATTTATTTGTAAAACAGGACCTGTTATAAAAATGGCGCACAGTCAAGTTATACAAAAATACAAAATTTGTTTCTGATTACAGTTCTAGTTGTAGATTAACTGAAAAGCATCCCCCAACTCTAGGCCTCCAGGGAGCAGAGCACGTTAGCTTGTGGAACATGTGGCAGGAATCTGGCGTCAGGATGTCAGCACGAACAGAATCCAGAGCTTCCAGCAGAGCACCTCAGTGACGTCTTCTTGAGGGAGGGGGTTCTGTGGAGTAGCTAAGTCACTGACAAGTCCCTTCCTTAGATTCTAGGATCCTGCTGAACCAGTGCTTAAATTGCATTGGCAAACCGTACTGATCTATTTAGTGTCCAAAATACAGAGCTGCAGCAGAACCACTGTACTTTTGCTTACTGCTACAGCAACAATTCCTTCTGTGCACAAAGTAAAGTTTATCTACCTTCTAGATATCCTAGCAGACAGCTAGCTCATATTAAAGGAGACTTGCTCAATGCTCCCACTGGAATCCCAGACTAAACCTCTGACCTGGTTAATACTTACACAGGCATAACTTTGCCAGTGTGAGCAGTTCTATTGAAGTCAATGGAACCACATTAATTGAGTTAGGCTGGTGTATAAAAGTGTCTGCAGGACTGAAGCCCAAGCTAGTGCTCCCCATCTCCCTAAGTAGCTACTTTCTAAATTGTCTTTTCATCCTGTTTGGTTTCTGAGATATGAAAAGAGTAATTCTGATTTATTGCAAGAGATGTGAAAAAATGACAGTATCAAATGACTTGGGAACAAAACCAAAGTGTTTAGTTATCACCAGTAGTTAAGAGCACTGATTAAAAAAGATACAGGTAACCATTTGACTTTTGCCAGCAATTTAAAGGTCTGATCCTTTGAAAGGAAGCACATAAGCAAACAGCTTAAAGCCATGGTGACATTAATTGTATGCTCCTCCACACATACACACACACACACACACACCCACCCACCCACCTCTAATCCATTGCCAAAGCCTATCCAGAAGGGCTGCTATCTTTCAAAAGATTTCCTTGTATGGAGTGAACAAACCATTGAGGCATTATTTCTTCTTACAGAGCTTTGTATTTAGTGCAATAAGTTTAAAAATTCTGCTCTGAAATATTAACTTTACATTAACAAAAATAGTTTTCTTAAAAAATTGTAACAAAAGGAGTATATCGCATAGACAGATCATGATTTCTTAGCAAATACACTTTAAGCATTTACCATTACAAGAAGCTGAACAATGAAATATTAGCATTCATATCTGGTAAGCTTAAGGAATGAAAAAAGTTCTCTTTTGAACACTTGATCACTTTGATCCCATGGCAGTGATACTTCCAAAGAAGCACCTAGTGCCCTTTCCTGGTTTACCCGCCTGCTACAGTACATACAAATATGGATGAGATAACAGCCAAGGATTGGCCATTTACACTTGCACTTCCCAAATCTCTCTGGAGTTAAGAAAAATAAAACTTACAGTACAGTTTTGTATAGTTTGTTTCTGTCCCCACTCCCCAGCATCCTTCCATTTAATCCCGAATTGGTGAGTAGGGCTAAGGCTGAGCATTAAAGAGCAGGTTGTTCAGCTGCTTCTTTGGAGAGTTCATACCCTTCAAAGGAGCATTGCTGAAGTGCAAAGGAACTCAAGGGGAGGGTCAGGGAATAATGTAAAACAGGAAGAAGTTGCATATAAATTGATCCTTTCCCATTTTCTAGTTTCTCTTTCATAAAAGATGCAGGGGTGCCCACAACATCTGAATACCTGAGGAGTTGGTTATTTTGATATCATCCGAAACTTCGAAACAAAACTGAACGTGTAACCCACTATGCCCCAGAGTTGTAAAGTAAAATGATGAACTACAAACAAAGTTTGAAAGCTCTTACTAAAACCCCTTCTAAAATTCTATCTTATTTGAAGTATTTCCCTATAAATTTATTGTTTGACTTTCATATCAAATTCTAAGTGGCCTGCCCTATATTGCTTTGATAATTTTGAGGGAAATAGTCAGATACATGATACTCTGAGCCAATGATTTGTTTTCCAGATTATAAAATGTCAATCAAGTAAGATTCTTCACATTTCTGTGACCACAATTACTTAAAAAAATAAAAATGGAACAATGATAGTTGCTCTTAAAAGCCACCCGTATGAAAAGAGTACATGTTTCACAAAAATAACTGTTAAAAAAAGTATTAAATCCCTGTTCCTTTTCTCTGATTTTGGCTGCTTATATAAATATTGTTTTGGAATGTCAATGGGTTCCATAATGGCTGGCTAGTTTCAAGATGAACTTGCTCCAGAGGCCTAGAAAACAAAGTCATACAGTACAGTTTTAAACAGAGGTCAAAGAATGAGTAAAGAAACTGATCCAATGGATCACTGAAAACAATAATGTTTGAAAAGCCTTTTCTTGAACCTAGACAGTCTCCACCTAGATGGGAGCTCCTCATAACACTAATAATAATTATCATTGTAATCACTTACAATTAATGTTTAACTGTAATTACAGGTAGACATTTACATATTTGAATTAATCCTCACTCCTGAGGGATATACCTATTTTACATACAGAGAAACTGCAGCAAAGTAGTAAGGGTTCAAATTTGTGACTATTCAGCTGCAGAAATACAAGGCACTGCCATACTAGAACAGACTGATGAGGCATCTGATTATGAATCCTGAAGAAGCCTTTATCAGCTCTTTAAAGAAATGTTCAAATAACTTCACAGGAAACAGCTGTGGGGTAAGTTCCCGCAAAGGTCTCATCCTAAAGCCTCACTGCTGGAGGCTGCTTTGCGCATAGCTTGCTTTCTTCCAAAATGTTAACATTACTATTAGCACTCTGATATCTATGTACAAATATTCTTGTGTCTAGTCTACCTTTAAAAAGCAAGAGTCCTGTACAGCTGAACCTGGGCACCCATCAACTGGAACAATATGGTCCCACTAGCAACAGATCTGGAATTATTCCACCATGGGAGCCCTGGCTTCCTGTTCCTACCATCTCCCTATTAGTATTATGAAACTTATCCTTCAGTCATTTCCAAACCTGATTACATGAATTAAGCTTCCTAAATCCAAGGCCTGACTGTCAAAGGTTACCATTCCCCTTTGTCAGTGTGGGGATGTATTTCAAGGGAGCTACAATATGCTTGCAGGATCCAAGCTGTAAGCAGTAAAGCCTGGGCGGCTTTGCCCAAGAGTGTTTAACACCTCGAGCCAACAGCTTGTATTACCTGAGAGGTCAACGCAAGTAGGAAGCAATTCACTCCCAAGTCAAATAAAGCTTTTGGCCAAGATTTTTCAAGTCAGCCTAGAGGACTGGCAACACTTAATTCTTATTTATTTTAATGGGAAGTGCATCTAAATTCCAGAGGCAGAGAATCCCAGTGAGTATCTAATGGCTGCTCAACTAAACTTTCTCCCCCAAAAAAAAATGTTGGTAAGTACGGAACAGCCAGTTGTTCAGGCCTTAAAATACAGTAACATTTAGATTGAAGCAGATATTCTAAGGTTAATTGTACAGACAAAATAGGAAAAACTGAGTCCCACTAAGGACTGAAAAACTGCTTAGAACCAGAGCTTTGTGTACCCCATTTTAAAAGGTTTTTTCTATTACCACTATATACTTTTTTTGGTTTCATTTCTTGTTTTTAGTTTAAATTTATTTTTGTTTTTAAATATAACCACTTATGTGAAGCATTCAATAAACCCCAATTTATCCTGTGATAGGATCCAGCTTGATGAGAGATGATTTTAATATACAGTGTCAGTATATTACAAGATCACTTAACTAGTTCAGAGGTCAGACACTGCTCATCTTTTATACTCCACTACTCATCTGTTCTCAGTTCGTTAAATTCTAAGATCACCTTGCAACAGGGACAATTACATCAGTGGCATTAGGCTGTTCTTTTTTTTTTTTTTTTTTTTTACAGGGTACTTAAATACACAATGCCATTCTAATGGTAAAACAGGTAATAGTTAAGACTGAGAAGCATAAATGACATTGTTCACTCTGTCCTGGCAGCTGACAGCGTGAGATGGAAAAAGGGCACAAGATAGCAACATAAATAGTTAGCTATAATAACAAACAATTGGGAGAAGTGCAATTTTAAGCAGGTTGAAAGGAATCACTGTATCTAATCCCTCAGCACAGCATGAAATCATTTGGTGTGAATTCGAAGTACATGTACTCATTTTGCCACAAGAGGATACAGTTGGTAGTAGTCTTCAGGCTTTGATTCAGAAGACTCAACTAACAAGAACGGTTTAGTTCAGCAATGGAAAGAGAACTAAGTTGGAATGTTCTGATTATGGATTTGTTAGCCATCATAATGTGAAAACTCTCAGCAGTGAGGACTGTCTGAGTGTAGTTATCTATTGTCTTATGGGCGTTACTACTCCTAATTCAGTGTTGTTACCACATTTGTTCCATGAGATACAGTTCCTTTCATCTTACTTTTACAGGAGATGGTCTCAGCTGTGACAAACACTCTGCCATCCAAGTGATAGGCAAGCTCACAAACAGAAAAAGCAGAACATCTTGAGTGATACAGAAAACCAAAACTTCCCCCGAAGAAGTGCAGTCAGTAAAAATAAAGAGGGAGAGGAAGTAAAAGTGAAATTCTTGGAGGACAGCCACCTCCTCATCAGCACCTACCATTGGTTTCAGCTCTCTACCGTCAGCGCCACCTCCCCTGCCAGCTTCTTTCATTGATTTTCTACTGTTCTCCACAAACTCCTGCAAGATAAAGTGTCTTAAGCTTTCTTCTACTGGAGTACAAGCCTCTGGCTCAAATATGCAATTCCCCAACAATATCACAAGGATACAGCTGTTTTGTCTCAAAATATGAACAGGACAGACAAAAGATATCTCCTCTGTTTCTTATACCCCTGGCAGTCAGATTTCCCATATAGTATCAAAAAATACTGACAGCCAGACAATTTTTTTTTAACTATCACATTTACCACATGTACACCCTCTTGTCCATGGACTCCATGGACTGATGATGATGGGCAGGTAATAAATACAGATTCCAAACACTACATATTCCATCAGTGAAAGCAGCAAGGAGTGTCATGCTCCTATTAATCTGTTGCACTGGAAGGAAGGGAATACATTCTCTATTTTCTTTGTTTGTTTTTACTACTAGCAGTGCTTTCTAGAGGCGCACCGACATGCTGGTCCAATATCAGATCGGCACCGATAGAAAGAAAATTGACTATATCAAAATTGGCCTGATGCAACCAATAATTTGGCCGATAAATGCCTGTGTGTGCGCACAGCCACAGTGCAGTAAACAGGCAGCGGGGAGCACAGCCTGGCAGCTTGAAGAGCTGTGCACAGCTGTTAAGTCTGTTGTGGTGGATGTGGAGATAAGAGGGAAGAGGTGTGGGGGGCAGATCAAGATCCCCGCAGTGAGGGTGGGAGTGGGGCTGGGACAAGGCTGGCATGGGATGGAGTCATCGTCCAGGGGGTGTGGGGAGGGGGGGAGCAGCTCCTGCCACTGCACGCATGCAGGGAAGGCACAGGGAGAAAGGAAGGAGGTGCCTCAGATCTATGTGGGGCATGGTAGGCTGCAGCTGCTGGCTGGGACCAGGGGCCGCCCTCTTCCTGGCAGGGTGGGACTAAGTTCCCTGTGGGAACTCATTTGTAACTCCCAGCACTGCTACTGCCCATCCCGAGCGCAGTGTGCCCCCCACCCCAGGAAGAGCCGAGTGCAGCCCACCACACCCCATGCAGATCTGGGGCACACCCCGCCCCATGCTTTTCCAGGGTATGTGCAGTGGCAGGAGCTGCTCCCCTTCCCTGCACCACCCAGACGAGCCACAGCTCCATCCTGTGTCCATCCTGCCCTGGCTGGGCAGCACGTGCCCCAGCCCCTCTCTCACCGCAGGGGGGGCCTTAATCTGCCCCCCACCCCCCCACACCCCATCCTTCCCCCCTTCCCTTTTACCACAACAAAAACTTACCAGCTGGATGCACCTGTATTGGAAATCAGATCAGTATCGGCCAATATGCCTCCTTAAAAATCAGCTATTGGTATCGGCCCCCACAAATCTCTATAGGTTTCATAGTTTCATAGTAGCTAGAGTCGGAAGGGACCTAGGTAGATCATCTAGTCCGACCCCCTGCCTTGGCAGGAAAGAGCACCGGGGTCAGATGACCCCGGCAAGGTGCTCATCTAACTTCCTTTTAAAAATCCCCAGGCTAGGAGCCTGCACCACTTCCCCTGGAAGCTGGTTCCAGGCCCTAGCCGCCCTGACTGTGAAGTAGCGCCTCCTAATATCTAATCTAAACTTACCCTCCGCCAGTTTGTGACCGTTATTCCTGGTCACTCCTGGCAGCGCACGGGGGAACAGGGACTCCCCCAATACCTGCTGATCCCCCCTGACCAGTTTGTAGCAGGCCACAAGGTCCCCCCTTAACCTTCTCTTGTGGAGGCTAAACAGGTTCAGGTCCCGTAGCCTGTCCTCATAAGGCTTGCCCTGCTGACCCTTGATCATACGAGTGGCCCTCCTCCGAACTCTTTCCATATCGTCCACGTCCCTCTTGAAGTGTGGCGCCCAGAACTGGACGCAGTACTCCAGCTGCGGCCTGACCAGTGCCGCATAGAGGGGGAGGATCACCTCCCTGGACCTGCTCGAGATGCATCTGTGGATGCATGACAGGGTACGGTTGGCCTTCTTGACTGCCTCCCCACACTGCCGGCCCATGTTCATCGTGGAGTCAATGACGACTCCAAGATCCTTTTCCGTCTCCGTGCTGGCAAGAGGGGAGTTCCCCAACCTGTAAGTGTGGTGCCGGTTCTTCCTCCCCATGTGCAACACCTTGCACTTATCAGTGTTAAACCCCATCCTATTCTCATCCGCCCACCGTTGCAACCTGTCAAGGTCAGCTTGTAGCCTATTGCACCCTTCTAGTGCACCCACATCCCCCCACATCTTAGTGTCATCAGCAAACTTGAACAGGGTGCTTTCTACCCCGTCATCCAAGTCACTGATGAAGATGTTGAACAGTGCGGGCCCGAGGACCGAGCCCTGCGGAACCCCACTGCCCACGTCCTTCCAGGTCGAGAAGAACCCATCCACTACCACCCTCTGGGTGCGGCCCTCCAACCAGTTGGCGACCCATTTGACCGTGTGGGCATCGACACCACAGTCTCCCAGCTTTTTGATGAGGACAGGGTGAGAGACAGTGTCGAAAGCCTTCCGGAAGTCCAAAAAGACTACATCCACAGCAACCCCTGCGTCTAATGATTTGGTGACCTGATCGTAAAAGGCCACCAGGTTGGTCTGACAAGACCTGCCACTGATGAACCCATGTTGGTTGCCCCTGAGCATGCATTCCCCCGCAAGGCCCTCCTGGATGTGTGCCAGGATAATTTTTTCAAAGAGCTTACCCGGGATTGAGGTAAGACTAACTGGCCTGTAATTTCCCGGGTCCTCTTTTTTTCCCTTTTTGAAGATAGGGACCACATTGGCCCTCTTCCAGTCCTCCGGCACCTCGCCAGAGCACCACGAGTGCTCATAGAGCCGCGCCAGGGGTCCCGCAATGACCTCGGCCAGTTCCTGTAGAACCCTAGGGTGAAGATCGTCCGGACCAGCGGACTTGAACACGTCCAGCCTCTCCAGAAGTACCCTAACTAACTCCTCGCTAACCCCTGGCCCAGGCGTGTCTCTCCCGGGGCCCGAGGGGGGCCCAGCAGGGAGGTGGCTGAACTGGTCCCTACTTAGGAAGACAGAGGCAAAGAAATCGTTAAATATGTTAGCTTTGTCATCTGGCGTGATGACTAAGTTGCCCATCGTGTCCTGCAGGGGCCCCACATTACCCGGGACCCTCTTTTTACCCCCTATGTATTTGAAGAAGGACTTCCTATTGTCCTTAATCCGGGAAGCTAGTCCTATCTCCAACTCTGCCTTGGCCCTCCTGACTGCCCCCCTACATCCTCGGGCGACTGTAACATAGTCCTTCTTGGTGATGACCCCATCTCTCCATTGGGTATATGCCTCCCTTTTAGCAAGGAGGCATTCCCGGATGCTCTTAGTGAGCCATGGGGGTTTATGTGCCCTCCTGCTCCCTTTGACCCTTGTTGGGATTACCTCCCTTTGGGCATGGAGGATCGTCTCCTTAAGGAGCAACCACTCACCTTCGACATCTGATTCCCTTCCCCTCTGGGTCCTCAGCGCTTCCCCAACGATCCTCCTTAGCTTGTTGAAGTCAGCCCCCCTAAAGTCTAGGGCTGTTGCCTTGCTGCAGCCCTTTGCCACCTTACGCTGGATGGTGAATTCCAGCAAGCGATGATCACTGTCTCCCAGGTGGCCCATCACCCGCAGCCCCCTCACCAGGTCATCACCCGTGGCCAGCACCAGGTCCAACAAGGCGTCTCCCCTGGTGGGACTGTGCACCTCCTGGGTTAGATGGAGGTCCTGCACTCTGGCTAAGAACCGACGTGAGCGATCAGACTTGGCTGACTGCTCCTCCCAGCAGATGTCTGGGAAGTTCAGGTCCCCCATGATGACCACATCCTTAGCTCTCACTGCCTCTGTAAGCTGACCTAAGAATTCCTGGTCGAGCTCTTCTCCCTGGTTGGGAGGTCTATAGTAGACTCCCACCGTTAAGTCTCTCTCCCCTGGACTGCCTTTTACTCTAACCCAGAGCACCTCAGAGTGCCCCCCCTCTACCCCCTTGCTAATTAACGAGGAAGTATATTCCTCCTTGATGTAGAGTGCTACTCCTCCACCTTTCCTTCCTATCCCTACGTTCTAGTTTTCCTTTATCCCTCTGAACACAAGCCCTTAAACCTTCCACAACAGATCGCCTTCCCTCTTGTTTGTTATATCATCACAATAGCTACGCATCATATATTATTACTAAACAGGTCACAAGCCCAGTTCATTCTGTAGTATTTTTAATGAACAGGTGCAAGCATTTTGGAGTCAGGTTTATTACCTTTCATGTTGCCAGTATTTTGTAAGACCTCCTCGATCCACTGTTGGCTACAGACTGATAAAGTATCGGAACGATTCTACCTATGCTGTCTTTCTAGATAACATGCTATATTTTCATGAAACGGTATTAGTCAGAATTATTTACTATAAATCCTAAGTGCTGTAGTACCTTACTAGAGATGTTAAAGTAAGACCCTGAAACACTCTGCCAGCAAGTATTCCAAATGTCTGGAATCATTTGCTTTGAGTCTGTTTCTTGTACCTTCTTGAGAACACATTTTGCAGGGGTAAGAAGTGGACACTATGGTCCCTGTGTAAAGCTCAAGGAAATTCTTTCTGCAGCGCTAAATTCATTTAATTTAATTCTGGTTTTAAGAATAGGATTTTTACATCTGTTTTCAGCTGCACCAGATAGGAGGCGGGGGAGAGAGAAGAAACAGAAAAATTGAGAAACTAGCGATGCAGATATTTACTTTATCACCAGGAAATAAGGTGCTAATAGCAACTGAGGGTACAGGAATAAGTTACCACAGGGTAAACTAGGACATGAACTCAGAGTGTCAGCTACTTCGTGGTAGCTGCATGGTCTTACTCCACCATGAAAACGGGCGAAGGTACCTTTCATTTACCATAAAAGCCCACAGAATACCTGATATGCTCTAAGCTTGCACATTAGTTTACCCTGTGGGAACTCATTTGTATTCCCATAGCCTCTGGCTCAGCTGCTTCAGGGAGCTGCTGCTTCTTGTGTGTGAGGTGAGCAAAGGCTCATTTATGTTGTGGAAAAGAAACCCCCCAGTGTGGGGGCTATCTGAGAGTGAATTTGAATGTGTAACCTTCCTCTCTGTATCCAAGAGAAAGTTCTTACTAGAAAAATCACCATCCTTATCCCTTTTGTGCTGACTGCCTTTGGTAGATTGCTCTGAAGAATTTATAAAGGGTGGTTCCTTAGACTCAAGGGAGAGGTGAGGGAACTTACCATGAGAACTTTGTCCATGTAGAATTCCCTGCCAGGGCTTCCATCATTGTATTTTGTATCAATTGCAAAACATAAGAAGAGAACATCCACCACCATCTCATAGATTGACAGGAAGCAGTGAGCAACCAGGAAAGCAAAGAGGCAGACAATGATGAGAGGCAGCACCCACACTGTGTAATCCCGCTGGTAGTTCAGCAACATAATCCCTGCCAAACCTGTGCTGCAGACAATCAGGACCTGGAGTAGAGAACCACAGAAAAAACTGATTATTTCTCCATCCTCAGGCAGAGAACAAACTACTGCAGAGACACTGACTGTTACCAGAGCTCCACCCACACCACGTAATAAGCAAAGTACATGGTGGGAGTCCAGCACCCATAGATCAGTGCGGTTTCAAGGATTGAGCCTATGCACAGAATGCCACCCCTTCCCCAAAGCTAATTCACACTAGAGCCAGCTTCACCCACTGAAGTTTGTTTTATTTTTTTAAATTTTATTTGCAGCCCACACTCAGCCAAAACAGCCCTTCACTATTTCATTCTCTTCTCTCTTGGTTGCACCATGACAGTAACTGAGAACTAATTCTTGCACTAAGACCTTCTTTCTAATGGTGACTTTAACAACAGGGTTGGGCACATCTAGGTATCTTACCAGTTCTCAACAACTAATGCATGTGGCCCCAAGGAATGCAGTCTTTCTGAACAAGTTCCTGTATCTCTGCATTTAAAATAAACTGTAAAATAGGTCAGTCTCAACTGTATTATTCAGACACTGGATTAGGTTGAAAGAAGGGCTGGGTTGGCAGGGCAGCAGTATTTAGCTGACACGATTGTTTAGTATTCTGCACTGCTCATTTCAGCATTTCTGTCACCTCTGTGTTTTTCCAGTGATTTAAATGCCATTTTTTCAGGGAGACATTTCCTGGCACACGTCAGACTCCTCCAGAAAACGGAAATGTGCACTTAGCTGTGCCCCAGGCACTGGTATCTTCATTAGGTGCTTATTCCCATCACACCTTATTGATTTGTTTATGTACTGGATTAGCAAACCACACTTGAAGTTCAGCCCACTGTAGTCTGATCTAATACAAGTTAATGAGTGTACAGAAGACAGGCAGTTTATTCCACAGAGATTCACTGGCTTGGTATTAGCATTTTAGCAAACAGGGGTACAGAATTCATCAAGATGCAGGAATAAATTACTGAATTCCATCTTTTCACAAAATGTACCTTTCTTTATTCCTGAAGAGTGTTGAGCTACAACGCCAGTCACCTTAGAAACCTTATAACCCTTGCAGCGTACTTCATTTCAGTTCCTCCTTCCTCCAATCTGACAACTCACAGCCCTTCAACACAGGACCAACCCCCATGCACTACCTTCCAATCCCATCCCATAGCCAACGTTGGCCAAAAAAGTCAGATTTTGGGAACAGAGGAGGTTTGGACAGGAAATTTGCCCTTTCGACTCAACAAAATTTGTAGGAAATGGCTGTTTCCTTGTAATTGTGGCTTTTACACTGGAAAGCCAACCAAAGGCTCTAACACTTTTGGCCCTTTTTTTTGCAGGTGGCAAACAAAACTCTGGGTTTCTGTTTTCCTATAAAAAGTTGGAATTTTCAGGTGATGCATTCTGACCAGGTTCACCTACAGCCCTAGAAAGGTTCCCTTCACATTCTTCTCTCCTGGCTTGTTCCTTAGAAATCATGTTCCTAATAGGAAGCAGCAGGATATAATGGGGGACAGTGATGGGGCAAGCGTAGAAAACAAAGAGGTTGTGTCTAGAATTCACACTATGGCTGAGAAAGGTTTCAGCTAGCAGGCAGGGCAAGACTTGTTCCAGTGTCCGTAACAATGAAGCCTCCTAGACTTACCTTTCCTAGGAAGAGCATGAAGTCTCCCACTGTGTTTATGGCAGCCACTCGCAAAGCATTCTCCACTAGGATGACAAATGCGTCCTTTGCAGAGGTGCAGAAGTTGGTGCTGTTGATAGCTGTGGCTGTATATGCATTCTGGGAAGGAGCAGAATGAAGGCTTATTTTCAGATGCTCAGTCTCCTCTCTAAAACTCCCCACAATTCTTGTCTAGTATCTACTATGGCGAGGTCCTACCAAGTCACTGCTACCCTTTTCCACAGCAGAACATACAGTACTCTGTGACACTGGGTTGGATAGGACAACTTACCAAGGTGAAAATTAAGCAAGAAATGATATTGTATGACTGTCAATTCAAGAGATCTGCCCCATCCAAAGATCAGGAGGTGAGGAACTGTGCACAAAAAAGTTATTCCACATTTAAAAAACTCCTTTTTTAGTTTTCAAAATACTTGGGAGCAGGGAGGAGTCAACGGCTTCTGCTGGCCATTGGGCCATTCAGCACACACTTTGAGGCTGAATTGAGGAGCACAATATCAGCAGATCATGAACCATATGTTGTAGGAAACAACCATTTCTTTCAGCTCATCTTTCTGGCATTTGCCAGCTTTATATCCAAAACCTAATTAAAACACAACGCAGGAATAGTGGCGGCAGTGACACCACCACCAAAGTAACTGGACAAAAACAAAGAAGATCAACAAATAATAAGGATAATATGGGGTAAAAAGCTTCTCCCTACACATTTGAATAGCTAGCATTTCTAATTCTGTCCAGTATTATTGAACAAGAAAGTCAAGGGGAGCAAAGACAATATTCAAGAATCATATATTTTAATGAGGATACTCATCAAGACAATTCAAAATGAATCAAGCTTACAGCAAATCAGAATCATGTCTAGTCTAGAAATTCCAAGGAATCTACTGATGCTTTAAGAAGGGTGGGCAACTATTTGGGCTGGAGGGTCACTTAAGAAGTTTCAGTGAGCTGTTGTGGGCAGTGGAGGGGGGCAGGGAGTGTGTGCTGGCCCAATCCGGTGCAGGGGTGAAGGTGGCAATTGGTCTTATCTGGCCCCACATCATCCACCCAGCACCCACTGCTGGGGGTGCTGGACAGAGTGGGCAGGTAGGGTCCCCCCCATGGAGACTGGCCAAGGACCCCTGCAGGCAGAGCACAGTGCAGGAGCAGGACAGGCAGGCAGGGCTGGGGCTGGGATTGTGGGGCGGTGACAGTGCAAGGCCAGGGCCCAGGGCAGAGCTGTGATCTGCTCTCTGTATGCCCCTAAGCCTGGAACTGGTGCCTGTTGCAGGGACATTGAGGGAGTGGATTGTACCTCTGCCCCAGGTCCCAGCCCTGCACTGTCACTACCCTGTGATCCTAGCCCTCATCCACCCATCCTGCTCCTGGATGCTGCTCCCTGCCCACCCACCAGCAGCCCAATTCCATTTGCCTGGCTGAGTTCACCCTGCCTGCTGGGGTCCCAGGCCAGTCCCCATGGAGACCCCACTGGCCTGCCTCCTCCATCTGGCATTCCCAGTAGTGGGTGCAGGGCAGACTGGCAGTGGCAACTGGGCAGAGAGTTAAGCCTCCTCTCCCCGCCCAATCTCCCCCCATACACCCAGAGGCAGCAGGACCACCCTCAAATGCCACAGCCCGGGCTTCCCCCCACTGTGGGCTACACAAAATCCCTTGGTGGGTTGAATCTAGCCTGTGGACCATATTTTGCCCACCCCTGCTTTAAGATAAATGTTTTTCAAAGGCTTTATTTAGTGGTTTTTCACAGGACTGCATACTATGAATTCACAAATCCTATTTCTGGCTCAGAAACCCATTTTCTCTTGGCTTCAGTAAATCACATAGGATTTCTGCCTCAGTTGCCTTATCTGTGAAACAAACTCTAGGGCAGATGGGCTACTGTTTATAAAAGCACTTTGAACGCAGTAGCATACTACATATCATGATCCATCAGGACCCAAAATGCTCCAGCTTTCTTGAATAACGTCCAAAAACTCCACTCAGTTTTATTCTGCCTAGAGGGGAAACGGGTTTCATTTAAAAAATAGTTAGGTTAAAAAAAATACTTAGGATTGTCTGATTTCACAAAGTAACTACACAGATAAATGTTAATCTCAAATGCAAGAAGAAACTAACAACAGTAAAAGAAATAAACAGTATATTAATAAATGGCAGCACAACTGTCTGAAAAGTAGATCTTCAGAAATAGACATGACTAGCTATCTGTCACAACTCACAGTAGGCTTCCCTCTTTAGGACAAGGATGACTTATTTAATTTAAGATTAAGACACGTTCTCTCTCAAATGTGCAATACTCAAATATTTTTTAAAAAAATCTTCACTTGTACTACAGAAAATGTATTTTCAAGTTTAAATGTGCCTGGAGGAGTGAGAGTGTCAAGGAGATTGTATCCCACAGTGAAACAAACTTGCTATAACACTGAGAGCTGATTACAGGATTCATTTTGAAAGAACAAGGTGTCCAGAAAGATGAATACTGACAATTTTTCACTTTAGCACTGTAAATGAAGACTAATGTAATGGCTCTCAGTGGGATCACTATGTACCTTCAATTATATCCCCATTACTGGAATTAAAACACCCAGGGTCAGGTTCAGACAGGTTCCAAAGTACAACTTAGCATATGTCAGAGTAGGAAAAAAGCTAGAACACTTTCAGGTGCAAACTCAGCCTTCCTGGGAATTTAATACACTATCAGCCTTTGACTTAACCCAAATATTTTATCGTCTTACCTGATTTAAGTAAGTCAGGCACTTTTCTAGGCACCAAAGGCAGCAGATGCAGGCTTTCAGCATACAGCGAGCACAGGCATTTTCCTAACATTACAACAGAAGATCTCAACATGTATCGTAAAATAATAATAATAGTAATAAAAACACAAAGGATCTAAGAAAACACGAAATACCATAGAATACAAATAACTGTAAGGCCCAAACACTCCAAAAAATAAAAATAAAATAAAAAAAAATCACACCTTAAAATCCAAGTACAAAGGAACTTAGGATCACATTTAACCAGCTGAAGGCTGTTGTTTCAACAGTAAGAAAAAATAGCTTTCCATTTTCCTTACTTTTCCTTTGAGTTGGGTGTGAATATACATAAGGATCATTCGTGGTATCTTCACTAATGTGATAATGAAGGAACCTTTTGCCACTGTTCCCAGATGATAGCACACCAAACGATTTACTGATGCCAAAATAGGAGTAAATGGCAGATTCCTTTTCTCCCTGTGGAAAATTATCAGAGAAATAGGATGAAGTAAATGTGATCAATTTGGATTTAATGTCACCAGGCTAAACAGCAGCAGACAAATCCCTATGGAATTAATACGTGAACGGGAATATCATGGCCTCATTCTAGTCCATGGTAGATGCTGTTCACACTGCCTAGAGCACTGAAAAGTTGCAGTCTGGACTCTACTGCGAGAACAAGGGGAGGAGAAAGAATCAAGAGAGGTAACAGAAGGACTTTAAATAGTTATTACCCATACTATAGTTATATCTAACCAGTGAATTCTTCAAGCTCATCACTTTTATGAGTGTCTAATTCAAGCTCTTAAACAAAGAGAAAGAGAAATGAACCAAACAGTGGCCATTAGCAGTAAATATGGTTGGGATGAAACTACTATAAGGATGATGCATAATTGGTTGATTATTCGTGTTCAGAGCAGCCATCAATGGCTCATGGTCAAATATGGAAGATAGATAAACTGCAGTCCCTCAGGGCTCTGTCCTGAAAGTACTGTTCAGGATTTTCACCGATGACCTGGAGGACAGAAGTGAGTGATACTTCTGAAATCTGCAGAGGACACTAAGCTGGGTGTGGTGGCAGGCACTATAGAGGACATTATCTATATTATTTTGAATGTTAGTAATCTGGAAAAGTGGTCTTCCAGATTACTGACAATGACAAATGTGAAATACTGCAAACAAACAAATGCATGAATACTAACTGGAGAAAGATTAACTAGGGTGCAGTGTTACAGACAGGATCTGGAGGCTATAGCAGACTGCAAGCACCAGTTTTTGCAAAACAATAGCCAATAGTAGCATACTATGCTGTTTTAACAGAACTGCCATATATGCATGCTACAAGAAGAGATTATTTTACCCTATCCAGCACTGGTGAAGTGTTGCCTGAAATGCTGTGTCCAGTTTTGGGCACCACGCTTTAAGATATGGGCAAATTGGAGAGAATCCAGAAAATCAACAAAAATGATTACAGGTCTAAAACACACTGCATGCGAGGAAAGACTGGAAAAAGTGAGGTTATTTAGCCTAGAAGGGGGATTTGATAACAGTCTTCAAATAAAAAAAGATTATTACAAAGAGATGACAAACAACTGCTCTCTGTATTCACTGGGGACGTGGCAAGTAATGGGCTTAAAATTGCACTAAGGGAAATTTAGGTTAGACATCAGGAAGAACTTTCTAACTATGACTGGTAAAGCACTGACACAGATTACCTGAAAGGTTACAGAATCTCCATCACTGAAGGTTTTTAAGTACAAGTTAGATAAACATCCATTTGGGATGCCTTAGGGATTATCCTGTCTTGAGCAGGGGTTGGACAAGATGACCTTTTGAGATCCTTTCCAGTCCAAGTTTTGTACAATTCTATTACCACCCAGCCATAACTTTTTATATTAGGATTTCTCTTTCTATTTTGTTGTAAGTTTTATTTACTGAAAACTTTTAAGTGGATACTTGAAAAGCACATTGACAGTAATTCCACAAACTCAGACCCTCTGTATTTTTATTATAGCCACTTACTAGGGCTGTGCAAAACAGGCCATATTCGATTTGGATTCAGCCCGAATCGGGGGACAGTGATTCGATTCGTTGGGTTCCGATTCCATTCAGAGAGATTAAAGGGTCTCCTGATTTGATTCAGATTCAGAGATTCAACCACTGAATTGGGCCAAATCTCCACCAAATTGATTCAGCGACCGACGCTTTGCACTTGCATCCCCATAGAACCAACTAAGCCTTAAAAAATCTGCTGCCATAAGAGTGTGCGCATTTATAAGGAAGTTGAATGCAAAGTCTTCTCACACTGCTTTGAAAAAGAAATTCCTTCCAACTTTTCATATCTTTAGTTCTTCTGAAGCAAGCCAGCCTTATTTCCCTCTCAAAAGCAACTCCATTCAGCACTTAAAGAGCTGTTTATGAGAATTCAGAAAATAAACTTAAAAGTAACAATATCAAAGACTTAATATTAAAACTATGAGTGTTTTGATAATCAAATATCTCCTCTGAACTGAGAGAAAGCTGTTCTGAAGTGTGACATCACTCTCTTTGTAAGTACTGAAGCATAAACTGTTATGATGATCTGCCCCTATTAGTACCGAGTCAGCTGGACTCTGTTCCTTAGAATCATAGAAACAAGGGACTTCAGGAGGTCATCTAGTCCAAGCCCTGCTCAAAGCACTACAAGCCTGAACTTTATCAACCCAGCCAAGGCTTTGTCTAGCTGGGTCTTAAAAACCTCCAAGAATGGAGAGTCCACAATCTCTCTGGGTAACCTGTTCCCGTGTTTTACTATTCTCCTAGTGAAAGAGCTTTTTCTCATATCCACCCTAAACTTCCCTTGCTGCAACTTGAGACCATTGCTCCTTGTTCTGTCATCTGCCAACACTGAGAACAGTCTAGCTCCATCTTCTTTCAAACCTCATTTCAGGTAGCTGAAGGCTGCTATTAAATCCCCTCTCAGTCTTCTCTTTTCCAGACTAAATAAGCCTAGTTCCCTCAGCCTCTTCTCAAAGTCACGTGTGGGGATCCTAGTTTTCTCTGTTAACCCCCCCACCAAATTCTCTAATTGAAAACCCCCAAATCCTCATTTTTCAATGATTAAAATGAAACACCACTATTTATATAGGTATAATTTAAACGACGTTTTGTTGATATATTTACAATTTTAAAGCAATTTGGAAGTCTAACAGTGCCTCAATCATTGTAAAAAATAAATTCTAAATACCTATATACTTTGGAATTTGATTTTGTTTTTATCTTGGAAAAATCAGAAAATCCCCCTGCCCTCTTTGCTCATGAGGATGCGAGTCCAACGGCAGCTGTCCACCCCCACTGCTGCTTTGTGATGCTGAGCAGCCCTGATATGCCCGGGTCCCTGACTCCCTACCCACAGCCCCTGCCTACCCGCCTCTCGCTTCCTCCTGGCAGCAGATCTCCCCCTGCACCAGGATTCAGGTCCAACTGTGGCTCTGTTCCCCTTGCTGCTTTGTGGCGCTGGTGCCCTGCCCCAACCACTGCCCCTCACTCCCAAGCCACAGCCCCTCCCCTCCCCTCCCCCCCCCAGTCCTGCCAGTGCCCAGAAGCCATGCAGGGACTAGGAAGTCACTGGCCCCCTCATTTCCAACCTGCACCCCTTCCCCCCCAACTTTGCCAGAAGGGGCCCTCAGCTGCCCCCGGCCACCACAGGCCCTAGTCACCCCGAAGTCTGCAGGAGGCAAAGCGAGTCTGAGTCAGCCGTGGCTAATCTCAGATTCTCAAGGTCTGCCCCCGTCCCTTCCCCCTTCCAGACCAGGCTTAGGGTTTCGCACTCTTTTGCAAGTGACTTGTTCCAGGCTGGAACTCAGCCAGCCTGCAGAATGCTGTTTGCAAAAAGGGAAAATCTGTGTCTCGGCTCTGTTCATGTGCCCAAACCATTTTCACTATCCTATGCTGGACTCTCTCCAATTTGCCCTTTCTGTAGTGGGGGCCCCAAAACAGGACAATACTCCAGACGTGGCCTCGCCAGTCCCGAAAAAAGGAGAAGAATCACTTCCCCTCGATCTGCTGGCAACGCTCCTACTAATGCCACTCAGTATGCCATTGGCCTTCTTTGCAACAAGGGTGCACTGTTGGCTTGTATTCAGCTTACTGTAACCCCTAGGCCCTTTTCTACAGAACTGCTGCTTGGTCATTCGGTCCCCAGCCTGTGCATGGGATTCTTCTGTCCTAAGTGCAGGACTTTGCACTTATCCTTATTGAATCTTGTAAGATTTCTTTTGGTCCAACCTTTCATTTTGTTGAGTCCTAGCCCTACCCACCAGTGTATCCACTACTCCCCTCAGTTTGATGTCATCTGTATACTTGCTGAAGGTGCACTCCATCCAATCTTCCAGATCACTGATGAAAATATTGAACAAAATCAGCCCCAGAACTGACCCATGGCATACTCCACCTGAGACCAGCTACCAACTACATAGAGCTATTGGCCACTACCCTCTGAGCAGATAATCCGGTCAATTTCCAACCACTTAAGAGATCATTCATCCAACCTGTACTTCTCTAGCTTGCTTGCAACTCATGTTGTGGGAGACCATAACAAAAGCCTTACTAAAGTCAAAGTATATCATGTATACTGGTCTCCCTCCTTCTTGTGTTTCACCAAGAGAAACATTTTTCTAGTTCTGATCACTTACAGCTGTACAAATCAACATTCCTCTTCTATGTGCATAGATGTAACTGAGGGCATAATTTAGTCTGCAACAATTCCTAACAGGCAACATTACTTGGCATGCAAAAAGTCCATTGTGAGGGTGCAGAGTTGATGCTAAGGATAAAATTCTTCCTTTTTTGTTTTATTTTTACCAGCCACTTTTCAGAGTAGAACCATACTTTAAAATGGAAGGAAGAAAAGTAGTAGAGAGAAACAGATACTTAGTAACTTAAAATAAAATCTCCATTAAGGGATGATAGATAGGGAACAGTTAAGAGCAAAATCATTTACCTTCAGGTAATGTAGAGCACATACTCACAGATGGAGAGATGCAAAAGACCTGCTAAATCATCTAGTCCATATCCATTTGTGTGCAAGATTATTCCTCCCAATTCTGTATTTCCTAGCTCATTTATCAGTCTGGTTTTATTATTTACTAGATTACATCACTGAAACTTCTTTTAATGGTTTCACAAATGTACTTCAATGCCATCCTGGAGGACTCTGTCATTAGTAAAATGACGGAGTTTTTATCTCCACAATAAATTAATCCTAGCCTTTTGATTTTTTTTAGCAGATTAGTGTAGAAAAGGAGCCAAATGGAATCCATATAATGGTTTCAATTACAAAGACAAACCAATTTTAACATTCATTATTTGAACTGAATCCTTTAAAAACAAAACAAAACTGTACACAGACTTTTAAAACCCACACATTTCTGAGGCAGGCCCTAAAAACAGCACCAAAGGGTGCTGGTTACTGGATATCACTGGAGGTGTTTATGTAAGATATCTTTAATTGGAAACACTTTTTGAAGTGAAGTCCTGTCTTATCCGTATGGACACTGACACTACTACATCTGTGCACTTTTAACTGGAGTAGGGTTTAAATTAAATCACATTTTTCCTCCCTTACTCCAGCTACCTTCAGCTTTAGGGACAGCTGCTTTTTCCACAGTAGTTTGCAAATTACTTTGAGACCCTTTGGAATGAGAAGTTAAAATTAATCATCAAATTGTCAGCATGCAGAGTTCTGTAACAAATGTACTGTGAACTATTAGATTTCATATTTCAGTTTAAAAATGCATTTTTATATAAAAGAGAACAAGATGAGAGTGTTAAGAACACTATCATCAGCATTTATTTCTTTAATCAATATTACTAAGTTACTAACAACAACAGGTACCATTTCAGTACTGCCCATGCTAATAAATACTGAGCATGTAATAATGAATGCCTTCCTAAATCCTTGTCTCCTAGAGTCCTATGATTACAGGAAAACCTTGGCTTCCAGCTTCTTTTAAACGTAAATTTTTGTGTCTCACAGTAGCAGGAGAAAGCTTAAAAATATGCCAAGTGCACAACATAAAGCCTCAAACACTAAAAGGGCATAAAGCTCAGATGGGTTTTGAGTACTTGGAGAGGGTGGGGAGGGCAGGTTTGACAATGTAATTTAATCTTTATTTTCCTAACAATATGAGATGCATCTTCCTCTAATATCTATGAGAGCTGTGGCCATTATCTGATATATAGCAAAGAATCATGATTTACAGATTAGGACACCTGCATGGTGAAGGCACATAGGGATTTATTTAATAAACATATTTTCCATCACTTTAATGCTGGCACATAATCTTGCCTGAATGTATATGACAATGATGGCTCTCTTGGGACGTCTGGTAATCTTGAGATGATAAAATGAATGATGAAGTAAGTGTAAATAATTAAAAAGGACATTTTTCAATTAAACGACCAGAGCCTATCAATACCAATTATTTTTAACTTGTATAGAGTTCATCAACTCTAATATTAAAAAGGTGACTCTCAGGACACACTATTTTTTTTTGAACACTTGTTCATGCCTTTATTGGGATGACACAGGAGGCAAACAAAAGTGCAGCAGCTAAAAAAAAAATCTTTAAAACAACACATAACCAACTCAACTAGCTATTAAGGGTTTACCCAACTCAAGGAGGCAGCCAGCTGATTTTGCAGGAAGACTGCAGGGCCAGCTGCCATTTTCACAGGCTGATCACCATGGCCCCCCCCCTCAAGAGACCTTGCTGGCTCCACCCCTCACTGCTGATTGGTTGCAAGGGGTGTCCATCATGCAGCCCCAATTAATCACTGCCAATTAATGGACAGGCAGCCCTCTCAGCCAATCAGCAGCAAGGGAAACTGCCTGGAAAATTCTTACCTTGTAAAATAGTACGTCACAACAGCCCCTGCCACAGTCATTTGTTGACAGGCAAGGATGAACTCGCTGATCCAGATCAGCCCCACTACATGGTACCACCACATGTATCTCAGAGGGCCCGAAACACGGAACTCCACAAATCCTTGTTCATTGGAGACAGGGCTACCTAGGAACAAATCATGGCCAGAAAGAATAAAGTATTTACAATATCAACTAAGAGAGATGAAAAAACTTATTGTACTGCTAACTGTGCACTATAATTGATAGACCTAAATATCCCCCTCCTAAAAAAAGCACTATGTTAAGTTTAGCAGGGCACTTAATACTGGAAACAATGCTTTTGGATCAGCCATATTAATAAGTGTGCAGAAGGATAGATTTAAAAGTTCTCCTGAGCACACTCAGTATCCTCCAAAATAACAAAAACCTGAAAGCGTGTCCTGTACTGAAATGCAACCGAAGGAAAGCTGAGTCATTCTGAATTTTCTGTCACCACAAAGAAGAGATTTTAATCCTCCTTTGGTATTTTTATTTAAATTAGGATTAAACACCCAACATTAATGATCAGTTTTGTTTCTTAATGATTCAGGTATCCATACATATATGGTCTCTTTTTGCCAATTAAATTTATTTGCTAGAAAACAAAGCCCACTAAGAGCAGAATTTGGAGATTTTTGCTGTAAAATTTCATGCATTTTAAATTCCACAGGCTTGTCTAATGTGAACAGCATTTTCACATACACTGACTGACATAGTGTGTCAGATGCTCCCTAGGCAATGCTCTATTTCAAAAAGCATTAGCACTCACTGAAGAGTTTCATCCCACCTATCACCGAAGTGATGCAAACAGCTGGAGAGATTCAGGAATACAGAAGGTGAGGACATAACAGGTACATAACATAAATTCAACTTGAAAGCCATTAGTGTTTTCACTTAGCATTGTATTTTTTAACCTCTTACAATTGGTTTGATACTTGTATGAAAGAAATACATGTTTTCGTGGAAACAGGCAACACTGTCTAAATATTTTTTCTAGTGGAGAAGATAATTTTTAAAAAACATAGGTTTCTTTTTACTCATTTTTTGAAATCTTACACATTTTGGGCTCTAGGAGTCATGGCCCTATCACAGTACAAAAACACCTCTCTTCATACAGACGTGCATTTCCTTGATGAATGTGCAACAAGACTGAAGCTCTACCCTGCTGACGGAGGGCACCCTGGCCTTGCATGCAACACCAGCAGCAGTGTATTCTGGAGACAGGGAGTATGGGGAGTGGGTCTAAATATGCTTTGTTTTAGTACAAAACGCTTTATCCAACTGACCTTGATGGGACTAATTAGTACATGACATTAAACAAATACAGAATCAGGCTGCAAAGTCAATTAAAATGGCCCAAGTGTCTATTAGTAAAATACAGACTTTGGCCTCATCCCGCAATCGGATTCATGTAAATACAGGAATTCACCCACAGATGTCAACTGGCAGAACTGGAACCTACTTTATTTTCACATGAAAGAAAAATACTAGCTTAATGGTTCTTAATGTAGCATGCAGCACTTTTCATACAATTAAAAAATAAAATAAGGATGGTAAAATAGCAAAGCCTGGGAAGATGTGAATTCTATTAACTTTGTCCCAGTTAAAAAAATCCAGAACATGGAATCCAAAATATTTTCTAGAGTTATAGTAAAATAGTTGTGCAATCTGAAAGGTGTTATAATAGTTATCATTTATACAACAGTTGATGCTGCATTTCAAATTTCACAAGTTTCTTTAACACCCCCCCATTTCCAAATCCTTGTAAAGTTTGAAATATTAATTTCCTTTATTTAACAAAAATATAAACTTTCTAGTTAAAAAGTTATTGCCATATTTTTTGTACAGAAGCAACTGAAAGGAGTTGAATTTTTAGGTCCTATTTCTAAAAGCTGCTCAATTCAGGCAGGAACTTTTCCCTACATCAACCCCTAGTGAGTTCTGTGGAAGTCACATTCACCTTGGCACCTCAGTAATTTGCAGGACCTGACCTCTCGCTTGAGAACTGGTGAGTAAAAAGTTCTCAATATTGAGAAGCATCTTCACAACAAGACTAAAAATACTATTTGAATATCTGAGATACGATACAATGGAAAATGGGTGACAGTGTAACTGCTTTTTGGGAAGATGCTCTGTGATGCATGTATGCTTTCCAAACCCTGCAGTTATCCATTGATGTACTGACTAGCATGCTTATGCTACTTTCAATTTTAGATCAGCTTTGATGGATTGTTTAACCTTTTCCTTTAAAACAGCAGCCAGTAACCTTTTTGGGACAGTAAGCAGGAATGATCCAGCTCAGGTCCATGATGAGCTGGCATTAGGACCTGGCTGCTTCTGCTTCTTGCTGCCACGTAGCCACTGCCCAGCAGTGGCCTGACATGAATGAAAACCCCTGCTGCTAAACCTTCAGCTGCCTGGCCGTAGCACAGAAAACCCCCCCTGCTGCCAAAGCCCCTTGGGTGCATGGGTCAGATCCAATGGCTCCACGGACCACTGTCAGCCTACAGACTGTAAGCTGCCAACCCCTGCTCTAAAAATTAAAAAATGGAAATTAAATGGAAATATTGTAATGTGATAGTAAAGCTAAGGTAACAGACAGTATATAAAAATAAATAAGTCAAGAACTACAAAGTTATGGACCTAGAATAAAAGAAGTGCTCACACTGCATATACATGCAGTTCTCTCACCCCGTTCTCATTAAGAAACTGGGGGACTGTGGTGTCGACACCTACACAGTCAACTGGGTCGCCAACTGACTGGAGGGCCGCACCCAGAGAGTGGTGGTGGACAGGTCATTTTCGACCTGGAGGGATGTGGGCAGTGGGGTCCCCCAGGGCTCAGTCCTCGGGCCCGAACTGTTCAACATCTTCATCAGTGACTTGGACGAGGGGGTAAAAAGCACCCTGTTCAAATTTGCTGATGACATTAAGATGTGGGGGGAAGCGGGCACGCTAGAAGGGAGGAATAGGCTGCAATCAGACCTAGACAGATTACAGGGGTGGGCGGATGACAATAGGATGGGATTCAACACCGACAAGTGCAAGGTGGTGCACCTGGGGAGGAACAACCAGCACCATACCTACAGGCTGGGGAACTCCCTTCTCGTCAGTAGAGAGGCAGAAAAGGATCTTGGAGTCATCATTGATGCCAAGATGAACATCGGCCAGCAGTGTGGGGATGCAGTTAGGAAGGCCAACCACACCTTGTCACGCACCCACAGATGCATCTCAAGCAGGTCCACGGAGGTGATCCTCCCCCTCTATGTGACACTGGTTAGGCCGCAGCTGGAGTACTGCATCCAGTTCTGGGTGCTGCACTTCAGGATGGATGTGGACAACATGAAAAGGGTCCAGAGGAGGGCCACTCACATGATCGGGGGCAGCAGGGCAGGCCCTACGAGGACAGGCTACGGGACCTGAACCTGTTCAGCCTCCAAAAGAGAAGGCGGAGGGGGATCTAGTGGCCTGTTACAAGCTAGTCAGAGGGGACCAGCAGGCACTGGGGGAGTCCCTGCTCCCCTGTGCACTACCAGGAGTGACCAGGAATAACAGTCACAAGCTGGGAGAGGGTAGATTCAGACTAGACATCAGGAGGCGCTACTTCATGGTCAGGGCAGCTAGGATCTGGAACCAACTTCCAAGAGAAGTGGTGCTGGCTCCTACCCTGGGGGTCTTTAAGAGGAAGCTAGACAATCACCTTGCTGGGGTCGTTTGACCCCAGCACTGTTTCCTACCATGGCAGGGGGTCGGACCCGATGATCTGCTCAGGTCCCTTCCGAGCCTACAAATTATGAAACTATGAAACAAATTATTTCCATGTATTCTGCTATATTCCTATATACTGCATGCAGTATTTTCTAGTCTTTTTTTCTTCTTAAACAGACACCATATCATTCAGCATACCAAAATCCTTCATAATATGAACCCAATTTTCAAACTCACTGTTTCCAAAAAAGGGGAAAAAAATCAAATCAAGACACACTTACAAGAAACAACTTATTTGGTACATACAGGGCTTCTGCATTTACTTGAATTTGATACGAAGGCCACTTGAAAAAAAATAAGATTCTAAACAGTGCACCCTATATATCTGAAGGAATACAGTATATGCAGAGAAACTACTTTAAGATTTCTGCAGCAATCTAAAAAAGAATACCATCAACCTGAAGATGACATTTGTATATGCATACTATTTTTATACCTAATCCCAGAGTCACGGTAACAGAAAGGAATCACAGGAATAATGCATCTCTCCATTGCTTGTTTGTTTACACTGTGCATTTGCCTGCACTTTGTCAGTCTGCTGATGGTACATCAGGCCCTGCAAGAAACTGCTTGCTGGTAACAACTGCAGTGAAGCTGAATACAAATAGGTTCCAAACAGCAAGCGTGTCCCAAGAGAAAGGGAAAGCAGCACTTGGGTTGATGCTGATCTCGGGTGCCTCCCAAGAGAATGACAAAGTAATAAGAGAATGAAAGGCCTAATTTTGAATATTTCCAATCATCCACTCTCTAAAATCTGCACATCATTTAAAAGGCTATTTTATGAGAAAGTCCAAATAACCTAATATAAAAACATAATGCTATTCTCCATTCCCTGCCAGTTTTAATTTTCAATTTTAATGATTCCTTGATGTGCTTTTCTGGTGTTCTACAAGTTTGGAAACCCATGAGGCAACCAATAACGTAAGAATACAAGGACATAAGCATAACCAAAAGGAAATTCAGTCCAGTCTTGATGCTGCACTGAAGAGACAGCTGAGCACTCTCCTGGCACGGGGAGGAGAAGAATCCTTGAGTGCTAACAAAGCAAGGGCGCAGTTCACTACCACCGTCTGCTCGGTGCCCAAAACTGGGCACAGTACTCCAGATGTGACCTCACCAGTGCTGAATAGACGGGAATAATCACTTCCCTTGATCTTCTGGCAACAGTCCTACCAATGCAGTCCAGTATGCTGTTAGTCACCTTGGCAACAAGGGCACAGTGTTGGCTATATTCAGCTTATTGTCCACTGTAACCCCCAGGTCCTTTTCTGCAGAGCTGCTGCTTAGCCAGTTGGTCGCCAGCCTGTACATGTGCATGGGATTGTTCTGTCCTAAGTACAGGACTTAGCGCTTGTCCTTGTTGAACTGCATGAGATTTATTTTGGCCCAATCCTCCAATTTCTCTCTGAATCCTAGCCCTACAAGAGTATTTATTACTCCGCTCAGCTTGTTGTCATCTACAAGCTTGCTGAGGGTGCACTCCATGCCATCTTCCAGGTTGTTGATGAAGATGCTCTTCCCTCTCCATTAGGTGGATTCTGTCTTTTCCTAGTAATCCTTATTCTTGGAACATCATCCAGTGGTCAAAGAAGCCAAAGCCCTGCTGGCAACACCACCTGTGCTGTTACCTGTCAGCTCCATGTTCTTGGGGAACCCTGACACAGGACACAGACTGTCTGACTCACAAAGACTCACCCCCCCCCTCCCCCCCCCCCCGCCAGCCTAAACAGCAAACCTGAAGCAGAGACTGCAGTAAATTCTGGGATCAACGAAGCAGGAGAGCACTGCATGATGGGGAAGCTGTGCTCCAAATGCTAATTGACCCTTACACCCAGCTCAGCATTTATCAGACCAGTTCTAATCTGGATTTACAAAGGACTCCCCCCCCCACCACACACACACACAATTCTAAGCAAAAGTAAGTTTAATAGGCATCTCAGGCCGTACATTCCCCGGTCCCACTATGAGAGGCCTATGTAAACTTAATTGGCTAAAACTCGGTTGCCAGGTTAGGGAATGCTGAGGCAATAGACCGAGTCCGAGGGGGCATGGGCAACATTTGAACAATAGTACAGGGTTCATCACAGCATCCAGCCCGTTGGAGCCCTGACCACAAGGGTTGTCATCCTTTTCCCGAGACGACTGGTGGAAGTCCTCTCCACAATAGCTCATGTACACTCCAATAATTGCCTTAAGTCTGTTAAAAGACTACAGTAAGATCTAAAAAGTCATGCTAAGCTGAGGCTTGTTCACAGCAAGCAAAAATCCAAAAACCCCTTGTCAATAAAAAGGGTGTTTCTGAAAACGCCAAGAAAGATATCTGCTATCCATAAAAATGTCAAGACAATTTGATTTACAATATTGACAATGCTTGAAAGAAACTAAACTGAGGGTATAAAAATCTGTAAAAAGCAGCAGCAGTGGGGTGCTGGTACCACTTGCTTTCTTCTGGAGAGGCTGCAGGAGGAAGATCATCTATCTCCCTTCAAGGATTGTGCTGAAAACTTTAACCTGTCAGCTCTGCAACCCAAATGCCTTGGACTGGTGAGATCCCAGCTCTCTCTCTTTCTCTTCTCTCCCTCTAAGCATAGATTTCTGAACTTGAACTGTATTAGTTAAGCTTGAGCTAAGTTTCCCCAAATACTTAGTGAAACCAGGGTATACTGTGACTGTTTGTGTTTGTTTTTCCTTTGCATGTATATCACTACTAGTGTCAATATATATTTCATCTACTTAGCAATAAATAACTTTTATAGTCAAACTGGTGGTAACTGGGTATATTTTGCCTTCTTTACTTCTCTTTCCCCACTTGCTCTGTAGCAACACCCCTCTTACCTAAGCTAAAGATCCCTGTGAAGCCCAGAAATACTGTGGGGTCTGCTCATCAAGAGACTAAAAGATTGGGACGTGCTGAGTTCGAAACACATAAGGGGATCAGCTTGTACAGGCTGATTGACCCAGTCTGGCTCAGACGTGCCCTAATGAACTGAATGCTTGCCCATGAAGGTGTCATCTGGACACCCAGCCGGATTCAGAGGTATTTTGTTTAATTGTGTGCTTGTGTCTGACTGTAGTTATTGTTGCTCTGATGAACTGATTCTTGGCATATGAGGGTGTCAGCCTGTCCATGCTGATCAACCCGGCCAGGTCAGGCGTGTCACGTTAATTTGCGTGCGTTTGTGTGTGTGACTGATTTGGGGACTGGAGGAACCCAGCCCCACTGAACTGAGTCCTGCAAGATAGCTCCATTGGGGGTGAGGGCTTGCAGAAGGGAGAGGTACAGCTCCGTATAGAAACACAAGTAACACAAGCAGCACAATGACAGAATTACCAAGACCCTAGCCCTAATAAATGAGCACACCCCAAAGTAGTGGGCAAATCTGGTAACAGTGCGGCCAGGCATTGATCTGCAGGATGCACCCAATCCTACTCAGTCTCTTTCCCTTGACTGGAAGAATCAAAGTGAACACCACCCAAGACCCTCTCCCCTTCACACTGGCACCCAGAGCCCTGTAGTCACCTTTGAACTGCTCAGGAACTACCATGGCAGTATCACTGGTGCCCACATGGATAAGCAGCATGGGGTAGTATTCAGAGGGCTGGATGAGTCTCAGTAATCCCTCCGTGATACTTTGGATCCGGGCAAGCAACAGACTTCCCAAGACAACAGGTCAGGGCAGCAGATGGATCCCTCTGTTCCCTGCAGAAAGGAGTTTCCAACTACCACCACCTGTTGCTTCTTCTTGGTGGCAGTCATCTCAATCTTTCCCACCTTGGGGAGGCCTGTCCTGTCCACCTCCACTAATGTAACATGCTTCTCACCCTCTCTTTCTAGGGCTCCATATCGATTCTCCAGGCAAACTGCTGCAGGTGGAGATGAAAATTTCTGCTTGCTGCCAGAGGTCACAAGCTTCCAGCATCCACTTTCCTGGGAGTCCATGTCCTCTCCTTTCCCTAACGTTACCTCTGGCAGTTCTTCCTCCACAGTCCCAGAGGTCTCTTCCAGCACTGAATCGACAAACTCCTCATGGCGGAGGATGCTTCGTAGCTCTCTCGCCTGTTCCCCGAGAGACACCACCAGGAGGCACCGATCACACCACAGGCACCCCCCAACCTGGCCATCACTGGAAGGAACCTGCAAACCGCAGTCCCCACAGCACCAAACCTGTATCTCAGTGGAAGCCTTGATGATGCATGGTCCTGCCTGGACAGAAACCTCACAGGTGCAAGCAGAGGTAGTGGCTGTGGTTCTGGCACTCCAACAGCCTCCAGCCATTTCCCCGAGTCTCTTAATCTGCCTCTTCCCTCTTACTGCCCTTCTTCTAAGTCCACCATTCCTAGCAAACTCACCTGAAAGCTGGCGTGTTTACTGTTGCTTGGCCCCAATGCATTCCTTTTTCCCTCCTTCTTCACACCAAGCTGAAAGGCTCTCCCCTCAAAGGGGGAGACAGGGACATGCAACTGCCTGCCCTGTTTGATGCCTCTGTTTGCTGGCCCTTCTCACATCAAAGGGGTAAAATAATGGCAGAAGGCCCCTCATAGGTCATGAAGCAATGTCCTCACCCCTAGGATCAATTCAGGCACACAGACACACTTACAATATCCATCAGGACTACAGTACCCAGTGAAAGCACTGAAGTCACCACAGCAGGGAACACAATCGCACGGGAGCTCACCAAGATTCTTCTTGTAAGTTTGCCCCCCAATTTTAGCTACTAATACCTGAAGCCCTGGCAAGGAGATAGTAAAGTCTACTTGAAACAAGCGAAGTTCACATACCTGTAGTGCCAAGGAACAGCAGGACCATGATCCAGTAGGCCCAAAACAGGATGAGCGCAAGGAAAGTCCAGAATGGCTGGAAGACTAGCAGCGGCAAGTGGATGAAGACCTTGCCAGCCACATGGAACAAGGCAATGGTGAGAGCTACTCGCTTGCGCATGACTATCATTATCAAGAACAGGATAACCTGGGGGAAAGAAGTTTCCATTTGACATGTCAGGTGACAAAAAAATAGCCCATCTGCTAGTGACTGATGCAGGATTCTCAAACAGAAAACAATCAACTTCCAGCACAGCATCATCTACCAGCCAATAAGACCGAACTTTAAAATCTTTTGTCATTCAAATTAGGAGGTAAATTAAGTTCAATACAGATCATACGTTTAAGAATTATTGACCTTTTAATTGCTTTTCAAATTGAACAAAACTCCAAACCAAACTGCTCAATTAAACCATGCAATCCCAGACAAAAATCACACAAATGCAACTAATGTCACCATTAACTCTATCTTTTTATATTGAACCTAATGGACTTCTGAGGTAAGTTTATTAACAGCTGACACCATGTTGTGGAGCATATGTTGCGTTCAACAGCTGCACAGGTATTTCCCACTAGATTTGTTAGGATTGTAATTTTAACCATATATTTGTGCAGCATTTTGAGATGGGGTAAACTCAATATCAGGAACGCCAATATTAAATTATTGTGATGTTACTAGAGGGATGTGGACGGGAACAGAGCAGCAAACAATTTCATGAAATAAATGGTAAATAAGAGCCTTTAAGCAGGTATAGTTACAGTGCATGCAGGCCCTGAAGAATTCTAATCAATTAAACTCAAGCAAAGAAGTATCATCTCCATTAAGTTCCTTTAGTGAAAATCTTCCAAATGAAAGTAAACATACAGATTCAGGGTCCCAATATGACAGTTGCTCTATGCTTGGAAGTCCTATTCAGCTTCTGAGAATGATCCAGAGCAGCTGCAGGCTCAGGCCCTACAATACTCTCTTCCTCCTGACACTAAAAAAAATATGTTGTCCAGCAGAGCCTACTGGTAGAAAGCATGCAACAGAAAAGGATGCTGATTCGGAGGTATTTTTCATGCTTCATGCACATAACGCAAGGTATCTGAAAAAAACAGCAAGAGGCCATACTTTGTATAGTTTAGTTGTTAACAAAGCACTTACTGTGAAGACGGTAGCTGAAATGGCATAGACCAGCAGAGCCTGAAGATTGTCTTCAGCTATTTGAAGCTCATCAGCTGTGAGGGTTTCATTGATGGATGTTTTTTGCTGAGCATACAGCCACCACAGTACTCCTGTGCCACCTATATTTCAAAGCAAAAAGGGACAACAGGATATGTGATGTGCACACACAAAAGCTGAAATCAAGACAAATCCAGCAGTTTTTATTCCGAGTCCAGCTTGATAGAAAATACCCATGTGCACTGAAGTTACTTCCTGAGGAAACGTTTTGGAGGCTGGAGTGGTGTTGGGCTTCCAATCTGCCTCTTAGTCACATAAGAACTTTTCCTGACCTGTGCAAACCCTTGCTAAATCTACCTAGGTCCTGGTGGTGCCTTGGCTCAGTACCCAATTTCATGTGGTTTAAGAAGAACAGAGGAGGGCACAGAATGTGTGAGGTCCGGCAAAACCAGATACTGCTGCCATCTGCAGGACTAGAGAAAAAAAAGGGGGAGGGGAAGGGAAGGACAGTAGGAAGATTTTGCGGTGTGATAAGGGTGGGGAATTAGTAAGACAGCAGGTTTAAGAACTGAGTGAAGGAGGCTTAAAGAGACACAAGAGGAATAAAGAAATAGCAGCAAGTGAAAGGGCAAACACCTCTCAAGAGACAACTGACACCAAGGGAAGAGGAAAGGGAACAACTGACAGCAGAGAAAGGGAGTAAATCCACAATGCCAGAAATAGTACCTTAGCTCAACTACAGATGTGCCTCTACCTCAAGAAGAACCGATTTGGAAATTGGAAAAGCAGTACTGACAGAAAAGGAGCTAGAATGGCTCACCTGAGATAGAAAACAAAACTAAAAACTGAAAGACCAAAATGAAGACATGGTGAAGAGAGGGAAGTGACGTATCAAAATCAGCTTCCACAGTGAAATCCTGAACCCAGGAAAGCCACTGGCACAACTCTCATCGACTTGAAAACAACCGCCTAATACAAGCCAAACTATATGTTTCACACATGACACTTTATTTGGTGTGCATACACTGCATGACTTCTCAGTATATAAAGAACAGGTGAGAGTGGGACAGGTTATTTTGTTCTTTCAAAAATCATCAGCTATGAAATTTCTGAATAGCATACAACCCAAGGATCTAGTTTTACTGTCTCCTTTCTGATCACATCCATCATCAATGATCACAAGAGCCAAGTATTTTGAAGAAAGTTTTACTGGTATACTGAAATTCTTCTAAATTTGCTACATCATAAAATACACAGGTACTATGAAAAATGATGGCTGTCACATCACAATTCATCCACTCTACTAGAACTTGGCTCTCACAAACAAGGATACCAACAATACTTACCAAGTGATCCCAGAATTACAAGAATTGTTAAGATCCAAACAAGTACTCTTGAAATGTACCTGATTATGACCATCAAAATCATGGACAGCACTGCAGGGGGGGAGAAAAAAAAAAAGCAGAGTAATTATTTCAGACAGGAAGACCCATGAAAACAAGCTTTTCCTGGAGAAGAAGTAAAAAGTTTAATTAACTGCACTTCAATATATTTTTAAAGGAAATATTTATGTCCAAACTTTACTAGCTCATTGCAAAGATATACCTCAGCTAGTATCTACACTCCTGTTTTTTCCACTTGCCAATTAAATAAAACAGAGCATGTGCGCTTTTACAACAGTGCATTACATAGAAAACATAATGCATACACACACATAGATGTAGTCACACACAGGAAGAGAACAGGACATGACAAGACTGTGAGTTTAACATAATGAGTTGGGAAATCATTGTACAACTCCTCAACAGTGGAGCAGAATACACATGCAAAACACACACGCCAAACAAGTGCAGATATTATGACAAGTATGTGTTTTAAGATGTCATGTTAGTGACAAGGAAAAAATTACTATGTTGTGCTATATTTGCTTTCATCAAAGGAGGTACTTTAGTGAGTTTTACTGATACAGTTGTATACCTTATGGGTACAGCCTGCTAAAAGGTCCTCCTTAATTTCACGGATTAACATGTATGTGTACAGATGACATCTCTAAGTGAAAGTCATTGGGGTCTGCTTCACGAATTAAACATTCTAACACTCTCACTTAATTTTTTTAATTATTAGAGAATAAAAAGATACTAAAGCGATCATATTTCCATCCTTATTTAACTTAAAAGTGACCAAAGTAATTTTATGTAAAATTCTGCAGTATATCTATAAAACAAAATCTGGCACGCTAACAAAAGCTCTGCTAATATAGCCAACTATTTTTTTAAATTCTGATTTATTTATTTATTTTACTTTTAGGTCACATTCTTACAGCTCTCAATTTTACCACTCAGTACAATGGAACAACCAGTTCAGTGAGTTTCTTTGCAGTTAATGCTAAGAAGTGATTTTTTTGGGGGGGGGAGGGGTTTAAACTGACATCTGGCATTCTCTCTCTCTTGCCTGTAGAGACATACTGACTAGAGACAGTTCTTTCTTGCTGGTAAAGCCTTTGTGGCACCCTGTAGTCAGTCATAATGTCAGAACTGTACTTTTTTTTTCTAACCACACACAGTTTGGACAGATGGCAAACAGTAAGATATTTCTTTTTAGATAAAGGGTGCAACACTATAAAATCAGCTGATCAAGAATGCAATATATTTGGTTGCAGGCTGTTTCATATTAATGTACAGGGATTGTTTAAAATATCACTTCATTTTGGTGCAATATTAGTGTCACGAATGAGAAAGCAAGGGGTAAGAATTGGAAATTTCCTAGCAGTACATTTATAAAAGTGCATATATGTCACTGGAGATTCTCTACTACACAGTCAAGGCTGGGATTTTCATAGGAGACTAAGGGATTTTTTGTACTTAACTCCAAGCTAAACCAATATCAACTGGGCACCCTCACTGTCTAAGGCTCCTTTGAAAATCCCCACACTCAGCCCAGCAAGCTAAACAAAGCACACTGAAAGAACCTAAATCCCAAGTTTATGAAGCCATAAGACCATGTATTGCCTGCTCACTCTGTCAAACTCTCTCTTTTTTCATAGGGTTTTTTAAGAGAGGGTTAGACAAAGAATGGATTAGAGAGGGAGGGGACATTATAAAACAGGACCCTACCCCCACTGCGGTAAATACTGTGGCAATAGCACACTGAAGGTTGTTCCAAACCCCTGTGCTCTCCATATCAAATAAGGGGAGTGCACCACAACTACATGTACTACTTTTGAAACAGTTATTCAGCTGTTGAGTTAAAAAAACATTTTAAAACAGTTTTCTGAGGGCTTGTTATTGTATGTGTTTTATGTTCATATTGTGGCTAAAGGATGTTAACAGTCTCCTAATGCAGTACTATGAAATATCTAATAATGAGAAAAACAATTACCTAGTGATAACAAGCAAAGTCCCATTATAATCTCTTTGCTGGTCATAACTCCACTAATCAGCCTGTGTAAGACACTACTGTCACTGACAAAGGTGATCAGGGCCTCTGCAAACTTGGCATAGCAGGAAATGTTCACAGGAGCACAGCGATGGAAGAATGGAATAGGTGCACTGGTGACACAAGAAAAAAAAAATCAGAAAAAAAATTACTCCTACTTAATATAAATGCCACATCAACACACAAATGAAAGGTGATTTGATGCAATGCACTCCACCCTCATAGCAATCATGACCAGGTACTGTGAGATTAATGTTGAGGTGTTGCATAAAATGAGGATGGTCATAATGGGGAGTGATGCAGTTATTACAAGTACCTTTGAAAAGAGGGTGGAGTGCATATTCCAACATGATGTTATCCACCCACCCTCAAAAAACCCACAAAAAAATCTATGCTCCTATTTCAACTTAAGTATCTGTCATTCAAGTGACATATGGTAAAGCAAATCAAACAATGCCCTTCACTGCCTTTCAAATGGAGCACTGACCTACAGTTGCTGCAGAAGTAACTCAAGAATGACTAATGCAAAAATATACTTTACACAAGAACACATCATCACTTATCACAGCTGCCAAACAATAATGATTATTTTTTTATTTCCCCCCCCATGCTATACTTGTTTTGGAGATGACTATGACAATGATTACTTACATAGCCTTAGCTAAATAGTTTTCTCTTACATTCCTTTTTATAAAAAAAATAAATAAAAAAAATCACATATTTGAAGTTGTCTGTAACGTGTCATTATTATCCTTTTGCCCTGAATGGCACTGGAATCATCTCTCCCTTGGCATAGTTGTTTTGCATTATACTTCTCATCTCACTAAAACAGACCCAGGTATGCAATCCACCAGACAGTACTACAAGACAGCAGAAACTTCAACATTTTTAGGTGATGCTTTCCTAGGGAGAAGCTGCATTCCACGTGCCATAAACTACATCCAACTGTCAAGGTGGCCTATTTTCTTTTAATTATTCTTTTCTACTTTACTTAAGATACTTTTTATTAACAATATGGGATCGAATGAATAAAATACATCCTTAACATTAAACTGGAATTTTCCTTTAACCAATAGATTCTTTTCTTCTTCTCCGTTAGTTTTTACTTTCCTACTTGCAAGATTTCAGTCAAGTGCAGCAGCAGGGAATGCAATTCCTTTGGGGTTTTCCAATTTTAGTAAACATCTTCAAGCCAGAGATTTCTCGTACCAAGACACCTTTTCTTTTTTAATTGTGAGTGTTTCCAAAATTCTAAACCTCACTTCAGTGTGCAGCAAGAGATTCAGCTGCCTTAGGCATATCCTTCTATGCATTAATTGGGGGGGGGGGGTGACATACTAACAACCATGGATTGTCTAATTATGCAATACAGAATTGGAAGGAAATTATGATCACCCTCCATAACTGGATAATTAACAGATCCCAGGCTTTTGTGAAACTGACAGACAATTCTAAATGACATGGTCTTAAGTTTTCCGTCCTAAGTAAATACATTCACAGATGCCCATATTGATACTCTACCTCCAGTTACAGGTAAAGATAGCAGTTAAGCATAGCAAAATAAAAATATATTTAGTCAGAGCTGTTAAAAATCAGATTAAACCCATAGTAATAGCTTCCCTAGCTAGAAGACAAACCATACATTCTCTCAACCTTTTCATAACATAGAGACAATTTTGCACTGTATTGGTACAGTGCAGATCTGTGCAATGAAATTTGAAAACCTTGACATTAGGAGTGTTTTGCATTTAACTTTTAATTCATGTCAGTGCTGTATTTTTTACAGAAAGCTAACAAAGTTTCACAGACTTTCACTTAAAAACAGCACCATCCTTCCAACATGGTTCAATTTAGTCCCTTAAAGCGTTTCAGGGAACTCAATTTTTTCCACACCTTTTTTAAAAGATTGCCATGTTGGAGGAAAAAAAAAAAATCAATAGAAATAGTTAGCATTAGAAGTATTCTAGCCCAGAATATGTTTTGGAAGAGAAACAGCTACTTTTTGCCTTTTTCACAGGCACTTTTATTTTATCAACTAAAAGCCCACTTGCTGTAACAATTAAACTACATATTTAAGTTACCTGCTTGTATATGTAAAAGTTAAATTCTAACATTGCTATAATGAATAAAAAATGAGGTTAGTATTTACTACAAGTTTTCTTGAATAAATGAGGCTCTTGAGAATCCACCATGTGAGATCTGCTGCTATTTCAGTGGTTTTAACTCACTGAATGTGTGATGTACCTTGTTTAATAAAAAATGAAATAATCAATCTATTCAGACTGACCTTAGCTGTTTTATATGGCCTCTTGATTACACCTTGGGACATTACATGCCTAAAAGGAATTATTAGTATCTAAGAATAATCTGCTGCTTAATCAGGATCATCAGCAGCAGAACACATTACATTAGAGGATGATGTTGAATAAATAAGAGCAAAAAATACATGACAGATACATTACAATTACAGTAAGGGCCTCATTAAACTGCACAAGCTCAAGAAACAGTTGAGAGAGCAGTTCTCTGTGAAGAGGGCCTCAAAAAGGGGTGATCTGAAGTCCTTGGGTTCCCCATTATCCCTCATGTGCCCATGTATGTAGGGGAGCCTGGGCCAAATAGAAAGAAATCTCTCTGCAGCCTGCTCTTATTTTCTCCTCAACTACATGGAAGCCCTTCTACCACAACTCTGTGGAGCTGGACTCACTGAGACAGGTGGGAAAAGCTGATTAGGTTTGTCTAGTATTCTATAATCCAAAAAGCCCAGCACAGTAAAACTACTCTCTAGCACGAAGGAAACAGTTTGGGAGAAGCAGCTGCTGGAGCTGGTAATTGCCAAGTCCACTACTGGGGGCTGATATCCAGGGTGCAACTGTATTGCTCTAGAGGAAAAAGCAATCTGGGCTTATGGTAGAGATGGTATCTTTGATCAGATCAACAAGATTTTTGCAAAAATAATTCTTTAATTGCAAGCTTTTGGGCACCAACTACTGGGGGCCAGAAGATGGACAGGGAGATGAAACGTCACAGTCCCTCAGTGTCTGTAGGTTTGTGTCGCAGGGCCTGAGGAACCCCTATGTTCCCGACACAAAATGAAGACGACCTTCAGGGGTGCCTTCAATGGTGTTAACCTCGTAGCTCCACTGACATCAGTGGAGTTATAAGGGAGTTTACACAAGCTGAGGGTCTGTTCTGGGGAAGCAAATGCCAGATTGTTTTCCACCCCAACATTCCTCTTCCTGCAGACCCTATTTTATTAGTCCACCTCCCAGATTATTTCTTCCTTCAAAATGCACTAATTCACTCAGAGAACTTAATTAGAACAATACTTAACACAACAAAGTTATTTCAAGTCAAATACTGGGCTTTCCCCACCCCTCTCCATCCTCTGTGGATGAATCAACAGAGTTCAGCATATGCTTTCATTTTATTTTAATGTATTAGCATAGAATAAAAAAATCCTTCACTAATGTTATATCTCTTTCAAGAACACTTTTTTGTCAGGAATTTGCACATTATTATAAAATGACATGACACAATATTCCATCTGCCTACTTTCTTATTTAACTAGATCCAATCAAACTGAATGACATAGGAAAGTATAGATAGAAAAGAACATTAAATTCTGGCAAATGTTAAGTCTGACAAGCTCTTTTTAGTATGCATTCTGACACTGCAATTTTTATTTATTGTGGAAGGGCACCTGGTATAGTTAAGCTCAGTGGTACCAAATACTGATCTGCATGTAAAAATATTACTGTCGATATTCTAGTTGCAGCCTATCATGAGCATCAACTTTTTAAAAAAAAAAGTAAGAAATGTGGACATGCTGCTTATGTAAGCAAAACACAAAACTAATTTCTAGAACCAAAATTTATGCAACATAACCTATCCAGGACTTTTTCAGTTTTTTCCTTTATAAACATACATGAAGAAAGTTTAGGACGTGATCCTGAAGAAACATAACCAAACTGAGAACTCTTGATTAGATAAAACTAAGCTTGGTAACAAGCATCTGGTGCATCATGGCCCTGCAACTTTCAGCTAAATACACATGGGAAGCCCAGTCTTGTAAAAGCATGGGAGTAGTCTTAACTCAAATCAGTGCAATTATCTGTAATCACATTTGCGAAACTGGGCCCTGAAAGAGCCCCACATTATGAAATAACTGGAAACTGGCTTTATTTGGAAATATTAAGCACTTCTTTGCTGGATGACAAATTTCCACAAAGCCAAGAGTCTCATTTGACACAATTCCTATGAAAATACGGGGCTGAACTAGATAATTTGGTGAGGTCCCTTCCACCATATATTTAATAAATATAATCAAATGGGATAGCTCTTAGCTGAAATTTTAGGCACTAATGCTAGGTACCTTGTTTAAAAAGCATAACATATTTTCTAACATATGGCACAAAATTTTCTCCCGCTAATCTAATCTAGCTAACCTTTTTAATGGCAACTTTGCTATTTACTTGCTGTTTCTGGTCTCTCTCCTCCTATTACACCTCCCTGGAAACTCTTTAGATCTTTTCCAAATCACAGATCTGCCCATGGAGACCAGTCTTCAGCAGCAGATATGGTTTCAACTTTAATTATACAGGAAAGGGAGGGTGAATTAGCTAAAGATTAGGCTTTGTCCCTGCTCTGTGTAGCCATAACTCTGGAACAACCTTTTTCCCCTCCTTCATTCTGCCTCTCATAAGCAACCTATGTATTATATTCTGGAGTATAATGTATGTGAGAAAATACAGCAGTAATGGGCAAACAGGATTATCTCAATTTTTTTTCTAGTTCTCTTCTCTCTCAGGTATTTAATCTAGAATTGAATACTCTGACACAATATATAGAATCAGGATGTGAAACAAACCAGTCTCATTGGCTGAATAAAATGTAAACTAAATCTTATAGATGGCAAAGCTGTCATTTTTTGCACATATCACTTCTCATTCTTAAAGAACTCAAAATACTTTATGAATTGGGGTCAAACAGAATCACTAAATTATAGCCAGGTCTTGGGTGAAGGGTAGCAAACAATCTGACACACGGCACAACGTCAATGCCAAAAAGCAAACAAAATTGTTAAGATTTCAACTTTAGTCACACTGCTAAGCAAGAGATTTTTTTTTTAAAAAAGTACTGATAGCGTCTTTTTGAAAGTGACCTTTGTACTAAAAGAAGTAACTTGTTAAAATAACAGGTGCAAGTGACACTATTCTTTCTGTCTTAACTTAAGCTGTTAAAATATAAAGAAAGAAAAAGAAATGAAATGCAAGCAATTAGTGTAAATTAGTTAAATTTACCTCTCTGGAACTGGGAGCTTAGGACACAACTCAGAGGCTTTGGGATCTGTAGTGTACTCAGATGGCTGTAGGTCATAGCTACATAAAGTTGATCCTGTTGATAGAAAAAAAAAATACTAGTTGGAATATCTAATATTTGTCTTCTCAGCCGATTGCATTACAAACAGACACTGGCTGTGATTCTCCTTCCATTACACTGGTTTTGGACCATGGTAACTCCGCTGACCTTACAGTGAATCTGTAGAGTTGAAATTGGGTAAGAAAATGTCAAATCAAGCCCATTGTATCTCATACTATAGCAGACTGGTACCTTGCATCTATGCTTGGGTCTTTGTCCTTCTACCTTCAATTTATCCAATAACAATTGCTTAAATTCACCATCTAGTTTACAATAAAGTGCTAGACTCTTTAAAGTTATTGCTCCTCCCCCTAGCCTTTCTTTGATCATTCTTCATGCATCAAAATACATGAGACTATATCCATGACGAAAAGAAAATACTCTTTGTTTTTTAAAAAGAAAAACCACATGCACCACAGAGGGAGAGAACTACTGAGGTCAAACACTTCACTGAAGACTGAAATAAGCAAGTTCCCTTGTGTGTTTATCCCATCACACTACAAATACCCAACTGCTCTCCACACCCTGGACAGTAAATGACAGGACCAAATCAACCAAGCTCAAATCATGCATAAGCTATTTTTAAACTGTTTATCCAATACCAACTGGGTGTAACAGCTCTGCAACAGACAGAGGCATCTCCTCCCATTAGCTTGTTTGCAGCTGTGAGAAGGAACAATATGATCAGAGTTTTCTGGGAATACAGCAACCGCTATACTAGATCCTGGCGGTGCGCTGCCTAACTCCGTATCTATCCCTTACGTGCAAAAATACCAGGGGAAGGTTCAGGAAACCCTTTAAAAGAATACCGTGCTCACCTAAAGTATTTTTCTACCCCCATCAACTAATAGCTGCTCTCAGCCCCACTGCAAGAGAGTTTCTCTTTTTTATTACTTACTCAATAAGGTTGCAGGCATTCTTACTATCCACATGAATGTTTAATTCTTTGAATCCTGCTAAATTCTTGGCCTCAATACCAACCTGTGGCGGAGAGATCTACAGCCTAATTATGCCTTTGCTTACTATGTATCTCCCTTTTATTAAACCCAACAAGTCTTAAGTTTCTTACTTAAAAAGATAGTCTAGTCCTGGTTGGTGTGGCACAACATATACTTGTTGCATTCAGAGTTTTTAAAGTTCTCATTTAGTGTTGGCATAGGGGCCAGACTGCTACTGCTGGAGACAAGAGTCCTCTATGTACAAAAAGACAAGACATGTGGTCCCAGCTCTGGGAACTGCATGCCATCGTCTGTCCTCTACCCCGCTTTTCTGCCCTGGGCACCAGCTCAGCTTGTTACACCACTGAAGAACATCCCTGAACCATTTAGGAATTGTCGCCATGCCTTTGGTCAGTTAATTAGTTACCCCAAGGAAGATGGACCAGCTCTGAAGAACTCTTCTCCCTGGAAACTCAAACACTAGCTGAATCCCAAAATGTGTGTCCAGAAAACTGTCACCAGACAGATTTTCTGTCTGGGATAGAAGCATTTTGCTCCAGTTCCTCCTCCACCGAGCAGCAGTGGTGGTATTACTATTCAGGCAGCTGAGGGAGTCAATTGACTTAATGGCTCTTGTTCTTCACTTCACAGGTGTTAAGGATCATCTCTCCTTTTTAATGGTCTTGATGTTTTGCTAATCAAGCTAACCTTTTTAATGGCAACTTTGCTATCTACTAGCCATTTCTGGTCTTTCTCCTTCTATTACACCTCCCTGGAAACTCTTTAGCTCTTTTCCAAACCACAGATTCTCACATAGGAACTACCCTACTTAAGATTCCTCAAGTTATTTTCATATGAATTCTGTGGCTTAAGCATTTCATGAAGAAAAATATCTTTGCAGTTAGCAGGTTACTAAAGAAAGTAAGTGAGCCGAGTCAGAAAATTAGGAATAGGGACTCCAAAATTCTATGCCCAGCTCTGTCATTTACAGAAATGACTGTGCCTTGGTTTGGTAGTGCTGACGTGATGTAGCCATGATGGTCCAGGACATATGTGAGGGGCAAAAATTTCTATGGGTGGTGTTCTCCATTGGACAACTGTATGGTTGGACAAGGTCAGGGAGTAAGGGCAGTTTTCAGTTTGGTGAGATGGGTGTCACAATATTCTCCAAAAAGCAACAGATACAGTAGTATCTGAGGGCTTTTGCCCAGAAAGGATACTCCAGCAGAAAAATAAACCATATCTTAGAAAGCCACCCAAATAGCCACAGCAACCTATTACAGGGGTGATCTGATGGCCACTGTTGCAGGGCTCTCAGGTGCTCTGCGACTGAGAGCAGAAATGGCTTGGGAGAGACCCCTAGTGGCGGAAAAGGGGAAGCACAGCTGCAAGTCACCAGGACTGCGCAGGTGCTGGTTGCCCTAGCAACCAGGGAAGCCTAGAGCCAGGAAGGGGTGGAGCTTAGCCCTTCTTAAGCCCAGGCAGAAGGCCAGGAGGGCAGTTCCCCTCCAGCAGCCGAGGGAGGAGGAACTCAGCCTGGGCGAGGGGAGAGCTTGGATGGTTGGAACACCCAGTCCCTGCTGGGGGTGGATGAGCTCTCTCTCTCTCTCTCTCTTTGGTAACGAGAGATTTCTATTTTTTTGGACCAGAATGGTCTAGCTTTTATGTTGTAGCCTGGAGGCTTTGCGTTTGTGTCTTGTTTGACTGGAGGACTGGGTGAGGCTGTAGGGGTGTGAGGTGGCCTCACGGGAGCTCCCCAATAATCTGGGGGTTCCTGGTGCCCAGTGGCCACAGCGAGTGGTGCCAGAGAGGGCACAGCTTTGCTTGGGGCGCGTTGGCCCAGCCCCAGGAGTGAGAGGGGGCAGCGAGGAGCCCCAGGAGTGAGAGGGGGCAGCGAGGAGCCCCGAAGGCAAACAAAGGGCCGGGACCTAATACCATGGCCCAAGATAGATCACACCAGCACCATCTGCGAGGCTTGGGCTGTGGTGCAGGGGAGGAAAAGGAGCCGCAGACGGCGCCCCGTTGTCGGGGCGCACAAAAATGGGCAGCTTCCCGCTAATTCCAATCATTCATCAATTATAAGCAAGATCAAGGCGTGGCAAGCGAGAGTAAGCGGGCGATCGGCTCATTGCAGGAGGGCGGAGCCGCACGTCCGGAGAGGCTCTGAAAGTGGCACTCCTGTTACAGCCACCTATAAGTTTATCGGTGGTGACCACCAGGATCTGGGGGAACATCTGTTCACCAGAGTACCCTGAGGTTGAACAGTTATAAACTACTGCAAGACTATTCCAGGCTGGACATAAGGAAGAATTTCTTTACTATCCGAGTCCCCAAGGTCTGGAACCACCTGCCATCAGAGGTGGCTCAAGCACCAACACTGAACACCTCCAAGAGTAAACTGGATGCTTATCTTGCTGGGATCCTATGACCCCAGCTGACTTCCTGCCCTTTGGGCGGGTGGCTGGACTTGAGGATCTCCTGAGGTCCCTTCCAGCCCTAATGCCTATGAAATCTATGAAATCTACAACACGAGAAGAAACCACCAACTAGCTACACACTCTAGGTTGTGACCTCCATCCCATAATTGAATCAATTAGAAGACTCATCAGTTGCAGCCTGTATGTGAAAAGGACCAGACCTTGAGAGGAATATTGTCATCACACCTCCACCTACCCCCTGGCCTTTAAACAGCCCCCTAACTTTGTACAGCTCCTCATCAGAAGTAACCCCCCCCGATCAATAGGTGCCTAATGAGACCTAGGCCTGCCTTAGCAAGAAATGCAAGACCTATCAACTCATTTCTATTGCCACAACAATCAACATTCCTCACAATAAAACATCAACATATGGGTCACATATATCTTAGAATGTAGTGTACCTCATTCAGTGCACCAAATGCCCTCATGGAAACTATGTGGGTGGAACCAGATAAAAACTACGTATACCAAATGACTGCTGAAACATGCTAAATTACAGAGACACTAGAACTCTAGTGTCTGCTCATCTCCCAGAGACCCAAGTAAGGGCACTGTGATACCAAAAGTTTGGTTAAGTCTATTTCAAAAAGCAGATGAATAGAAGGTCCAACAAAAGATGCCACCCAGCTCAGAAGATTTTCCAGCAACAATCTATGAAATATTTGTATGCAATAAGGCCAGTCCCTTGTTCTCATACCTTCACAGCCCAGTCGTGTCCCCCTCTGGCCACAGAGGTCCAGCAGAAGGGAGAGAGAATGGGGTTTCAGAACCGCAGACCAGGTGGTCCAAACCCTACGCACACCTACAGCTCACAAAGTTGGCTGAGGAGGAAGAGCAGAGCCAGTGGATCTACTGCTGAGCAATCCCACTTGCTGTTGCCCTTGCCAGGTAGGGACATATCAGAAGAAGCTATCAGCCAGAGGACAACCACTGAAATGGCAGAGGGGTTGGCTGGGACACAAAGGTGCTAAAGTGCGAGGGCAGGCAACAGGCAGTCACCACACTTCAGCACCCTGGTGCCTGAATCAGCCCCTATGACCATCTACAGGCATTTCAGTGCAGTAAAATACTGCGCTGTAGGATAGAACTGTTCCCAGCAGTACTATTCTACGGCGGAGTTAATGAATTTACAGTGCCTGAATACCGACACACACATAGACTATGACACTACTGTGGAGCTAATTAGCCAACTGCAGTAAAGTGCAAATGTAGATGCACCCAGTGGTTCACACAGCTTACTGGCTGCACAGTCTTGGCTTTCCTTTTTGTGTTCAGCTGCTAAACAACATTCTGAAAATGCAGTTCTATTTTAACTATACTTATGTTAATTTTCAATGTAAACAGTTATTGCAGTTGCCAGAAGGATATTATGAGGTCACGACCAAGTGAGGAGATAGCCTATGGCACAATCTGTCATTTTTATCGTGGCCCACACTCTATAAAAGATTGAGAACCCTCAGCCTAGAAGCCAAAAAAAAGTTTCTTTTAAATGCTTTTTATTTTGCTTAATATTTGATTGTTAAAGTACTGTGCAGTCTTTATTACTTGCATTCTTTAAGATGCAACTACATAAAGATGCTGAAAAAGTATCAGGGCAAAAGGGAGTACATTATGTTGAAAAGCAGCTCTCAAAGGAAAATGCGCAGTGTCTTGTGTAGTCTGAAGCAAACTACACCTAAAATGGTAACACAGCCACCTGTTTTCTATCAGGTCAACACATCAAAAATTCCAGACTAAATTGAAGGGAACTACAAGTAAAGAATGCTTTAGTGACTTAGGTTTTAAAACAACATTCACTGAGGTAATTATTCCTCCAAGTTCAAGCACTGTCTTTCCATTTTCAATGAGATGCAGATTATTATCTTGACAATGCTGCTATCATGGCCTTAGAAGTAGGAGATAGCATGCCACTGTCTACTGCCCCATAAGGAGAGCCACAATACTACTATATAACTACTTATGAGGTTGTACTAGAACACTAGTTATACCAGGATTCTGAGTTCTGCTCCTGTCAAAGTTATCTGGAAAAATAAATGACATCTATGTCTGGGTTCTCTGCAAGAATCGAACCCAGAACCTCCGAATATAAACGCATGGGCCTCTACTACTTGAACTAGGAACATCTCACATTTTACAATGCAGTACACCATGCAGCTATCCAACCTACCTCAGGTATTGGAAAGAGCACAGTGCTCTCTGCCTGGGATAAACTTGTTTAGAACCATTTCAGACAACCCTACATGGCACTACTTCATGCAGCACAGATAGAGGGTGAACCACAAGCATCGGTTTGGATGAAGTAGCAGATTCATGATAAGCAATATGTGCCCTTGTCTCTAGAAAACAAAGACCCACACTGTTAGTATGGGTTAAAAAAAATAAAAAAATAATTTGGCCCCTTTCTTCTGAAAGGCACAATGGCACAATGAATACCATATTTGAGTCTGGTGTTCTATCCCGTTCCTGACTGCCTGAAGTCACTGAGTACTCTCAAACCCCCTCTATATCTTACATTTTTGCCATATTAACAAGGTAATCACAGCATATATGGCAAGGTTGCTACATGGGCACCTAATTTAAGGCACTATAAAATGACAAACCAATCATAAAAATGTTATTCAAAATGGTCTGTATGGTGCTTCAAACCAAATGTGTGGCAGGTCTGGCACCAAGGCTAGCAATCAGCTGATTCTTGGCCCCAGAATAGGGACTGCACCAGGGTCTCAAACTGGCCCAGTGCAGTCCAGGTCTGGGGCTGATAATCAGCTAATGGCACATAGGGCATAGCAAGGAGCATGACTGTTGGGATCAGAGATCATATCCCATGGCACCTTCAATGAAAATGTTTCAAGAACCTTAGTTACCTTAGCTGTAAAATGAATAATTGTTGCTGCTATGACAAATACATGAGACCTTGGTTAATAATATTTATGCACATTTTATAACTCTTAACAGGAGTCAGCAGAAGAGTTAAAACTACAACAGATGTTATCTGGACTTGAAGCTTACTGGCTGTTTTATGGGCAAGCTTCTACTCAGACATGACAAACTTGGCAAATGCGTAAGTAACTCACAAGACAGATGATACTTGTCAGTCTGCACTATGCAAAAAGCATTTGAAGGAATCTGAAGGGATTAGCAGCTGGATAGGGATAGGGCCTGAATCTTTTGGGAAGGGCAGGATTGAAAGCTCAAGTTCCGGAAATGCCCTGAACTCATTTTATCATCCCAGCAACCATTTATAGCGGTCATCTTCCTCACCCCAATATTTGTTTCACATCAACCTGTGAAGTTTAGCCCACAGAACTTTTCTTTTAACATAATCAGTAGTAACAGTTAAGAAGAATAACAGTTATTTTGTAGGTGGCGGTGTGTTGATTCAAGCCTAAAAACAACCAGCAAGTCACTGCCCTCACAACCACATCTGGGCTACAGAGATGTGGGGTGGAAAATTTTTCAGTGCTTTATTTTTCCATGGGAAATTTTCCATTTCTAAGAAATTAATTGTTTCCTAACATTCATTAGTAACAATGAATGGATATCAATACAATATTAGGCAAGCTTGGCAGTTTCAAAGTTGTAATTAATGTTTTTCAGGTGATTATCCGTAGGAAGTGTGGGAGAGTACATATATGTTTTATTGGTTTGTAAACAGGATGGTAAATAGACTCACATAATCCAAAACAAAACTCAAGTTATGAAATCACCTAATTGGCTGTGCAAGTCAAATCAAAACCAAAACTAAAATTCTTATTTCATGTCAGACTGCAAGTGAAAGCAAAACCAAAACTAAAACCATGATAATTTTTTGTTTCACTCAGTTCAGCAAACACACAGAGCAGTGTGTCATTTTTTTTTTTTTGAGTTGGAGAAATTGGAAGTGTTTGCATAACATCTGTTAGGTTTTTAGTACTTTTGGTCTGAATTAGTTATAATAATGCCTAATCAGAAAAAAAAAAAACTAGTGTGTGGCATCATTATAGTGAAGTTCAAGCCACTGAAGGAAGGAAGTTGACAGATGTAAATATTGCAGGCAGAAGTATGCTAACAATGCAGCAAGGAAGAAACATTTAATAACGGGTAGAAACTGTCCTGAAAGAGTACAAGCCATATAGAAAAAGCTAATATAACGAAGTTGTGGAACAACAGCCTGAGAAAAGTCTACTTCAGGAATCCTACACAAGTAAACAAATTAATATGTTAAACAACACAGAGTATAGACTAGCATCTTTATTGTTTTAAAACACTGTAAGTTTAAAAGTTGTTCATGCAACTCTGGGCTATTATTTATTTATTTATTTAAAATATTTGTATCCTGCTTTTCTGCTTGCACTAAGCACCCAAAGTGGCCTAGGCTTAACAATATTTTGTTTAAAAATTACGTAATGGATGAATAGTTAACTATTTCAATGCAACAGAGTGAATTTAGTCATCTGGCTGATGGCAGAGGCCAGACTATACTGTCCTTTGGTTCTGCAGTCCCAGGGCAACTGAGCAGCAAGCTGAGCAACATAACGTTCTTGCTGGTAGGGAGGGGGGAAGCAAACTCTCTGCCGCTGCTTCTTCTGATGGATGAGGCCAGCTAGAATAGGCTAAAATAAAAATATTTTCCCCCTTTTGTTGCAGGAACATGATAGCTCAAGTGAAATAGCAGATTTGCAAAAAATGGAAAATGAAAATGTTGAGCTACCAGATCTGGGGTAAGAAGCAGCAGGACCCTCACTTTCAAGATCACTGGCACCAGATATGCAATCCATCAGGAGTAGCCATTCAAGACAGTCAAGCTTTTTTATTAAGCTTTGTGGAAAAAATGTCAAAAGAAGATCAAGAAAAAATAGGTGAGACATTAGCTCAAGCTAAATTTGCAAGTGGTATACCTTTTCCCATAACTGAAAATCAATACTGGAAGGAACTAATTTGCCCATCATATAGGTTACCATCATGTTATTTGGTTCTCACATTCTCTCTTAGATAGAGACTATGACAGAGTTCAAACAATGATTACTCAAAGGACTGGTCAAGCAGAATCACCGACTCTGATGTCAGATGGATGGACTGATATACAAGGAAATCCTTTGCTGAACATTGCTACACCTGAACCAATATTCCTGAAAGCAATTGTTACCAAATCTTCTCATACTGGTGAATACAGCCAAATTAATGAGTGAAGAGACTGAAAGTGCAGGTCCCTCTAGGGTACAAGCCCTCACCAATGATAATGCGAGTAACATGAAAGCTGCATGGCAAATATTAAAGGTAAAGTATCTTCATTAATAGTATTTAGCCGTCTTGCTCATGGGCTGAATCATGGCAAAGGACACAGTAAGTGTGAAAACAATGAAGACAATATTGGCAAACTGCAAAGCAATTGTGAAGGTATTCGACAACCATCATGTTCCTAATCAGGCTTTGAAGAAATTACAGAAAGAGAAGCAGGGGAAGGGAAGTGCACTTCTGTTGCCAGGAGAAACTAGATGAGGCTCAGCTACAAAGTTTTTACATAGCTTGCTGCGCACAAAGAACTGTTTCCAGTGTGCTTCAATAGATGACACAGTATCCCACGTTATTCCCGTGAACATTCGGAAGCAGATTCTCAACAATGATGTATTCTGTGTTCGAGTTCAAGGAGGATTCGATTAGCTACTACCCATTTCAGCGGCTATCAAGAAATTTGAAGGAGATGCACCAAGCCTTTCAAATGTTCCAGAAATATTCAGACCACTGATTGAAAATCTAATCGTACTGTTGCCTTCTTCACCTCTATCCAAAAAAGAAATAGTAAAACAAATGTTTACTAAGAGATCTGAGTTTTGCTCATGCAGTTCATCTCACAGCAAACCTTTTGGATCCTCAACACTGAGGACAACGTTTATCAAAAGAGTAATTACCTACTGCTCTTGATAAAATTATTGAAGAAGCTAAGAATGTACCCAGCACTGATGAAATAGCTACGATGACAGACATTGCTGAGTACCGCACAAAAGAAAAACTTTGGAGCAAAGACATCATTTGGTGGGCAGCAGATAATATATGCCTCCTCTCACATGGTGGAAAGGATACTGTAACATGGGACTGTTGTCCAGGATTGGTCTAAGGATCCTGGGCTTTCCACCAACAGCAGCTTCTTGTGAACGGAACTACAAGGCTTTCAGTTCTACCAAGACAAAAAAGAGGAATAGACTAACAAAGGAACACACCATTAAGCTTATTTCTATTTCTCAAAATCTCTTGCTTCTGGAGAATCAGTCAGAAGCACAATTAGTGAAGAAGATGCAGTGTGATAAGTTGTCCTTGCCCATAGACTCATTGGTAAAACCATCCTTTTGCAAAAAGAGAATGTGGGTCAAGTAGTTGTGAATCAGATTTGCCTCAGTTGGATTCTGAAATGAACCAATAAGTAGTGCAAGTGATTCTACAGATAGTGATAGTGACACTGGAGGTGCTGCAATGACTTCAGTGGAAGAGTTAAACTCTGCTAAAGTAGATGAGTGGACAACCATGGCATGTCATGCACAGTTCTTTGGGAGTGCTGAAATTAGTGTCAACTAGGGCTGCGCAAAATTTCGCCAGCTGTTTCACTTAGACTCATTCTGAGCTTGAAACAATGAAATTGAAACAAAATGAAGAGCTTTGAAACAGCCTCAAAATGAAATGAGAGCAGTTGAAACTTTTTGAAAGTTTTGAAATGTTTTGGGTTTTGAAGCTCAAGCTGGGCTTTCCTGCAGGAAAACAGAAAGTAAGGAGAAGGAGGTGCGGAGTGGGAAAGCACTGCTCTCATATTGACTGTAGAGCTGGCCAGTGACTGTGATCCTTCCCTGAGGTCCCTTCCAATCCCAGTGCTCTGGGGGAGGGATGCAAAAACATCATAAAAGGCAGCATTGTTTGAACTGGCCTGTTTTCTGCCTTGGGGTCTGACTGTTACTGAGCTATCTTCCAGAAGCTCAAGAGCATTAGACAACAAAGGCTACTACTACCATTGACTTGATTTCCTAGCCTAGCAAGTGGAATTCCGCAATACCTTTTTGCTTTCTTTTTAGACCCTTTTATTTTATTATTATATTGATTTATTGTTTTCAATTTCATAATTATATTGGATATTACACTACAGAATTTATATAGGAAGGCAGATACATTTATATATTTTTATACATTTATATCTTGCAGCATATAATATAGAATTTATATAGGAAAGCACATATACATTTATATATCTTTATAAAGACAAGACACTATGAAACACACCATGCAGCGTGGTGGAAAGGCAGCTGGCAAGCCTTCAGGGAGGGGCAAAAGGAGGAGCAGAGGGAGAGGTGTAAATTCCCCCCTCCCCCCAACTGAGATGCAGCCTCTTTCCTACAACTAGCAGGGATGAGGTTTCCAATTCTACAGGTGGCAAGGAGAGGGGAGCAGTGCCAGTGCCACTGCCTGTGCCTGAGTCTGCATCCCCTCAAGAGCACCAGCCATAACCCCCCGCCCCACCATGACAACAAGTAGCAGCACCAGCACAACGGTCTCCTCCACCTCCATTTCACTTCTCATGCTGAGACTTGCAGCGCCAGAGCTGGGAGCTGGAGCTGGATCTGGATCCGAGTGCCATAGCAAGGGAAATTCTCAGGAAGGAGGGGGAATCTGAGTTTGTGCACCACACTTCTCAAGTTTCTCCTAGAGCCAGGTCTCCTTCCCCAGAAGGCACTTCAGAGGAAGCTAAGGTCGAGGCTGCAGAGGCAAGCAGCTCAGCTGAGTCTACTCCTGTTGCTGTACCTCTGCCTGCTGAGGAGGAAAGCACAGCATCCACATGTGCACCTGCACCCCAGAAGCAGGCGGGTAGTGTGGTCTGGGATCATTTTGAACTGGCAGATGATCCCACATACACTACCTGCCTGCACTGCTGAGCCAAAACCAGCCAGGGCAAGGGAACAAAGCACGAATACCACAGGGATGCAGATGCATCTCCAAAGGCATCTCTCCCTTCCTCTTGCTCCTCCTCAGCCTGGCACCAGCGAGAGTGTTCCCAAAGGGAAATATCCCTCTCTCCAAAGCCCCCATCCCCCCAAAGCAGAGGCAGGCTACCCTGGAACAGTGGGATAGAAGCGGGGAGGGGAGCGTTGCAAGGGTGAGCAAGATCACCTAGAGCACTGAGGAGATGCTTGCTGTTGATGGCTAGCCTTTCTCCTTAGTTGAGCGGTCAGGGTTCAGGTGGCTCATGGCCCCATCCTATGAAGTGCCCAGATACACCACCTTGAGCAAGACAGTGGTGCCCCCCCATGAAGCATGCAGGGAGGACTTGCACAGCTCTTCCCTCAAGGCAGGTCCACAAGTAGACTTACACTTCACCTTGGACATCTAGAGCAGCTGGGGTGGAGATCACACCTACCTCTCCCTCACAGGGTACTGGTGTGACCAGTCAGGCTGTCGGTGGGCTCTCCTTCAAGCTGAGGTGATGGAGGAGTCTCACGTGGCAACAGAGATCATGGGGGCCATGAACCATTTGGTGCAGGGTGGGTTGTTGGGCAGGGCAAGCTCACCCACGGGTTCACAGTCTCCAACTATGGGGCCAATATGATCAAGGTGGTCCATAATGTCACCTTTGTTGGCTTCCGTTGTGTGGCACACAAGTTCTACCTCTTAATCAGGGTGAGGGAGGGGGACAGGGTGATGGAGGGGAACAAGGCTGCCGGTGACAGTGCCAGCACCACCAGCAAGCGCATTTCAAAATGCAGGAAGGTGACAGACCACTTCCACTGGAGCATCAAGCAGGGCAAGATGCTATGGGACAAACAAGCAGAGCTGAACATCCCACAGCGCAAAATCATGCAGGATGTGGAGACTCTGTGGAACTCCACATACCTGATGTTGGAAAGGCTGGTTAAGCAACAGAAGGTCATCCATGAGATGGCCTTGCTTGGGGAGATTGGGATCAGAGGCTGCCTTAACAGAGCTCAGTGGATGAAGGTGCTGGTGAAGAGAGTCAGGGAGGCAGAGCAGCGGAGGCGGGGGGATGTGGAAGAGGGGGATCCACTGTTCTATGCTAGCACGCCATCCACCAGCCAGTCTCCCTCTCTACCACAGGCACTGCCAATGTGGGCCAAGGGCATGACTTCCACGGTGGGGTCCAGAGGCACCAGACCCTACCATCAGGCAGGTAGCACTCAGGCCTTGGTGGCTGCCAATCTTGCCAAGAATGTTGAGCCACTGCTGTGCGACCCCTTGGCCTACTGGGAAAGCCAAAGCCATATGTGGTTGGATCTGGCCACAGTTGCCCAGGAACACCTGCCCTGTCCACCGACCAGTATTCCAAGCAAGAGGGTGTTCAGCATCACTGGGGATGTAGTGACACCCCAACATACCTTCTTGGATACTGGTTTGGTGGAGCAGCTGCTGTTCCTCAAGGCGAACCTCCCACTGCTGGGGTTGCCCAAACTCTAGGTGCAGACAGAGTGAATGCCACCCTCCTCACTCCGTCCACACCAATTTCCCTTTTCCATTTTTTAAAAACCATTTAATGCCCTGCTCTCAGAGCTGGAAGGGGCACTCACCGCATCACCAGCCAGCAGGGGAGGAATATGTCCCTGCTGAGCTTCTGTGCCAGGACAAACTTGGAGGTATGGGCTGGAGCTATGGGGAAGGAGGAGGCCCCAGGTCCTGGGCATGACCACTAAAACTCCACTCTGCCAGGGTAGGGATGCTTAGTGGGACTGCTGGCTGTGTGGCAGCACCAGGAAATGCCAGGACTGAGGCTCCCCCTAGCGAAAGGCAGGTAGGAAGCACCATAACCTCCTGCCACCAAATGCATACACAGAGTCCTGGCTGTGGAAATCCCAGACCCGTCATGTCTTGGACAGGACTTAGGCTTGCTGGTTGCAGTGAAGTTGTGAGGCTCCAGGTAAGCTTAGCTTAGCTGCCCGGATGCCAGCTTTTGGGTTGAAAAACCCTTCATCAGGCTAAGGAAGCACCTGCAGTTGATGTGTGTGCTCTTTCTGAATGGAAGGAATAGTAAAGAAGCCAGAGGCTGGCATGCAATGCAGGTAAGAAAGTTGGTCAGCAAAAATGGAAATGGAAGCATCAGGGGGTGGGGACAGGCTGGGGTAGGGAAGAAAGGGGGATGTAGCAGCACAGATAGAAGTGGAGAGGTACCTGGGAAGTCAGATGTCTAGCAGGTTGTAGTATCAGAATTCCACTGTTTAATCTATATTGAGTCCATGAGTTTCTGTACCTAAGAGATTGATAAAGTGCTGTTCACAAGCTCATCTGTGAAAAGTGGTTTGTAAATTCCCCTTGAGGATCAGACCTGAGAGATGGGAGACAGGTGGTATTCTGTTGTTGTCTTTGATAGATTTTTGGTGTGCACTCATTTTGGTATGCAGTTGTTGCTTAGTGTCTCCACATACTTTCCATCACAGCATTTGGTGCCCTGATGAAGATATGTACTGTGTTGTGAAAATAGCTCCATAGTGGAGATATTGTTGGTAGGTTTTGTGCGTCTCGTCATGGCATGGCCAGGATCCATTCAGTGTGTTTTGGGCTGTAGGAAGTTGGCTTCTGGTGATGAGGTTAGTGAAGTTCAGTGCTTGTTTGAATTTACAAACCACTTTTCACAGACAAGCCTCTGAACTGCACTTCACCAAACCCCTAGGTAGTAGGTACAAAAACTCATAGACTCAATATAGACACTGGAATTCTGACATGCTACAACCTGCATCCGACTCCCCAGGTACCTTCTCCAGCATGAAAACAGATGTACTATGGTTAATCAGCAGCAAACACTAATAACCACTGCCCATATAAAGCAAGAGAAAGTATTAATTTGGGGAACAAGTGCAAGACTGATTTTCAGAGGCTTATTTTCATGGCAAAGAGACCAGAACTTAAACTATCATCTTCCCATTGGAAGAAATGACAACTGGTGGCATTTGAGGTACTTGGCAAGGTGGCATAAGACAGACCTCACCACCAACCATCCTGTACCAGTTCAGTTCATTTCCCCATTTCCATTCCATACCATTTTCCAAGGGTTCTATTTGGCACATCTCAAAAACAATGAATACAGTTTAAAGGAAGAAAGAGGAAACTAGGAAATGGAACTCATAGCCTGTAAACAGATTTTGCATTTGTCATGGGGGGAAAAAAACATTTGTCCCAGGTACCTACAGACATACAAGTCCACTGTCCCACTTCAAGTCCCTCTGAAGCATGTGGGACAGGACATGCTACCATTTCGTCCCGGAACATGTTTGTGTGTATCTATACAGTTACTGCAGATCATTCCTGGGACAAACCATCAAGGATGTGTTTTTGCTGGCTGCCAACTGGGAGAAGAGCAGCAATCCAGTTTGGAAGGGCAACACATGTAAATGACTAATGTGCCTGTTTTGAACGAGGTCAAACCCCAGGCAATTGGGCCTACATCAAATGAGATGTCTATTTACAGCCATGAAGTCTCCTGAATACTTGACTATTGCAGAGGAACACACACTAGCTCCTGTAAATTGGAGGACAAAGGCAGAAGAAATCAAAGCCATCTTTCTTACATAAATCTAGGATTCAAACTAAAAGTAATATTCTCCAGGGTCTGCAAGAGTATTCCAAGAAAAATCAAGGAAAAAACAGACACTATTTACATCTTTAAAGGTCACCAGATATAGACAAACCAATAAGACTGCAATGGAGGAATATCCGAGATGGCCAATCATGGTTACCACAGCAACTAACTGGATTCAAAAAATGAGATTAAGGAACATTTTTGTATCCTACAGAGAGTCAGAAGGTCTGAAGATGTATTTTTAAATTGCAATTCTAAAAAAGGATGCCCGAGTTCTTGCCTTTCTTTTTTACTCTCTGTGTAATATCAACAGCAAAAAATTTGAAAACAATTACTGATTGCAATTCCTCCCCCGCCCCCATCACTTCCCTCCATCCCAGATTTCTCATGGGGCTTAAAAATGAAGGTGGCTTTTTGATTTACTTCATTTGCAATTCAGAGTCAATGATGCAAACACAACACTAGGAAAAAGGTTCACTGGTCGTATCCCACTCCTAGGAGCAGAACACAATCGTATTGTTCTGCGCTTCCATTTTCAATATAAATGTACAAGACAGTACTGACTCATGCAGAGAGTTCTAGCTGATTATGGAAGAAGGCACACCAAGGACCCCTTTTTACTGAATTATTCAATCACATATGTTTAAAACCAAACATGAGTTATACCCATTATACCATTCAAAATCATACATACATTAAAATAATGGGTCTAGGTAACAATACATCTAGTGGCTAAGGTCATTTTATCATTAACAATGTTCCTTTAACTTAGAAAAATAATACTGGTGCTTCAAGAAAATAACAGTCAAAGAATTAGTTTTAAGGAGCATAACCCAAGATTTTCAAACTACTCATATTTCCATAAAAATTTTGGAAGGCAGATGTACACATTTCCTCACAACCTCCAGTGCTACCTGAGTTTTAAGTGGGTAACAGTGACATGATTCAAAGAATTATTTCAGTTATGACACATGAAGGACACAGACAGAAGTGACAATATTCACCTGATCTGGCCATAAAAAGCAGCCTATAGCTGTGACCAAACACAAATGTAGTTGCAGACTGCTTCAAAAATGGCCAATAATTGCATGAGGGTTCAGATGAAGACATTTCAGACCAGGGCGTTTTCTGTAACTTGCATCTGTGCTGCCTCCCAGCCAGTCACTGTTTCCAGAATGGGAGTAGGGAGAGAAAGGGAGTGGAGGGAGTTTGGTCTGGGGTTTTTTCAGCCCCCACTGGAAGGTGGGACTAGTACAGTGGTTCCCAAATGAGGGTCGTGGAGGTAATGCCAGCAGCACTGCCACAAAAAGACAAGCCGTGCCACGTGTTGGGAGGTCCCTAGCCCCCAGGCCTCCACACGCTGCTCCCAGAAGCAGGTTGCGGCAAGAAAAGGTTGGGAACCACTGGACTAGTATATTGGAGCCCCCTGAGGTGGAGGAAGCTCCAAGTCACCCACTCCACCCTCTAGTGCTGGCCAGCAAACCCCTAGAATGAGCTCCCTCTGCTTCCTCCCCTCCTTCCCATTCTGAAACAGGGACAGGTCGAGAGGGAAAAGAGGCCATTGCTAGGGGAAACCAGCTGCAGGCTCACAGGTAGCAGCTAGATTCCCCTGCCCCCTGGAACCAACAGTGAACTTCTGTTTGGTCCAGGGGATCATTGCAACTCAGAATGCTTCCTGAAAAGCATTACCAGTTACCGCAGGGAGCTGCACATCTGTCTGAGCTCTTAGATAAAGAGGCCATTACACAGATCAGAGACAAGCAAAGCAATTATTTTTCTTAACCTATAGCTACTTCCCATTTTGTCACATTGCTATCCACTCTTCACATTCACCTTCAGCTAAAGGAGTTCTCTACAAAGTCAACAGATTAGGGCTAGGAACCCAACCCTTGTGAGAAAGCCAATTCCAGGACACGCACACATTTGGAATCATTTTAGAAGGGCAGCAGCTGGATGAAGCAATGTTAAAATTGGAACAGCTTTGCTAAATATGAATCGTTCTCATCTCATTCACACATAACAATTAAAATATAACAGCTGCTGCCCTTTTGAAACAATTCCCAAATGCAACTATGTGTATACCTTCCATGTCAATTCTCATTTTGGTTCAAAATCTATAGTCTATATTGTTGCGTGGTAGCAGTTGGCTTATGCTAGCCTCCTTCACCTACAAGGGGACTACAGCTCACATCAATATATAGATCAACACAATTTCTTCTAATTTCATTCAGGTCAGCTTCAGTCAAGGACTTCACTTTTGTCATTTACTACAGTAACTGCCCCTGGCTTGGACTCCATCTGGACCTTTGCTTGACTGGCCTGGCTACAAAGCTCTGCAAACCAAGATCCAGGATAAGATACTTAAAAATAGAAACCTAATTTTAGGCTTCTAAATCCACTTTTAGTAATCTAAACAAGTAGCCTAGTTTGCTGAGCACACCCAGCAGTTCCCATTGAGGACAATGGCAACTGACATGTTCAGCATTTTTTTTAAATTAGTCACTTGTTTAGTTGTATAAGGTAATTAATGATAGGTTCCTAATTTTAGAAGTCTTGGTCCCTGTTTCCATAACTGAAGCATAGAGAGGCATTTTTTGGTTGCAGTAAACACATGATCCCAGATGATGGGATATAAAGAAACAAATCAAAAAGTCCAATGGCCTTTCAAAACCAGTTTAACTCTATTTGAGACCACAAGCACTAAAGGCTCGTCTTATATGGGAGAGGGTAGGAGTCTTTCCTATGCGTTTTTGACACAAACAGCTGCAAATCAACTATTCCAAATATATCTTTTTTTCCCAAAGCAGTGACATCCATCCGGCAATGATTTTTTACAATTAAATAAGCACAGAACATTCTGGTCAGGTATACCATGGTGTACTTTGTTCTGTTGCTGGCCTCTACATATTCTGGTGCATGTGGTAGGATTACGAGACTTCGTATCAAACTTGTCCTTTTTACAAGTAGACACCATTTTCGAATTACTGCCAAGCAGCCCATACTGCTATATTATTCCAAGCCATGACAAAGCCTGTTGAGTGTAGACTTGAGCTCTGCTTGGTGTGTGTCTCTCTCCTTATTAGATTTACAAGCCAGTTGCCACCCCACCCCACAGCAGTATCTGTGAGCAGTGACCTATAGATAAACTTTCCCTGAAGCAGCTTCATCTGCTGCAGTGTGATTTCAGGGTTTAAACACCAAGCTTTGACAGGTGGGAAAAATTATGATGTGGCCCTGGAATAATCAGTGGAGAAAAGAGCTTCAGTAGAGCAATGGCTGTATCCCTGGAAATATGATTAGAGCTCCTCACCACATCACAGAGACCCGAGAAAACAGTCACAACCACTTTGAAATCTGCCACTGTCTCCTCAACGGCTATCCATTAGTAGTAAGCCAATATAGTGAAGGCAACCTGACTCAGGCTGCTGTTGTGAATGTGAGCATTGATATGGAAAAGGTCTTGATGGACCAGTTCAAAGGACTTGCACTCCTGACTTGCCCCAAGAATATCAATGGAACCAACACTTCTTTTCATTGATCCTCTGCATCAAGCCTTCATGCTCTAGGGGTATTTCTGGAGAGGATCATACAACAGTATTATTAGAATCTCACCTCCAATACATAATAAAAAAGTGAGTTTGTAGCTCCTAAGACTACTATGGACTTTAACAGTGTTGACACTGCCTCATGTCAAACTGCTTCCTTGGACATTCAGATAGCAGAAAGGATCTGTTCACTTTACAGAAGGATAGTATATGTTCAGATCAATGAGGAGAAGACAGAACTGTTTAAAGGTGAGACCAGAAACTGCTTGGCAAGACCTACCTTCACTCCACACTAGACATCACCAGCACTGTAATATAAGGGAGGTGCTAAGCTCTTACTTAGAGGTTTTGGCTGGAAAGTGTTAATCTTATTATGGGATTTTCATTAGGCACTTGGGCAGGGCCACATTATGCCATGTATTTTTATCATATAATGAATTAAATCAGTATTTCTCAGTCTCCTTAGACTCAAGGCACCCCTCAGAAAAAGCCAGGCCTTAGCTTTCACCGTTTGATGTTAAACAAGAGTAGAAGAGCTATTCTCCTGCCACAAAGAATTCAGAAAAACTACAACAGGTCAGAATGTTTTTGACACCTCTAGGTTTGCCTTATGAATCATGTGTAAATATCTGCACAACTAAACATGCATTGCAACATGCCTCACAGCACCCTGGTTGAGAATCTTTAGATGACTTGCATTTTTTGCACATTCTTTTTGGAACCAGTGCTGCATTTTACCCATGCAGCGTAAACTTCTGAAACTTGATTTGTTTTTAGTAAAAATCTTTGGTCTAAGTATTAATTTAGAAATACTGCTTGCAGACCAGCACAAATTGCGTTACAGAACAAACAGGGCTAATAAACCAAAGACAACTTGCACAATTTTTTAACAGAGTCAACGAGTCATAAGAAACAATGCAAATTTTGGAACACTACCATTTAGAATACAACAACAAACCAAAAAATTCAGATTTGGTAACAGTACAAAGCCTGAGTGCACATATTTGAGCTTGGCTGCTCACAATAATGTGTAAGTATGGACTTTTGACTAGTAACTCTCCCATGTAGAATGGACAGCATTGGAAAAAAACCCTCATCTGTGGTTGAAGGGACAAAGAAGTCCCAGAACTCACTGATGTTGATGTCTCGAGAGTGTCAGACCCACTGAGCATCAGACCTGCTACTACCTGTTAAGTGGTATTCTCAGTAGGCAGCAGGACCTGCCTGGGCTGTGATAATGCTTGGGGCTGTGGTGCTGTGTGGAAATGTGACAAGAGCATGTTCTCCAGCAGTCGCATGCTTTTGCATCAGCTCAAGGAACTGCTTCTGTACATCCCTTTTCTTCTGAGCTTTGTCCTCACAGTCAATCTAGTGCTCTTCCTAGTCAGCTGCCCATCTGTTTGCTCCCTGTGCCAAAGAGCCCCTCCACCATTCCTTAGCCTTCTCAGACTGTCACAGGCAGGATGACAGGAGGCCATACACTTCTTCATTCACCTTCCTCCTCTTATTCCTCAGGTTCTGGCAGAATGCCTGGCCAGAGTGCTTTTGCCACTGGGCATTTCAAGGTCCAGGTGCAGAAGGGAATCAAGTAGTTACTGCATTTCAGTCTCCCAGGAAACAAAATAATAAAATGTTTCTTTTCTTTGGCTCTGGAATAGCATTGTCCCAGTCCCTCGCTTTTGGGAAAGCCTGAAGATCATAGGAAATAAGGGCTGGAAGGGACTTAGTAAGGTCATCTAGTAAAGCCCCTGCTCTACCCAGGACTGCCCCCAACTAAAACATCCTGGCCAAGTATCTGCCCACTCTGCTCTTGAAAATTTCCAAGGATGGAAATTCCATAATTTCTCTAAGTAGCCTGTTCCAATGCTTGGGCACCCTCAGAGTTAGAACATTCCTCCTAATTTCCAACTAAATTTCCTCTGTAGAAGCTTGGAAAAACTTGAGAGGGTCCACAAAAGAGCCATTCGTATGATTAGGACTTGCAGGACAAGACATATGAGGAGAGGCTGAGGGACTTGGGCCTCTTCAGCCTACACAAGAGAAGACTGAGAAAGGACTTGGTAGCAGCTTACCACTACATCAGGGGAGTACATCAAGAACTCAGTGAACAACTGTTCACCAGGGCACCCCTGAGGAAGACCAGGAGCAATGGATACAAACTCCTGGAAGGTCGCTTCAGGCTCAAGTCCGGGAAAAACTCCTTCATAGTTATATATTTCAAGGGTTGGAAGGGACCTATTAGATCATCGAGTCCAACCCCTTGCTCTGGACAGCAAAGAGCACTGGGGTCAAGTAACCCCAGCCAGGTGCTTGTCTAATCTCCTTTTGAACACCTCTGACATAAGCACTGCAATAAGTAAATTAGTATTTGGAGTGAAGTGCCACGCAATTCACAGAAGTTACAGAGGGGTGCCATGAGTCTATTATGGGGTACCTTATGCCTAAAAATGTTGAGAACCACTGCCTTAAGTATTAATTTAGAAATATTGCTTGCAGACAAGCACAAATCGTGTTACAAAACAAATAGAGACCTGAAGTAATTGCTCTGAACCCAAGGGATTAATAATACAGGCAGGCAGTTCATAGGCAGCCAAGCCTCTGTCAATCTCTATGCACTGACATATCTCACGTTGGAAAAGACGCTTCATGAAATGCTAAGCTAACTGAAAGCGTATGCATGGTATTGATTAAGCTGCGAATCAAAGTAACTTTATGCTGCTTTATTTCACTGTTTCACTTGTGTCTTTCATCAGGCATATTTACATCACAGTGTCATTTCTGAACCTGAATTGCTACCCCTGGCTACAACTGCAGTCAAGGGGGGCAGGCAGGTTCTGAAGCAGTCAACCAGGAGGGAAAAGGAGTAGCAAAGAGGATGAGAAAGCACAGTCCAGTTGCAAGATGACAAGTCATTCTAACATTGAAGTGACAGCTGTGTGAGAACCCAGGTCTGGCAAGCGGTCACATGGAGAGGTGGGAGTTAAATCTTGCAGAAAAAATTCTGTTTTTGCCAAAATGGTGGTATTCAAAGAGCAAACAAAGCAAAATAAATCCTAGTTCTATTTTACAAAGTATATGACATATACTGGATTGTAAGTCTACCCCGTTTCTTTAAAACCATCACACTGAACTTCCGTACAGAATCAAACTATGCACAGGCCCCTGACAACCGGATCATAAAACATGCCATAAAGCTCAATTTTCAGTTAACCTTACAAAAACATGGCCCAGAGTAGGGAGGGAGTTTTTCCTAAAACTGAATCTGAAAACATAGGGTCAGTGCATTTGCAGGCTCAATTCATAGTGTGAACAACACAGTAACACACTTTAACATACTATTGTGCACAATACTTACCAGCTGAAGTCCTCATCTGCTGTCAAATCCTCAGGGTGTGCTTCAAGCTCTTGCATGAAAAAAAGAACCTGGCCCTCCATAGAGCTTTTCTCCTGGTTTCCTGTTTCTGAGCTTTTGGTGCCATCTACCTTCAGGCTAGCCTCTCAGAAGGAAACCCTATCCAAGTGAGGACAGCTTTTGGAACACCATTAGCAGTCTTTTGTCTGTTCTTGGCTTTCTTAAGCCTGCCTGAGCTTCTTGCCTCTGTTGTGGCCTTGAATAGAATCCAAGAGTGACCTCTCAGCCATCTGCCGAATTACGCGATCATATATCTGCTTATTATGGAAGGTATTATTCATGGAAGCCTACACTGATCCCTCTCCACAGAGGGCAGGCAAGTCCAGTACCTCAGCACAGCTCCAGGCAAAAGTGCTAGGGCACAACAGCTACAATGTTGCTGGCAGCAAAATAAAAGCAAAATATATGGCTCCAGGACTGTACAACCACACATGGACTGATCCTGGCTACATGCCAACATTTTAAGAGCGCTATCTGGTTAAGACAATTTTTGAACAGTGGAGGGCACCCAGATGAACAGACTGGAAAGGTCTTGTTTAGTACAAAGCAATATGAGATAGCTGCTGAAGGACTCACAAAGTAGTGCACGACGCACCTAAGCACCACTTATTATGCAATCATTCATTTCAAAATGACCTTACTCCATTTTTTAAACAGATTACAGAATTCACACTAACTGAACAGTTAATCACGTTGGACAGGAATCACGTTGTCCCGAAACAGAGAATTTTACATGGAGTCACTCCAAATTGGAGTTAGGGTGGTCTTTTTACTGTACATTTTTCACAGCGCATTTAGATTTTAAATTTTAAAATTATAAATCCAGAAAATTCAGAGTTGTTACAACATGCCCACAATGCTCATCTTAATGAAGAAGTGGATTTTCAGCCTTATTCCACTTTATAGAATATATTCCCAGACAAAAACTAAGTTAAACAAGCTAAGTTTTAACAATGTGGGAAATTAGAAGAATTATCCTCTCAAATTATCTTTGCAGAAAAACACGTCTGACATTGTTAGTCCCCAGTTGTAATAAATTTCATCTCAAACTAGATAAAAGATTTACTTTCAAATATCCATAAAAGTTATTCTGTGTTCTATTAGCACCTCCATAACATTGAGAACACTGGAAGAAAGTTTATAGCAAGCTAAAAGGCCTAAGTGTAGCTAGCTCTGAATGCTAAACAGGTTGGTATAGTTTAAAATAGAAGTATAATGACTGGGGAAAGAATGGAACAGTGTAACCACACCTTTGGTCAGTGTTGGTCACTGATCTCACACTCTGGTTACTTAGCTTTCTGTTAATTTTCCCATAACAAAAGAGCTCTGGCTTCTACCATGTATTAAAGTTTTGTGTTATTTATCCAATATCAGGCACAAATTTACCCATCTTGGGCACAAATTACTGGCCCAATGTAGTGCAATGCAAAACAGGGTCAAAATGTACAAGTGCTCTTGACAGCTGTTTGCTGTAAGGCAAGGCTAAAGATAGTTTATCTAAACTTTAGACCAAGGTAAGTGAAGTCTATTTACTGCCAATTTAAAAAAATATTTATGTAAGATCTTTCTACATGGGGAGGCTTGACAGATCCGCTGTAATACAATACTCAGGATAACCAAGTGCAGTTGGATAAACTCGTTCAGTTGGATAAACAATTATGCTGAACATTACAGTTACCACAGTTAAGAAAGGAATTTGATTCATGACCAAAGCCACCCATGCACAGACGAGAAAAAACTAGGCTTAAATGACCAAATTGGAATATTTCAAGAGGTGTTAATAAGGAAATTCCCTTATTTGTATGCTGATCTTAACTGCACTACAGAAGTCAATATGCATTGGGTAAAGGAAATAAGACAAGTGTAGGCAAAATTAGAAAGGGCAAAATAGGAACAGAAGGTCAGAGTGTAGAGTTAATGGAAGGTTAACAGCTCATTTGCCTTCACAAAAAGGGACTCCAGGAAAGCGATTCACTGCTCTAAGCTGAAATAACATTATGAATACCAGCAGCATAGCAGAGAAGTATCACACAACAAAGTGCAGACATCTCTCCAGCACGAGGGTTAAGGAAAAAACTGCTATCCATTAGAGAGGAGGTAAATGACAGAATGACTAGAAGGCATTCAGAGAAGTGTTTACATTTTGTCTCCCCTCCTTTGTGAAGTCCCAAAGCTGGTCACTTCTCACACATTTCACTAAACTATCATGTTCCAGCATGCCTTGAGCTAACAAAACCACCACTTGCAAGAAAGAAGTACAGGTCTCAAGGGATAGGGGTGGAGCACAAAATCCAAGTCTTTCAATAGTGCAGCTGCCTTTATACTTACCTTACAGAAAAGAAAAATAAGATCCTTAAAAAAATAGGGAATTGTACTGCAGTGCTGAATGAAAACAGGATTTATTTCCTACTCCCACTGGCAGGCAGGCTCCATGCCCCAGTGAAGTTCAATAGCAGCACTGATCTCGCCAACCCAGGATGTGTGAGAACGCCTCCATGGGATAAAATTACTACAGTAAAACAGCAATTTCAAAGAGCCTTCCAGAGGGGAAGAGAAATACAAATCCCTCTGTTGAAGATCTTTTAGGCTTTACTTTCCTTAAAAAACTTTAAAAAAAATTATGGAGATAACAGGGCAAAAGCAAGCTTTAGTCTTTACAGCACTACTACACTATTCCGTTGGGATATCTCACTAGGTTTTGTCAATTTTTTAGTTCATCTAAGAAGTCATCTTTAATCTTACATTTATTAATATTAAACATATTTGGCTCAGGAAGAAACTCAGATGTGCTTTCCTCATACCATTAGTTTCTGCAAATTTCTGAACATCAGCCAGAGTTTTGAGCTCTTTCCTTGGACAAGCTGCAACGCACAGAGCAATTGACTTGATCCTCCGATGTACCAGGTCTACATTGCATGGATCCAGAAAGAACACGTACCTAGAATAGAAAAATGCTGGTAAATTTTTATTTTTGGACAGGATAGGAACCAAACAAGACTTTGTTTCTAGCCAGAGAATTCTACCAAGACAACTGCAAATAATGTTAAACAAAAATACTTCCAGATTTCCTATATTTTAGGGCATCAGGGTATAAGTATAGACAGAAACAAACTATGAGGAGTTGAATACATGTACTACCCACACATTTGTATTTAAGATAGACATAGTCTAATAACATTTTATTAGATTCCAATGCATTGGTACTGGGTCCAACCGTAAACTCCATCTGACTGGAAGGCCTGGTGGCAACGTGGACTACTTCTGGCAGGGCAGCTCTTATGAAATACCACAATGTTGCAACCTCCAGAAAGTGAGTATAGGGTACCCCAAAACCCTAGCCGCCACTGCCTTAGCTCTTCTCCAACCATGGAGTACCCATAAGGGGACATGACCCTGACAGAAACACGCTCTTGATGAGAAGTTAGGCAGTCAGCAGTTCTTATCTGATGCTCTCTGGCAGATGCTACAATCACTGAGGCACTGAATATCTGGACTCCGTCTAGCCTTTGGATTGTTTCAATGGTCCAAACGGGAAATAGTAGGTCTTGGGCAGCCTCCACTCCTCCATACTCTTGCCTAGGAGTATGCATTGAAGGTCTTGGTATGATGGTCAGAGGACTCCACACAAGCAGATTCATCAGGCATCTAACTGGACTCCTTACATATACACCATGATCCAGAGGATCGATGGTTGCCTACTAATGCATTGAAGTGGCACTTATTTATATAGCTTCAGCATCCTATGATGCCTTTTCATAGCTCTACACTAACTGGAAGATCTCCACTCTCTCCTCCAATACACAAAATGAAAAAATGCTCTAGGCTTGTATTTACTGTACAATGCCCCCCCAAAGTCTCAGAATATTTTAATGAAAATATGTAATTCAAGTCACTTGCAACAGTTTTTTGTTTTACAACGATTTTTCGCACCACTGGTCCATAATATTGAGTAGATCATTTTGGTATTTATTTTGAAGTCTAAAAACTGTTGAGCTATTTCAGGTAGGACTATCAACTGTGCAAATGCAGTATTTTAAGCCGATTCTGGTTTATAGATTTCCATAATCTCTACTGTCATTTAAAAACATCCAATGTCATGAAATCTGTTTCGTACATCAGCTTTTAGCAAGCATCTCCTCCTTTCTATATGCATCTCATCATGAAGTACTAAATTTGGATCTGGCCTAATTCATTCAAAGTGTGTAAGAATATTTAATATTTCTATTTTTTATTTTTAATTCTGATCTCAGAAAGCTCATTTAAGGTTATAATGCAGTTTGACATAGCTATACAATATTTAGTCCAGATACACATATTGCATCAGCAAAAATATTTTGTAGTTATTTAAACTGTTAAAATGCTTTTCAATCAGCGCACTATGAAAAAAAACACCACTTATACAGTGGTACTTTGTATTTGGCTCTTTTGAACTGAACTCTTTTTTTGACAAAAGCAGTCTCTTCCTATGACAGCAAGAGTGAAGGAGAACACTCAAATACCATGCTTTATACCATACACCATAAAGATAATACCTTTAAACCCACATTGTCAATACAGATGTCTGTGATGAAGGCAAGTGTCAAAGCATAAATCTATTTTTAAATAATCAGAATAGGGCTGTCTAAAAATTGCAGAATCAAACCGTTAGAAAAAAAATATTTCCTCTATGATACAGAAAGCCATGCTTATTGGTAACTATTGCTCCTGGCTACCTAAAATCTTTCTGACCACCTGCCATGAGAGTGCCTTACCCTCCTCTTTGGACACCATGTTCCATTACCCAATTTCAGTGTACAAGAGTTATTATTATTTAGTCTCAACTTCTTAGTTCTTAGCTTCAGGCCTTCCTTGTCCTACCACCTGAAACCAAATCAATCTCTGTCATCATTTATATTACCTAAAAATGTATTTATAGACTGCTCACATTCTCTGAATAGTCTCTTACCTGGTTTAACATGGACTATTTCAGTATCTTCATGTACCAATCCTTGGGCCACTGCTGTATTTGGGCTTTTTTTTTTCTCTCCCTACCCCTCCTCCTACATCAGGAGTGGGCAAAATACAGGCTGCCAATTGATTCTATCCAGCCCGCAGCACCAGAGGCCAGAGCCGGAGCCACCACCCACCCATGGGCCAGAAAGAATTAATTGGTGGGTCCGTGGGCAGCAGCTCCAGCTCCAACCTCTCTGGGCAGTGGGGGATGCTAGGCAGAGGCAGCCTGGTCTGCCTGCTCGGCACCATACAGCAGCCTGGGAGATGGAGTCCAACCCCGGGGTGCCAGGTGGGCAGGGCTGCTTCCACCCAGTGTCCCCTGACATGCCAGCAGAGGCCAAAGCCCTGCCCACTTCCCCACCCAGCACCACACAGTGGGAGAACTGAGGCCCCTGCCCTGGGTCACCCCCAGCCAGGGTCTGCACAGCTGTGGGGCAGAGGATGGGAAACTGGCCTAGAGATGGGGGCACCCTCGCCACCTCTGCAGGGCTGTGAATGCCACAGCCCAACCCCTGGCATAGCGCAGCTCTCAGTCCCATTCCTGCCTGCTGTTGTCAGTCAAGCTGGGCAGCTTGTGGTGGTTGGGGTTACACAGAGGTAAGATACTACAGCCCAGGGTGGGCTCATGCTCCCACTGCTGCTCTGGCACCAGACCCAGCCTGGCTGCAGTAGAGTGACCACATTTCCAAACTGGAAGGAGGGACCATATGCTCTTCTCCCCTTTCCCCTGGTTTCACTCCATCCCCAACCCCAAGCAGCCCCATGTGCAGGCTGGAACTCTGCCAGCCTGCAAAGGGAAACCCAGTGTTTTCCATTGTTTTATGCAATGAATGAAAAACGTGGATCCCTGCACGATACTGGAAAATCTGGGACAAATGCTGTCCTGGAGTCATTCAGCACAGGACCAGGACTCTATCTTTAAACTTAGGACTGTCGCCTAATTAGGGATGGGTGGCAGCCCAGGCGCAGATGAGCTCCCTGCAGCGTGTGCATGCACAGCCCTCGGCTCACCAAAACTCATTAAGTGGCCCTCCAGCCCAAATAATTGCCTAGCCTGCCCTACATCCATCTAATACCATGCACATCAGATTTACACGTACATTAGGGGCTGTGATGCAAGCACAAAAAAGCTGGAAAGCATGAAGCTGGCACTCTTGCCTGCAGCTGTTTGGGTAACTAATGTAAGTGCAACAAAGCACGAATGCTCCGTTTGTCCTAACAAAAACAAAACATACACTATTTCACACTGGTGACTTGTTTAATATTAAAGATATCAACAACAAGAAAACGATTAGAATAATATATTCAATGCTGATCCTAATGGGACACTAGTCTTGCTTTTTACTCTTCTGGTAAGAAAACAACTTGCAGCTCACCTATAGATGCTGTTCTAGGGCCCCTGACATTAATATGAATTACACAATTAGGATCTGAGGAATTTTATGCACTTGCCCCCGCTCCTCTCTCCCCCACCCAGATCAGGATCCAAGGAATTTTATGCCCAATTGTGTGACTTGTGGGTTGTGGAACTGGAGGATTGGGAGGTTCCCTGATCCAGAACCCAAAGCTGCCCCCTGCAGGGGCCAGCTATTTTCCCCCAACACTGGGACCTGCTACCTACCCAGTCTCCATGATCAGCTGATAATTGTGATTGGACAGAGGGCAGCCCCAGCCCAGGAACCTGTACCATGTTCAATTTATGGCATGATACAAACCAGCCACAAAGATGTTTCAAAAATGGAACATTTCACCATGCCATGAACTGGTTGAATGTATGGCATGTTATCATTTATCATACAAAAAAAGGACCCTATGCCAGGACCCTAGGAGTACTGACATAAGCATAGATCCGGGTTTTCCATTTCCCACCAGAAAAATGAAGAAAAATGTGGATTTTTCATTTTAACAGAGAAACATGAGGATTTTGCTCTTCTGAAAGGGCTCTCTGCAGGCTGGCAGAGTTTCAGGCTGCAAAGGTCTGGGAGGAGGACCGTTAGGTAGGGGGCACCATCTGCATGTACATGTACATGGCTGCCAGACAACTTAGAGAACAGCTCCCACATGAAAGTCGGGGGGTGGGCTGAGGCCAAGAGAGACAGAGAAAAGAAAGGAGTTGGGCAGGTCTGGAGTTGCTGCCCAGCTGGGTGGTGCACGGTGCTTGGGGCTGGAATGTGCAGCTGCAGGGAGTGGGAGGGGGCCAGGGGCAGCTCCCCACCACTGCGCACACTCCTGGGAGGACATGGGGGACCTGTGCCCCCCAGATGTGTGCAGGGCAGGGGCAGGCTGCCTGCTGTAGACTCGGGCTCCCTGCCCTGCTGCCCTCCACCGGGGCCTCTGCAGGCCAGCGGTTAGGACCTGGTGTGGCAGGGCAGACTAGGGCTGGCTGGAGAAGCTCCTTGCTGCTGCAAGCTCCATGCCGCCCTGGTGCCACAAACTTCTGCCTAGCTGGCACCAGCAGGGGGTTGTGACCCTCAATGCTGCAGGGTGGGCAGAAGTCTCAGCATGCCAGGGTGAGGCTCACAGCAGCAAGGAGCTTCCCTGCCCAGCACCACTCTGCCCTGCTGTGCCAGGTCCCGCCTGCTGGGCTATAGATGTCCCCGGAGAGGGCAGCAGGGTGGGGACCCTGAGCCCACAGCAGGCAGCCCACCCCATGCACAGATCTGGGAGGCATGGGTCCCCCATACCTCCTGGGAGTGCACATAGCAGCAGAGAGCCACCTACCCCCACAGCTTAACCCTGCACCAGGCCACCCAGACCCACCCCCACCACAAATAAATATGAATATTCTAAATTAGTGGTTCCCTACCTTTTCAGACTCAAGTTACCCCTCATTAAGCCTGAGACACCCCTCAGTGGACTCAAGACAACCCTCAGAAAATACCAGCTCTTACTTTTCACTCATTTTTGACTACAGAAAAACAACTGAGCAATTCTTTTGTTGCAAAGAATTGAGAAGGAACACAACAGGTCAGAATGCTTTTAAAATTATGAATTCCTATTTGAATTCTCTGCATTTCTCTTGAGAATCATGTTTGTTCCCCAATAGTGCTATAGCACAGTGTAGCACCACTGAAAGGATCTTAAGGCACCCTAGGCTGAGAATCATTGATCTAATTAAATCCATTACCATACTGCAAAGTTCAGTGTTTCTAACAGGAAAACTTCAATAACACCTCCAAAACAAAGCTTGGAGCTACAGAACAAGCAATTTCAAAGTCAAAGTCAAAAGTCTGAGATACTGAGAACTTGTTACGAAGCATTTAATATCCTTCACTTCCCGCCAACATCAGCATTCCAACTCTTGCCAAATACCTCGCAGGATCTAAATCCTTGGATAAAAAAGCTGACACTCAAAAAACCGTTCACTAAAGCACAGTTCGATCTGCTGCCCAGAGTTTCTGAGGCCAGGGTCTCTTGGACTTCTCTAGGCATCCTATATAAAGTTTGCTGCCCCAGGAGCTGGTAAGATCTTTTCAATCTTCCTCTAAAAAGGAAAACGGATACAGCCAAATTGTTTCACTTTACCCTTGCAACCAGTTTTCCAGTGTCCAAGAACATTTTTGACTTAGAAAAGGAAAAACTAGCATAAGTCAACCAACTTACTCATCTGCATTTGTCCTTACAACTCTGAGTAGCTGTATTAATGGGCCACATCCTCTCTGCACTGAACAGCAGAGCTTTCCAGAGACTTTTTCAGGGAAGACTGTTTTTGGTTTTTTTGCTTCATATGTGGAGATTATGGACTAGTTGGGAGGAATGGGCTTTTTAATGGCAGAGTGAAGTCATTTAATTGGGCCCATTACCTTTTCCTGTAAGAAAAAGCAAGTAGAATCAGATGGACTGTTCCAAGTAAGAGGAATTGCCCTTCTCTCTCATGTAGGTGCCCATTTTTAAAAACTGGCTGTTTTAAAAGTGTGAAGCTTATGGCTTTTCCCTTTCTTTTTGACTATCTCACCTGAAAAGTGGATGGAGAGCAGAAATTACTGCACCAAATACCAGTAACCTGGAGTCATCATAATATTAGTTTGTCAGGCAGAAAGTAACTTAAGTTACAATTAAAAACATCATTTTATCTTCCTGTAGCAAAACTACACCACAGCAAAAGGAAACTATTTAAATACTTGCTAGAAGAATGTTAAATATTGATCTGCGTCATTCTTATTGTTATTTAGATATATATGTTCTACCCTTCCCCGAAAAGCTCAGCTGCCTATACTTTAGGCCAAACAACATACTAGGTTTGTTAAACTAGAAGATCTGTATTTGTTGTTTTAAATGACAAATTAGAAAAAAATATCAACATCTGATGCATTAAACGCTAAGTGGAGAATTACTTATTCAGGCAAAACATTTGGATATATCCAGTTTCTGACTGGACATAGTGACTATCCAAAAATTTTGGTTCTTCTTCCATTTTAACCTTATTCGTACATCTACACCTTAAAATTCAGAAAAAAAAACCATGCATTTCTACAGTAAAGGTAACTGGTAAACCACACATCTTGTGGCATATTTATTTCCAAACACATTTAAAACCCAATACAGGAACTGAAACCATAAATGGACAGGGGGGCTTTTTCCAATTTCTATTAGTTTTTAAGTTTCCATTTACTGTAATGTTAACTTATGTTTTAGTTTCCCTTTTTCCAAAACAAATAATCTAGAACTCTTAGGGAAATACAGTTCAAAATTAACTGTCACATGAGCAATGGAATAAGGAGAGACTGTCAACATTTACACTTGACTTTACTGCCTCTACTCTTGGCTTACTGAGTTAATGGTCAGTAAACTTATCCACACCCGCCAGTAACAATGAAAAAAAATCTACACAAGCGGAAAGAAATAAAGGAACTGTTTTGTATCCTAGGTATCTTTTACTCCCTCTGTTTTAAAAAGCCCAAACAATGAACCGTCAGCAGTACAGCACAGTGTTACCATATACAAGTCTGCCTTGGCTTGGCGAATCTTGTGTGACCTTGAGGTCACTGATTTAATTGATTTCTGTCATCCCTTAAGGCATCTATATACATTCAAATGAGCATTTAAAACTTGTTTACAGTGATCAGGCATTTTATGGCAATAATGGAGAAGGGAATTAAATGATCACCCCACCTACACCAATTACAGACAGGATCCATAAGACTTAGCCCTTGTGTTTTCTCTGCCAGTATGCTGTAAATTTTGTTTTTTCCTTCCTACCTACAATCAGCAAGTCTTTGCTTCCATGTGATCGTGAACATGTACTAGTCTAGTGTTTGAAAGACAGATGTCTAATACTTCTCTGCATTCTATGCCTCCGGGAATTTTAGTAACACTGCAAGGGGACTTCATTCAAGCAGCAAGTTGTTACAGAACAAATACAAGGGGTCACAGAGCCACAGGCAGAGACACTCGAGAGGCAGGTGGTGGGTGACTCTGTGGAACATCCTGGGGCAAGCTGCAGTTCAGAGAGGTGGACCAGAGGTCCCGGGTGGGGGGGAGAGAGCTGTGACCAAGGGGAGGTTGATGCCAGGGGATTTTCATAGAGGAGAGAGGGGGGAGAATAAACCCCTCCCTGGGGGCCATGGCAGGCTGGCATCTGGCCATGCTGGAGAGCAGCATGGTAGAGCTAGCCCTGCTCTCTGGAGCACTGAGCACAGCACAGCACAGCACAGCCTCAAGTGAATGGGGATAGAAGGGGTTTAATTTTGCCACCCTCCCATCCCATTGGCACAGAGCTAGCCCAGGGCACAGCCAGCTGAGCATGCAGCTGCGGGAGTAGCTTCTGCCTGGCAGCCCCTTCTAGCCACTGGACAGAAGGGTCCGGACTGGCCCTGGCACCCACGATGTGGGCTTGCCCCCTCAGCCCCAAGCCCTATTACCTACAGACACAGAGCTGGGCATGCCCCGCTCACTATTCCCCTACCCGGCAGCAATAGCACAGCCCCATATACCGGGTGCCAGTTGTGGGGTGCTACCCCTATGGCTTCCCCACTGCTGCTGCTGTCAGGGGGGGCCTGCCCTGGTCATACTGGCAAGTGTTGCCTGCACTGCTGAATTGTAGTTGGCTGCCAGGTGGGCAGACAGCAGCAGCAAAGCTGTAGGGGTAGCGCCTCACACTTGGTACATGGAGCTGTACTGTGCACATGGCTTCCCTGCCACCACTGCCTGAGATGAGGACAGACGCTGTCTGGGCATGGCCCCTTAAGGTGAAAGGGGCAGGGAGGGGGTTTATTTCTCTCTCCGCCCCATTCCCAGCGGGAAACTGCAGCCGAGGTCTGCCAGCCCTAGCCGCCAGCCCAGATCTTGTCTGGGTTTCTTGGGGAGGGAAGGGAAATAAACCCCACCTGTGGCCCCCCCAGTGAGAGAGGGGATGGAGGGAGGAATATACCCACTTCGCTTTAAGGGACCATGCCGGGCCAGTGTCTGTCCAATGTCCCAGGTGGTAGAAGTGGGGAAACTGTACGTGCAGCACAGCTCTGTGTACCAGGCATGGGGCACTACCACTACAGCTTCCCCACCACCATCTACCCACCCAGCAGCTGAGCAGAATTTGGCAATGCCTTCAGCACCTACCAGTATGGCAAGGGCACCCCCAAACAGCAACAAGGAAGCCACAGGTGTAGTGCCCTGAGCCTGGCACCTACTACATGGGATTGTGCTGCACTGCCACCAGGCAGGGGAACAGTTAGCACAGTGCGCCAGCTCTGTGCCCAAGGGACACAGGTAATAGCACTGGAGCTAAGAAGGTGAGCCTGTGCTGTGTGCGCCACTGCAAGGGCTGGGGCAGGTAGAAGGAGCCGCTGGGCAGAAATTTTCCTTTATGGAACTTTGCCCCTGGGCCCCTCCTCCCCTTAATCAGGTCTTTGCTCCTGGGCTGCCCCAAGCGAAACCCGGCCCCAGTGGCTGGGAAGGTGCAGCAGAATTGCCCACTGGCTGGGAGGGAGGCTCTGGGGGTCCCAGGCCATACTGAGCCATGGGCGGGGGAGGGGGGTGGAGGAAAAGTCAGACCGACCCTGGCTGGGGTCCCTGCAGGCCAGGGTGGGGGGTTAAATCCCTCCCCCATCATATTCAGGCTGCTGGGGCCTGGCCACAGCCCCCTCAGTTCAGCTTCCCTCCAGCCTGAAGGAAAGGGAGGCCTAGCTCTAGCGACCCCAGCTTTTAGCCTGCACACTGCAGGCATGTGCCTGCATTTCCGGAATCAAAACTGAATGTCTACTTACTTGCAAATCAGTTCAATCCACGTAGGTTAGACTAACCTGCAAAGACTGAATCAACTCAGGCTCTGGCTTTTTGAATGTCTGTCCCTAGCCTAAATTGCCTCTCAATGCTGTTTTTCTTCAACACATCCAAAGTCATGTTGCACAATGAACAAAACAATTTACCACTACCAGCATGCAGGATTCCTACTGGGAACTGCCTTACACGATCCCAAGCTGAAATGTAGTTAGCTTTCTGGGGTTTCTTTTCACTCATCTTCAGACTACAGCATCGCTGAACCACTGCATCTGGCTTCTTAAAAGACAGTGTCAAAACACTTTCTCTTTCCTTGACTGGTGCCTTCACTGAGTCTAGGTCACTAGCTCAGCCTCTCAGTCACTCTCTCTCAAACCATATGCTCTGTGGCTGCAGGGATTGCCATGCTTTCTTTGTGTTCCAGTAAGCTTTTATTTTGGGGGGGGGGGGGGCAAAAATCATAAAACAGCGATTTAAGTAGGTTCCTAAGTTAGGATGTTCTTGGAGCTTCTGGACAATATGCCTGGCGATTTGATGGGGTTGTTTGTGTAGTTTTGAGAACAGATTGAGAATTAGATTAGTTAAACAGTTGTATAAGATAGTTTAGAGATAAATGTTCCTGCCTTGAATATGGGGGTTGGACTGGATGTCCTCCTGGGGTCCCTTCCAGCCCTACTTTCTTATGATTTTCTATGAACTTTTCTGTTATAGAGCTGTAGGAGGGGACAAAATTACCGCAGTCAGAGGCAGCAGAACAGAAATAACTTCAGAGAGTTCAAGATTTAGAAGTTCAGAGCTTTGAGCTAGAAAGGAGAGAGACTCCACAAGAATTATTGATGGAGTGGTTAAGAAAAGCTTATTCTCTTTTGTCTATCTATAAAAGTTGTAGCATGTAGTCCCATGTACAGTACCTCAGATACCGCAGGAGCTCCATCTGCTAGAGACAGCTGCTGAGCAGATGGAGTCCTTTTTGAAACAATTTCAAGACATAACAAAAAACAAGGATGAAAATCACTCACTAATGGATAGGAATGTCCTCTACCTCAGTCTGGTATCCTGGACAGTACCAGATGCTTCTGAGAAGTGTGCCAGAAACTGCATTATGAATCAGGTATAGAATAAACTATCCGTACAAAGAGTTTAAGACCAGCCAGACGGAGGTGATCTTATGTCTTAAAAGAGCAAGGGGGCAACCATTTTGGCAGAAGTACCACATCCTCCTTAACTGCCACTCCAAACCTCTTCCACTGCCTGGTTTGCATTCTGCTCCCTGTTGCTATGCTGCCTGATCTCTTCCCAATCAGTTGTGTGCCACCCTGCGCTACCTGCAGTACACGTGGTTGGCCACCCTTCTCTTAAAACATGAAGCTTCCTATTTCTTAACACTCATTATGTAAATTGGATGACTTCCATTAACCACAGAAATGTCTAATCTTTTTTGGAATCTTATTGTTGAGGCCACGAGTCAAATCTCTTGTTCCTTATGTTAATTTCATGCATCTTAAGATGTATTACATTATAGTTTGCTGCCTTTCAACATCCCCTTGTTGTTGCATTCTGTGAAAGGGTAAATACATTTGAATACTCTTTCATTTGACATCTGACAATAGTCAGACATGAGGACAAGGCATTCTGGGATTTATAATAAACCGCTAGTGATTACACAGTTACTGAGCAAAGTCCAATTCAGATGCGTTGTGTTCTTGCCTGCTTTTAAAGAAATATACTGTGGTAATGTTATGCTAAGGGATACTGAAAGAAAAAGTAGTACCATAAGTATGTAAAACAGTCAAGTCTGAAATATAATACTCAACACAAAAAGCTGTAACATCTGCAGGTGAACTATTAAATAGGACACTGCTTGTGAAATGAGTAGCACCTTATCAAGTGGAAAGCACGAGATTATCCCATAAAATTTATTACCAGGCCTATAAACTGTTTCAAATTGACATAGATTTCCTGAAAATTAATCTCAGTCCTGGATACTAAACCCTCTCCTTACACCCTGTTGCCCTGCCCCTGGTCAAGATCTCTAAGGTTTACAGAATAACTCTAAAAATGATTTGTTCCTTTCCGAACTATTCAAATAGTTGTATTTTTTCCTCTTTCTCTCCAGCAGAAATAGGAGTTAACAATACTGGTACATTCAATAATGTAGTACTGTTCAGTTCTCTAGATAAAACTTTGTTATACAAAGAATGTGAAAGATACCCTGTCCCAATAAATAAATGGTTTTATTTTCCACAGGATTAATCACCACTTGTTTCACAAACCTCAAACAAGGTCTGGAAGTTTCAGATTGCCATCAGTAAATTGTGTCCTTGTCACTGGGTTTTATTCAACTGAGTCAGATTTTCCCTACTCCTTACATAATTCATTCAAAATTAAGGAGGTCAAAAAAAGACTGTTACCATCTCAAATTACCCAGATCCTCTGTCAAGTCATTTTCCAAAAGAACATATACATATGGTTTCTGACAATCTGCAGACAAAAGCAAACAAGAGATTCTTTTCCTGAAGTTAACAAAAAAGTTTTAGTTATTTCACTACTTTTGCTACAGTCTGTTATTTTAGATATCATTATCTGTAACCTCCAACAGCGTAGCAGTGTTGATTTACAAGTTAGTAGATATTTTGCTTTCCAAAACTAGCTGAATTGTTCAGATGAGTTTTAAGCAGAGCTGCAGAAAATGAAGTTCAGAACCAAAAAACAAGCCACGCTCCACCCTGTTCACCATCTTTAACTGGCCAAAAGCAGTATTCACCTCACCTTAAAACCAGTACCTGATGTCTGCTTTCATAAAGTGTCTCTCTTTCCTGCAGCGTGGAAGTCTCAACCAAGCCAAAGTACTTTTCAAGACCATTTTATACTCAAAAAAGAGTAAAAAAGGAATTATACTCTCACCTTTCAGCTTTTGCCCTTGAAAATTGCTTCCCCTAGGTTTGCCTGACTGCCCAAAAATAAGTTTCTAAACATGGCCTAATTTTTTAAAGGGTCATCCCAACTCACTTTAGTCAACAGCAGTTGCTGAATTATCCACATTTGAGAAAAAAAGCCACTACTATTTACACATAGCTGAACACATTACATTAGACTTCCACATTTGTAGATTTTGTTCCATCAGTCAAATGCCAATGATCAATTACACCAAACAGTTTAACATAGTGCACATTCATTTGTGCAGACTATTGTAAGAGAAAGTTTTTGTTTACTGCACAAGAGACAACTAGGTAAGGATGAGCTTGGAAAGAAGTTAAAACAATTAAATTACAAAAGTCAAATTCAGAATGTTTGTTTTATAGAATTACTGTAATCTACTTCCAATTAAAACCAGTCTGTGCTTTTTCCAAGCAACAAAAAGATGGAACCAAATACTTACTTCTTTTGTGTCAGGTCTAAACCACTGTTTATTATTCCATCCACTTTTACATTTTTCTGTCCACAGATATTTCCATAACTGTCATATCCTGAAACCAATCTTGCAGCTGCTCCAGTGGCTATTGAGAAGCCACAAATGAACCCCTGGAAGGGAAGAACACGAATTAACAATGCATTTCTTAAATGTTGTCACAAATGACAGACCAGCTGATGCATCACTGGCAATCCCTCACAGTGAAGGATGATTGTCTTCCATAATTGCTTTATCTGTGGGTCCAAAGGTGGCTAACAAGGCTGATCCAGCATCAACAGACTGTTGCAACTCAGGCATGTTTCCATATGGGGTGGGTCTCTCTAAATTCTTGATTCAGTCTGAGACATGCTGTTTCTGTTGCTCCCACTTGTCCACTTCCTGTTGTTGTCATAAGATTTCAAAAGTACTAAGATCCTTGCAGCAGACTCTTCTTGCTTCATTTTACAAAATTCCCTCCATTTAAAAGTGAAATGTCTAAGCCAGTCCAGAAAAACTATCACATGGCTATAAGTTTAACACACATACAAACTGAGATGACAATTCAGATTTTCCAAATATATTTGTTACTCAAGAGGACCAGAGCATACCAAATGCTTCGTAAAATCAGCATAAAACTAAATTCTTCAGAGTATTATTATTAATAACAGATTATTAACAGAAAGACATAAAGAAGAAACAAATGTAGTACAAATGATCACGTTTAGTATGTGCCACAGTAATGTTCAAGGCGTTTTGTTTATTTGAAGAGTTGTTTTTTCGTTTAGTCCACTAAGAATTGTGAGGATACAACAGGGGTGGCAAGGCCTTTTTTAAAATAAGAGCCTTTTAAAGAAAGTACTCCACGTAGAAGAGGATACACCGCGTCAGACTGACATTTCAAACAGAGGTAACCAAATGGAGAACAGAATAAAAATAAGTACAAGAATGCAAAAGGAACAGTTAGCATAGTCTAAAGCCAGAGATGGAGCAAAGTGGGAAAGCAAAACTTTAGAGAGCAGGTACAAGGTAATATCAGGCACTTTCATCTTTCAGACCTCACACAGGAGAAACAGGTGCAAATGGAAACTGGAGGGGGATGAGGAGTTTATGCTGTGAAAGCATCAATTATCTCTTTGAAAGTGATTAAGATAGCAAGATCCTGGAAAGGAATTGGGCATCTTAAATTTGCTCTGGCTGTTCAGTGATACCATAGGAAGAAGACAGCTTGGAAACAGTGGCAGCAGGGATAAAAGGAACCAACACCTAAGAGTGTGGAGTTGTAAACGGAGATAAACGGAGGCAATTCAGAGGAGGCAGGTTCTTAGGAAGAACAGGGGGAGCTCTAAAAGTCATGGGAGCAAGACACAAAGCAGGGCTGAAGAAGGAGCAGTACTGAAGACTAGCTGATTGTCAGGGAAATTCCAAAGGGTGGGGAGAAAGGAGTGAACTGCTCTTCTTCTTACAGCAAACGGACTTACAAGTTAACCCTGAACAAAACTGAAGCAAGAAAAGAGGGAGTGAACAGTTATTACTAGGAATAATTTGAGATGATTTGCAGTATTTACCTTCAATTCTTTCCATCTCAAATAACAAGATCTTGTTCTTTTTAAGCAATACTTTCTTTTGTTTTCTTAATGTAGGGCCATAGTTTGGAAAAGAATCAGGATTCTCCTCCTATATACCTCATTTGATGGAACAAGGATATAAACTCAAGAAACTGTTTGCCACCCTCCAGTTTAAATTATTAGTGTGTCGTTCATCTATCACCTATACAAGGGACACTGGTGAGAAAAGTTTTAAGGCAATGTACCATGCCAAAATGACAAATTTACAACTGCAGGTAGCAAAGTATGTGGAGACAGTCATATTAGACAGAGAATGCCAAAAACAGATGGGTAAGTGATAACACCTTCAGTTAACAGCAGAGCATTTCAGGAAATGTCATGCACTCTGGGACTCAAAGATGGGCACATGTTATTGTGTATATGTGATCTGTATGGCTAAATACCATAAAACAGGCATACTAATTAAACACTTCTTCATTAAATATGGCCCGTAATATGCATTTGGGGGAATACAAAGGAGAGTAGGGGAATAATCAATTTTTTCAATGAAGGGAGAAAGCAAAAAATGCCAGAGACTTGTAGGGGAATAAGTGAAAAGTAAATTACCTATGAGCCTGTAGTTCACTGTGGTGGCAAAATAAACCTAATAAGTTTGCGATGCATATGCGGAAGGCAATCACTGTTTCTGGCATTAGAGAAGCCAGACCCAGAAGAGATCAGAACAAAACAAAAATAAGCAAAAGAATGCAAAAAGAACAGTTAGCATAGTTTAAAAAAAGTGGATAGAGAGTTCTATAATTCAATACAAGGAAATGGGGAAAAATCTAAACAACTTTTTTTTTTTTTTTTTTTGCTATACTACACTAATTTTATAATTTGGCACTATGTCAGGAGTTCTGGCAGGTAAGCAGGCCAGCCAGCCATAGCAGGGATTATGGTACTTCAGGTGGCATGTGAAACAATCAGAGATGGGGGAATAAAGGCATTAACTGGATGCTTTTGCCAAGCATTCAACAAGGAAATACTTAAGGCTTGAGGTTCAAACTGCAATCTTTAGGTTTCAGAATAATCAACCTATTGAAATTAATATAACAGTTCATTGGTCTCAAAGCTATTATTTCAGGATGTCTACATTCTCAAGAAAATAACCTTTAAAGAACAAATAACTATGAAGTGATATCTTCATAAACATGCAGACTAGAAACTTGTTGTAAATGAAACTTTGGTTGAGAGGCAATTCCTGGGGCTGAAGGGATGTGTGGGCAAGAAGCAGAGTCCATAGAAAATTTCAAAACCCTACTGAAGACCCCAAATCTTCATGTACTAATACTGCAAAATGTATTCTAATGCTCTAGTTTCATGATTAATACTTTAATTGCCAACATAAGCTGGACACAACTATAAATCACCAGTTTTGTAATCTCATAAAATCTCATATTTTCATACTGAGTTGAAATATGAATCCTTCATGTTTTACTCACCATTCCAACACAGAAGAGGATGAACAGCAGCAGCCATGGTATATCTGTGCAGCTGCGATCCTCCAGAGGTTTCCATTCTCGTTTGGAGCTCTTGAATAAGAAAAAATGAAGACAGTAGTTACAAAGACAACTCAATTCAAACTTCTGCTTACAGCAAAAAAATTATATAGGAAGCAATTCTACAAAGTACTAACATTCAACTGGGATTACCTTTAGAATAAATCAGCTACCTTAGATACAGTATAATAGAATAAAAGTTGCATTAAAGCTAGTGAAACTATTAAGCAACTGGCAAGGTAACTTCTCAATTGGTAATGAGAACAGAAATTTGCCAAGTAAATAAAAGCAAAGAAGCTGTTTTATTTATTCCTAATTCTGGATTTTACAGAAAAAGGAAATTGGCATGACCACCCAAGCAATTAGTACTACTAGGCCCCTGTTACACATTACATTTAAGATGTGATTAACAGGCTAATTGTGCCTTAAATAGCAATCCAGCCACATATTAAAGTCAATCTGAGGCATGATAATACAGGCAAGGAGCCACAAAGTTATTCCACATAAAACATATAACTTAATGGCTCATTTGTATCATGCCTTAAATTGAATGTGTGGCCAGTTGGGGCTGATCTGGGCCAGATCCCAACACTCATCTGAGTGTCTGGATCCACCACTGGCAGCCCAAGGGTCCAGGACATAGTTGTACCCTACCCAATCAGGCTACAGACAGAACTGCATCCCAGACCTGCACCAAACACCCAGAGGCAGATAAGGAGTGCAGTGAGCTCATCAAGGCGGGTCTCTCTGATCTTGGGCTAACTGCAGTCCGGACCTTTAAAAATCATGCATGTAGCTGAGCTATAAACTCGCTTTTCTGACATACCCCAAACCAGGGGACTCTGGGATCAAGGAACCTCTTTTTGGGTCCCAAGGTCCCCATGCATGGGAACCTTCAAAAACAGCATGTGCCAGTCAGCTGGCCAGCACTCCTGGTTTTTATATGTCTCCATGCTCTGGAATCCAAGACCCTGCATGCTGCCCAGCAGTATACCACATGCAGTTTTTACCCATCCCCTGCTGTAGGGACCCCAGGATCAGGCTACCACAGTTCTAGATCCAAGCTCAGTCCATGGCCCCAACTGACAAGCAGCTGATTGTCACCACCCGGGTTTCGACTTGCTGGTGCAGGAGGAGCCCAGGATCATAATTCTGGGCTCTGCCCCCTGCACTAGCAAGTAAGGTGCGACTGGGATCTAAATCCCAATCCTAAAAATCATACATTCTGCCATGCACACGTGGCATGGCAGGAGGCACAATTGTTGGGATTGAGGATTTGATGTCACCACACCTTAAAGCGAATATCTGTCAATGGCCCTACTTCCTGTACTCTTGCAAGGCTGCTTCTGTGCACTTCCCAGGAATTTGGTTTCCTTGGAGGATAAAAAAAGGTAAGCTTTTCACAAACTTGTTATGTTCTAAACACCAATGGCAGGTGTAACAGTACAGGACAGGCAGAAATAACATAAGAAATATCTATGAACAGTTCTCTGTCTGCAAGGAGTAGGTAGTTGTGCAATTCAACAATTCAAGTGAGTAGCATGTAAAAATCAACAGTGCTAACTTGAAGGAAAGAAGATTTTCTGGATTTAAACAGTTAAAATGTTAAAGAAAAAGTCTACTGTAGTCTCACAAGACAGAAGATATCTCAATGCATAAAGACTGCATGATTAAGATTTTGCACTATAAGAATGGTTTGTCCACCTGCCACAAGTGGATGCATCCTGAATTTGGGATTCATTTTTTGTTTTTCTTTAATCTTTACCAGATAGTAGCATGATTAGTACAATATTTTAGATTTCTGTTTACTGTGATTGGGTTTTTTATTTAGAGCCTACTGCTTGCTATATCCTTCTACAGAAGCTGAAGACAGAAAATGTTTCTCTGAAAACTACTTGCATTGATCCAGTGAGGACACTTACCACACAACACAGATGCTACTGTGGAGAAGTTGACAAGGGGGTGGGGAGAGGGAGAGTAGAGTATGAACTGGAAGTAAATGAAGATTCCCACCAAAACTCTAGTAGAGAGAACTTCTCAAACGATTAAAATGATTATGATATGCTCTTGAGTTCCTTGATTCAGCTGAAAAACTTGAATAGGTGGCTATAACATGCCAATACTAAGCTAAAGCAAATTTTTGTTGGCAATTGCCATCTCCAGTACCTAGTTTTGCAGATTCTGGGGAAGTACAAAAAGTCTACAGGAAAACTGCTGCATTGGTAACCTGAAATGTGTTTGTAAGATGGTGCTTAGTATTCATCATTTCACTTTTAGTTTAATTCATAAAAACAAGTATACCTTTACAAATTAATAAAGCTACAAACCAGGTACAATATGAAAGAGATCCGTCATATTCCTTATTGCCCATTCAAACTGCAGGTGCAGGATGAAATGAAATGTCATTACAACAGTAAATTCTTATCTGAGAATATTTTTTTCACACCTTTATAGATTAGCCAAGCTGAATGTATAGGTCCTCTAATCAGAAGACAGTAACAGGAAAAGAATAAGATCTTTGGATCAATGCTCACTGTGAAGGTAGCTGGCTGGCTGTCCCCACCTCAGAGACCAGGACTCTAAGAAAATTCAATTTGTAGACCAGAACTGCCGGAGGCCCCAGCTATAGGAATGCTATTATCTGTAACTCAACTTCAGACCATAAGCAGGGAAGAGGACCTTTAAAAAGAAGACACAGCCACACACCTGCCTTTGAATGTTAACATCTATAGAGCATACCTATGACAGTGCTAGTGACATGAAATCAGTAAAGATGCCAAGGGGCTTCCTTTTATGCCACTATAGGAAAAGCATCTCTATTGAAAAGATCTTGTGAAGCAAGTGATGATGATGATAAAATAGAACCAACTTTACTCAAATTTACATACCCAAGTGAACAAACAAAACACAGTGAAATAAATAGGAAGCAGGCTGAATTACGATTGCTATACCATGCTAATAAAAAAAACCATGTAGGAATGTGTACACAAAACAACAGTCTTCATAATCAGAGATGAGGATGAAAAATCTCTGTCTTGCTCTGGTGATCCCTAAGGCATACCTACAAAGAAAGGTCTTTAATGGTTTGAAAAGTCATTGTCAGATGCTCTAAAAGAACACTCTCAACTTTCAGATGGCAACTCCCAGAACTACTGGAAATGGTTTTGCTTATTTAATAGTTCAACACAGGATCCTCAAGGTTCGGGCACCACTGTCAAAACTTAAAAATACAAATTACAAAAGCCAACAGCTGCTATACTTCATTCCCCATCACAAAATTCAGTGAAAAAAAAAAGAACTGAACACCCGCATCCCTGACAAAACAACGTCTATTGTGACCCCTCAAACCAATGCATCTTGCTCAATCTTTTCAACACACCCTAGACCTCACAAGATCTAGGTTGCTTTAAACTATAAAGATGTGAGGGAGAAAAGCTCAAGAGACAAAAAATTCTCATGGAAAATGCTTTACAAACAGTTCCTGTCTCTCATCCATGCTCTAGTGCAAGTACCTCTGCTGACGGCAGCCATAGCAGAAATGATCAGGCAAGAGATGGCTTTAGTGGTTCAGCCCCTAAAAATGACTTGACAGATGACATTATGGGATTCTATATTCTGTCACTGATTTCTATAGCAAACACACATATTTTTTTTTAATTTGCATTTTTCTAGTTTCTCTCTCACATTCACCTCTTGGCTCTGAGAACCAAGGTAGTTTCTTTTAATTATATTTATTACTCATCGCTAAAAGTAGTAGTATGCTTTCAGGCCAAATTATACCCTCACCTAGAACTATGGAACCCAACTGTCTTTTGATCATACCAAATTTTCACAGCTAACATTTACATTAAGACTGGCACAAATTTTATTGCAGCAAGGTTAGCAATCATACGCTCAATATTCACAAAAGCGCACTTCAAGGATCCTGGCTTTGCTAAAACTAATTTTCCCACGGACAGGCAATACCAACAAAATAAGCAAAATAAACTGATGAGTTCCATCAACAGCCACACCTTAGGTTAGGACAGTCCTGTGAAAGCAGTAGCAGCACTACTATGATAGGCAGGTTTCATCTTTCTGAATGTACCACCCAAAAACGAAATCCTGTAAAAGGATTTTTAAAAAGAAACTTTGGAATAACCCTGACAAAGACTGAGAATACATAACCCCCTGCAGCTATCAAAAATAATCAATATATATTAAGTCATTGGACAAGAATCCATATTTCAAAAGGAAATCTGAAACAAGTAGTTAAGAGCACACACAGGTGAATTAAGTTTGTGACCATATCCTTTATTTAGCCCCTGAACTGAGTTAAAATGCATCACTAATATTTACAACTCCACAAAAGCTCAGTTATAAAGCAAGACTTGAACTTGCAGACATTTGATACTGCATTACCACTAGTGATATTTTGTGCAACTAACCTTAATGTAATATCCAGGCTGCAAATCCACTGTTCTGGGTCGGAGAGCTAGAGTGTTTTGCTTATGCCTGTGCCAGACAGCTTCCACCTGCACCTATGCTCCCTCCACCTCTCATCACCAGGGATATGGGTTTTCTGTTTGCTGCAGAAAAATGTGAATTTTCTCATCTGAAGGAGAAAAACGCAAATTTTCCTCTTCAAAGGAGAACACTGCTGGAAACGTCAGGTTTCCCCTTACAGGCTGGCAGCTTTCCAGCCTGCAAGGGGCTGAAGGAAAGTGAAATCCAAGGGAGGGGCGACACGTGCACACATGCACATGGCCAGCATAGAGCCAGGCAAGGTGGTGGGAGCAGCCCTGGAAGCTACATGAAAGTAAGTCTACATGGGGCAGGGGTTGGAGGGCCAGGGCATATGAGAGAGTGCACGTGCGTGCATACATGCGAGGTGGCCAGGGCAGGTGCCTGCTGATGCTGGGGAAAGTGTATTAGTGCTGCAGTAGGGGGCAGTGCCTGCCCCTCCAGCAGAGGAAGGGGGCAGGACAGACAGTTCAAGGGGCAGGGGCTGCATGGCCAGGCTGGCAGTACCAGGGCCAGTGCCTGTGCTCACAGGGGCAGGAGGAGCGGGAGACACTGCAGGGGGCGCAGGTGGGCCATGGCCAGGCCATCTGGCACAGCACAGGAGCCCTAGCCCAGGGAAGAGGGTACCACAGGCCTCCCCTTCTCCCTTCAGCCTGCACTAGGGCCTGACTCTCTCTGCCAACACCTGCACAAGCCAGAGCTGCCATGCTCCAGCCCAGGGGGATGGGGGCAACTGGGGAACCCTCCAGCAGGGCTCAGGAGGGCAGGGAGCTATGGGTCAGGAGTGAAGGGCACCGGCAGGGCTGGGGGGGCTGTGGGTCAGGAGTGAGGGACACCGGTATAGGCAAAGGCCAGGCATCCGCATATCAGGGTGGCTCAGTGCCACAAAGCAGTGGGGGAAGAGCTGCGGTTGGACCTGTGATCTGGTGAGTGAAGGAGGCAGGGGGAGTTCTGATTTTCCATGATAAAAGAAAAACAAATCAAGCAACAAAATATATAGTATTTAGAATTAATTTTATTATAGTAATTAAGGCACTGATAGGCTTCCAAACTGCCTTAAACATGGATTTCTGGGCTTTAATCAGAGAATTTGAGATCTTTTTTATTTTATTTTTTAAATTAGAGATAAGCAGGATCCCTGCTCATTACACTCCTGCTCTCCAGCAGCTGATAAGAAGCTGCCCCAGGGCTGGAAAGCAGGGGTAAGGCAGCTGCAGCAGACACAGGCAAAGCTCCTTGGCCCGTGTCAGACCGAAGCCATGTTGTTCTGGCCCACAGCTTGTGAAGGTTGCCAGCTACTGCCCTTAACATGTTACGGTTGAGATCTCATAAACATTCAGATCATGTATGCATGATCTGCTGCTAAGAGTTGTCATGGTTTTTTAAACAGGCTTTTTTCCACAGTTGCCACCTCGCCCCATGGCAGAAGCCAAGCCAGAGGGAGGGTGGGCTCCTGGGTCCACTGAAGGTCAGGATGAGGGTCCCTGAGCTGGCCTTCCTCCCCCACCACAGCAACCTTAACATATCACAGTTGAGATCTGATAAACATTCAGATCATGTATGCATCTCAAAAGGCATATGCTATGCAAAAGTCTACGTGAATGCTTTCTAGCCTAAACTATGTATGCTCAAGCACACCACAAATGAAGTATTTGGTTACCACAAGGTCTAACAAACATTATAATTGTGTTTGTTCTGCAGTCTGGAAATATCAGCACTTTTTGCTTCTATCATGACTGAAGCACCATCAAAATCACATCTGACAAGCTTTGTCCGCAATCCTCAATCAGCATTTCTACTGATTTCAGCCTTCTAGACAGATTAACACTTCTTCAGCATTTGCTGATGTACGAGGCATACAGATAAGCTAGGACAAAACTGATATTTTTGCCCTATCACTTACCCCAGTAACAATTCCCTGTTAAAACAATGGAGGGCTCACGATTTCTGTTCTACCAACTTGCATACGATGCTGTTACTAAACAAGCTTAGAGTTTTGCTGTGCAGGTATAGCTGTATGGAAAGCTTGAGCTAGGAACCCCTCAACTTGACAGCGAAAGCAGAAGAACATTTATCGCAAAAAGCCCTCCACTTCACAGCCTACTTCCTCATCTCAGTTCAAAACAGACCTGTAATACTGACCAGAAGGACACACAAGGATCGCTCGCTCAAAGCAAGACTCTCATAAAACACTTGCCGCAAGTCAACCTCCCATGCCCATGTTTAAACAAGTGTGATATCAAGAAGTAGGAAGGATACCCACAGTGAGCCAGTGACAAATGGAGCTGCTGGGTTTTCAAGAATTTTGAAATGCAAGCCACCTTAGGGGCTTAAAATTAGGCTTCATGAGCTTTTGAGGATAAAGGTGCCTGATAAAAAGCAAATTCCATGAAAAGCAGCTTTTTAGAGAATGCTAGTAGATCTACCCTGCCTTCTACTTCCACTAACAAACCCAGCAATTATTGTTGTTTGAATTAACAGCAAAAGGTGCCCTGTGAAAGAGATGCACAATTCAAAATAAGGCAAGACATGTTTCTTATACAGATGCACGCAGCCATACTAGACATTTTTTTTAAATTTCAAACAATTTGCATTACCAACCAATGTCAGTTGATTTTTTGTTCTCCCTTTATTCCCTCCCCCACCACTCACTTGCAATATCTTGTGAAATTGCAAGTCTAGACCTGCCTTGAGTATTTTTAGAGCCCTTTGCTTCAATTTATTTCCAGTTTTTGTGCCACCATTGCCATCTTCATTCATATTAGCATTCTGTTCATGTTTTAATTCTGATGCAATCACACCTAAAAGCCCCCACTTTTTGTGCTAGGCACCATCAACCATAAGAAACCATCTATGCCCCAAAGAGTTTATAATCCAAGTGTAAAATTACAAGAAGCAGAAGAACAGAGACAGGGGGCACAAAAAGTAACACTGAGATGAGCACGGCACATTAAAAAGAGGCCAGGATACAAACTGTCTAGGCCTGTGATTCTCAGCCTTTTTTGTACCAGGACCCATTTGTAAACAATGGCCAGTCACAGATTCACAGAAGTTTAGGGCTGGAAGGGACCTTGTGAGATTGTCAGGTCCAGCCCCCTGCTCTGGGCAGGAAAGACTGCTGAGGTCAAATAACCCCAGCAAGGTGCGCATCCAGTCTCCTTTTGAAGATCTCCAGGGTAGGTACCTGCACCACCCCCGCTGGGAGTCTATTCCGGAGTCTGGTCACACGAACCATGAAGAAGGTTTTTCCTTATATCCAATCTGAAATCTTTTTCTAGGAGTTTCCTGGTTTTCTCCCAAGGTGTTTTGGTGACTAGTTAGTTTGCCTAGCCCCTGATGCTCACTTCCGATATATTTGTAAGCTATCACCAAATCCCCACAAAATCTTCTCTTTTTCTAGGCTGAACAGTCAAATATGTCACAGCCTTTCCTCGTATGGTTTGCTCTTCAGGCCTCTAATCATACAATTGGCTCTTCTCTGGGCTCTCTCTCAAGATTCTCCACATCCTTCTTGAAGTGTGGCACCCAGAACGGGACACAGGAGTCCAGCTGTGTCCTCATCAATGCCAAGTAGAGCAAGTAAATAACTTCCTTAGTTTTGCTTGAGATTCATCTATTGATGCATGCCAGCATATTGTATGCCCTGCTAACTGTAGCATCACACTGGTGGCTCATACTCATTTTAGGGTCAATTATGACCCCCAGGTCCCTTTCAGATGTGGTGCTAGCTAGAATGGCACTAATGAGCCTGTAAGTTTATTGCACATTTTTCCTTCCCAGATGGAACACTTGACACTTCTCAGAGTTGAACAGCATCTGCTTCTGGTCCACACATTTAACTAATTTGTCTAGTTCTGCCTGGATCATCGCCTAGTCCCGACCCAATAAATACTTTAAGTAGAAAAAAGCCCCCAGCCTTGCCAATGCCCCTCACTCCCAACTTGCTGCCCCAGTTCCCTAGTTCCCCAGTATGCGGGGCAAGGGGTGAATGTGTGGGACGAGGGGTGGGGGGTCCCAGGCAGCCCCTTGCAGGCTGAAACTCTGCCTCCCTCTAAGGGAAAAGCCATCGTTTCCCACATTTTTCTCCTTTAAAGGAGAATCCATTTTTAAAGTTTGTTCGCAACCCTTTCATATTTTCTTGCGACCAACAGGTTGAGAAATGCTGGTCTAGACAGCATTTATAGACAAAGCAGCAGAGATGAGATTTAAATGGCTGACAATATGGTGGACTTTGCAAACTTCTATAGATGTTTTCTTCCAGCAATAGAAGGGGACATATGTAAGAAAGAATGAAGGTACCATTACGAAGGCTGACAACTACAGCGCAAGATGATAGGTAGGTTGAGACAGACCATGAATGGATTTGAGTGAAGATCCAGTTTGCGCTTGTGGTGATGAAAGAAGGTAGAGCAATGCACAAAGAGGGGAGCGTTATGATTGAAAGAGAGATCTTTTTTGCACTGCCAAAACCAACAAGTGGAACAAGGATGGAAGTTGTCAAAACCAAAGAGGAAGCAATCTGAAAAACTAAATAAGGGGTTTGAGGAGCATCAAGTCTTACAAATGTAGTACAAAAAGCAGCAGAAAGATTAAGATGCTGCCTGAATCAAAGACAACCTTTAAATTCTGGGCCTGAACAATAGGAAGAATGGTGCTACACTGTAACTAAAAGAGGAGGGGGAAAGGGTTGAAAGAAGTTTAAGTACATTTTTGCCCAAATTGAGTTTAAGCTGGCATCAATATAGTTGCAAGAAGGTAAAAGAAGATCAGGCCAAGAACTGAGCTTGCATAGGCAAGAAAAAAATGGAGTAAATCTACAATTAGAAGACAAGCAAGTTGAAATCACACCACCCATAGACAGGATGTCAAAGAAAAAACAAAGGGGACCCAGAATGATGGAGTCTGGTGGGAACCAGAGAAAGATAAATAAAGGGTAAGGAAGATCCCTCAAGACACCAAGGGCTCCTATATACATGCAGGAAAGCTGCTCCGATGTGCTGTAATTAGTGTCAGAGAAGACTCGATTAATCAAGATTGCTGGAACATGGCAATTACCACATTCCAGCAGACTACAGCATCACATGAACCAATGTCCCCATGCTGAAAAATGGTGGTGGGGCACTTTAAATTAAAGCTCCTTCAACAAGCTTTAGGTCAAAGTGCCCTGCCGCCATTTTTCAGCACAGAGATGCTAATACACATGATGCTCTGGGCACTCAAAGCTGTACTAATTGAAGTGCCCCCCCATCCCACTTCCCACAGCATGTCTGTCAACACCCCAATTGTAGCGATTACAAGGGTTAAAGGAGGACACTAGGGACACGTCCTGACAAGCACTCACGTGCAGGGGTGTGCATTTCCCGCAGGACAAAGAATAGTGGCACATATTTATACCACTGCTATTTGTCCCCAGGTATGTCCCTGTATATGCACTCTAGCATGTGGCAAAGTGACCCAGGTGGGGTAGAGGAGGCTAGGCCAGCAGCCTCACCTGGGATCCTCCCAGGGCAGCAGCAGCACGGAGCTAGTTGCTCATAGCCTGGCTTGCAGCAGAGCGTGGCTCTGGCCATCTAGGCTCCGGCTTTTGGTGGTATATGCTGCTTTTTTTTTTTTTTTTTTTTTTAAATGGCGGGTTTTTTTGACACTGGGTACTTGTGCGCTGCATGCAGTTTGCAGCGCTTCTAATGGGTTTGAGGGGCTGCAAAATGCATGTGTCTGTTCATCGGGATGTGCCCCAAAAGAACAGTCACAACAGCTAAGGCAAGGCAAGATTTCAGGATGACAACTACAGTCAAAAATGTCAAAATCATCTGACAGGTCAAGAAAGAAAAAATCTGTCCTGTTTTGATCTGTGCCATTCTGGATGTGCCAATGGCCTGCACAGATGACACATTTACACCAGAGTTAAAATAAAAAAGAAACAAGTAGTGATGCAGAACAAAAACCCACAAACCATAGTAACTTCTCCTAAAACTATGAAGAATTTTAGTCAGGAGAAAAATCTACCCATCTTAGGTGCATCTATTTAAGTCTTATCTGCCTGCTTCCATCTTATAATAGCCTGTTTGTCTTTAGCCACTAGCTACCACTTGCTCTTCAATACCTGGTGGTGAAGCACATTAAAAAGTGACCTCCTGTGTGAAGCTAACCTGAAATAGCTACACATTTGCCCTGTCCTTATCCTGGTATACTTGACACTGGTATACAAAACCAATGTAAAGTACAGCAGGGTGTTTGGTACTCCATGCCCAAACACTAAAATCGTTTCTGGATGAAAGCGGTGTTCAAGAGTTTCTGGTAGGTACAAAACAAGGATTTAAAACGTTCATTGTCATTGCTACCATGTAAGACTGCCAATGCAGTTACTTGCAGGATCATATTCATCTGTGATTACTGAAGTGGAATATTGGATCACTGTTTCATTAAATGGTATATTAAATCTTGAAGACTGTAGAGAAACAGAGTTTCCGCACTTTTAGAAATGAACACAAATCCTTTGATCCTGCCACTGAACTGTTAACATTGCTATTTTTTCTTTTAAAACAAAAATGATTCTCTTAGAATCACTACAATTAGGGTAAGAAATTGCCACTTAAAGAATCTGATGCTGAAGATGGAAAAAAATAAGCAAATTAGCTTTCATGCAAGTCAATGTCAAAGCTCTGCCACATGTCATAAGGTTGATTCTAGCAAATTGATTTCTACTTATTTTTGCAGCCTCTTCCCACTTCCTTGCTTCACCAAGGAATTCCTTCCATTATCTGACCAATCCAGGTGCCTGCAACTGTGCTCATTCCTCTTTTCTCTGGACTTTGACAGTTTTATAATTCTGTAATTATTGGCTAACAGACATCGTTATGTTCTGATCACTGCCATTATATTTTAAGTTTAGTCAAAGCATTCAGACAGACAGCAATTTTTGGCACCAAGAGCTTTCATTTCTGCAAATAAGTGACAAATATTAAAGAATGGGAAAAACCACAGAAAACAGTAAAGACTCAGTGGGTTTTCTCCAAACTCGGGGGAGGGGGAAATTCTTCATCTTCCTAACCATTTCTGCTTTAAACAGTCAAATACCAATTTCAGAATCTTGTTCTGCTATTTTCATGGTCACTCAGAAAGCTCCACAGAGGCACCCTATATAATCATCTCATTCTGCACAGCAATTTCAAACCCATTTAAACTATTTTCACCCTAAAAAAACTACTTTGACATCAAACTAGGGGATCATTTAAATGTGGCCTTTACAATTATGAAGCCAACCAATTATAAAACACTAAAAGACATGTGAACTCTGGCTGCAAAAACCTGAAAATATGGGGAAATGATTTGAGGATTTAACATGCATTATTATCCAAAAAATTTTACTAGGGTTTTGGCATGACAGCAGCTGAATGAGTATTTCTATCTACAATAGTTTTAATGCTTCTTAATAGCAACCATGTCTATTACTTCACAAATGTGGCGTCATTGTTTTTACAGGGACATGACCAAATCAGGTACATATTTAACAAACAAAACAAACTGCAACTTCCTAATGTATGTCACTAGCACCTAAAATTACTTGTGCTGAAATAATGTCTGATGTCACCACTTACTTAATTTTACTTCCAGCAGAGGGTGGATAATGAAATAACCTTGAAAATTTCATTTTATTGTCAGTGCTACTCAATTTCACCTGTACTAACAGGGTGCTACAAAGCTGGGTTGCAAACATTGTAAGAAAATTTTATTTGTTTTATAAAAGACAGATTATTTGGAGGGGTTTTAAAGAGCCATTGGGAACACTGCTATTGATGTTATAATTTTAAGTAGCAAAAAAATACAAAACATAAACCTTAGAACCACTTTCACCCAAGTGCATTCCCTTGAAATCCACTATTATATTCTGTGACCTTGATGTAGCATCTGGCTTCAAAACCTGGATGGAAAAAACTGAATTTCAGGAGAGTAAATGGGAATGATCATTGTTGGAGGCAGTCTTTGAATATGCAGCTCCAGGGACTCAAGAATGCCAGGGCAGACAATACCAACAGCCACAGTGCAGACACAGTATTAACATGCAGGGATTTAAAAGCCTACTTATTCAAGGTGACTAAAACCTTTCCTACGTGACTGCCACTATGTGCTGCAGAAACTAAAAACTCTCAGGCTAGGGACAGACATTATACATAAACCAGTTTAAGTGATTAGAAACTGGTTTAAACTGCAATAGAACAGATGTTCAGTGCACATAAACCAGTTTAAAAATGGCTGAAACTGGTTTGAGACAAATCTGGTTGAAGGTAGTATCAGACTTAACTGATCTGGGTCAAACTAGTGTATGCAAGGTCTGCCCCAGACCCCTTGCTGGGTTAAGATAAACTAGACTCCCCCAGCACCTACTGTCTAGGCTAGCCAGGCCTCTTGGCTTCACAGCAGAGCTGGCCCCTCCTCTGCTCCCTGCTCCAGCTCCATACAGCCTTGCAGTCACAGCAGGGTATGCCTGGATTTCCCCTGACCTACTGCCCCCTCACTGCTCAAGCAAGACTCCCCTCCTCCCTCCCTCCCATCTCCCACAGCATAGACCCCAACCCCACAGACCCTAGGCATGTGGTATACTAGCTAATGCCCAGAGGTGTCTATGTGCCTCCAAATTTCACTGGGGCAGGCAGTGAACAGTTTCCACTTAGGGCTTTTTGGAGCTAATCAACAGGTCAGCTGGCAAGCTGTTTAAGAACAGTTTAAACTATTGGAGAGAGCCTGCTATTTTGCTGATGGGGTAATAAACACTGTTATCAGACCCCTGCTGGTTTTCTTGCATGTCAGTTTGCTGCAGACAGTACAAAGAAACAGGGAAAGGAAGACTGAAAAGCTCCCCATCATCAAAATATGAATGTACTGCACACACCCCCTTGCCTCACAGTACTGGCCTGGGGCTAGGAGCTGGCAACAGTCCCACCCCTTGAACAGCAAGCGGGAAAAGCCTAGGATGGTGCAGGCAGACCTCTCTAATCAGAGCAGATCCTGCCAGGGCCTGGCCATGTCCCCTCAACTCAGCTCCTTGCAGAAGGGAAGGGAGGACTGCTCTAGTTCCCTCCAGCTTCTAGGTTGAGCCACTGCAGGCGTGTGCCTGAATTTCCTCAGTCCAGAGAGGTCTGTCCAGTTACAAACCAGTTCAGCCTAGCTAGGTTAGGCTAACCTGCAAAGATTGAATCAATTCAGGCTCAGGCTCAGGCTTTTTGTATGTCCCTAGCCTCAAAGAACAAGAGCTGTGCCCTTATAGTTTTGAGGAATATTTTCCAACTTAGAGGTTTAACTGATTTAGCAATGCAGAGTGACAATGCCAATGAACTCATCGCTACTTAGGAATAGACACGTGGGAAAATAGGGCAGTCTTCATTACGGTTATTTCTGTTTTCTTTTTACGGTAAATGTATAGAGAGCATCCTGGTATCTTCTTTTAGAAGTGCGCTAAGGATCTGGCATCTGTCCCTTTCATCCACTGAAGGAGGACGTTTTGGGAAGGGAGCCTACTTCTTGGAAGAAGGTTTCAATTAGCACAGCAGAAGGCTGAGCTTGTATACAGGGCCCATCACACTACCAACTGCACCAGCAGGCAAGGTGCAATTAAATATAGGTATTCTTCCCCTGTGTTCAGTTAAAAAATGTCTACTTAAAATACATTTTAAATTTATATTTTTGAGGTGTTCATCAACATATTCATCAGTATTATTTTTTTTTCCCCCCCAAGTAAAGCTAGGGCAAAGATGCTTAGCACTGTATCCAACTTTGAGCAACCCAGAAGAAAGAGTCTACCAGTATATCTTTTACCGTAAGCAGTGGTGGTTATAAAAAAGTTCAATATTTTACTTGCTTGATCTACCCTGTACTTAATCTTTCCACAGTAGAATCACATGGAGACACAGTGACTGCACAGACTTTCTCTAACGCCTAGCATTTCATTACACTCAACATTACATCTCCCTATATATATTCTCCTTTTATTATCACAAACCTTGTTTTTTTAAAATAAGTTAGCAGTAGTCATGTCCTTCCTCCTCAAACAACTTGTATTCACATTTTCTTCCACTGTTCCAAGTAAGAGTAAGAACCTAAATCGCCAACTCTAGGCATCAGCAAGTTCAGATTCTTGGTTACAGTAATGTGTAAGCATCCCGAAATTATGGTGTAGAACACAAAGGAAAAAGCAACAATCACCTTAAGCAAAACTACTAGCTGAATCTCTGACAGCAACTGGAGAAGGCAGAATGTCTTCACCTCCTTGCATTAAAAACATTAGGCTGAAGGAAAAAAGAAACGGAAATATTTTGCACCACAAAACAGGGAAAGTGCTCCCTACTGACCATGCATATATTTGGTAGTGGTATCAAATTAAGTTTACCTTGCCCCATAAAACACCATGCAAGACCACAATTACTATACAAAAAAAGAAAGCTGAGACAGCAGAACACTTGTATAAACATGAGAGAGCTGCTAAGCAAAGACTGATACATTCAAGCATGTGAAACCTCAGAATACAGGGGTTATACAAAACAATTTGCTAAGTGGTTTTCCACAAAGCATGGGCTAATTTTTATTCAGCCTGATTAAAGAAGCTACCAAAAAAATGCTACCATACAAACAAAAATAGAGGCCAGTTTTAAAAATTCAGGTCCTTTATCCTTTGAAGAGATTCTCCTTGACAATCTAATTATAAAAAGCTTTATTCATTAGCTTTTAGGGAACAAAAGAGACTACAATTACTGTAGGACCATAGACATCATGAGTCAGTTCCTAAAATAAAGCCACACATGCTCAGATAAAGACAGCTGAAGGGGAAAGAAGCATCTCAACTAAACTGCTTCAATCTATAGAGTACCCTGAGCTCACAGTATAAGGATTTAAGTACTCAAGGCAGTCCTGAAATGGTGAAAGCTATTTGCAGTTCACGATCCCAGCAACTCTTAATCCCTTCCTTAAGATTTATTACAGTAATACCTTCAATTTATGTAGTGTTTTCTCATTTTTAAAGCACCACACAGATCTGTGCTAATTAGAAACCTCCCCATATCTGCCTACATCAAATGCAGGCAGTATTATCTCAATTTTACAGATAGTAAAGACAGGACAAAGCAGTTAAAGCTAAGCCATGCAATGATCATCAGATCACAGATGAGATTTAGTCTATGTTATAAATTATAGCTGTCTCAGCAAACTCTCCTAATATAGATGTAGCATCCACTGGCAAAAATGAACTACAGCTGGTATAAGCTATATCAGTTTTCCAAGCAAAGCAAGCGGTACCCAAGTGATTTGTTATTAACAAAATGAAAACTATAAAAACAAAAGTCACAACCTTACTAGTTATTGTATCAGCATAGTTTTCTGGTGTTTACTTGGCCTTAGTCTACAGCCTATAAAAGCAAACTACTTTTAAACATACATGACTGTAGCATGTTGGGGTCCCGGGGTGGTTGCGATGCCCCCTCCTGAATCCACCATCGTGCCCCGCTCCACCCCTAGGGCACCTTACCATCTTGCCTGCCATGCCTTGATGGTAAATAATGATAAAATCGGGAGGCTGCCCACAGAACTTTGCTTGGCCTAGGTTCCACTGAACTCCCACTAGGGTCCCCAGCACCCTTCATCCTCAGGCCCCTCACTAGGCCCCTATAGTCCGGCCCCTATAGTCCACCGTGCCCAGCAAGGCGCCTAAAGGCTAATTGCGTGGCTCCAAATCCTTCCCTGCACCACACCCCATCACTCACAGATGTTACTGTAATGCTGTTCCCTCTGTCAGGACTTTGGCCTCCTCAGCCTCTACCCCTTTAATCTTGCTAGGCTCACTGAATTGGGCCTGACTGAGGCACTAGGTCTCACTTGTCCTTTCTGGTCACTGGGCCCCTGGACGCTGTGTGTCTGCACCCATCTGGCACCAGGCTCTCGTCTCACTGCCACCTTGCACACTCTGCCCACTCTGGGCTCAGTAACTGCTTGAGCCTTGAGCCTGAACCTGAGCCTTGAGGCTCAAGGCTATTGTGTGCCTCTCAGGCACTAAAGCGACCTCCTTAACCACCCCATCCCAAACCTCCATTATAAACACAACATAAACACAAACTCCCAGGCTATAACATAAATCACAACTGTGAAGGTAGCCCTCTGCCCCTTTAAGATGGCAAACCTTAAGAACAAGAATCTAAGACTACAAACAACCTTTATGCAGAATCTTACCAAGAAACATAGGATTCCCTGGGCCAGAGAGAAGTAAAAAGGAGCAGAACTCTGCAGTCTAGTGACAAGGACACTTAGTGGGGAGCAGGGAGTCCAACATTTCAATTCCACCCGCCAGAACTGTTTAATATAAAATACAGCAGCAACCCTTATGGCATGAACTAGAACCTAGAGCACCCCCCCCTCAGCTGAGTGCTCTAGAAATTAGGGCAAGGAAGCATGGTCTGGCAAAGTGAATCTTGAATTGCTTATAGCACAGTGAAAAGTCTTCAACAGGAATGGTAAGGACTGTTTGCTACCCATAACAGTCTACAGCCTGGTGTTCAGGGTACTCTCCCTCCTGGGGGGGTGGAAGTATGGATTTAAAATCATGAGACAAAAGAAAGGAATTCAAAGTAAGTCTCTCATTCACTCCATGGGTACTCTAACCAGTAGTTTACTATAAAGAAGGTACCAAGAGCAGCCCCATCTTTCAAAGAAAGAGTAAACCTTGTTCAGTACTTTGAAAGTAGAGATGTAGGTACCTACTCTCAAATGATACTGGGCTGTGAAAGCTGAAGAGACAGCTCTGAATCAGGTGCCTAAGCCCAAGAGAGGGGTGGGATTTTGGACACAGTCCTCTCCTTAGCATTTCCTAGAGCAGAGGTCAGCAACCCCAGCATACATGCCGAGTATGGCACGCAAGGCCATTTTGCTTGGCACACCATGGCCAGTCCCAGCTCTGGATAGCTGTCAGAGCCTAGGCTGCTCCCAGCAGGCCTTGCAGCATCCCAGCTGCCTGCTGAGAGCAGCCCGGGCTCTGTGGCTGGCTGCAGCTGGGAGGCTTCAAACAGCTATGCCAGGCTCCAGAGCCCCGACATCAGCTCCGCACCAGCACATGCACCTGCATATCGAAGCAGGCAGTGGGAGAGGGGCCTGAGGCAGCACAGCCCTGGTCCTTCCTGTGCTCCGGGCACAGAGCTAGTGACTGAGCTCCGGAGCCTGGCACAGCTGTTTGTAGCCAGCCTGGGCTCTGGGCAGCTGCAGCAGATAGAGCAGGCTGCAAACAGCTGTGCCAGGCTCCACAGCTCTGGCATCAGCTCCGTGCTGGCGGCAACTGTGCACGCACCTCAGAGCAGACAGCAGGGCAGCACAGCCCCTGCCAAGGTGCACCTGCAGTCGCCGCCAGCATGGAGCTGATGCCAGAGCTGTGGAGCCCAGCACAGATGTCTGCAGCCTGTCCATTGCTTGCTGCAGCTGCCCAGAGCCCAGGCTGGCTACAAACAGCTGTACCAGGCTCCGGAGCCCAGCCACCAGCTCTGTCCCGGGACAGGGGGAGAGACTGGGGTTGTGCTGCCTCAGGCCCCTCCCCCACTGCCTGCTCCAAGGCATGTGTGCAAGCGCCAGTACAGAGCCTGGCACAGCTGTTTGCAGCCGGCCCCAGCTCTGGGTACCTGCTGCCAGCTGGGAGCCTGGGCTGGGGGGCACAAGCAGGGCATCCTGCCATGTACCCCCTTGCCCTCATTTTGTTCTTCTGGCACACCAGTACTTCAGCACCTTCCATAGTAGGCATTGTGGGGGTTTTCGGCACACTGACCAAAAAACCTTGCCTACTTGTCCTAGAGGCTAGCTGGGGGCAGATTCCTAAACAACTTGCTAGCTGTTCTGAGATGTCAAACTCTCTCCCTGCATTGCAGAGGGAACCAAAGAGCTCAACTTGAGTCACTGGATCATACTCAGAGTGCCAGGTACTCTACACATGCACTTCAATGTGCATTAACCTATTTTAATGTACATTAAAGCACCAAAAAAGTGCACAAAAAGTGCTTTCATTAACATATATTAGAACAGGCTCATGCATTTGCCTAGTGCTTCGCAATGGAAGTACTAGATTTAATGCACATTACCAAAACTGCATCAGTGAATGTATAGATGCGTCCACTAGTTATGCCTAACCTTCTAGCACTTGGGCCCTTTATTAGATCCAACCCTATGAACCCTGCCATATGTTTAAATTAAAGCTGGATAGGGACCACCTATAAAGTTGTTACCCATTTTCAAGCACCTACTTTGTAGCTGGTTGGCTCTTTTTATAGTATAATTACTTTGCATGAGTGGCTGGTCTAAATTTATTGCACGATTAACCAGCTAATTGCATAATATATTTAACACATGGCAGGGACCTAAATGACAAAATATCACACCTGTTCTACAAGGCTCTCCGACTAAATAGGTATAGGTCCTGCGTGCCCATAAACACTTAACTTTGGCTTCAAGGAATTGATGGTGCAATATTATTCTGAAACTATTCAGAAAACAAAATGAATGACTTGCACTGTGCTCCTCTTCAGAAACTAAGCAAATCCATAATTCAACACTCCTGTACTTGTTATTTCATTAAAAGTTCCCTTACTGCTTTCATTTTATTTACAAGTTTTTAATACATTTAAATAGTTTAGAGCACATGATCTGACACTCAAAGATTAACTTATCACCGATGGCATAATATGGCTTTAAAATACACAAATTCTTGGTTAGAATCTGAGTTTATCTGCCATATAATCAGAGTCTTGTATGCCATACTTCACTCAGCCTTTGTAGTCAATTCACACTGAACACAGATTCTAAGGCTCATTTGTTATTTCATTCTGTAGGAGAGTAAAGAGCAACCTTCTCTTCTATTACAACTGTACCTATCAATTACCTCAAAACCTAATAGTGATTAGTCGGTAGTCCAGCCTACCAGCTGATATTTGAAAGGAACAAAATCCTATTAATAGGAAAGGAACATCTTTAATCCCCACAAAATGCATGTGTGAAGAGCTTCACTTGAAATTAGCAAGCATTTTGCTAGAAGAGACTACTGTTCATAAATAAAGATATTCCACATAAATGACAGATAATGACCACCAGCTTATGGGCATACCACTTTTGATATTCATTTTATATTTCTCAAGGACAATTTCTAATATTGACCTAAATGCAAAGAAAGGACATTCTATTTTTAATATCTCTGCAGTTACTAAACAAACCTATCTCATTAAGTGATGCAAAATTAAGTTAGCATAACCCAGAACCTTCTTTCATTTTTACGAGACTGTAAATCCCAAATATATTTTTATATCTTAGAATAAAACGCTATACTCAACTGAAAGTAATCTACAATTGCTTCCAAATAGATTTTAAACTTTGCTGAAAAATGAGATTAAGAAAAAAATAGCTTGACAGAACTATCAAATTAGAGACCTCAGAATGCCACCACAAAAAAAAAAGCTATCCCCCTATGCACTCCCCTAAAGTCTGATGAGTAGCTTAATCAAGTAGAAGAAAATTTTCATATGCTTGTAGTTTCTAAAGTTAGAACTTAAGGACACAAAACATCATAGGTCTTGTAAGACCTTATGACCTGCACAGTACTGCTGCAAGAAATAATGATCTTGCTACCTACGACAGATGCTTATAAGCAATTCACTAAGTAATTTTTCAAAGCATCCTTCATTCAAACTGGTTTGTCAATGAAAAAAAAGAGCATTTCATAAAATCTGACAATTTACACTTTAGACCTTCAAGACAGTGAAAAGAACAAAACATTTCATATCTGTTCCAAAGATTTATGGAACACAGAATGGAACCATCACTATTTTTTTTTTACTATTTCCAAATTTTTTTTTTTTTTTTTTTTTTAGGAAGAAGACTTTATATTCTATATTAAAAACAGTGCTACACTTTTTCCCCCTAACTAGTAAACAATTAAATTAAAATAAAAATAAGCCACCTTCTTTCAAGGAGTCACCAGTTACTCTTAAACCAGGTACAGACATTACACTTTTACTGGAATGAGTAATCAGAAATTGGGCTATGCCTGTAACGGAACAGAAATTCAGCGTGCGCGCACACACTGGTTTAAAATTAGAGCCCTCTAAGATTAATAAATTTTAATAAAATTAGAGTCTAAGATTTGCCCGCCTCCCCCACCTCCCCGCCCCAAAAAGGACAAACACATGTTCTGTTTGCTACTGATTTAAACTGCCGTATACAGAAAACAACATAATTTAGATCAAGTCTGTCTCGGGCTTTTTGACTGCCTGTACCTAGCCTTAAAGTTAAATAAGTTTTTAATAAAAATTTAATAAAGTTCAAATTCGCAGATGACACTAAGATGTGGGGAGAAGTGGGCACGCTGGAGAAGAGGGACAGGCTACAACTAGATCTGGACAGGTTACAGGGGTGGGTGGATGAGAACAGGATGGGTTTCAATACGGACAAGTGCAAGGTGATGCACCTGGAAAGGAAGAACCTGCAGCACAACTACAGGCTGGGGAACTCCCTTCTTATCAGCCCAGAGGCAGAAAAGGATCTTGGTGTCATTACAGACACCAAGAAGAACATGGGCCAACAATGTGAGGACATGAACAGGAAGGCTAACCGCAACTTGTCATGCATCCACAGATGCATCATGAGCAGGTCCAAGGAGGTGATCCTCCCCCTCCATGCAACACTGGTCAGGCCGCAGCTGGAGTACTGCGTCCAGTTCTGGGTGCCGTACTTCAGGAGGGATGTGGCCAGCATCGAGAGGGTCCAGAGGAGGGCCACTCACATGATCAGGGGGCAGCAGGGCAGGCACCACAAGTGGAGACAATGGGACCTGAACCTGTTCAACCTCCACAAGAGAAGGCAGAGAAGGGATCTGGTGGCCGTCTACAAACTGGCCAAGGGGACCAGCAGGCAATGGGAGAATACCTGTTCCCCCGAGCACTACTGGGAGTAACAAGGAATAACAGCCACAAGTTGACTGAGAGTAGATTCAGGCTAGATATCAGGAGGCACTACTTCACTGTTAGGGCAGATACGAGCTGGAACCAGCTTCCAAGGGCAGTGGTGCTCACTCCAACCCTGGGGGTCTTTAAGAGGAGGCTAGATGTACACCTTGCTGGGGTCATTTGACCCCAGTACTCTTTCCTGCCATGGCAGGGGGTCAGACTCGATGATCTGCTCAGGTCCCTTCTGACCCTACCATCTATGAAACTATGAAGGACAGCCTTAAAAACTTTATACCACAACAATTGAAAGTTGTTTTCTTGCTACACTGCCTTTGCAATTTCATCTAAAGACCTCTTTCTCTCAAAGGCAAAACCCCAGATTCTCCACTGGCTGATCCTACTGTGAACTTGTAATCCTGTATGTGTATGTTTTAACAAAAAGTATCACTCTGGAAATGAATGTGTGACACTACATTCAATACTATGAACCAAATCCTGCTTACCTAAGCCATCTGCATTGTTCCATATCACTGCATAATGAAGTACAAAAGCAAGGTGGGTAGGGAATGAGAATGCTTTATATGGATTCAGACTGCTTTGAGGGACAGAGCAACAACTCTGAAAAAAGGAAAGAAACTCCACAGAAATGAAAGTCACATAAGTTTGCTCATTTCCTGTCACTGGAATTGGGGAATATAATGTTTTATAGGATTCCTTTTTTCCCCTAAATATTTTTCGTTTGCATTTACCAATATATTCTAACTGCCTTACCTTACAGGTCCAAAGGTCTAACATGTGTGAGAGAGAGAGAGAGAGAGAGAGAGAGAGAGAACAAAGCTTACGAACTCTGAAAGGCAATTAAAGTAAAAAGGACTTTTAGCAAAAGGGCTCTGCCTGATTTGTGGGGAGAATAAGCCAATTCCTTGGCTCACAGATGAACCCACTGCCTCAGGGGAAGAAGCAATTTCTACAATTCCTCATAAAAATGGCAGGAGCAGGGGGAACCATTCTAATGAAAAGAAATACATCAGACATGGGCCACAACACTAAAATGGCTTCTACAGCTCATGAATAAGCAACAAGTGAAATCACTTGTCCAAGTTACATGACTTTAAGTGCTCCTTTTGGAAAGCCATAAGTCTTACACGACAGAACCAGTTATAGTTACAATGTTCAAAAATGCAAAACAGAACTACTACTTACCCAGCAAGCGGCAAGTCACAAGTCAGACTTTAAAAAAACTGCATTTTTCTTATGACAATACCCCATTTCAGCAGATATCTTTATAACACCTATAGGTAAAAACCACTTGTGAAAAACAGTTTGGAATCTCAACTTCCAAATACCCAAATAGTATAAAGCATCTATGTCTAATTCTCCGGAATAGTGGCTGATGATTTATACAGAAAAAAGGAATCAAAATTGTGATTTCAAAAGGAACTCTGAAAAGGAAAGCCTGGATCTATACCCCTTACACTGCCTGAAGGCAACCTGAGAAGATACCTGCATACTACTATATGAAAGAGATGCTATACTTTTTATTTAACATTAGCAGCCCAGGCTCTTTCTGTGGAATAACACTCAGGATGAGCAAGAGATTCAATAGATGATTTCAAATGCAAAAGGTAGATGGGTTCTAGAAGAACTTCTGCAATTTTTCTGACTATAAAAATAATCATTCCCTACAGCACGTGGTAAGATAGTGCAAATAAACCATTTCCAAGCATAGACCGTGAACAAGTAATCAGGGTAAAAAAAGAATCAGTGGCTGACATATTTTTGTTACCTACTCTGTATAACAGGCTTCTGGAAGCACAAACTGAAGAGAATGACAGGACTATCTACTTGCTTCTCCAAGCAATTAAAATTTAAAAAAAAGAAAGAGATATACTGATACAGGGTTGCTTCAAAATTAACTTGCAAGTGAAGATCACATCTGGTAAGCCAGGAAAATAACTCCCAAAATTACAATTAGCCAAAAGGGGAAAGAGACAAGTGCTGTTACAAAAGCTGAGAAGTTCCCCTTTGGAAGAAATGAATACAAATAAAGAGAGTCAACAGTTTCACTATATGATGAAAAAAAAAATTCCCTCTCTTCAGGAGGATAAAGAAAAACAGCCAGTTCCAGAGTACAGAATAGACACTTAAGGCTGGCAGCTTTCTGATTTAAAATAGAGCTGTTTCACAAACAAGGTAGACTGAATGCTGGAACAAAAGCCTACGTACAATATACTGGTTCCAAAATGATTTTATAAAACTCACCACCACCACCCTCTCCACCCCGAAGGAAAACGCCCTTGTGAGGCTAAAACTTCCCAGGCTTGATCTCAGCTGAAAGGTTTATCATTAAGGAAGTCTGAAGAAAAAACACAACAGCCATTGAATTTCCTGAGAAGGTAAAACAAATGCTTAAAAAAATGCTACAAAAAGATAATTCAAGCATATTTTAAATTAACTCCAGATAGAACTAAGCATTAATGATAAACAGCAAATTAGAAAAAAAAAATTAGTTACACAATGCAAGTACCTTCCTTTATAATCAAAGCAGAAAAAGCTGCTTATAAAATTATGTGATTGCAGGCAGCAAGGATTTGGGAGTGAGGTGCAGAATAAGGGGAATTTGTTAGACAGTAATGAGATTAAGTACAAAAAAAAGAATGAGAGTTTAAAAGTCCTGATAAGATGTCCAGGGCAGACTTGAGAGGAGGCCACACAGTTCTGCGATTTCTACTAAAATGTTAGGCAGAAGGCAGGGCAGAGTGGCACCTTACAGTCTAACTCAGGGGTGGGCAATTATTTCAGCAGGAGGGCTGCCTAATAAATTTTGGTGGGAAGTCGAGGGCTGTATGGGTAGCCTCACCCCTTGACAGGTGCCCTGCCCCCTGGTTGCTATACTGGGACCAGAAGTCCTGCCTCCCTAACCCATGGCCTTTGCCCCCTGGAAATACGCCTTTTGGGAAGAGAGGGCTGCCATCTTGGAACCAGAAGAAAACACCAGGTCTTAACTAAAAGTCAAACACCTACTATATTTTAATTTTATTACAAAAAGTGTGTCATGATTTGTGTTTGCATATTGTATATAGAGGGGATTGCATAATAACTAAAAAATAAAGAATTACTCTTGTATATTGTGTGGTGTATGGTTCATAAATTCATAGATGTTACGGTTGGCAGGGACCTCAACAGATCAGAGTCAGATGACCCCAGCCAGACGCCTATCCAGCCTTCTCTTAAAGACCCCCAAGGTAGGGGAGGTGGTCCCTTGGAAGCCCATTCCAGATGCTGACCACCCTTACCGTGAAGAAGTTCTTCTTGATGTCTAGCCTGAATCTGCTCTCCGTTTGTGACCGTTTTTCCTTGTTACCCCAAGAGGCGCCCTGGTGAACAAAGCATCTCTGATACCTTGCTGTGCCCCCCTAATGAATTTGTAGGCAGCCACCAGATCACCTCTCAACCTTCTCCTATGGAGGCTGAAGAAGTCCAGGTCCCTTAGTCTCACCTCACAGGGCTTGGCTTGCAAACTTTTAAGCAGACGAACGCCCCTCCTCTGGACCCTCTTAAGGTTATCCACATCCTTCTTAAAGTACAGTGCTCAAAACTGGACATAGTAGTCCAACTGCGGTCTGACCAACGCCACATAGAAGGGAAGTATCACCTCCTTGGCTCTATTAGTCATGCACCTGCTGATAAAGCGCGGTTAGCTTTGCTGATGATTTCATCACACTGACAACTCGCGTTCATCTTGGAGTCCACTATGACTCCAAGATCTCTTTCCACTTATATGCTGTTGAGAGGGTGACTTCCCAGCCAGTAGATGTGCTGGATATTTTTATACCCTAGGTGCAGCATTCTGCATTTGTCCTTGTTGTACTGCATCCTATTGTGTTCTACCCACCCTTTCAACCTGTCTGGGTCTGCGTGCAATCGTTCCCTACCTTCCGGTGTGTTCACTTCACCCCACAATTTAGTATCATCCACAAACCTGGACAGAGTACACTTCATGCCCACATGTGTACTCCAACATGGTCGGGAGTATGTGCATGTATATGGTGGCGTGTGTGTATGTGTGTATGGTGGGGCATGAAGGGTTTCAGGGGGTGTGTCTGTACATATGGCAGAACATACGGTATGTTGGAGTGTGTTGGAGTGTGAGAAGGGGTTGTGAAGCCAGGGTGGAAGTAGAGGGAGCCTGCCCTCTGCCTCCCTATAGAGTCCTGGGACCTGCACAGCAGGGGGTGGGGAAACCAACCAGCTCCAGTCAGGTCTTCCCCCGGAGCTGCACATGCACTGCGCAGAGCCTCCATGATAGAGGCAGACTGGGCAGGCTTTGCTCCTTGCCCTGACGTGCAGCACTAGCTGGAGCCATGTGCCACCAGGCGCCAGCACGGGGTACGAGTGCCCCCACCTGCTGCTGCTGCTGGCAGCAGGAACTGTATACCATGTGGAGGAGTGTGGGGGATCTTCACCCCCCCACACACCCCAACCCTCCCTGATACCCACACCCTGCCCACCCCAGCTCTGCTCTCCCACTGCCCCTGTGGATGCAGGCTCCACACTGCTGCCAGCCCCAGGCCTATGCTCCCTGACCCTGCCCAGCTGTAGCTCCCTCCCATCCCCAAACCCCGCCCCCCAAGTATCCTACCTGCTGCCCAGAGCAAGCAGAACACTGGGGAAGCGAAGCAGGTCCCCACCCCGGGGCAGCTGCAGAAGCCCTGCCCAGAAACCACAGCTGGCTGGGCTGGGGGGCCTACGAGGGTGGGAGCAAGGTGCAATATGGCATGTTGAAGGGTGTGTATACATGGATGCCTCACTCCCACCCTCGTGGGCAGAAGGACTGGGTAGGGTACCATTCACTGGTGGCTGCCCACGGGCTGGATGAAAGTGCCTGGTGGGCCAGATTCAGCCCATGGGCCATATTTTGCCCACCCCTGGTCTAAATCACTCGGAGGCATAAGCTTTTGTAGGCTACAGCCTACTGCATCAGAGATGCTATGAATAGCAGCATGACACAGTAAGGCTATACTCTGTGAAAGCTCATGTCTGAACAACTTAAGATCAGGGGTAGGTAACCCCTAACACAGGTGCCAGAATGTGACATGCAAAGGTATTTTGTTTGGCACGCATGCCTCGGGGCAGGCGGCAAGGAAGTGGCCAGGGCTGCCCCAACAAGGATCAGGCCCCTTGTGGCTCCCTTGCTGTCTGCCCCTGGCATACCAACTTCTTACATGTCAAGGCTGTGGGTGTTTTTGGCACCATGCCCAAAAACACTGCCAACCTCCAAGTTGGACTATATGGTCTTGCACTACAGCCTATCTTCTGCCTAACTTCAGACTAATGTGGTAAATGACTTCTCTCTATTAGGGTATTTTTCTTGGAGGCTCTTTGTTTCATGAGATGCTTATTAGTACAGTTGGTAAGTTTGAACCATTTTTCATTTAACTGTTGAAAAACAGGATACGTTTGACTGCTGTGATGAACAGACGTTGAGGAATGAGTAGATGAGATGGTCAAGTCCACACCAATGACCTAATATCTGCCTCTACTGCTGTTTACCGCTTCCTCAAGCACAAGCATAAAATTACCATGATTTGACACTTTCTCTGTTATATATAAAGCATCAGGCAACATCAAAAGTGGTCATGTTATTTCTTTCATACTGTGAGGAAGCAGTGGCACTGTAGTAGCTGATCTTCAGACTGAAAGACTCACTGTACTGCTTTCTATAGAAGTGCAAGATGGTTTTAATGGTCTAGTATACTAGGCAGTTAAAGTACGCAGAAAAGTAACCGCAGTGCCATAGATCAGTAGCTGTTGTGTGCATTAAGTGAACAGAAATGCACTGCGCCACAGAAATCAGTCATACAACTTCACCATGCCACATGCAGTGAAGCGCTCCCCTTTTGTTTTAGAAATTTAAATATAAGAGATCTGAATTTAAGTTAACATTTCATATTTAATGCACAAATGTTCCAAAACACATCATCTCATAATGCATAGCAGTTCTGAGTAAACTCAAATTTTCCTTTTTTTCACCACTACTATACAAAATATACCTTTAAATTAAACCCTATTCAAGGGATTACTTGTTGATACAGCTCACTTAACTTTAAAGCTCCACATCAAATATATTATTAAAAACAAAAAGGAAATGGATTTTATAATGTGAATGGCTGACTTCCATGGTTGCCAAGAACACAGTGCACGTATGCATATGCTTGCTGCTACTTCAGCTGCAAGATATATACTTAAGTACAGGAACAGCTAATCTGTGGCATGCATGCCACGTGGCAGGGGCAGCCTCTGTACACAAAGCAGATCAAGCAGGGGCAGAAGGCAAAGCAGCAAAGAGAAGACAGGGAGCAGAAAGCAGAGCAGGAAAACAGGCAGAGAGCATAAAGCAAAGCAGCAGACCATGAAGGGGAAGGAATCAAAGTGGCACTCCTGCCACAAAGGCTGCACCCTCCAACACTGCTTTAGTGGACAACTAGCAAGTCAACGTAACGTAAGAACCTTATAAATCTCTGTCTAATTACAGCCAGTTTTAAGTAGCAAGTTAATTGATTAAAATTAACAGAACATAACAGATGATATAGCTGGTATAGCAAGCATTAAGATATCTATGACTGCAAAATATCCAGTAACTGTGTGACTGCTGTATCCTATTCAACTCCACATAGAGCATTCCAGCCACGGACCCTTGACAAAAGTTTCAGAAATTCTCAGCAGAGCAAACAAAACAAAACTACTACTTTGAAATTAGGAGAAAACATTTTGGAATGCCAGAAGTACAGGAGTTTAGGGTAGAGTTGTTGTAAGGCATGTCATTAACAGCCTCTATAGCAGTGTATTCTTATAGTTTGTAAAACCAAGGCCCTTCACCAAAACTATAAAGACGTGCTTTGTTTGCTTATGCATTCGATTTCTTGAAACCCTCCAAGCTCTTCTTACATAAACCTAAGCCAGGGATGGTCAACCTGTGGCACATATATCAAGTGCCATGGACACAGCAGATAAGAGCAGGAGGAGGCACCACAGCGCAGATAGGGTAGGGAACACAGGGCAGACAGTGGAAAGCAAAGCAGGAGACTGGGTAGGAGAAGCAGATCAGAATGGCACTTGGGGAATGCATGGGATTTAATTTGTGGCATGGCAGCAAAAAAGTTTGGCCTCCAGTGGCCTAAGCTAATGACATAAGGAGGGGGGGAAAAAAGAAAGAAAACCTAAATGAGACTTTCAGCTGCAGAGATTGAGAGCTAAGGACATATCAGAGAGACATCATGCAGGAAAAAGCAAAAGGATATGAACTGGACTTAGCATGTGAGACAAAGGGAAGGAGGAGTTAAATGCACGCAGACACACCTTTCAAGTTAAAGGCTTGATAAAAAGAACAATGCTCTGAAGATAGCAAAAATGAAATAACTGAGCTTTAAGAATAAAGAAGTGGACTTTAGTTTCTGTTACATTATTAGCGTTAATCTGATGGCATGGTGGGACAGCTGGATAAGATCAGGGTGGCCAACACGTGGCATGAAACAGACTGCAAAGAGGTCAGGCAACACAGTCGAAGACAGGGCAGGGAACACAAAGCAGAGCATCAGACCAGACTGGGAGCATAGGACAGGAAGCAGGACAGAGCAGCAGTTTGGTCAGGGAGCAGAAAACTGAGTAAATTGGGTAAAAGGAAAGGATCAAAATGGCACTCAGAGAAGGTGTGGGGCTAATTTATGGCATTCCGGCCATAAAAAGTTGGTCCCCACTGGACATAATTAAATAAGGGTGCACCGACAGAGACTTTGGGGGCCAGTACCAATAACTGATTTTTAAGGAGCCATATCGGCAGATACCGATGCAATTTTCGATACAGCTCCATGCAGCCAGTAGGTCTGTTGTGGTAGATGGGGAGGGACTATCAAGGCTCCTGCAGTGCGGGAGAAGTGGGTGTGGGGCTGGGGCAGGGACTGCCCAGCTGGCGCGGGGTGGGGCACCAGACAGAGCCATGGCTCATCTGGGGAGTACAGGGCAGCTCCTGCTGCTACACGCATCCCAAGAGGGCATTGGTGAGCTTCCAGGTCTGCACAGGTTGCAGGCAGCTGTGATGCTGAGAGGGGAAGCTACGGGGAGCGGGGGGGAAGGGATGCGGCCAGCAGCCATGGCATAATTTGCCATAGCTCCTCCATAGCGCTCTTACCAGTGCCACCACCGCCTGCCCCCAAGTGCAGCCCTGACCCAGCACCCCCCATGAACTAGGAAGAGCCTGAGGCAGCCCCAGCCCCACCCCGCACAGATCCAGGGGTGTACAGCACCCCCCCCCGTACCACTTCCCCCTCCCTGTGCCCCCCAAACAAGCCACAGCTCCATCCTGCACCTGCTCCAGCCCCAGCCCCACTCACTCCCTCACCACAGGGGCCTTGATCTGCCCCCATGCCCCCTTCCCTCTCCCCTCCCCTTCCACCACAACAGACTTACCAGCTGCACGCAGCTCTCCAAGCTGCCAGGCTGTGCTCTTTGCTGCCTACATGCTGTGCTGCAGCTGCACACATGCACGGGCATTTATTGGCCAATTTATGGCCACATCAGGCCGATTTCCAATACACTTAATTGTCTTTATATCGGTACCGATCTGATATCGGACCAATGTTTTGGTGCACCTTTAATACTAAATGATTCTATATTTTAAGAACAAATATTAGAAACAGTTTGAGGTGCCAGATTACAACTAATTCTCTCTCCTTCCATCTAAAGTAAAATACAGATGAAGGAGCACAAAGTCACAGAAAGGAGAAGGAACAGAACAGGAAGAGGAGGCTGAGAAAACAGTATTGTAGAAGGCAAGTGAGAACAGAAAAAACAGTGATGGCATCAAAAGCAATACAGATAAAAGGAGCACAGGGCAGGAAGCAGAAAGAGGTAGTAGAAACCTTAAGATTTGGCCCAGAAAAGTAAGTTATTTTAGCAGCATGTGGAAGAAATCCACAATGGAGATGGAGGACAGAACTCAAGGCAGCAACTGTAAAGTACTTGTTCAATAAGTCTGAAGGTGAAAGGAGACATTTGGAGGCAGGATATTGTGGACTGCCAGATCCAAAGATAAGAAAAGTCAGAACAATAAGGAGGAAAGGAACCAAAAGACCACAATAAACTGAAAGAATCTATTTAAGGGATGGGATTAGTAAGGATGATGAAGAGGAGCCGAGATGAGAAGAGAAGACCTCAAAGTCTTAAGAGAAGCAGAGATGGGGGGGAAGGGATTACCAAAAAATGAAGGTGTGAAGGAGTATGACAGCTGTAGAAGTTACTAAAATCCTACAGCAAGAAAAATACAGGATAAAAGGGAGAAGGGTTTGAGGACAATGAAAAGACTGCATATAAACTACAGAGATTGGGAAATGTACTACTGCTTGACCAGGAAGCAGCAGACTTGAAGAAAACACAGAGTTGTGGATAATTAAGTCACATGACGATGGAACTTCCTCCACAGGAACAACAAAGGGAACAAATCCTGGAAGATAATCAAGCAAGGGTCTTTGAGTAGATGTGATACCTTTTATTAGACCAACGCAGTTGGTGTAGTAAAAAATATCACATCTACCAAATAACCTTGCCTGCCTATGTCCTCAGACCAACATGGCTCCAACCAAAACCCAGGGAGATGATCAAAGTAGTCACTGGTGACGAGGGGACCACTTGAAAGCTGGAGAGAAAGAGAAAACGAAGAATTTCAATTGACTGGCAGTCCTTTAAAGTCCAGAGCAGGGACAAGTGAGTTAAGCTACACAAAATGAGGTGAGAGTCAGAAAGACTGAGTAACGGTTGGTAGGATGGATTTTTGTGAGTAATATTTGATATTGGACCAACAGCACAGTTGAAATTGCTTGTTTCACCAACTCTATGTGACCAGCTGTTCTCATAAACGGAACAGCTGATCCACAATTGAATATCATATGAGTTGGTAACGAAACTCAGATGAGACACCATCATCGTGGAAACTTAAGTCACAAACATGACTGAAAGCTAGCTGGAAAGAATCTAGAGAAGTGATTCTCAGCCAAGGTGTCAAAGCACCCTGCAGTACCTTGAGAACTTTTCAAGGGTGCTGCACAGCATCCCCTGCAACATTAGCACTTCATAAACATGATCCACAAAATAAGAGGCAGGGTAGATGTGCATCTAGCAGGCTAACCACATCAGAAACGTATAGCATAAGCTTTTATAAACCCAAGCTAACTTCATAAGATGCTGTGAAAGGACACGCACAGAAAACCAGAGCTTTCAAACAGGAATCCAAACAACATGAGATACACCCTGACCTACCGGGTCTTTCCCAGTTCTTTGACAATGAATGACTGCTCTATTTGTACTCGGAAAATACATGAAAGCTAAGATCTGGCGTTTCCCAAGAGGTGCCTTAAGTTTAAGAAGGTTAGAAGCACTGGGCCAGAGACAGTAGGTGACAACAACACACAGACAACTGGTGCCACCTGAGTCAGGAAGGGCACATGCCCCCCCAGCAGCCAGTCAGTGATGAGGCGAGGGGGTTCCTCCCACAACTAATCTTGTGGACCAGAGGGGTAGGGAGGTCCCACCACAGACAAATCGGAAGTGCCAGCAGCGCTTCCCCTGGCGCCCCCCACTCCCCAGCTGGCATTTGCGCAGGGGGTGCCCCAATGGCGCTCTTGTCTGCACCCCTTGCCTGTCACCTAAGTGGGGAGAACTGCCAGCACTCTCAGGTGGACCCTGTGCCCCCCTCCATGTGTCACCACTGCAGCCACATAAAGGAGAGAGGAGTAGCTAGCTGCATGTTACCCCAAGCCGAGGCGTCGCCTGGCAGCATGGGGCAGCGCCACCAGACGCTGCTGCAACAGCCGCTACTTCTGCACCCCCAGAGGCAGCGCCAGCGGCTGCTGCGGCCCGGGCTGCCCCCAGGCAGGGCAGCGCAGCGCAGGGCGGCCCGGGCTCTACCTGGCAGGTAGACAGGAGCTTCCGCAGGGCAGCCCCGTCCCCAGCGGCTGTGACGAAGCAGCCGAGGCCGCTGCCGCCCGCGGCCCGGCGGGGTGCGGGTGCGGGGCCGCCCGCGCCAAGGTGAAGCGCAGCCCCAACAAGGGCACGCGCGGGGAGGCGCCCCGCCAAGTTCGCAGGGTCCCGCCGGGGGGGAGGGGGCGGGCATGGGGGTAGGGCGGGGCGAGGCGGGGGCGCTCACCTGCGCGGCGGAGCTGCAGCAGCCCATGGCGGGAGAGCGCGGGCGGGCGGCGCTAGGCTCCGGGCGGCGGTGGGGCGGGGGCGCGGGGCATCCACCCGCCCGGGCTCAAGCCTTCCTCGCCCGGCGACGGCGAGTCCCGGGGCGGGCGGTCGGGCGGTCACTCGCGCTGCGCTGCGGCTCGAGCCCCGCGCCTGCTGGGCCGCCCCCGCGCCCTCATCCTCATCCTCCCCCGCGGTGGCGGCGGCGGCGGCGGTGCGAGGCGTCTGCGGACAGGGAGGGGGCGGGGCCTACACGGGGGGAGCGGGAGGCGGCGCTTGCTCCGCGCGGACCCGGAACCCGCGGCCTTGGGTCTGGGCGCCCGGCAGAGCAGGGACCGCGTCGCCCCGCCCACTTCCGGCCTGGCACCGCCTCCCCGAGCATTCCGGCCGCTTCCGGCCTCGCCCCGCGGTGCCCGGCTAGGGTCGCGTGTCTCCCGGCTTGGGGCAGCCCCACGCTGCTGAGAGCAGCAGGGGAGGGGGAGGCTCTTGCTTCTGCCTTCTGTGGAAGTGGTGGTAGGCCGGCGCGGGGCAGGGCTGCCTCCTTCCCCAGTAGCCGTGATCTACCGCCCTTGCCTAGGGGCTCCTCAGGGAGAGCTGGAGAGGAGGGGTGCCCCACACAAACTGCTGAGCCCTGCCTGGGGTCCTGGCGGAGCTGTGCTGGCTCGTCCGCTACCCTCGGGTCCGCCTGGCAGACAGCGAGGCAAAATGCAGCATCTCCCCCCACTCCCTGCAAAACCTGTTATTCCAGTCTGCCTCGTCTCCCCCTTGGGTCTTGGTGAGAAAACGACGACTGAAATGAATGCAGGAATAACCATTGATCAGAACCTTTTGGGAAGAAAACACACACGCATGGTTCTCTATATAGAAGATGGGTATGGATCATGCATCGTTGCAAAGTGATCCACTTTTGTTGACACCACCAAGTCAAACTGATTAGCTCTCATTTGCATTATAGAGACGTTATAAATAAACCCTACTTCCCCAGAAGGTGCTCCTGGAGAGTTCTCTTCTGCAGTCCTCTGAAGGCATCAGTTCAAAGCCAGAACAAGGCTTTGAACAAAGTTAGATATTTACAGCATCTATAAAATGTATCTATATGGGGATCTCTATGTGTGTAGCCATCCCACTCACTCATGTAAGCTGTTCATTGTGAATGGATGAGTGCAGCTGCAGACAGCTCCCTTAAGGTCAAGGCTGTCTCAAATGAATGTCCCGTCAATTATTATTCTGCCTTCCAACTTTGTATAGAGCCTCTGCAGCTGATCCAATCTGCTGTTGCTGACTGCTGATTTGGCCTTTCCAGTGACAGAGGCACGGTTTTGAGGTGCTCTGCCAGTTCAGGAGATTTGGGGCAGACCAGCTTTGATTTGTCAGTGAAACAAGATCAGGAGAGAGCGCAAATTAAAAGATAAAAAAGTAAATCCAAAGGGCAGACTAGAGACTATGGAAAATACAGGTTTCTAACAGATCAAGAGTAATTAAAACAGATTCCTGCATATAATACAATCAAGAAGAAACAGCATAACTTGGGGAGAAGAGTTACAAATCTTCCAAGTTAAAACATTTCCTCACCCCCATTCTTAATACAGTTACCCAGAATCCATGGGTTTGGAATGGTTTCTTTGAGCAAACAGACCCACCCTTGCAAACCACATAGAGCAGGAATAGCAATGCTTGGAAAAGCAAGCCAAACCAGCTGAAACCTTGAGGCAAATGGAATTCTCTCATCATCCTTTGCTTTTTTTTTTCCCCCAAAGGAAAAACCAGGACAGCATTTGGGTTTAGGCAGAAGCTTGTATCTCCTGAGCTGTTCCTAGTTTAACCAGTGAGACTGCAGCAATACAAGTACCCACAATGTTGTGGGCCTGTTCTAGTAAACATCCTGCTGTTCCAAGCACACTTCCCAGAAACTGGTTTCTGGGGGCACAAGGGGCTCTTAGGAAAATAAATTAAAATCTTCAAGGTCCAAAAGAACCTGCCCTCTGGGTCTGTGTACCCAGGCCTTTTCAAAACACCCCTCAAAGCCTCGGCATCTGGTATAACCAGTTGATCCTAAAGCAGAGGTGTTACTATTCATCTGTCCCCATGGGCCAGATGAGCATTTCAAGGCCACTCTGTGGGTCAGATTGAGCCCATTGACCCCCTCCCTCTTCCCCTCTTCTCCCCAGCATACCTGATCCAGCAGCTGGTCTGGGACCTGCACCACATGATGCAAATCCCAGAGCAGCTAGAATGGGCATCACACGTGGCACACTTTAGCTGGAGCAGCAGTTGTACTGCATGTGGTGACTACCCCAGCTGAATTGTGCTGCACGTGGCTCCTGCTGCAGCTGATCCAGGGTGGCTGGATGGGCTGTATTTTTGACACTGCCCTAAAGATTCATATCCCAAGGGATCCAGAGTAAGCAGATCAGGAGTCCAAGGTCCAGAGGCGTAACTGAATACTTTAGCACCCTATAGGCAACAGCGTTGCACAAGACAGAATCAGTGGCTGTGCTGCCAGCAACGGAAGCCAGGTCTGCTGCTATTTTTACACCTTCCTCACCCCAATCAACTTCCCTTTATTATGCTACTGCCAAGGTCTGCAAAGGATCAAGAAATGGGCAGTCACCACAATAGAGCTATGGGTTAGGCAATCAGGAACAGAAGGTAAAGTCACTAGCCAGAGGTCTGGAAGAGGCAGCTAAGTAGACATGGGCAATCACCAAACTAAAGCCACAAGCCAAGCACCAGCTGTCAGAAGACAGGGGTCAGGAGCAGGAAAAGCTGAAGCAAAGAGTCTGATGCACAACACTAGATGTGGAAGCAACAGTTTGTTTGAGTAGTAATATGGACACTGAGAAAACTGCTGCTTACCAATCGACGGCAGCACCTATGCAGGCAACTGGGACCAGCCAGAAGTAGGCCACTGACAGCCAGGTCCACTCAGGTAACCAGGGCCCCTGGGGCTAACAGCTAGCCTGTTGTCCTGACTCCTGATACTCCACAGATGCTTCAGTCTGCTGCTGTTGGCTATGTGTAATTAGCTCTGCTAGTGATCTCAGGTTGGACTTCAGAGGTCCTTATCCTCACAATATTCCTTTGCAATGGCTAGCTGCATGTAGTACTCCAGGGTGATACTTGCTGAAGAGAGGCTTGCTTTTGGTCCCATCTGCAATCAGAGGCAAGTGTGACTAAGTTGCTCTTGAATCCTGCAGCAAGCAGCAGAGACTACAAGACACTTCCTCTTAGAAAGAGGAAAACTGGGGGTTGTGTCTCATGCCAGATCCCAAAACAAAAGCTCCTCAAGATAGGTCTATGTCTGACTTTTTGTTTTCAAGGTTGGTTAAAACTGTTAAGTAGCACAACTGGAAACACAGGAGAAGCTAGAAAATTACTTATCTGGATCTGACTTATTTATCCCCGACTCTAACACAACTTTAATTCAGTGAATGCAATTAGAATATTCTTGACTGAAATAATACTGCAATGACCTCTGATTAACTTTGAGGGGGAACTGAGGTAAAAGATGTCTTCTCACTAGTATTACAGCCATCCCAAACAGAGCAAAAGTTGGTATGGATGAATAATAAAGCTGAGCTGTTCTTAGTTTAATAGCAGGAGGCACACCGTCTCCCATGTTAGCCACATCTCAAAAGACTGAGTTTTTATTTTCTAATTGGTGGTTAAAATATCTCTTTATCACTTATACACACATAATTTTTATTGCTCTTTATTTTATCTCATTACATCCAGGTATTTATAGCCAACCTGGTCATACACTTCACTTCATCATAGCTGAAGGATTGAATTGCTTAAAAGAACCTCTAGCAGTCAGAATGGTATTGTGGTTGGTCCTGCCACAGACATCAAGGCCGTGCCTACTCACCCGCTTTATTGCCAACTAAACTAATTTGCTGCAGAGTAAAGCATCACTGTCTACACGTGCAACAGTATTAGGCTGCAGTAAACTACTTTACACTGGCGTAAGATAGTACTGTCCCCGACAGCACTATCTTACACTGGGGAAATTACTGTGATAAAATGTGTGTGGACACTGACCATGGGCGTAAATTGCACTTGGTCAGCCCAGTCAACCGGGGGCCAGATTTTTGCCTGCTGCTTGGCCACACAGCTCCACACTTTCAGCACCTTCATGCCCCAGCCACAGAGGGGGAAGGAGAAAAAATGATTTGAGGAGGGCTGAGAGTGCACATGTGTGAACGCACTCCCCCTCCCAGGTAAGCCTGTGGGGAAAGGCCATGGGGGGGTTGCAGATCGAGACCCCAGTGGTGAGGGAGGTAGTGGGACACAGGCAGGAGCATGGGCTGGGGTGAATGGGGCCCCTGCTAGGCTGGGTGGTGGGACAAATGGAGGTCCAGGGGCCACATGACCCCCCAATCTGTGCATGGAGCGGCGGTAGCTGCCACTGCACTTCGAGCCCCACTGCCCCAAGAGCTGCGTGACACCATATGCATTCTGCTGCCAACCAGACAGGGGGCATGGGGCAGCTGTGGCAGGGAGCAAAGCACAGTGCGCAGCAGCAGCTGCCTCTGCCCCACATACAGATTGGGGGGGCACATGCCCCCCAGGCCTCTGCTCGCCATACCACCTGGCCTGGCTGGGGCCCCACTCACCCCAGCTCCTGCTCCTGCCACTCCCTCCCTCACTACTGGGACCTTGATCTGCCCCTCCCCATGGCGGTGAGGAAGGGAGTGGGGTTGGGGCTGGGGCAGGGGCAAGCCCTGCACAGATGGGGTAGGGCATGGGACGGAGCTGTGAATGGCTTATCCTGGGGGTGCCTGGTGCAGGGAGCCACTGCACACACCCTGGGAGGGCATGGGGGGGAGGCATATGCCCTGAATCTGCATGAGGGGGAGGGTGGGTTGCCTCTGTGGGCTGGGGCCAGGGCTGCGCCAGGCTCTTCCTGGGGGGGGGGGACCAGGCAGTGGTTGGGATGGGCAGTGGCCATGGTGGGAGGAAGGATTGGGGGGGGCCACAGCAAATTTTGGGGTGGCTGCAGCCCCCACCCTGTAGTCCCTCTCCCAGCACTGCCACTGCCTGCCCTGAGCCCAGCCTGGCCAAGCTCCCACCAAGAAGACCCCAGTGCTGCCCTGGCCCAAGCCTGTAGTGGCAGCCCGCACTTGCTCCATGCAGATCCAGGGGCACATGCCCCCATGCCCTCCTGGGGTGCTCGTAGCAGCAGGAGATGCACCCCTGGATGAGCCACTCACAGCTCTATCCTGTGCCCCGCCCCAGCCCACTCCCACCCTCTCAGCTGTGTGTGCCCCCCCCCCCCACACCCCTGCCACAGCTGGCACTGGAATTCCACAGCTGGGCTGCCTTGTGGCCCTACTGCTGCCCCACGTTTTGGGGGATAAGCCCCGTTAGCCCCCTGCCTTCCACCATCTATGCCCAGCCAACTCCTCTACTGCCTGCTGCCACCGCCACTCCCCAGACCTCAGGGTTGACCTTTTGTGCTCCCAGCCAGTCTGGGCCTGCTCTGCCCCATCTCAAATTGCTGATGTCCCAAGCACACATGTAGACACTGCACCCGGGAGTAGTTTATTATGGGTCAAACTGCTCCGGAGCTTATTGCTTCACATGAATTGCATGTGTAGATGCACCCCAAGAAATTTAGTCACCTGTTGTGACACCATGGGTAAGTCACTGATCCGCTGTAGCTCAGATCCCCCCTTTATTAATAATTGCTTTTTTTTGTAGCTTTTTTTTTTTTTTTACCTATCTTGGTTACTGAGGTAATAAGAGAGCAGCAGTCCTTTCCCCAAAGGCCAGAGTGTTTATGCAGTACCTTTCGCAACAGGCATCTCAGAACTGCCATAATAAATAAATGTCACTGGTGGTATACAGCATGGAGTAAAATCTAATCCCTGTTCCCAAGTCTTCCAGCCACAGAAAACCAACTTAGTAATTAATGCTGTACACAAAAAACACTGTGCAATCAAGTAGGGGAAGAATGTATTTTGTGTTACTAGGAACTTGCAGGTCTTTATTAGTCAAGGTCAACAGTCCATAGAACAAATTCTTCAACTATTCACACTGCAACACAGGTAACTGGAATTTACTATAAGGGTGTAACAACTAGAGAAAGTATGTTAACAAATATGAATGTCAGAAATGATTACCAAAGTAATTGCCCTTATCGAGCCTCTACCCTGAGGAAATCAACTCTATCAAAAGGCTACTAGTAACAGCAGTACCAGCAAAAGAAAGTTTCCTGGATTTTGTTAGTATAACTACAATTTTTTTTGGCCAGTGCTGCAGGGACCAAAGGTACTTTTTCACATCTGCATTTTCTTTTCCATCATTCAAATTAGTTTTGTTGGAAGAAAATGAAGGGAGTTAAGAGTGGGGAATATTTCAATCCTTAATTCAGCAAAGCACAAGATTACTTTTAAGCATGTGCCTGAGTGCATGTGCCTCCTCAAGAGAAGGTTTAGAGGTGTTCTTGTGGCTGCAAATTCATTAGGGGGGCACAGCAACAGATTGGAGATGCTCTGTTCACCAGGGCACCTCTTCGGATAACAAGGCACAATGGTTAAAAAATGACAGCAGATTTAGTGTAGGCATCAGGAAAAGCTTCTTCATGGTAAGGGCGCCGAAAATTTGGAATGGGCTTCCAAGGGAGGTGGTGCTCTCCCCTGTCTTGGGGGGACTTTAAGAGAAGGCTGGATAGGCATCTGGCTGGGGTCATCTAACCCCAGCACTTTTTCCTGCCCAAGCAGGGGGTTGGACTCGATGATTTATTGCGGTCCCTTCCAACCCTAGCATCTATGAATTTAAGTGTATTTTTCAATTCTGCCCCAGTGACAGTGATTTGGGGTAGACTTCTTATTTCCACAACATCCCTGCCTGTCACAATGTAAATGGAACTGCCAAAGAGGCATTCAGGGGCTTTCAAATAAAGGAGATCTAGCCCTTTTCTAACAGATTTGAGTCTGTCCTCCTCAGCTAAAAGAAGTCATGGCCTTATCTATATTTTCATTTTAGTTCTAGTCTCAGAGTGACAGATTAGAATGTTTTTATGCATCATCCAGTGCAGAGAAAGGGAGACAGCAACAGAAAGGAAGTCCTAAAATGACAAAATGCCTTCAGAATTCAAGTTCAGTAACCGACTTGGGGCGTAGGGGGGGATTTTGTAATGTGACTCATTTTCAGGCTGTTTCCACTCCAGGAAGCCTAGAAGGCAATAAGGAAGATAAGGAAACATTCCAGAAAGCACAAGCTGTGACAATGTTCTTTTTTTCCCCCTTGGAATTGGGAGCCTGAAGTAGGTAACCAGCACTATAATTGAGCACTAACTGATTTCCAAAGCTGGCAAAACTATCTGCACAGCATTCATTTCAAGTGCCTTTAAAAAATATCAAGCTCTTTTGGTACACACCTTAATATGGATTTAAGGATAGGATTTTCAGAAGAGCTCAACATTAATTGAACTCTGTTCCACTGAAGATTAAGCCAACAGTGAACATTTTTTTTAAGTTCCACCTTACGTGTCTAAGAGTTCCCTCTGACAAGTTTGGCCACTCGCCTGGTAGTTTTTCATAAGGTTTTCTTTTTTAAAAGAGAAAAAAGCAAAAAAAGATCTTTTCCCCTAGCATCCTGTGAACTGAGGACTGAAGAAATAAGGTCTGGTTCTCTGCTCACTGCCATCAGTGCAAAAATCAAAAGCACCTGCAGCAAAGCAAGTAGAACAAGCAAGTCAGAAATGTGTAAGGGGAGAGTCAGGACCGTACACAGCAAATCAGCACAAGGAGGTAAGATCCCATTGACTGCCATTCTTGTGCCCTGTTCACTGAAGTTTACACTAGTAGAGAATGTGCCTCAGTTGCTGTGAAAGTGTTCAAAGTGGTCTGCTTTATGTGGGCAATGCAAGGGATTTAATTTCTCTGTACTTCGAGCCCACATAATTCTCTTCTCTGACAAAGTAGGATGCCTGTGGTTAGCCAGGAAATGAAAGATTTCAGATACTACCAGAGGTTTGTTCTTCACTGCTGACTCTCTGAGGAAAAATTCAAGCTGGTGTATGCACCAAGGAACCCTTGCCGTGGAATTAAAACTGCATGTGTTCCATCCACCTTGCGCTCCAAAGAAGATACAGGAGCTGCAGAAAGCTTTGCGGGTGAACTAGTAGAAAGAAAACTTTTTTGTCACTTCTGAACCAGTACTTCCATGCACTGTACTCTTGGAGGTGCCTTCTTTTAGGCAAGATGTACAATGCAGGCCCTGCCAACATGTGGACATTAGGACCCCTTAGAGCTTTTCAAAGTAGAGCACGAGTATCCTGGCCACATTCCAGACTTTTTGCCTATATTAATCCCCTGCCTGCAGTTTTATAATCATCTACAATCTTCCTTCCTATTCTAAACTGCAATGTAGTGTTGTTTGGCACGGTTAGATGCCTGCTAGGTTTCACTTCAGTGTTGGACACCTGTGCATGAACAGCTCATTTCACAGCAGCCAAACTGCTGTCAGACATTTAAATCATTAACAGCCCGAGCCAGATACAAACCAGCTGAAAGGTTCCATATCCCACTGCTTAAGAAATCTAGGCCTTGGAAAATGCTCCTTAAAAAGATGGGGACTCTACTGATTTGCTCTCCTTCCTTATCTCACCATCCTGACCAGGAAACTATCATTTGTTTCAGGTTGATACAGAAGTCTCATGTTGCCCAAATGAGGTACTGAAAGCCAGTGCAATCTTTCCTGTGGAGACAGTATCATCATAATACATTATTAGCCATTCTGAACTTCTATCATTTCGGTCTGGGAGAATTATGGCTATGGCATTGGGGATGGAAGACTACAGGCTGAACATTACTTTGCTACAAATCTCTTGCAAAGCTGCTGCAATAAATCTCTCAGAGAAAAGTCATCGCATAAAAAGACTGCACTAAAGGACCTGTCATTTGTTTTCTTAGGGAAGAGGGGAAGAAGGTTTGTGAAGAGTCTGTACTGTTCCATTCCCAAAAGGAAGCATTCATCAGAAGAAATTCAGCTTATTCTCACTGTAAGACAAGAAAGAGGAGATACAGTATTTTGTCCATCTCCAGCTTCTGGATCAGAGATTAAACTGTGCAGAGTAGACACCAATCTCATGTGGGTGGCCATGATCATGAGTGATTCAGTAGTTCAGTATTAGAAATATACCAGATAAACCACTCCTTGTGCAAGTGACACACTGTCAGGGCTATAGATTAAAGCATTAATGTGACTCTGGATTTAAAGCAAAAAGTAGTGTGAAGGAAGGACTTCATGCAACAGAACAGAAATCCCACTGACTTCAGTCAGAGTTTTTCTTCTCTAGCAGAGTTTAAAGCCTTGGGAGTTCATGAGGGCCTAGAAGTCATTCACAACTATGCCAGTGATTAACTTTTTGAAGAAACTCATTCTTCAACTGAGTCAGCAATGTGACGCTGCTGCAAAAAAAAGCAAATGTAATTTAGGGCTGCATCAACAGGAACATTAGGCACAAGACATGAGAGATAATAGTACCTCTTTACTTCATTTAGACAAGAGTAGTACATGCAGTTCTGGGCTCTACATTTTAAGGATGTGGAGAATCTGGAACCAGTCTGGAGGCAAGGGGCAAAAATGATAAAGGGGTTGAAAGGCAAGCTATACAAGGAAAGATTGAGACAGCTAAATGTGTTTAGCTTGGAGAAAACAAGATTAAGGGGGACCCTGATAGTGGCTATAAGAACGAGAATGACTCCTTTCCTTTGCTGCAGGGTGCAGGACATGAAACAACAGCTTTAAGTTGGAACAAAGCAAATTTAGATTAGATCTCAGGAAAATCTTACTGTTAAAACACCAAGGCAATGGAATAGACTGCCTAGGGACACTGTGAAACCACCTGCATTGGAGGTTTCCAAAAGGAGGCTAGATAAGCACTTGATAGGGATATGTTAAGATACATTTCTGCATTTGTGCAGAGGCTTGGACAAGATGGCCCTTAGTATCCCTTTCAACCTTGTGATTCATGATCATGCACTATGGGACTGAACCCCTCTATGCTACTTCAACCCATCTTTTATAAGTGCTATGTTAGAAGAGCTTAACACAGGGGTGGGCAAAATCCAGCCTGCAGCTAAACCCAGCCCGCCAGCCCATTCTATCTGACCTGTGGGACCTCTAAAAATTTTAGAAAATTAATTTTTATCTCCCCCTCACTGCCTGTCAAAGATGACAGGCAGCAAGCGGCAGCCGGACCCAGCAGGAGCCTGTGGCGGAGCAGCAAGGTGAGCCCGGCTCCACCCCCCACCCCAGCCCCAAACCAGAAGCCTCTGCAGCTTCTGGCCTTGTGACCATAGAGTGGCTCTCCACCCCCATCCTAGCAGAAAGGAAGGCAAGACTGGAAGTGGCGGGGGGGCTGCTGGAACAGCCCACTGGCCAGGAGCCCCTGGTGCTTCCCAGGCCAGGCTGGAAGTAGGGAGGGAGCAGAGGGCAGTTCCTGCAGCTGGAGGGAGGCCACAGGAAGCAGTGGGGGCTGCGGGGAGTGGCGGGAGTACGCGCCACTCAGCTGCTTCTCCTCGCCTGTGCTGGGCCAGCTTTGCTGCGTGCCGCTCAGGATGGGTTGGGACAGGCCCAGCCGGGTCGGTGCCAGCGAGAAGCAACGGCTGAGCCATGTGCCACTCAGGGACTGCCCAAGCTCAGCCATGGCTTCCCCTCCCCAGTGCCGGCTTGGCCAAGCCTGAGGCATGTGGCAAAGCTGCGGCTTCTGTTTACCTCTGCTGGCCTGTCCTGGCTGGTCCCAAGTGGCACGCAGCTCAGCTGCCGCTTCTCCTCTCCAGTGCCGACTCGGCCAAGACTGTTGCATCCCAAGCGGCACGCAGGGAAGCAGCATCTGGGCTGGGTTTGCTGGGTGCTGCTCGGGATGGGGCGGGATGGGCCCAGCTGGGTCAGCAGCAGGTGAGCTGCATGCCCTTCCCCACACCGCTTGGGACAGGTTGGCACCAGAGGGGCAAAAAGCCGTAGCTGAGCCTGTGTCAAGCAGCATGCTAGGAAGCAGCACACGGGTGCTGACCTGGCCAGGCCCACCCCGTCCCCAGCAGCATGCAGCAAAGCCAGCCCGGCCACTGCTTCCCTGCATGCTGCTTGGAACGCGACAGGCCTGGCCAGGTCAGCACCACTGAGGGGAAGCGGTGGCTGAGCCGTGTGCCGCTTGGGACCGGACGGGCCAGGCCAGCAGAGGTAAGCGTGCAACTTTGCGCAGCTGTTCCCAGAGCCCCGGCGACTCCTGATGTGGCGCAGAGGACTCTGCTCCACTCGCGCTGTGCCCATTGTGCACAGAGGCTAAGCAAGGAGCTCTCCAAGCCCAGCATCCTGCCCCTGCCAGGCAGCAGCCTCTCAGGCAGGGCAGAGCAGTTGTGCCCCATCTCATGGAGCTGTGTGGGCCAGGCCGGGCTCCACTTTGGGTGCTGCTAGGGGCCCATCTGTGGCCCAGTCTGCGGAGCTCTGAGGCAGTCCCCACTCCCCTCCTGGCCCCCTCTCTCCTCCAGCTGCCACCTTCCCAAGGGCCTCCCTGTGCACCTGTTTCTCCCCACGGCTCTCCCTCTCTCTCTTCTCTCTCTCTCCCCTCTTCCCTCCCTCTCTTCCATCTATTTTTCTCCCCTCTCCCTTCCTTCTCTCCCTCCCTCTTCCCTCTCCTCTCTTCCCTCTATGAAGCTTTTTTTATCGTCACCAGGTTTAGAATTTTTAGAAATCCTGCAATTTGCCATAAAACAGAAACGTTTCTGATTATTAACGATATTAATATGCTATGTATCCTGCCCCAGTTTTGTTTTTTTGGCATGCCAGCACTCCAGCACCTTACAAGGTAGACAATGTGGGTATTTTGGCAGTCCAGCCAAAAAATGTTGCCTACCCCTGACATAGACCATGTGACAGACTTTCAGTTCCAATGCCCTACTACCCCCTCCCAAAGGAGTACTTCTGGGGGCAAAGGGAGGGACATCCAGTAGCGAAGGGTAGCGGCTGGGGTGCAGGACTTCCAGCCACAAGATGGCAACCAGGGGGCAGGGCAACCGTCAAGGGGTGGGGCTGCCCATGTGGCCTTTGACAGCTCACCAAAATTCAGAAAGTGGCCCTCCAGCCAAAATAATTGCCCACCCCTGGCTTTCATAGAATTTCATAGAATTTTGTTAGACACTCGGGCTGGAAGGGACCTCAGAAGTTCATTGAGACTAGCCCCCTGTCCCAGGGGCAGGAAGTCAGCTGGGGTCAAAGGATCCCAGCAAGATAAACAGAGTCCAGAGTACGTGCTTGAACCACCTCCAGCAGCAGTCTATTCCAAACTTTGGGGGCTCTTCCTTATGTCCAGCCTGAATCAGTCTTGGTGGAGTTTCTAGGCTGTTTTCCTGACCTCTGATCATGTGCGTGGCTCTTCTCTGGACTCTCTCAAGCTTAACAACAGATGAAGAGCAACCAAGATTCTCTTTTAAAATGAGAGCCTAAAATTAATATTCTGACCTCACATACAGTCACATAAATAAGTAGACAGCCTCCCGCTGACTTCAGTTTACTTGGGGAAATAATTTTTTATCTGCAAAAGGTGTATTTCAGTATTTATCATCAGAGGGGTACTGATACATTGGTCCCATACTGGATCAGCACTGATATAGGGAAAATTGACAGTGTTGGAAATAGGGGTTTTTTTGCCTGATGTGGCCGATAATGTGGCCGATAAATGCCCTATGCACGTGTGTAGCTGCAGCATGCACATGGCCAGGAGCACAGCCCAGCAGCTTGGACAGCAGTATCTAGCTGATAAGTCTGTTGTGGGGGAAGGGCAGGGGAGGTAAAGGGTGTGGGGGGGCAGAACAAGGCCCCTGCAGTCAGGGAGGGAGAGGGGCAGGCACTGCACAGCCTGGGATGGAGCTGTGAGCAGCCTGTCTAGGGGGCATTGTGGGGGTGGCTCCCACCACTGCGCACAGCCCCAGAGGGCATGGGGGGCATGTGTCCCCAGATCTGTGTGGAGCAAGGGCAGGCTGCCACTGCAGGCTGGGGCTGGGGTTGCGCTGGACTCTTCCTGGTGGGGGGGGTTGGGCCGGGGCTACGCTCGGGGCAGCCAGCAGCAGCGCTGGGGGGGATATGGGAGGGGCTACAGCAATTTTTGGAGTGGCTGCAGCCCCCCCGCCATAGCCCCCTCCCAGCACCACTGCCACCTGCCCCAAGCTCAGTCCTAACCAACCCAACCCAACCCCCAGTGCAGCCTCGGCTGCAGCCCACAGCGGCAGCCTGCCCTTACCCCGAGAGCAGATCCAGGGGCACACTCCCCCCATGCCCTCTCGGAGTGCATGCAGGGCAGGAGCCACCCCCAGACACCCCTCATATGAGTCGCTCGCAGTTTTGTCCTGCACCCCGTCCCAGCTGTGCAGCACCTCCCCCCGCCCCAGTCCCTCCCTCATGGTGGGGCCCTCAGTCTGCCTCCCACATGCTCTTTCCCTTCCTTCATCCTTTTTCCCACACCAGACTTACCAGCCCAAAGCTGGTCTCCAAGCTTCCCAGCTGCATATCAGAATCAGATCAGTATCAGCCGATATGGCTCCTTAAAAATCAGCCATCAGCCCAAAAACCTCTATCAGTGCACCCCTATTTGTTATTATAAAGCTGATATTTTTCACCTCATAAGAAGTGCCTTTATTTTCAGAACAGGGATATAGCTGTGTATCTTAGATCAGTGCTTCTCAAAGTCGCTGGTCCACAGCAAGTTACCAGGAAAGAAATATATTCGCCGGTCCACAGCAAGTTGCCAGGAAAGAAAGAAATATATTTTCAGAAGCATAACATTCATATGTTATAACGCCACGGTTCGTATGTTCCAACACTCCAGGTGACATCACATCATGCAAGGTGAGGAAAGAGAAAGAAACAGTCGGTCATGCATTTGTGTAGCGCTGTTACACACAGTTGCTGCCACTGGCTGAATCTGGCACTGGTCCCTGGCCCGCTGGAAAAAAAATTGCCGGTCCGCCACATCAGATAGTTTGAGAAGCACTGTCTTAGATTACCCAGGGGAATAATGGATTTAACATGTTCTGACAGAGTGAATATTGAAGTGAGAGCATAGATAGTCTTCTCCAGGTTACTGGAGCAGGAAGTAGCTTTCTCAGTGGTAAGTCTCTAGTAAAACAGCAGTCTTCATGCCATCATTTAGGAAAATCATTCTCCTGGATCATGCAACAACTGAGGCCAGCATTCAGTAAATAAGGTACTTAACTTTAAGCATGTTAATAGTCTAACTGAAGTCAACGGCACCATTCACCTCCTTAACTTTTAGCTCACCATTAAGTGCTCTGCGGCCTGAGGCCTAAAAAGTAGGGTGACCACCTTGTTCAAATGTAAAGGCAGGACACATGCCTGCCTCCCTGCCTGCCACCCCCACCTGTGGTGGCATGGTCAGAGCCAAGTCATGCAGGGCAGAGGCAGATGCAGGCTGCCCACTGTCAGCTCAGGGCTTCCTGCCCTGCTGCACTCTCCCTAGGAGGCCTGTGCCACCATGGGAATGCACCCCCTGAACACTCAGAAGCAGCAGGGGGCAAATCTCCACACCACCACTGCCCTCATTGCTGCTAGGTGGGCAGGGGGTGCACCACCATGGTGGCATGGGGCTTCCATGGGAAGGGCAGCAGGGTGGGGACCCCTGAGCCCACAGTGGGCAGCCTGCATCCGCCTCACCCTGCGCCCAAATCTGGGGAGCACATGCCCCCCCATGTCCTCCCCTGGGGGGGGTGCGCAGCAGCAGGGAGCCACCCCCCATGCCCTGCACCCCTGGACAAGCCATGGTTCTGTACTGCTCCATGCCCCAGCACCACGCACCAGCCTGGCTGGGTAGTGCTCCCAGCCCCTGCCCCACTCCCTTTCTCACTGTGGGGGCCTCAATCTGCCCCCTTCCTCCCCCTCCCCATGCCTCCTTTTCCTCATAAACTTACCTGCAAGAAGCTGCTCACCATGCTGCCCAGCTGTATTTCCCAGCCACATGCACGTGTACATGTAAGCACATGCACATGGGGCCCCCTGCATCCCACTTTGGGCAGCCCGTTGCAGGCTGGATGACTGCCAGCCTGCAAGGTGAAACCTGACATTTGCAGCAGATCCCTATACAACACTGCAAATCTGGGACAAACACTGTTTTGGAGCCATGCAGACCAGGACCAGGACCTGAGGTTCCCATTCTGGGACTGTCCTGCCCAGTTAGGGATGGGTGGTCACCCTACTATAAAAAGGTAGCAGACACCTGACAATCAGAGCCTAGCTTTATGTTCAAGTGCTCCTCCCCTTGACAAGAAATACTGGGGGATAAGCAGGGATGGTCCAAGGGTAACTGGCGCCCGAGGTGAACTGTGTACCTCGGCGCCCCCACCACTTCCAAAATAGAGGAAAATAAGAATGAACTTTTACAGCTTGGTGGGGAGAGCACCCTGGAGACCGGCCCCTGCAGCCCCAGCCCCAGCCCCAGCTCTGGCCCCGTGGGGTGGGTGCACTGGGCAGGAGTGAGGGGTACCGCTGGCCTGGGGGCAGGGGCTGCAGGTCAGGAGTGAGGGGCATTAGCAGGGCTGGGAGGAGGGCTGGTCCAAGGTGAAGCTGTAGTTGTCCAGGGTGTTATTTAGAATGATGTTCCTGTTATTTTGTTCTGCATATAATTTTGGCATCCCCCAAATTCTGGCACCCTAGTTCGCCGAATAGTTGGATCGGCCCTAGGGATAAGCACTTAAATCTAGCTGTTTCAATGGGGAGCCAGGATGGTACTGAGCTCTTAGAAACCTCTCCCCATGTATTTTAATTTGCATTGGTCAGATTCCCTTTTGTCCCTCTTGTTTTAGTGGTAGTGTTTGAACAACTGCTAGCACAACAGGGCCACTGTGCTTCTAGGTGCTTCTACAAGGCAACAGAATAGATCCAACAGCCTGTGCATGTACCCTCCTGTACCTGGACAGACACATACCTCTTAGACTGATCCATACAACAGCCATTTTGTCTCCTCAGTCCTACTAGTGCACTGCAACAAAGGTTTTTAACTTCAGCAGCTCACATGACAGTACCCACAGGCTGCATTGGGAGCTTGGGCCCTATTTTACTAGGTGATATACTAGCAGAGAATAGACATAACCTCTTCCCGGAAGATTCCTGACAGAAACACAACTTGGCTGCATCCCACCAACATATTATACCCCGCTAATTCCTTACAAATACAGAAACTTCTGACAAAAATGGGGAGGGGAAAATAAGCTATTGGGTGGAAACACTCCAAAGGCAGTTTAGGATTGCCTGCCAGAGGAAAAAAAACTGGGGTGGGAAAGGGTGTTTTGTAGAAACGGTGTTAATGTGGGAATCAAGACACCAGAGTCCTGTTTGGAGCTCTACTGATGGCATATAACATTAACATACTCCACCTCTCTGTATCTGTTCCTACTTCCACAAAGGAAACCTGGGGTTGTTCGTATTCACTCACCTTTTGGAAAATGCTTTGAAATCTCTATGTGAAGAATGTTACACATCAATAAACCCCCAGTCAGAGCATCATCTGGCCAAAAATTCTCCATCTCTCTGGTAAATCTTTGATTTCCAGAAGCTGAGAATCTGGCCAGTAGACTGATCCACTTACAAGAAAAAGAAGAGAAAAATCCTTGCTGATGTTCAGTATTTATTGCCTTGTGGGCTCCAAAGAAAACCATTGAGTTATGGCTGAAAGGTGTTCTCAAGAAGAACAAGTCCTATTAATTTCTTGAACATTTCTGTTTGTCAGCACTTTATCAATCTTTGTTTACCTGGAGGCTACAGGAGATCTAAGAAATGCACAGGAATAAATGCTGCCTTTGACTCTGCACTGTATATTCAACCTCACAGTCATTTCATGGGCACACGATCAGTCAACAGTTCTTTGTTCCGGCTCTGTTTGCTGCCTTTGACAAACTATTCCACTAAATGCTGGGATAACATCTACCAAATAAATTGTTTTCTAATGTGCAGTGAGTCAGGGTTTGTCTGCTGGGGATGAGAAGACTTTTTGCCCCTTTTGCAATCATTAATTTAACAGTGTTTTCAGGCATCTTGGCTGCTTTTTTTTTGGTTCCTGACATCAGTTTCACTACAGGTTTCAACAAGATTTCACTCTCAATGACACCAAATTTGGCTAAGGGCCTAGTTACATGGTAATTTTAGGCAGCTTCTGGAGCTCTTAACCCCTGGATTGCCTGCACATTAACACCTTGTACTGTCTTAAAGCACTTATTATTCGGTTTAAAATTATGCCACTTCAGGAAAGGATTATCTCCAGTCTCCCTAATTTAGCTCCTGTTTTATTAAGGTGTGACCACTCTCCACAGCTATTCTGCCCAAGATGAAGTCCTCCCACATCCCAGGATGTAGTTGCCCTTCCTGAGTCAGGTCAGGGATGCTGAGGTGCAGTGGGGCCAGGCATGGCCCCACTGCTCCCACCAGGCAGAGCCAGCAATGCAGCCCTGGAGTGCCCTGTGGCCATGGTGCCTCCCAGACTGGCTCAATGCTCCAAATACCTGGGCTGGACTCAGGCCACAGTGCCTGCAGGTGGTGGCAGGCTGATGCTCACCCCTTCTGATGGACATAAGGTTTAACCTGCACCCAGCCCTGCACTCTACTATAGTGCATCTTCTGCCTGGTGCCTGCACTCCCAGGCCCCAAACATATACCCTGGCAGAGCCCAGTGGCTGAAGCATGACAGGGCTTGGCAGCTACAGTGCAGCAGCCCAAGGTCAATTTCTACTGACCCTATGCTCACTGGGATATGCAGGGTCCAGCTGCTGGTTCCCCCTGCCTGGGTTGCCCAGCAGCAGCTGCAGCTGGCAAGCACCTGAAGTCCCTGCCCCACCATAGCAGCCAAGCTCCCGGTATGGAGCATGGGGCTCAACACTGCCCATCCAAGGTGGGACTGCACTATGCTGGCAGGGTAGCTGCACTACTCACAGCCACCTCCCAAGTCCAGTGGTGGTGGGAAGACCCATCCCTATACCTCCCCCAGACCAGGACTAGGAGCTAAAAGCTCACTGCTCCTGCCAGCATGTTTTTCATCTTAAGGTGTGACTGCTCCACTAAGCCGAACAACACTAAGCTGATTAACATTTGTTCAGCTTACAGCATAAAGTGTAACAAGGCCCTAATATAAATGCTTACACGGGCACTGTTTAATTTTCCAGATGGGAGAGCAGTCCTAAATAAAAGCAAAAAGCAATTTTGGCTGTAATTAATTGTCTTAAATCCCACCTCCCCCCAACACTTTCTCACTTTAAAGTTAGATTATTAGAATTCATGCAATGAGGGACAGCGCCTTAAGTCTGCTTGGGGCTGGAGCTGTAACAGAAGGACAGAGCATCTTCCAGAGACCACAGGATTTCTTTGCTCCAAGGTAGTTTTTCCCATGAAGCCTTAATTGTCTGGGGACCAACCTACCTGAAATATAGCTCTCTCCTCACTGAGACTCTCCTTTTGGTGATGGACAGATGCACCCTTGCTCGATCCCTTCCACACATGAGACACGTGGTCACCTTCCCCTGTTTTTCATTAGGACTCCATCAGCCCCTGCTTAGGCCAGATTAAACACATTTCTCAGTATACTGCAGAGTCCCCTTTTCAAACTTTGGAGCATCTGAAGGAGTGGCCAGCATATTAGGTCTTGGAGCATGGAAGAGAGGACTTCAACTATGAATTTGATTTTGTAATTTTCAATATGTGGCAGGGCACTCCAAATATAGTGATGGATGCTCCTTGCATCTGACTCCTGAAAAAGCTCAATCAAGTGCTACAGCTGTACAAGAGTGTGGACTCTCTTACATAGATAGCTAGCTAGATAGATCTATCTATATGTCTATCTATTAATGTTTGGAAACTGGAAGGCCCAGCTGCCTTCCATGCAGTAGATTTCATAGACATTAGGGCTGGAAGGGACCTTGGAAGATCATCAAGTCTAGCCCCTCGCCCCAGGGGCAGGAGGTCAGCTGGGGTCAAAGGATCCCAGCAAGATAAATGTCCAAATGTCTCATAAAGGAGTCCAGAGTACGTGCTTGCACCACCTCTGGCAGCAGTCTGTTCCAGGCCTTGGGGGCTCAGACAGTAAAGAAGTTCTTCCTTATGTCCAGCCTGAAATGGTCTTGGAGGAGTTTGTGACCATTTGACCTTGTCATCCCTTTACAGCGCTGGTGAACAGGTGTTCCCCCCAGATCCTGATGCACACCCCTTATATACTAATAGGCAGCCAGCAGGTCCTCCCTGAGGCTGCACTTTTCCAGGCTGAAGAGTCCCATGGCTCTCAGTCTCTTATCATAAGGCCTGTTCTCCTGCCCTCTGATAATGCATGTGGCTCTCCTCTGGACTCTTCCAAGCTTCTCCACATCCTTTAAAAATTGTGGAGCCCAGAATTGGATGCAGTACTCTAGCTGCAGCCTCACCAAGGCCAAGTACAAGGGGAGAATGACATCCTGGGATTTGCTTGAGAAGTATCTATGGATGCAAGCCAGAGTTCTGTTCACTTTACCAGCTGCAACATCACATTGGTGGCTCTTATTCATCTTCTGGTCAATCATGACTCCCAAGTCCCTTTCAGCCGTGGTGCTAGCCCTATGTCAGGGCTGTCCTATTTGTAAGCCACAAGGAGTTAATTTGCAGCCTGCAGGCATGAATGGTGTGTGCCCCCAAAAGCTGGGGGGCACGGCTGTGCTGGGGTCAGCAGGGGTGGGGTGGGGTGGTGATCGTTGACCAGGGGTTGGCGACCACCTGCAGACATTGCCAGAAGCATCAGCAGTGGCCAGCGCAATCATGGACCACCCACAGATGCCACCAGCAGTGTTAGCGGTAGGGTGGCGAGCAGTGATCGCCTGCAGGCACCACCAACAGTGTCAGTGGCACCTTTTTGCAGGGGATATACCACCACACTCAGGGGGTGCACACGCACCTGCATGCACCCCCTATCCATCGCCCCTGCCTGCAGGCTTCCACCTAGGTGCCACTCCCCACATCACTCTAGCTGCTGTTGCCTCCACTAGGATCTTCAGGCTCCTCCTCCCTCCTCTGTCTTGAGCTTCCTGCCCCGACCGTAGGCACAGACCTAGTGCAGTGGGGGTATGCCCACATGGCATGTTGTGCCAGTGGCATGGAGTTCCATGCATGGAGGTCCATGCAGTGTGCGGTTTCTGGCCACTCTGAAGTAGGACAGCTCTGCTGTATGTGATTACCTGGAGCCCTCTTGCACAGTTCAGAAAGACCTGGTCAAACCTCTCCTCTCTGACTCCTGATCTCTATTACCTATTCTATGTTTTTGCATGTCTGGCATTCAAGGTAATCGGAGCATGTTAAGGAAATGAGCGTGCAGTGTGCTTAAGAGAACTGTCCTGGAAGTAGAAGAGAAGCCACACACATTATTCAAACACTACACAGGTTGGACTTCGTACTTCAAGCCATGGAACTGGTTTATCAATGCAAATGGGTAGAAAATGTTCTTCTCATCCTGTAAGACTGCTCGCAGAAACAGTCCTGATCTGAAACCATTCAAGTTTCTTCTGAGAAACCATATGAGAGTCTCTAGGGTTGTCAGTAGCCTCCTAGTCAGGGGCCTTGCAAGGGATGTAGCAGACCTGATTGGAAGGCTCTCCCCTGACATTCTCTTACAGTAGAAGGCAGGGTAGATTTGGACCTTATAGACTAACCAAAGTAGACATATATATGTATCTGTCTACCCTAATCCATATATGTATACGTACATATACATATATATGTACATATATATGTATGTATGTCCACATATGTGTATGTTTATCTGTATATAGCAAAGCTTTTTTGAGCTGAAGCTCACTTCATCAGATGCTCTGTGTATATTTATATCTATATCTATAGATAGATAGATAGATCTATGTCTCTTACAGTCCAGTGGGACACTGCAGCCATACAAGCAACTGGTTGCACTAGGGTGGGGACTCTCTGGGATTGCACAGAATTTCATCCTAGACCTGAGAAATCTTGTTCGAGAGAAGCTATGCAAAAACTGGTGAATTCCCATGAAAAGTTTTGGTTTTTGGTGCACGGGTGTTTTCTCCTGAAAGATGTTACGGTCAAAAGATTCCTGACCATCTCCTTTCATAGTGAACTTGGTGATAGTGAGAGAAAGCTAACAATGATGTGAAAGTCCTATAGTGCTTCAGTGTTGTCAGAAAAAAAATTTGTTCCTTGCCTGTATCAGGAGATTCTTTGGGAAATCTAGTGTTGACAACTAGAGTTCAGTTGGTAATGTCTCACAGGGGTAAATTTACACCCTGTGTAAAAGTCACACCCTTTTAAAATCCCCCAGCTTAGTTCTTCTGTTCAAAGCAGGAGCTGAAGTATGTGGGACTTATCCAGCTCTATACAGTAGATGGGACCAAGCTATAGGTGGCCAAGAGAAAGGATAATCCATCTTTAGAGAGATGTCTGGGGCCTTCATTACATTACAGTAGAGCATCCATTGAGTAGCTTTTTAGGGTGGTTTTACAGCTGCGCCACGGACTTGGGAGGAAGAGGTCTCCCTTTACACAGCCCATCTTTGCTGGACCTTACCTTCTAGGCAGGTGTAAGCTTCCATTATAACCAGGCTGTACCTTGCCTAGTCCCATGGAGGTCATCAGGCAGATGTTAAATGCCACCCTGTGAGGGGATACCCTATCGGGAGAGAAGAGGCAAGAAAAACAGTTGTCCACACCCCAGAAAAGGAGTGTGAGGAAACCTTTTAGTTTCTGTTCTTGAATGGGAGTGAAGAGCTCACCTTGCTGTAAGTGTTCCTCAAAAGGAGCAAAAAGTGAAGCTCATCTGTTCATAACATGAGATACTGTCTCAAATAAGCTTTTCTGATGTTTGCTAGAAACCGTCTGAAGAAAGGGACCTGTTTTCCATGCAACTGTTCTCTTGTACCAAAAAACAAAATCAAAATTTGATTTTTTTTTTATTAGTTCTACTTCCAAGCCTGATTGTCTGACATATTTCTGTACTCCTTCCTGGCAGGGAACCTGAGCCCAATGCTATGCCTAAGGGATGCATATGGGGGGCCCTGATAAAACTGGCAATGCTTGTCATTCTGTCAGTGATAGTCAGTGGTAGTTTTTATACCTTCTGTGAACAAAAACAACTGTGATTTTTAGAGGCCTCATTGTTTGGCTTCCAGTTTTCAGAAAGTGCCCACTTTGGGGTCTCAGATTGGACCCGACCCCCCCACCGAAAGCTCTTAGCTTTCACTTGGTTTTTGATTAATAAATAATACAGCAATTCTTCTGTTGCTAAGAACTCAGAAAGACCACAACAGGTGAGAATGTATTCAATACTATGGATTCCTTTTTGAAATTGCTGCGTTTATCTTGTAAATCATGTCTGTACATTTAACAGTGCTAACATTGCCTGGCACCCTGCATCACCCATAAAAGGATCTCATGTCAATCCAGAGTGCAGTGACATCCTCGTTGAGAATCACAGCAATGCAGACTGCACCAAAGATTCCACTTCCTGTTCTCTATAGCAATCAAGGCTTTTGGTTAGGAGTGGTATTATTTCCTTTTCAACTCACAAAACAAGACAGGCTGAGAAAGCAGATGGAACTGGAGGATATAATATGTTTATTGTGGACCAGAATCTGGCATCTCTCTCCCCTTGCAGCTCCTTGATGTATTTATTTTTTTCTGATATATGCTTTAATCACCAAGAATGCAGCATTTCTGTTTTACATGACAATATTTATTTTAGTGGAAAAAGAAACAAGGCTGTTTGGCTTTTGGACCAATTTATGTATCCGTAATAGCATCCTTGTGGGAATCTCAGGTATCTGGGATTCCAGGTGGTGACTGAGAATGCATTGTGAGAATGGGAGGAATAATTGCATGTGACAAAAAAAATCTCTCTTCGGCATTGAGGGCAAATGCCCTTTGTCTTACTCCCCTGTTTGTTTCGGCCAGCTGTTGAAAATTGTGGTAGTTGAAGCTCTGGGATATCAGCTCAGGAGACAGAATGTGCATGGATTTAAGAAATTTTTTCATGGCAATGCAGCAGTTTCTGCATAGCTTCTCTCAGACAAAATTTCTCAGGTCTAGGATGAAGTCAATGGGACATGAGCACATGCTTCAGTGCTTTCCTGAATGGAGATGCTTTCTTGAACCAGACCTAATAACTGCTCAAAACTTCACTTTGTGAAGACATTCTCTTCCTACAGTGGTCTAATTCCAGTGACTTTGATGGAGTTAGTTCTGATTTATGCCAGCATATGCAAGATTAGGAAAAGGCCATTGCCTCCGGTAAAACATAAGCCCTGCAGCTCTTTTTCCAACTGCTGCTTCTGTAAGGGCTTTACTAAACATGTAAATCAATACCTGTTTGCTTAAGAAAAAAGGATTTTCTGATAGTTAAAGACATTGGAGCTCCAGCAGGCCTGAGTTCAATTTCTGGCTCTGCCACTGTCAAGTTGTTAACGATTAATTAGTAAAGCAGATTAATTAGTAAAGCATTAATTAGTAGAGTTTATTAATTAGTAAAGCAGGCCTGTAAGCAATGCAGATTTCTTCATCTTCTGGTGAAGAGTAGGCTTCTGCAGTGCTGAGTTAGGAAGCAGATCTGTCTTGCTAGCTCTAGGGAGACATATCTTTGACAATCCACTCTGCAAAGGTGGGTGAGTTGAGCTGCAAATGGAGAGAGAAATGAAAATTAGCAGGTTGGAATGAGTTCACACAGCCAGTCAACTGCTTGGAAGACTTCCAAAACAGGTTTGTAGAAAGAAGTTGTTTTAACCCAAGCACTTTGGTTCTGGAAACACATCTCCAAATACCATGCTTTTTGCCATTTCCTTAGTCACAGCAGGCTCAGCTGTGCCCTTTCCACCTTGCTGTTTTCTTTCCCCATGGAATCCTTTGCAGCTAGTGCAAGACACAATACAAATGCATTCATGGGATCCTGAGCAGAGAGAAAAGCATAAATTTTCCCTGAATGCAGATGATGTCCTTTTCATGTACTGCTCAGCCTGGATGACTCCATCAGCCCTTTAATAAATTGCATCGACTCATGCAGGGCTGACCAAGCCTGGGAGACAAAGCCCTCAAACTGCTGGCAGCTTGTCTGCATAGCGATTCCTTGGAGCTCTGTGTTGAGTGGGCGCTTGAAGGACTCACATATGCATTCTCTGTGCATAGGAGGAGCTGCCTGACTAACCATTCTGCCTGGGATTTCAAGCCAGATTATAGCTGCTGCTTCAGGGATGCAGAGGACTCAAGAGAGCATGTAAGCATCCCTTTGCCTTTTCAGTCTTGTGCTCCAGTGCAGGGGGCAGGTAGAAGCCAGGGGCTGGAACACACTGAACACAAGATATGTGGAAGCCACCGCAGCAGCAGTAAGAAGCCCTCCTGCTGGATGAAGCAAGGGTCTCGGCCTGGAGTAAGCCCTTACCCTGAGCTGCCTAGCAGACAGAGCCCAGCCGACACTGCACCCTTTTACAGCTGGTGCCAATAGACGTGACCTGCCTGCCTCAATCCTAGGAAAGCTGAAGGCTTCTGGGAACTGCCACTGCTGTTGTAGCCCCCTCCACCAAGTCTCAGGGGGTTTTAAAGCTGAAGCTTAACAGTGTGAGTCAGGTTGCTCCTTGTTTTTAGAGACACCGGGTTCATCTTGCTTTGTCACTAGGTGGCAGAATTGGTGTTATTAAACAGTGCAGGGTTTCCTTACCAGTTATAAGAGATGGCACTGCTCAGCATTTGCTACTTGTGGGGTGGGCAGAGCAGTGAGGAAGAAAGAGCCAGAATTCCCTTCCACACCACCTCCAAAGATGCAGCTGGCTAGTGGCCAGAGCAGTGCTGGGCTTAGGAGAGGGAAATCCTGTGGCTTCTAATATTAAATTAACAATCACTTCCACTGAGTATCCTCCTAGCTCTGACTTATTAGCTTGGTGTGAGTGGAGGTCCTCACTAACCCCAGGTGATTTCTCTATTTCTTAGAAAGCGTGAAGACATTTGACACCTCAACCTGGAAGAACCTATGTCTGGGAGGCAATCTGCAGTGCTGAGCTATCATTAGTGGAAGGCTGACCTTGCTGTTGCACACTCATCTGTGGCAGGGCATGTAAAAGGCACCTGTTTTGATCAAGATCTTTGTGAGAGAGGAATGAAAGTCTTCTGACAATCTCAGACCTCAAGAGTCCTATGCTTTTAGCCTTTTTGGGTTAAAGCGTTTCTTGCTTGCCTGGAGAACTCATGCCCCACAAGCTAGGGAGTGCTTTGTGCCAGGCATCAGCTCATCAAAGTTTCTTCTCAGCTTGATTAAGTTATCTGAGGAATTCAAAATGATCACTGGGGGAGGAAGGTACTGTGGGAGGTGGATTTTCCAGATGGATTTTGACATATTAAACTGAGGTGAATTAGAAAAAAAGGGCAAAGAAAACCCCCAAAGTAAAAATATAGGAAGTGGGATCTGATCAAACTATTAGCTGCTCTGGAATAGGTTTTTTGGGGGGTTATTATAATACAGGGGTTGTCAACTATGGGTACATGTACCCTTGAGAGTACTTTAAAAGGTCCCAGTGGTATGCGGGGGCAGGTGGGGATGGACAAGGGCCGGGGTGGGGTGAGAGCAAAGCTGTACAGATGATGTGCTACTGCCGCCCCGCCACTCGCCATGTCCCTGCTCCACGTCCGGCTGCTTGCCACCCCCCACTCCTGGTTCTGCATCTGGCCACTTGCCACCCGCTCCACCCCATGCTTCACGTCCAGACACTTGCCCTCCTCCCCGCCCCTGGGGTACACATATAACAGGGGTTTTCAACCTTTTTAATAATACATCAGGAAATATAATCCACCTTGACACTGGTTAATGTTTCCTTGACATTCCCTTCAGGTCCTAGCAATGCACCCACTGGCACAGTAACAGTTATCAATGGGAAGTTAGTTAAATGAGATTGATCTGTCACCTTCATTGAAATAATTTGTCTGTGCAGTGTCAAGTGAGAGATGGACCCAAATCCTCTGAACTCTGGGGAAACTCAGAAATGGAGAAGAACTAGGTATTATCCAGACCAGTATCTGTATTTCTCATACTCTGGCCCCTCTTGCAGAATCATGATCTCCCAGTTCTCAGCAGCTCCAGATTTGGATCCAGATCCCACCTTTGTGGTCTAATCTCACTGAAAATTAACTCAGCAAGTGCCGTTCAGCGCTGTTAACCTTCCTCAATTAGTCTGTCCAACTATGGAAGAAATTGTTTGGCTTGGGTGGCTCAATTCATTTAATATTTTCTTCTTGCTCTCCTTGGGTTTTTTGTGTTTAGATGTTTGTTTCTTACAACATCTTCTAGAGTAAGTTCATATGGAGAAGACTCTTTTTCTCTAAGAGCAGCAATAATGTATGTTTTATTATCCATTAAAGAAGTATGTTTGTCTACCAGGTGCTTTTGACAAATGTTAAAAATACAATCACACAAAAAACTAGTTCAGGAGCTGCTCTGCTCCCAGCCCCTCCTGCCCCTTCCATCACCAGGCCAGAAGCAAACAAAAGCTAGCCCAGCACTATCATTCATGCCTCTCCAGCCAAAGAGCCTTCTTCAGACCAAGAAGCCAAACTAAAAACTTCTAGTTTCTGCATAGCAAGTGGCAAAACCTGGAGGTTATTGGCAGTGGTATCTAGAAAAGAAGCTATAAAGAAAGAAAGGTTGAGTATTCAAAAGAGCCTGAGTCAGTGGCAACCAGTATATTCTTTCCTGTACTGGAAAAGAGGAAGAGTTTTCATAAGCTTGCTCTTAACTGGGCCTCACGAAGAATTGCCTCCTCTCTGCACTCTTAAATGCTCTATAGAAGTTTTCCCTTTGCCTTGGCAGCACATACTGTTGGATGCAGGATGTTTTGGCAAATCTTACATTCCATTTCTCAAACCAATGGCATTCTTAAGACGAGCAATACAAGTATAATCATAATATTTGTTTTCTATAGTAGCTCATTTTCAAGAAGGCAGAACCCAAGCTTTCAAATGATAGCGTGACTAATACGCTTGCACACAGTAGTGTAGCTAGGGGATGGGTAAGCAGGGCACCAGGCTCGGGCCTTGACTTCGAGGAGGTGCAAGATTGGCCACCGCTGTTGGCCTTGTTGCTACCATCAGAGGCTTGGCTTCTGCCACTGTCCAGGGCACAAAAACTGATTATGTCTCTGCTTGTCCATGTAATTAAATGTATATGTAAATTTGATGTTTGTATGCAAGGGACCAGTTAGATACCCACTTACCTACGTGTACATGCACATACCCAATTTGCCCCACACGGCATGGTTAAGTCGGAACAGAGTTGCATGCATGTTTGCACATTGCTCTTTTGAGTCTATGGCCATTGATGTTAGATATTTTCTATTTTCAAAGATGACAGCAACTACAGATTTCTGCATATTGAAATTCTGCAATAGGATAAGAACATAAAGTATTTTTAGCTTCTAACATTTGCAAGTCAGCAGAAACTGTTAACTACTGTATTAAAAATAAGGCTGCAGCAAAGAAGATTTTTCTAAACTGGAATCTCAGTTGTTCTTGCAGGGTAAGAGCTTGTCTCATTTTGTAAACAATGATACAAAGTTATTTTCTTTGATAGGTAGGTTTTTGAAAACAATGGGATGCCTGGAAGCTATATATGGAGAGGACAAAGAAGTAGCTATCAAAGACCTTTCAGAGATCTTCAGGCAAAAAAAAATAAATCCCAGTAGGAGATATTGTTTTTCTTCAATCTAATGAATTTAGCAAAGGTATAAATAAGTGACTATTCATTTTTAAAGCTTCTTGGTGCCTCCTTTCCTAGAATGCCTGGCAAGACAATAGGAGAATTAAAGCAGACTGAGACTGAGGACCCCATTCAGCAAAACACCTAAACAAGCAGTTAACTTCATAAGCTTAAGCAAATGCTTAATGTTAAGCACCAATACTGTTCTCTGCTGAATTAATGCCCTGGTCATCCCCTGGAAAAGTTCAAGCTTCTGGGTCCTGAAAGATTTTTCTGGGCTGTATCATTTTGTCAAATAGATAGCCTTGGAATGTGTGTCAAACAGTCTAAGTTCCTGATGATACTGGGCCTGGGCCTGAGCTTAAAGAATTGTTGATCATGTAGGAAAGAATGAACAAGTAGGCTAAGGACAGACATTCAAAAGCCTGAGTTTGAATTGATTCAATCTTTGCAGTTGATATAAAAGATAGGCTAACTTGCTTAACTGAGTAAGTTGTAAGTTCAAGCATGAGTAGTTCATAAGTTCAGTATTTTAAATATTTGTCTAACAAATTGACTAGTAGGCAGTTTTAATCCAAGCATATATGACTAAGATGTGTAATACTAATACTAAATATAATCTTACGAAAATGTAAGTGTGTCACAGGGGCACTCAGGTGCCCTGTTCCTAAGAAGGGAGAAGGCCAGCTGCCAATCTCCAGGGGCAGCTCAGGTGCCGGTTGCTGGGGCAACCAGGTTGGTCATGTGACCAGAAGGGGGCAGGGCCGGGCCTTTATAAACAGCCCAGGCCAAAGCCTAGCTAGCAGGTCCCTTCTAGTAGCCTGAGGTGCAGGAGTTCTAGAGCAGTGCAGCCTGGCCACCCAAGTGGCTACAGCATGGTGAGGGTGGAGAGGACCCTGACTGGGAGGCCTTTGCGAGAGAGCTAAGTGGGCTTAGATCTTATGTTATAGCCAGGAGGTTTATTGTTGTGTTTCAGCTGTTTGGCTTATGGTTCTGTTTAGTTACTGTTATACTGGAGGACCAGGTGAGGCTGTAGAGGTGTGAGGAGGCCTCACAGGAGATCCCCAGTAATCTGGGGATTCCTGGTGTCCAGTGGGGTATAGTGAGCAGTGCTGGGTGGGCACAGCTGTTTGTGCTGGTGGGGCAATATGTGGAGAAGCCCCAGTAAAGCAAAAGACCCTGACAGTGTTCCAGGGGGCCAGGTATGGCCCTAGCCACCTGAGCCCCAACTGGGGTAGGACTGGAAAAGGGTCCCTGAGGGGCTCCACAGTGGTGGGGACTCTGAAGCTCCAAAAGAACCAGGTAAGGCTTAGGCTGCCTGAGCCCCATTGGGAATTGATAGGAAACCCCAGCAGAGGTGTAAACTGGAAAGGTCCCTGAGGGGCTCCATGGTAGTGGAGACCCCTAGGGGTCAAAAGGGCTAGGTAAGGCTCAAGCTGCCTGAGCCCAATTGGCAAGAACATAGTCTGTAAGCCCAAGAGGGCTAATAGACAAGGGGTGCTGGTTGCGTGACAAGCCTGGGGGGGTGCCAGACAAGGGGTGCTGGTTGCGTGACAAGCCCAGGGGGGTGCTGAGCAGGGCGCAGAAAAGGAAAAGGACCTGATAACATCTGGAAGAGCGGTGAGGCTTGGGGCATGCTAAAGGGGAGGTAGAAAACACGCATAGCCTATAGGGCTGGGAGTGCACCAGATCACCCCATACGGAATGGGGAATAGTCCAAGCATAGGACAGTGTCCAGGGTGATAAGTGGTAGCCTCCCTTGTAGAACCAGATACCAACAAGATGTGGCGGGTGAGAAAAGAGGGTGCTGGATTGCCCTAACTGGGCATGGCAGGGGGTGCTAGTGGGATCACGGCTGCTCCTGCACTCCTTTCCATGACAAACTGGTGCATTGGCTGGGAAGCCAGCGGTGTGCGGGTAAGAAACTTGCGTCCCCTAAAAGGGGGGGAAAGAACGAACCCAGAGTTAAGCTAAAAGAGGGACGTCTCAGGAAGAGAATTTTACTGCTGACCAATAGGTAGAACCAAGGATGGATACCCATTGCTCGGGCTGCTGTAGCAAGACCGAGGCCCGGAGGCAAACATAAGGTTCGGGTAGACACGGCCCAGGAAGGGGTTATGGAAGGCCAGGGACCAGTGGAGCTTGCATGGTAACTGAGAATGGGAGAGAGAGAAGAACAATTGGTTCAGCTTGAGCAGGAGTTGGAACTAGTAAAAGTCCAAAAGGAAAGTGCTGAAGTAAAATCGGCCGCTTTCGAGCAACACTTGTCGCCAGGTAGGAAGGAGGGGGGCGGTGAAAGGAATCAGATGCCTCATTGCAGTCTAGACAGAGAAGACTAGAAAATTAGAATGGGTGATGGCTCAAGAAAGTGAAAGAAACCAAGACAGAGAATACAGGCTGTGTAAGATGCTGGAGGGCAGAGTCTCCTGAGGCCTGCATAACCCCAATGGGGGAACAGCTGGAGTTGCAACAGAAACTGGAAGTAGCAAGGGGTGTTATAGCGGTCTTGCAAAAAGAAGCCCATGCTCAAGGGGAACAGATACGGGACCTCTATGAGGACCTGGAGCATTGGCAGGAAAGATGCTTAGAGGCCGAATGCCTAGTTGATGTGCCACAAAGGGAATTAAATAACCGGATCCAAATGGAGCAGAATACGAAGATTATAGCGAGAGAGATGGAAAGAGTAAAGGTATTTATGGCAAACAAAGAAGCTGAAGTAGCAGAGAATAAGGAGGAGAATGAGGAGCTAAGGGAGCAAGTGCAGAGTCTGCAGACAGAAAAAGACCATCTTGGCGAACAGACTCTAACACTTGAGACTCCTAGTGGAGAGCCACACTAAAGAAACAAGCCTCATAGCAGAACAGGAACAATTGCAGAGAGACTTGCAAACCCTGAAGGAGGAGCTGCAAAGGCTAGAGGGAGACAAGCAGAGGCTCCTCGAGGCAAATAGCTAAGAGGCCTTGGAAATTTGACAGCTTAAAGAGGTCGAGGGAGAGAAAGGAAAAGATCTAATAAAACAAGAATTGCAAACCTTGGAGAGCACAAATCTCCTAAGGAGACAGTTGGAGGCATTTGGAGTGCAATTAGCGGGGTATGTGGGAGCCACTCAGTTGGAACTCCAGGAAAGGGGGTCACTAATCGAGATTTTTTTGAGACGAACTGAGGCCCAAGTCAAGAACATCCAGTTTACACTGATACAAGGTCCAGAGGAGGAGGAACCTCCCAGGATTGAAAATCAAGAGTGCCCTAGGGAAGAAACTGGATTAGGACAGTTGAGGAGGAGCACCTGGGATGAAAGTCCCATAGAGAAGAAATTGGAGGCCTTGCATAAAGAGACTCAGTCAGCCCTCCTAGAATACTGGGAACGGAGGTGGACCCAGTGGCAGGACACGCACTTACAAAGTCTGAGCCAGCTAGGACACCAGGTGGGGGAGATAAAATAGCACCTAGCCAGGAACAGCCTGAGTTGTTGGGCTTAGCTGAGAGAGAGAGAGAGACTACAAAGGAAAGTAGAGCCCAGACCTATGAAAAGAGGAGGGAGGAACACCCAGCCAGAAGGAAATCTGAGCCTGAGAAAAGGCCATGTCTATATGTGAGCGGTATCCCTCAACAGATTACGTGGAGGACCCTAAGAAAGAACATTGAGGGAAAAAATAGGGAAGGTGGCCTATGTACAAATCTATAAGGGACTTAAAGGAAGATTTACTGGTTGGGGAAGGGTGGAATTTTGGACCAGGGCCTTCTGGGCATCCTCTTTGAAGTGCCAATGGGAAATATGGGGTAAACTCCAAGACATCCAGGAAGACAAGAAGAAATCAGAAACCCAAAAAGTGACCAAGAAGGAAGGACTCAGGAGAGTGGAAAGAGAATGGAGACCACAGAGAGCAGGCAGAAGGGCAGCCAGTGAGGTAGGCAATCTACCAAGGTCAGCTAATGTGTGGTGGGGGCTACCTGTGGTGGATAAACCCCAGTAAATCCCACACAGTGTACCTTGGGTAAAAGGCGAGTTGGGGGTGCCTGAAAACCTCCGCCTCCAACGTATGTGTTGCTGAATGCCTGAGAGAAGGAAAGGTCGAGAAGAACACCCTCAAGGGATATGACATCATACAGAACAGCAAAATGGCCCCCTGGTGAGTGGTGAGCTTGGGGGGGTGGGGAGGGGTGTCACAGGGGCTCTCGGGTGCCCTCTTCCTAAGAAGGGAGAAGGCCAGCTGCCAATCTCCAGGGGCAGCTCAGGTGCTGGCTGCTGGGGCAACCAGGTTGGTCATGTGACCACAAAGGGGCAGGGCCGGGCCTTTATAAACAGCCCTGGCCGAAGCTTAGCCAGCAGTTCCCTTCTGGAAGCTTGAAGTGCAGGAGCTCTGCAGGAGAGCAGAGCAGAACTGATTGTTGCAGCCTGACCACCCAAGTGGCTACAGCATGGTGAGGGTGGAGAGGACCCTGACTGGGAGGCCTTTGTGAGAGAGCCAGGTGGGCTTAGATCTTATGTTATAGCTAGGAGGCTTATTGTTGTGTTTCAGCCATTTGGCTTATGGTTCTGTTTAGTTACTGTTACACTGGAGGACCACGGCCACCTGAGCTCCAACTGGGTAGGACTGGAAAAGGGTCCCTGAGGGGCTCCACAGTAGTGGGGACTGCTAGCGGTCAAAGGGGCCAGGTAAGGCTCAAGCTCAATTGGCAAGAGTACAGTCAGTAAACCTGAGGGCTAATAGACAAGGGGCGCTGGTTGTGTGACAAGCCCGGGGGATGCCGGGCAGGGCATGGAAAAGGACCTGATAACATCTGGAAGAGCAGCGAGACTTGGGACGTGCTAAAGGGGAGGTAGCCTAGCATGCATAGCCTATAGGGCTGGGGGTGCACCAGATCACCCCATATGGAATGGAGAATAGTACAAGCATAGGACAGTGTCCAGGGTGATACGTGGTAGCCTCCCTTGTAGAACCAGATACCAACAAGATGTGGTGGGCGAGAAAAGAGGGTGCTGGATTGCTGTAATTGGGCATGGCAGGCAGTGCTAGTGGGATCACGGCTGCTCCTGTGCTCCACTCTGTGACAAAGTGCTAATACAGAAGACATCTATTCTGAGGCTTGACCCTGACCCAACTGGAAAAAGGAAGGCGCCCTCAACTGAAAAGAGGAAGATGCCCTTACAATGATGACAATCTCACAAGAGATAATTATAACTAACAGAAAAATATGTAACGATGACTAACCTCATACCATATGTAAGACAAACATATAAATATAGAGGGTTCAACCCCTCTCAGGCATAGCTCTTGGCCCTTAAGGTGGAGTCTGCCCTTCTGCAGAAGCAATAAATTTTCTACTGGCACTCTTGTGTCTCCTGGCTCATCACAGCTAGTACCCACAATGCAAGACCAAGCTGTCCTTTCCTGTTTGGGCAGCTAGCTCAGGATTTGCTGACACAGTCTAGCCTAACCTGGATAGGCTAAACCTGTTTGTAACTGCACAGACATCCCCTCTGGACTCGAACTCAGTCACGTGCCTGCAGTGGCTCAGGCTAGAAACCAGGGGGTGCTAGAGAAGCCCTCCCTTCCCTTGCACAATACTGAGCTAAGGTGGGGTGTGACCAGGCCCTGGCAGGATGCACTACTTAGGGAGGGGTTCCCTCCCCCCCCCCCCCCGCCCCTTCTGAGCAGCCCAGTGGGAATTGGTAACTCAGTGTTTATTGCCCCATTAAGAAAACAACAGAGGGACATTACATCTCCAGTTGATTCTGCCTTTGTCCTGTCTGCCACATCTCTGACTAGCCAGCATGTGGTCTGCTAGGTAATGCGAAGAGGTCTGGGTAAGGCAGAGGGAATAGTGGAATCTCTGCTTAGAGGGGAGGGGGGGGTCTCTGTTGAAGCTGCAATAGGGAGCAGAAGGGAGGTGCCAGCTCTGCTGTGGAGCAGGGAGTCCAGAGAGCATCTTATTTATCTTTAAACCAGCAAGGGGATCTGGGACAGATATTGCATAAACCAGTTTGACTCAGATCAGTCTGATACTACATTCAACCATGTTTATTTCAAACTGGTTTATGTGCACTGAACATCTGTTCTGTTACAGATTTAAACCAGTTTCTGATCACTTATACTGGCTGATGTGTAATGTCTGTCCCTAGACCTAAACAGCTAGTGAAACCAATGAATATCACATCTGCCATTTTAAGAAGGACAATAGCATGTCATCCTTTAGACCCTCGTCTTTGCAGAAATCATGGGCAGGTTAGGTGCCATGACAGTCTGCTTTCTCACACCTGATCCCCACTATTTCCCTGTGTCCTTGACAAGGCCCTAAAACATTCTCTGCCAAGGACATCTAGATTAGCCTGACTTGTATCTAGCTTCCCACTTCCATATTACAAGAAGTGGCCTAATTTGCAAAGATGCTCATTGTCTTTAATGTACTGCCTCCCTTTGTGCATGATCTCAGGTAAACAAGTATACAGTGTAAAACATGGAGTAAGGCAGGATCGCAACTGAAGCTAAATCCCATTTAACCTTTTTTGGGGGCTAAGAGGGGACAGCTGTTCAGATGGTCTGATGTCAGGGGCATTACTTGGCTTCACACCCACTCTGTTCCTAACCCATTTATGTTCTAGACGTACAGTATAATGTGAACAAAGAACAAGCATGGGAATCTTCCTATGTCATTACAACTTGTGCTTTTGAATCACTGACACTTTTTGAAAATCTACACACAGCCCCCACATCCAAAGTATTCACTAACTTTTCCTCTTACCTCTAATTAGAGCACTGAGAAGATGATGGTATGGGGCTAGTCTGACTTGCACTTGCTGAATAGGGGTCTGGTTTTGCTCCCTTACACTAGTGTAAATAAAGATTAAGCCCGCTGCCAGAGAACAGAGTTGTTTTAAAATTGGTGCAAGAAGCAAATCAAGGTTACTTTATAACAGCAGGGAATTTGGCCTGTGCTATATCTAACCACTGAGATATTTGTTTTCTTCTAGCAGGGCCTCATGCTTCTGGTTAAGTTTCAATAGTTTCTCTGAAAAAGCAGCTCTGCCTAACATGGCAGACTTCGGAGGGCAGTACATAGGAAGAACACAGTGTTGCTGTGTTATTGAGAGTCAACTCCCAGGCGCATTAGGTCAGTTCTCATTGTCTTTTAGGATTTATAGCTCAGCCTCTTCCACAGTTCAGCAAAATAACTTCACCTTTCCCCTTCTTCCTGTGTTTTGCAATGGTTTTACAAGTCGGCACACAGGAGGCTGTGTGCATGCGGTAAGTTTAAAAAAAAAAAATTAAAGTGGACTGGAGCTGGCAAAGGGGCTAGCTAGCTTACTGTCTGTGAGCACTGAGGCTGCTTGTACATGTGCTGGGGGTTTAGTTTTCCCTAAATTGAAATGGTGGGTTTTTAATTGTGTCAATTAAAAACCCACTATTTCAATTTGGGGACTTTGTTACCATGATGGAAGTGATGGCCTGGGCCTGGGCCTGGGGAGAGCTGGCGGTGGGTTGTGCAGCCCCTGAGATGTGTGGGACCCTGGTACTTCCTTCCCCGGTAGCAGCACCCCCCAGGATAGCCTGGGCAGGGTGCCAGCAGATGGGTGCTGCCTGGGGGGCACCGCCACAGAGAGAAGCACCAGGGTCCCACACAGCTCAGGGGCTGCACACCTCCCCTCCCCACCCCCACCCCGAGACACAGGCAGTCTTCGGGAGAAAAAAAAAAAGATCAGGCCCTTCACTACTTTTTTTTTTTTTTTTTTTTCTTCAGCAGAGCCTGCCTGTGCAAGCTTCCACTGGGTTACACAGCGTCTGAGCTGCAGGGCAGGACCAGTGCTTCTCTCTGCAGTGGCAGTGTCCCCCAGGGCTGTCTGGGTGGGGTGTTAGCTGTGCAGGTACAGCCCCGGCTCATAGGCAGCACCTGCCGGATCCAGCAATGCACAGGACACTGGAAACCCAGGCATGCTCAGGGAAACTTGGTCTTCCAGCACCCTGTACACCCTCCCTGCCACCTTCCCATTGCCTGGGACTGCCCAGGAACAGGCTGACTGCCCCAGAAAGGTGGCAGGAGGGTGGGTGGGTGTGTTGGCAGCCTGAGAATGCAGCAGGGATGGTGCACAGGACACCAAACCGGAGTTTCCTTGAGCACGCCTGGGTTTCCAGCGCCCCATGCACCATTCCCACCACCTTCTCCAGTTAGGGCCCTTGTACAATACACATGAGGAATATCACTGTAATTTGTTATATAGCAAACTTAAATACATGGGATCTGTTTTAGTTTTCTATGTAAAAAAGGCATTTAAATCAAAACACGCTACTGAACGTGTACGCTGTTATGTAATATAATCGTAATATGCCACTGAAAGTGTACACTGTCACACAATTACATCATTAAAAAGGGCAATTAAACCACTAAAAGGGGCAATTTCCTCTCATGTACAAGGGCCCTTCATCATGTGTACAAGGGCACTGAGTGATGAAAGATGTAGTGCTGGTCTCCCAAGCAATCACCTGTCTGCAGTGGTGTCATGGCTCAATTGCTGGTCAAGCCATACATCCAGGTCCCAACCTGTTCACTCTATCTCAAGGCTTCTGATGGGAGAAGGAAGTGGCAGCTCCCTCAATACAAGTACCTGCATGCTTTGGAAAGGCTAAGGAGTAGCTGGTCCAACTATAACTGGCCGCTGTTCCTTTTAGGGGTCTAAACTACACAACACTGCCTGGCCCGAGCACCACGAGCGCTCGTAAAGCCGGGCCAAGGGCCCTGCAATAACCCCTGCTAGCTCCCTCAACACCCTGGGGTGGAGAGCATCTGGACCCGCTGATTTGAACACATCCAGCCCCTCCAGAAGCTCTCTAACCTGGTCCTCCCCAACCTGAGGTCTGGAGGTGTTCCCCTCCAGACCTAATATATAGGTATCTCAGTATGCCAGTTTAAAAACTTCTGGCTGTCATGATTTCGTTTACATACTCTTCTCTGCAAACCCTAAAAGGTTCAAAATACAGAAAATAAATATAGGGAAACCAGCATTTTTTCATATTTCATGATATTTGAGTCAAACCCATTTTTGAACATTTAGGGTTGTACATGTGTAATTGTGAAGGCCTCGTGTACATAAACGCACATGAGTAGAAATGCCTCATGGAAAGACAGTAATTTTCTTACTAATTTTGCAATCAATTTCCATTTTTAAGCTCTATTTTAGGTGTGTTTCTCTTGGAAAATGGGTATGGACTGCACATGAAAATACCTCTACAAGGTTTAATGAAAATTCAAACACTTGAATTCCAGAGGATGCAAAAACTGGAAGATTTCTTGAATTGAACACCTATATCAGAAACAAGGTTGTTAAGTGACATCATTTATAAATCCAGGCACTTCAGATTGTTTCCGGGTATCAGATCTTTCATATCCCATATAACCTGAACCAAAGCTTCAACTTGGCTAAAATGACAAAGCAGGTTTCATTAAAGTCAGAGGGCCTATGCCAATTCACATCACTTGAACCTGGCTCTATATTTATCTTGGACAGAGAAATGCATATTTAAACAGGCATGCCTTAATTTTGACTATACGTACTATTTTTAATCACCAATCTCAGAATGTTACCACAACAGAAAACCCCTTTAAAAACAAGATTTACAACTGGATATGATAAATATTGATCTGCCTTCAATACAGTACGTTTCCATTTGCAATTTTACAGTAAGTTATAGTTTTCCTACTTATCATAACACTCATCAGTTATGAGCACTTTAACAATGTATTTTACTGTGAGTTGATAAGTGCATTGACTGATTATGTTTCCCATTTAACAGTACTTCTAACAAAAATATAGTAAGATACTGCATTCAACACATTAAAATCCTGCAAGCCGCAGATCAGAGATGAGGCTTGTGGGTTGTGATTGATATGCATTTCTGTAATTTTGATTTTTAAAAGTGCTTATTTTGTGAGCTGTATAAGCTTTGCAATGCCCTTAATTGTTTATTGCCTTGCATTAAAGAGTTGGAGTTTTCTAAATGATGCAACACACTGTCAACATGTAGCAAGCTTTATTGTTTTATTTCAAATGAAGGACCAGGCCATCAACTGATGAAAGCCAGTACAGCTCCATTGAAGTCAACAGATTTCTACTGGCAGTGGACCTGGCATAGATTTTCTGGGTCTCATTCTCCCCTGTTGTGCAGTTTGGGTCACGATTTATACCTAGAGCCAGTGGTCTCAGTTCTCAGGGGAAGATTTTGTCAGGAGACACAAGGAAGAGAATCAAGTTGTTCTTCCCCTGTTGGGATCTGCGAGGGCTAGAAATGGCATTGTACAGTGCCTAACCAGTGTCTTCAGGTGTGCCTCTACTTCCCTCATTCCTTTGAGCAATTGCAGGGGTGCAAACACATGGGAAATGGGCTGTTCAGGGTCATGGAATTTGTGAAGGCAACACCAGTCTTCACACACGGTATTGGGTTGGTTGCAAGCACTCTCTAAGGGTCTGCCCTAAGGACCCTTTGTTGCTTACTTGACTGAGCAGGGCACAGCACAACCCTCAACTTCTGTCTGGGCCTCCAGTCAGCCAGGGCCAGCCAGACCAAGCTCTTGAACATCCACATCTTACCTTTTAAGCATGCCTGCAGCCTCAAGCTTCATGTATGCCCTGACAACAGCATCAGTCAAGCTTTGCACTCCCTCTGATTTTCCTGACTCAGCTTTGGCTTTTCCTAACCCTGCTCTTGGATCTTCCAAGGAACTTGGCAACTGATTTTCCTAGCTTTTGATCTCAGCTTGCTCTCCAGACTGTCTCTTGGATCTCCCCCTCAACTCTCCTGGAATCTGCTCCCTGCTCCTCTGATCCAGACCCTGACTTGTTGCCCCGGTGATATGTATCCCCCACCAGCTGACCCCACTGGTTGTCTTTCAGGGCCTACCTGTAGACCTGGTCACCTTCATCCCAGCTGAACCCTCACAACTCCTTGTGGGGGTTCAGCTGATGTGTTTGTCCTTCCATCTCTGTTTATATTAAGTCCAAAAGCATTTGGGACAAGGATCCAATCAGAAGTAATTTTTGGATGGTTTCAAAGGGAGGGAAGAATTTTACATCTCTTTTTGCATAGACATTGGGTGCAGATAAAGAATGTTACAGCTTTTAGGAGTGCAAATCATAGCCAAGTAGGGCTCTGGCCCCCCCTTGGTATTAATATTCTTGCCATGACTTGTGTTCCAGTGAAACAGAAAATTTGCTTTTTTTTTTCTTAGTGTCTGATTCAGAAAGTTCAGTTTCTGGATCTAGATGTTATGATCATTTGCATATAATGATTAAAATAGAAATTGCCTCAATCGATCTGGTTATAATACATTCCTTTGTGTGTTCCTGCAGCTCATGATGCACAGTTATAACCAGCAAGCTGTATCAGAAGCTGTTTCATCTGTGTAGGCTAAGGGCTATGTGTTGGTGGATAGATATGTTTTCAAGCAAAATCCTGGCATTTACGTGTATCATTATGCAGCTTGAAAGTGAGTCTAATCTCAAAGCAGTCTATAATGGGGTTTTCTGTCTATTACTTCTGAGCAACCTGAGCCTAACCAAGTACAGAAGTATAATTACACGGGGCACATCTTCATGAGACAGTAACTGTGCAGTAGCCTAATAATACTATGCAGTAGTACATCATAGCACAAACAGTGCTAATACGCTACTGAGCGCTATTTTTTATTAGGCTACTGTGCAGTAGTATCACTAAAAAGCATTTGCTGGTGCTACTGAGGAGTAACTGTGGTTACCGCACATTTATTTAGTACTTGACTAAATTAAATGCGCAATAACTACTGCACATTAATGAATAAGTAGATATACCCAGGCAGTGCCATTCAGTAGACAGACTACTTGGCTGGGTAGCAAAAGACTTGGGTTTCATTTATGGTTCTGCCCTTAACTGCAGGTGACTCCCTCTACATCCTTGCCCTTCAAGCCTTTTTTCTTTTAGCTACTTAAACTATTAGTTCTCCAGGAAAGGTGAGATTTTGTGTTATTTGCATGCTTCTGGGCAAAACAGGACTCAAATGGAGCCTGAAGATTCAAGTGTACTAGAATTGCCTATTTCAGACTCCACTGTTCTTGTTCCTCTGCCACCCCCTTGCTTAAATGAAAGTTGTCTGCACGATGATAAGTCCGTGGGCCCGATTTGACTTTGTTATAGCTCCTTTGATTGCAGGAAAGTAATAGATAGATGCAGCTACTTGTAGAGATGACTGATTGGTATCTGCCTAGACAGGTCTTCACGTTTTACAGTTTCCTTGCCAGTAATTCATCTGGCATTTCATTTCCCAGTAATAAATATTGCCACTGTCTCCAAACAGTTTTCATCTGTAGGTCTTTATTTTTAATGATTTTTTTCTGTTTTGTGATCTTTGTTTATACTATAAATGCAAAATTGTTTTGTCAATCATTGAAATTCCAAGAACATCACTGTTGGAAAGACTGAATTGCAAAACCCATCTGATTGCCAGCTTCTTAGCTCAAAATGAATAAATAATAACATTTACTATCCCAAATTCCTCCTCCCCCCAATAGCAGTGGAAAAGATGCAACTGGTTTTTCTGCCTCCCATTTGGACGTTGTTTCAATACTGTAAATGTAGACCTGTGCAGAATACTAAGCTGTGCATTGGCCTTTCACTAGCTCTTCACATAGGGGTGAATTTTCATAGATTTCATAGACATCAGGGCTGGAAGAGACCTCGGGAGATCATCGAGTCCAACCCCCTGCCCGAAGTCAACTGGGGTCATAGGATCCCAGCAAGATAAGCATCCAATTTTCTCTTGAAGGTGTTCAGTGTAGGTGCTTGAACTACCTCTGATGGCAGGCTGTTCCAGACCTTGGGGGCTCAGACAGGAAAGAAATTCTTCCTTATGTCCGGCCTGAAACGGTCTTGCAGGAGTTTATGACCGTTCGACCTAGTCATTCCTTGGGGCGCTCTGGTGAACAAACGTTCCCCCAGATCCTGGTGGTCACCCTAGTAAACTTATAGGTGGCCATCAGATCACCCCTGAGCCTACACTTTTCCAGGCTAAAGAGTCCCATGGCTCTCAGCCTGTCATTGTAAGATCTGTTTTCCTGACCTCTGATCATGCGCGTGGCTCTCCTCTGGACTCTCTCAAGCTTCTCCACATCCTTTTTGAATTGTGGAGCCCAAAACTGGACGCAGTACTCCAGCTGCGGCCTCACCAAGGCCGAGTACAAGGGGAGAATGACCTCCCGGGATTTGCTCAAGAAGCATCTATAGATGCAAGCCAGCATTTTGGTCATTTTACTAGCCGCAGCATCGCATTGGAGGCTCGTTCATCTTGTGGTCAATGATGACCCCCAAGTCTCTTTCTTCTGTAGTGCTATCCAACGTAGCACTGCCGAGCCTATAAGGATGCTGCAGGTTTTTCCTCCCAAGGTGGAGAACCTTGCATTTTTCGGTGTTAAACACCATCAGGTTCTTGTCCGCCCATTTGCTGAGCTTGTCCAGGTCAGCCTGGATCACCCGCCTGTCTTCTGGCGTGGATGCTTTGCCCCAAAGTTTGGTGTCATTGGCGAACTTGGCCAGTCCACTCCTGACTCCAATGTCCACATCATTAATGAAGCTGTTGAACAGGATGGGTCCCAGGACAGAGCCTTGAGGGACCCCACTGGTCACAGGGCACCACGATGAGTGACTGCCATCGATTACAACCCTCTGGGTCCGACCACGGAGCCAGTTTCCCAGCCAGCGGATCGTGGTGGAGCCAAGGCCGCAACTGGCCAGTTTGTTCAAGAGGTGATCGTGGGATACCAGATCAAAGGCTTTTTTGAAGTCAAGATATATGACATCAATCTCTTCTCCCTTGTCCAGGTGATAGGTCATCTGGTCGTAGAAGGAAATGAGATTGGTCAAACAAGACCTACCCGCAACAAACCCATGCTGGCTGTCCCTTAGAATGTTAGCCTGGGCCAGTCCATCAAGGATGGCCTCCTTAATAAACTCTTCTAAGATCTTCCCCAGGATAGAGGTCAGGCTAATGGGCCCCTTTTGTCAACACGATCCCTCCTGTACAGGGTATAGCCCTCTATACCTGTGGTCCAGTCAGGGGTGGAGTCCCACCAGGTCTCTGTTATCCCAATGACGTCATAATTCTTTGCACTGAGCAGGAGGATGAGCTCCTCCTGCTTGTTGCCCAGGCTCCTGGCATTAGTGTACAGGCAGGCAAGTGTCCCCTTGGGGGCTCTTGCCTTGCCCACAGATTGGAACTCCTTAGCAATGGCTCGAGTAGATACCAATAGTTATGATAACTTTTCCATGAGCTACATTTTGATTTTTCTGCAGAATGACCTTTCCATGGCATACTGCTATCTGCATTGCCTGCTAGGACTGCATTGCCTATAGTAGAAGAGTGGCCAGGACTAAATTGAGCCCATTGGAATTCATTTGGAATTTATGGGCAAGTGTCTTACCATGTGGCTGAATTCTCACTATAACAGTGTTATTCCACTTAGAGTATGCCTGCACTGGAATAGCAAGGTGCTCAGTCATGCTGTGAAGGCAGTAAAGCCACAACAACCTGATCCTGCTCCGCACAGCCAAGCTGCAAATGAGGTTTGAGGGTGCCCCGAAAGGTGCCCTACACTGCTGTTATTGAGCCTGCTGGAAATGCTGGTCTTAAGTGCAATGCCAGGGATGCCCCCAACAAGCCCAAGGACATTCTCAGTGGCTCCTTTCCAGGGCTGATGTGCACAAAGCAGAAATGGGTGGGTGGACCTTGTTGCTTGAGCACTGGGACTTAGGGCTCTGAAGTCCTGGTGTAAACATACCCCCAGTGCCCTTCTGCAGGGTGTTTTAAAAGCCCCGGATGAACAAGCAGTCTGGAAGCTTCAATTGCTATTTTATTAGTACGAGCATAAAAACAAGCTAAGCAGTGACTCGGATGCTGGCTGATAGTGGCATCCAGTACTGAGACAGACCAGTATGTTAGGTTCCCCCATGTTGTCAGGGCTTTGTAATCTGTACAGCAAAAGCCATGGCTCCTCATGCTTTCAGACAGCATGGAGCTTCAAAGAAAATCAAAGCTACAAGAAGAACCACTGCCAAGCATCATAATATTTACTTTTTCCCCGACTAGAATGAATATATGCATCTGTGCAGTAAAAAAATGCTAGGCACATCTCCCATTCTGCTTAAGATTCATGAGTCAGTTCTCTATGAAGAGAAAATTGGAACAAATATCTAAATTTGACAACACAGCCCATATTTAATTGTATTGTCTTTACGTGTGTTAGCATCTTGTTTTTTCCCAGTCTCCTTCTCTGGCATTTAGACCAGGATTCAACATGTATTTTGTTGAAGTAGAAACATCCCCTGTTGCTGCGCAGAATCAAAGACAATGAGATGAGAATGTGGGCAAAGTGTTTATAGTCCTTTGCTGAAAAGTTTGATGTGCATTTAGTGCAGCAGAGCCTGCTCAGCAGATGCACAGAAGAAAGTAAACAGCCAGCCCTAGCAGCATCAGCAAAGAGCGGCACACTCCTTCCTAAACAGGAGAAAAGGGATACTTTGGCCTCAATTTGAGACCTGTGGTTTTAAATGCATCCAAATCAGAGCTGCCTTGGAGCTGCCTGGCTTTTCACTGACCACAGTCCAGTGGCAAATGACCTAGTTGTTCCCTGTGAAATCAAAAAATATAGTGTGAACAACAATGTAACAGCCAGGTCCAGAAAATGCAAGTGGCTTCAAAGGGTGTTGATGAGCTCCATTATTCCTGAGGGGAGGAGAAGAAGAAAAGCCACAGAATAAAAGATGTGGGGTTTTTGTTGTTTTTTTCCCTGCAAGCCATGGCCATATTGCTCTGCTCAGTCCTATCCTGCTTTCTTGGTGAATGTGACAGCACAGAGCCAGGTCTTCCAAGTCTCAGACTGTGCGCTAGTGAAGAGGCAGGAAAGGCTCAGTGGTTAAGTACATTTTGTAAAATGTATCACAGTTGATGAACCCTGCGGGGCAGATCCTGACAACCTTACTAGGGCTATGCTTGTTTATACCTGATGAGGAACTAGCCCTATAGGATATCCCCACGAGCGGGAATGTGTGTTGCCTGAGGACAACTAGCAGCAGCACTTGTCCCTGGGTACCATCTCTACATGCATGCTCTGGTGCATGGCAAGTTACCCCAGGTAGGGGAGGGGAGGCTGGTGCCTGCAGCCATACCTGGGGTCTTGTGAGCCTAGGGCTCCAGCAGTGATGATCTGTGCATACAGAGCCTGGCCGGCAGCTGGAGTGTGGCTTTGGCCAATGAGGCTCCGCTCTCAGGCAGTGCATGTTGCCACTATGTGCGCTCCCCTGCTTTTCTCTGGTGTGGGTTTTTTTGACACTGGGGTCTCCTAGGGTGCTTGTACATGTGAGAGCAGTTTAAAGTGCTCAGTAAACTAAATGGGTTTATTCTATGCCCCCCCCCAATTGACCAGGTATGTATTAATTTGTTCATAGATTCATAGATACTAGGGTCAGAAGGAACCTCAATGGATCATCGAGTCAGACTCCCTGCCAGTGGCAGGAAAAAGTGCTGGGATCATGTGACCCCAGCCAGATGCTTGTCCAGTCTCTTCTTGAAGACCCCCAAGGTAAGGGAGAGCACCACCTCCCTTGGAAGCCCATTCCAGATTCTGGCAGCCCTAACTGTGAAGAAGTTCTTTCTGATGTCCAACCTAAATCTGCTCTCTATCAGCTTATGTTTGTTGTTCCTGGTTATTCCAAGGGGTGCTCTGATAAACAGAGCATCTCCTATTCTCTGCTGTGCCCCCCTTCTCCCCCGCCCCCGGGTGAATTTGTATACTGCCACAAGATCCATCTCAGCCTTCTCTTGCAGAGGCTAAAAAGGTCCAGGTCTCTCAGCCTTTCCTCATAGAGCCTTCCCTTCAGGCCTCTAACCATAACAGTGGCCCTGCCCTGGACCCTCTCAAGGTTGTCCACATCCCTCTTGAATTGTGGCACCCAGAATTGGATGCAGTACTCCAGCTGTGGCCTGACCAGTGCTGCGTAGTGGGGAAGCATCACCTCCCTGGACCTGTTCGTGATGCACGTACTAATGGAGGACAAAGTGCGGTTAGCTCTGCTAATTACTTCGTCACATAGACAACTCATATTCATCCTGGAGTTGACAATGACTCCAAGATCTCTTTCTGCTGCTGTGCTGCTGAGAAGGTCATCCCCCAGTCTATAGGTGTGCTGGTGATTCTCTCTCCCTAGCTGCAGTACCTTGCACTTGTCCTTGTTGAATTGCATTCTATTGTTCTCCGCCCACTTCTCTAACCTGTCCAGGTCTGCCTGGATTTGGTTTCTTCCAAATCTAAGTGTGTTTACTTCACCCCATAGTTTGGTGTCATCTGAGAATTTGGACAGAGTGCTTTCCACAGAGTGCTTTCCATGCCCTCATGCAGGTCGCTGATGAAGACATTGAACAGCACTGGTCCAAGGACCAAGCCTTGGGGACCCCAATGCCCGCATCTTTCCAGGTCGATACCAACCTGTCCACTACCACTATCTGGTACAACCCTTAAGCCAATTTGCCACCTGTATAATTGTATATGGCACAACCATTCGATTTGCTTATGAGAATAAGATGAGATCCTGTATTGAAGGCCTTCTTAAAAGTTCAAGCTGATGACATCTACCTCGAGTCCTGCATCTAAACATTTAGTGACCTGACTTTCTTTATAGAAGGAAACAAAGTGAGTCAGGCAGGATCTACCTGCTGTGAACCTGTGCTGGTTGCCCTTGAGCGTTATAGTACCTGCTGGATTCCAATGTGATCCTTGATAATTTTTTCAAGGGTTTTCCCAAGGATAGAAGTGAGACTAACTGGTCTATAATTACCCAGATCCTTCTTTCTCCCCTTCTTGAAATTAGGGACCACACTGGCCCTTTTCCAGTCCTTTGGGATCTGACCTTAGCACCATGAGTGCTAAAACAGCCATACCAGGAACTCTACTATGACACTGGCCATTTCCTTCAGCACCCTTGGTTGGAGCTCATTTGGTCCCACTGAATTAAACACATTCAGCCCCTCCAAGTGTCCCTCTACTTTGGGAGATTTATCTAGATCTGTGTTCAAGAATACAGAGGCAAAGAGCTCAGTGAAGAGCTCTGCTTTGTCCCTCCTATCTGTCACCAACTGTCCTTGTCTATCCTGTAGGGGTCCTATGCTGCCCTACACCTTCTTTTTGCTCCCTATATACCTGAAGAAAGATTTTTTGTGGCCTTTAATTTTTGTCACCAGCCTAAGTTCTAATCCTGCTTTGGCCTTCCTAACCGATTCCCTGCAAGTGCAAGCCAGGGAGGTATACTTCTTCTTGGTAGCTACCCCCTGCTTCCACAGTCTGTATGCCCATTTTTTTGCCCTTAGGCTTTCATGGATTTTCCTGCTTAGCCCCTTTGCGCCCTTTTCTACGTAGTGGGATTGCCTCCTTCTCTGCCTGAAGGATCGCTTCCTTGAGGAACAACCACCCTTCCTGGACCCCCATTTTGTCAATGCTCTTGAGGTTTAATGCCCCACTAACTAATCTCCTAAGTGCACTGAAGTCAGCTTTTCTGAAATCTAACACTTCTGCCCTGCTGGTTACTTTTCCCACCCTTCGCCGGATAGTGAATTCAGTCAATTGATGGTCACTATCCCTTAGGTTACCTTGTACCTGCAGATCCCCCACCAGGTCATTCCCTGTAGCCAGCACCAAGTCCAGCTAGGCAGTCCCCCTAGTGGGATCGTATACCTCCTGCATTAGGTGGAGATCCTATATGCAGGTTAAGAACCTATATGAGTGGTTAGTTCTAGCTGACTGATCCTCCTAGCAGATGTCAGGGTAGCTTAGGTCACCCATGACAACCGTATCTCTTGGCCTCCTGAGAGCTGCCCGGAGAATTCCAGCTCTAGCTCATCATCCTGGTGTGGTGGTCTATAGCAGACCCCTACTACCAAGTCCCTTTCCCTCCAACCCCATTGTAACCCAACCCACAGTACCTCAGTCTGGCTGTCCTCTGATCCCATCTTGATTATAGAAGACATATATTGCTCCTTAACATAGAGAGCAGCACCCCCACTTTTTTCCCCACTCTGTCCCATCTGTACACCTTATAGCATTCAATGCCTACCTCCCAGTCGTGAGTTGGGTCTCACCAGGTTTCAGTTAGCCCAACCAGGTTGAAGTTGTTGCTTGCAAGCAGGAGTGTAATTTCCTCCTATTTGTTCCCCATGCTCCTAGCATTAGTGTAGAAACATTTAAGCCCCCCCCCCCCATGGGTGCCCTTGATACCCCCTTGTCCTCATGTCTATCAAGCCCTTAGTGCTTACCTGGGCTGATCCAATGCATGGCTCATGGGTCCCTGAACTTAGGGTCTCTTTGTCCACTGCATTCCTGTCCCCCAATGAACCTAGTTTAAAACCCTTCGGAGATCAGCCAACCTTAAGAGAACACAGTCTTACCTTTAGAAGAAAGATGAAGACCATCTCATCTCAGAATACCTCTCTCATGGAAGCATGGATCATGGTTGTAGAAGCCAAAACCCACATGATGGCACCAACTCTAGAGCTGCACGTTGATTTCTCTGATGCAGGCATCTTGGCATTGATGGAAACTCCTGACGGGGAGGATTGATGAGAAAACGAACTTCCTAAGCTCGGCCCCAGGTGTTGAACACAATGCCAGGGATACCCCCAAGGCCATTCTCAGTGGCCCCTTTCCTGGATACATTTATTCAAATAAATATATAAACAAGCTGAATGGAGAACAAAAAAACACAACTTGATGCCCCCTCCCCTATCCCACAACTACACAGCAATACATTAAATTAACTATTTAACTTGGCCCCCCAAACTTTTCTGCCTCTAAAAAACAGCAGTCCCAGATCAGTGAAGTTCAGACACTGTTCAGAAAAGGTCTCTCATTTTACAGGGGAAGAAAGAAGATGGGCAGGGGGAGGGGTTGCCCCATACTCCCAAACTCACCTTCTTCTCCTCCCCATACAGGCTACAAAATCTCCCTTGGGAGATTTCTTCATGCATTGTCTGGCCATACCTATACATTCTTCTTGCAGCTAAATATCCCATTAGAGGGGTCTGGCTTGCTGTGTTTGCTGTCCTCAAAATAGGTATGTCTGCAGGGCATTTGTAAGAGAAATGCCAGTTAGCCCAAAATGTTAACATGTTAACATGTGCCAAGTCCCCCCTTCCTCCCAACAGCAAATTTACCACCTGCTGCACTTCTGCCTCCTGTTCCCAGCATTGTGGCTGATGGGGTGGGGGCTGGGGTGGGTGCAGGTGAGGAAAGCAGGGTGGTGGGGGCGGGAAGCATCACCGCAGTGGATCTCTGAATGAGAACCAATGTGGGTGGCAGTAGCATCACTACCGTGATAATTTTTATGGGAGTGGGGAAGGGTGTACAGGACAGTGGGACAGGAATAGGTGAGTACAGAGGGTGGTGGGGAATGGGGAGATGTTGGGAATAGGGCCTTATTGCTGGACTGTAGCCTCTTGATCAGTGCAGGGCTGTGCTGGGTGGCTCCATGTCTCGGGTTACTGCATGCAGTCTTCTTCTAGTCTGTTCAACCCAAAACTGCTGCTAGCCCATTGAACTTTGGGTGCTGGTTTCACTACTATTGACATGTTAATTGCTCAGAGCAGAAAACACCCAAGAGGGCCAGAGATGACCTCCCTTGTTGTTGCATAGAGTCCATGGTTGTTGCAAAAGCCTGACTTTACAGATAGCAATGGGACATTGAGGATCCACCAAAATCCAATAATGTGTTAAGGCCTCAGAGCAGAATGCTCTCAACTGGGACAGAGTTCATCTCCACATGTTTGCTAAAGACAGCTTTCCAGGCAGCAAGAGAAATTTGGGGGCCCATTAACCATTCTTTGGTCTTGGGGCCACTTGGTCAAGGGAAGTATACCCCCCTCCCCCAATAAATTATGGGCATGCTCACTCTGGACGTTGCGGTGTAAAAGCTGTGTGTGTAAAAGCTGTAAGAGATTTAACTGCCTTAGCGGGGACAGTCATTAAACTCCTATTAGAACACACCTGGATTCCCAGCAGACAGCCCCACCAAGCTGCCACTGCCTGCACGGACACATGTGCCTGCCTGACCCATGCTCCCCCTGGCTCCACAAGGGGTGCCTTGATTGCCAGGAGCACCATCATCCCATAACCTGTCCCTACTTCATGCAAGAATATAAAACCACCTGGCCGCTTTATGCAGGCCACTGGGAGCAGTTTCATTTCCTGGTAAAAAGCAAATTATAGCTGCCCGGGTCCAGCACTGCAGGCAGCCCCAGGAAGTGGCTGCTGCCTGCATGGACACCTCTGCCCACCCAGCATGGCCCTGGCCAGGGTGCCTGCTTGGCCCATGCTGACCCTGGCTCCCCAAGGGGGGCCTTGATATCCAGGGGCCCTGTTGGCCCACAATCCACCCCTGGTTCCTGCAAGGAATTAATAACCACTTTGCTGGCTGTCATGAGCACTTTCATTTGCCCTTCACAGCAAATGGTGCCTGCCCAGTCACAGGACTGCCCAGGTACAGGGAGGCTTGGGGTGTCAGGCAGGGCCACATGTTGGGCACTGATTCATGCAGGCGGCAGCAGTTAGAGTCAGGCCCTGCTGAAGGCTTGAGATGCCTGTGGCCTCCCCGACCCTGGGCTGTGGCTCCAGTGCCATACCTGGCAGCCTGAAAATGCCATCATCCTTCTCCCCTGGGTAGCGTCTCCCTCCCCACCCACCATGCCTGCCACAGCCCCTGCAGCGGTTGTTCAGAGTTCAAGTAACAACAGGAAACTGCAACTGCCCACAGGGAGCCCCATGCCCACCACTCCCCCCCACCCCACTGTCACCCTAGCCTGCTCCCCACCACTACACACCATGTACTTAAGAGACAGAAGTGTTTTGTTGCAACAAAAAATATATTATTATTCACAGAAACACTCAGCAGTAATAGTAACATATCCATTGGCCTAGAGAGAACCATCTCCTTCTGCAGCAGTCATAATGTGTGTGGCCAGGCAATTCCGCACAATGGCCACACAAACAGCACCTGCATGCTGATGATGGGGGATGCTGTGCACTGCCTGCCCATCTCTCTGTCTGCCCACTGCCTCCTGTAATTCCTCAGCCCAAGACTCTCTGAATATCTCCCCCCGGTCTCACAAATACTGTGGAGCACACAGGCTGCCACAATGAAAGCCGTTATGTTTTCAGGCTCCACCTCTAGCCTGTAGTTCAGTGACCTCCACTGTGCTTTCAGGCAGAAAAAGCACATTCAACAATCATCTTGCATTTGCTGAGATGATAGTTGAATGCCATCTTTTGCAGGTCAGGAATGTGTCCTTCATATGGCTTCATGAGCCAGAGCCAGAGAGGGTAGTCTGCATCCGCTGTGATAAGCCAGGGTATGGTAACACCCTGGATCACTGTATCAGAGACTCCAAGTGCATATTGTTCTTTCTCCATCATATGAGGCAGCAGCAAGTTTCTAAAGACATGTGCACCGTGTGCACTGCCTGCCCAGCCTGTATAAATGTTAGTTAAATGGCCCCGGTGATCCAGTCTGGCTTGGAGGATCACCAAGACAAATCCTGTTTGTGAATGACCAGCTCATCTGCGATGGGGATAACACCAGGATGTGTGTGCTGTCCAATGCACCCACTTAGTTAGGGAACCCCTTGAAGCCTTCAAGGCTTTCATGGGGTTATGGAGGCTGTGAGGGAGAGAAAGAGCCAATGGGCTCCTTGGCTCCCATCCGGGGTGGAGGACCAGTGACCCCAGGCCCGCAGCCCCAAGGAGACAGCCAGAAACCCCCCTTACCCAGGTGTGCAGGGAAGGGAGGGGCCGACACTTCCTTCGCTGGCATAAAAGAGAGCCCGGTGCCGACAAGAGGGAGCAAAGTGGAACCGGAAGAAGGATGTGGAGGTGATGGAGCAGGCTGGCATATGCTGCAGAGGATGCGAGCAACGCTGAGTGCCTGTAGGAACTTCTGGAAAAAAGCTAAGCCCCAGCTGGGGTTTCGAGGCCAAACAGCGGGCCCCAGAGGGGTATAGGACTGTTGATTTACTGGCAGGGAGCGGAGAGAACCCGGCTGGAGTTGGGTACCGTAAAGACTGTATTAGAAGGGCCCGGTTTGAATCAGGGTACCATAGCTCCTGTAATAGGGGCACAGCTCACAGTGAGCTTTAACAGGAGGAGGGAGAACGCGATCAAGCCCTCCCAAGGGACTCCTTGACCCACAGAGGGCGAGTTATTATTGGCGAACGAGTGCAGTTTGGCGGGAGCAGCCGATCTGACCAGGCGAAGCCCCTTGGTCCCAGTGCTTGTGTTGATCTTTATCTTTCTTTTGTGGACTACTCGGGTGAGGTACGGACACGTGGCTGAACTAGGCTGGCGGCCACCATCCTGGTGGAACGGGCGAGGGTGTAGGGGCGGCGGAGCCCTCAGAAACTTGGGACCCACGGGACGCAGAGGAGACTCATAATTGGATGCCACGCGTTGGACATATGAACCAACTCCATTAACATCAAAGTCGTGGCAGGCGAGACAGGCGTGTGCGATACATTCAATCGAAGGTGAGGATACACTCGGCAACCAGTAGGTGGCCCCAACACAGGAAGCTGGCATTGGCTTAACCCAACAGAGGCAAATAAAACTGTTTGACATGATGTCCTGCAGCAGCTGGCATACCTCACATATCACCACCCCAGAAGTGCAAGGAGCCACACTGAACTGGTTCCTGATGTAGTAGAGGCTGGTGTGGGTGGCCAGTTTCATGATGGCCATGGCCACCCTCTTATCTGGTGCTATGAATTAAGTCCATGACAGTCTCCTGACACAATTTTCAGTCCCAGCATCAAGACTACATGGTGAAATGCCTCCCTGCCCATGTGGAATGTCTCCAGCCACTGTTGATCATCCCAGGTCAACAGTACAATTCCCACCCACCAGTCAGAGCTGCTCACGTGGGCCCAGACCCTGAGATCATTGTGCTTAGGTTGATCCACAGAGCCCTGTCAGCCTCAGTATCTGTGGCTGCCTCTCAGTTCTCCCGCTCTACCACACAGGCTATTGCCTGGTATAGCCAAGCATGATTAGGTTCTGGTGTGTCTTCGCAACTTTGTAGAAGTTTTCATAATCTGCATTGCAGTCAGTAGCATCATCTCCGGATTATCAGTTGCCTCCATTCTGCGGTAGGACATCTCCAGAGCATCCAACAGTATTTGGTTCTCCTCGCTCAGTCCATCAGGGTTCACTGAAGCATGTTTTTTTTGCAGAACACAACAGGGTAGCTGTTTTGCTCATAGCACCACCAGGATGCACTAGGGGGAGTGGGGTGGGGGTGTTGTTTGAATAGGCAGGGGTGTTGAATAGACTCCATTAGCATTATAACAGCCATGCTATTTACACTTCAGTTCGTACACAGCTCAGGAGAGCATTTGGCTTGCAGGGGGAAAGGGCATGTCCCATAAAAACATGGGGTGTAGGATGACCCCAGAAAATCATCATACTCCCAGGGGAGTAGATAATGGCATTTACTGGACCAATGAATAGGCCCACCAAAAATTATCATCCTATCAAGATACCCCACTCCGGAATAAGACAGGGAAAAATGTGGATGTGTGGTACCAGCACGATTTTTTAATAGCTACCTACCATTGGCACATCAACACCTATGCCAGGCAACAAGGTGCCAGAACAGTCAAGTAATCTTGCACTCAAAATGGTCTGAAATTGCCTCATAACTGGTTTTGGAACAGGGCAACATTAATGGCCCTGCTCCATTTAAATTCCTAAACACACTAGGTTCATCTAACCAGCCCTTCTCCCAAAACTTGGGCTTTTAGGGTTCTTGGCGATGCCCCCTGAAATCCACCAAGTGCTCAGCAGTAAAAAGGGGGATGCTGAACACTTCGATGGACAAACCGCAAGCCCCCCCCCATCAGACCACATAGACCCCCAGAACAGTTGAGCAATTGATAGGTAGGACATTGGGGAGAGGGTGTGTGTGCGTGAAGGGAGAGCGGCCAGGCAAAGACTTCTGGGTGTGATCGGCAGACAGCCATTATGATCTATGCTTCTGGATGATGAGGGACAATTTGGGGCAGGCTATGGATATCACTGGTGTTTTGTTAGGAAAGGTCACTTGAGCATATTCCCCTGACAGCCAGTACTGAGACACAGTTCACACCTTCATAGGTATGCATATGTGGAATTTCAGAAAAGGTTCTTTAAACATATATGTATATAACTGCTCTCAGTCTTTGCCAGAAAGCATCTCATGACTGGTGACAGCACAGCAAGCCCTCTCTTGACTCCTAGTGGCCACAAAAAGATATTCAATGGTGATGCCGAAGCACAAGTCAAGTCTGCAGGGTACAGAGCAGGAGCCAGATACATCTATAAACCAGGGCCCCAACTGGACCTGGGAAGAACTTAAGGATTTGATCAATAAATATTTGGTCAGAAGAAAAGATCCTTGAATGGCTGGAAAACAGGCTAAATAAGCCAGTCTATACAGCCATTACCAAGGAAATGAAGATGCATGGGCACAACTGTGACTGGACACAGTGCCATAGCACGATCAAGGCCCTGAAATGTGCTTTTCATTGGGCCAAGGATGAGAACTCTTGTTCTGGGGCAGCATGCACAATTGCACCCTTCTATGACCAGCTGTCCATCGTTCTTGTCAAGGATGCAGGCAAGGCTTGTCTCCGTGTGGGACAACAGGGGTTCAGGAGACTGCATCTAGCCAAGAGTCCACAGACTGTCCTGCCACTCCTACAGGAAATAGGTCAGAGATGTGAGGCAACTGCTCGTAGGAGCTGGTTGACGGTGACATCCAAGATCCAGTTATCCTGACCAGTAAGTCATTATCCCCAATGATTTGGCCACAGAACACAAAGGAAGAGGAGGACACATTGGATGCAACTGTACAGTCTCCCCTGGACTCGTGTGACATGGAAGAAGTTCCAGAGACCCAAAGATTGGTTTCAGTGCTGGAGACACCAGAGGATCCATGCCCAGGGACTTGTAAGTTTTGGGGAAGGGGCATTATATTGATTTGTGGGACTATAGCAGGCATACAATGTTTTGCTCCCAGTAGGGTGGATGTGCTGTGGGTTTTCTGTAAGTAGCTTAGGTGGGGGTTAACTTTAACTTCATTTAGTGAGTGGGGATGAGATCTTTGACCATGAATACTCTGTTTTCCCATTCCTGTTACCAGCTACCACACCTGATGGAAGCCCGAACCATGGACACCAGCTTGTACTGGAGCTGAGCATATGCGTGAATCCCACTGCAGGCAGCAATGGTCCAGAGAGAGCATGATGGAGGCTTTGGTGACAGCTGTGGAATTGCAAGGGAACACAGTGGATGACTGGTGGGATGAAATTCGGTAGGTGTTTAGAGGAAATAAATATGGAAAGCACAGCCAGAACTAGGGAATTCCAAAGGGATATCATAAACAGCATAAAACAATTTCTTGAGATGGCCTCATGGTGCCATGCTAATCTTGAGGAGACCCACCACTTGGAGTCAACATTTAAAGAGGAAATTCTTAGGCACGTGACTGAGGCCCCAAATTGTAAGCAGCTTCCCCCTCTTCCACCTCGGGACCAAACATGTGAGATCCATTAAGCTTGCCCGTATCTGGGAGGTGACCCTCAGTGAGGCCACTGTCCTTGTTCCCCAAGGGACACCCACATTGTCTGTGAGTGAGGAGTGCCCCAACTCCAGCAGGGCCAGGAGAGCACCACTATGCTCTAGGGGAGAAGGGGAGGGTCAGACAGAGGGTACATGGCTGGGAAAGAAGAGCATATGATGGACGAAGAGTTCTGTTAATGCTGCTGCTGTTCAGGTAATGCTGCTGGTGAGAGGTTCTTAGTTGGTAATGCTGCTGCTTCTTTAGGAAATTGGGGAGTGGGCATCCAGTGCTATTTCAGGTCTGCTTAGATTATTGTCAATAAAGTAACTGCTTTGGTCAAATAAAAAGGAATTTTCATCCAACTCTGCCTGCTGTCATAGGAAAAGTTGTAAATGCCTGGCTTTGGGGGATGTGGGAGATGTAAGCCAAGCCAAATATACCCTAGCTTGCTTCAGACACATTGCAGTAATGTGAGAGGATTGGCTTACCTGTGGATTGAGCAGGGATGGTGTTTGATCGCAAATGGCAGTGCGTAGGAGCAGGGCTGCCCATGGTGCCTCCTGGCAGCAGACATCCCTGGAAAGCCGCTGTCACCTACAAGGACCCTCAGGGATACCATGGATGGCCATGGCCAGGATGCCTGCCTGTGGCTGTGCTGCCCCTAGCTCCCCAAGGGGGCCCTGATTGCCTACAGCACCGTCAACCCGTAATCCACCTCTGGTAAAGCAACCAGGCAGTTTTCTATTCCTTGCATGAAGCAAGGGTGGATTGTGGGCCAACAGTGCCACTGGCAATCAGGGTCTCCCCGGGGGAGCTAGGGGCAGCAAGGCCCAGGTGGGCACCCTGGCCAGGGCCATGCTGGGTGGGCAGGGGTGCCCATGCAGGAGACGGCCACTTCCTGAAGCTGTCTGCTGCCTGCAGTCCTGGGACCAGGTGGCCGCAGTTTACTTTTTAGCTGGAAATGAAACCACTCCTGGCCACTTGCATAAAGTGGTGAGGCAGTTTTCTGTTCTTTGCATGAAACAAGCAGATTACCTGCAAATTAAAGTGATATCTGCTGGACAAAGGGGCTCACTACACATCATTCAATGCATGAATGGTGAGCACAGTGAGCTCCCACAGGCAGCTGTTGGCCGTGGGAGGGGTGTGAGGTGAGCGCCGACCAGTGGTTGGCGATCACCTGCAGACACTGCCAGCAGCAGTGGAATGGCCAGTGGCAATCGCGGACTGCTTGCTGATGCCGCCACCAGTGTTGGCAGCAGGGAGGGGGTGGTGAGAGGCAACCGCCCACAGGCCAGCAGCATCTTTTCACAGGGGATGCACCACTATGCTCAGGGGGTGCACATGCACCCGTGTGCCCCCCTCTTGAGCATCGCCAATGATTCAGTGAATTCACATGTACACGTGACAGATCAATGGCTATATCACTGCAATTTGTGTCAAAGGAAACCAAAATACAATGGAACATGGTTTATTTTTCATCGCAACAACCTCATTTAAATCGTAAAAGAGCCCTGTATGTGTAAATTAAATTGCAAAAAGGGCAATTTTCATCACTTGTACAAGCACCCGAGTCTGCGGTGCCACAAACCACATGTGCACTCTCATTTAGACATGCCCTTAGTGTGTGAAGCCAGACAGATCCAACAGTTTCCACTGCCTGATATACAGCACCTCCTGTTTGCCAATTATTCACCACAGATATTTAAGAATCAGGTAGTTGTTAGGAAAAATACATTTCTTTGAGATAGATAGTAGGGCTGTGCAAAGTTTCGGTCCCTGATTCGATTCGGCAGAGATTGGCCTGATTTGGTGATCGCATCCCCAAATCTGAATTGAATCAGAGGACACTTTAATCTCTCCAGATTGATTCAGACAGATTTGGCAATTCAGATGTAGATACAACTCTAAATGTTTTTTCTACATACTTCTAGGTACCAGGTAACTCATGAACACTGCAATACTGGGGCGCATGGAGAGTCCCACAGAAGTGCGGGGGGCTCCCCAGTGCATTCGGCAGCAGACTTGGAAGCATTTCTGGTCCACTGGGGAGTGCGCAGGGCCCTCTCCACCCCATCTTGTTGACTGGTGCCTCCTGGGTCTGGGGGGGCCTCCTGGGTCTGGGGAGTCCCCCTGCAGCCTATTGCTGAGCCAGGTGGGAATGGGGGGTCCCCCAGTGAACTCCCTGGCAGATCCAGAAGTGGACCAGAAGCACTTCCGGTCCACTTCCAGGTTCGCTGCTGAGCACATGGAGGTCTCCCTTGCACTCCTGTGTCGGGACGCTCCATGTGACCCAGCACCGCAGCACTCAAGCTGTGCTGCTACCTCAAGGTATGTAGAAAAAAACTTTTAAAGTTGTGCCTGTGTCCAAATCACTGATTTGCTGAATCAGCATTGAATCTTCAGACTCGGCTGAATCAAATCAGGGATAGTGATCCGACTCAACAGATTAAATCACTGTCCCTGATTTGAGCCAAATCCAAATAAGAATTGAATAGGCCCTGTTTCTCACAGCCCTAGGTAGTTAGTAGTAAGCCAGAGAGTACACATCCATGTCTGGCATGGTTGATTCCTGCTGCAGTGTTGTTTGTGAATATAGCAGGTGGGGTCATTGTCCATCCACATAGCATGCAAGATTATGAAGTGCATCCAGGCAAGGAGATGAATGCTTTTAATATCTGGATTTCTAGATAGCAATGGTATTTTTTGTAGCCATTTCTGCAGGAGTCAGCGGTTATAACCTTGCTGTAGCTCAGCCTGTAGATGACACTCCACAGATGGGGGTAGGAGGGAAGAGAAGGAAGTGGGAGGAGAAGGGAGGGGAAGGGAAGAAACATGCAGCTGAACATGGAGGAGAAGGGAAGGGGAAGGGAAGATTCTTATCTGCTTGAAGGACTTAAAAAAAAAAAGTCCATACTGCTGCTCCCCCAGCACAGTCTGCTGGCAATGGGAGGGATGCTAGGAGCTGGGGTGCTGCCTACAGTGAAGGTTGCCCTTTTCCAAAATCCAAGATCTACCCATCCTGGCACACATGAACATTTCTTTAGGATTATTATTGCAGTTTAGTAAAGTTAAGATGGTGAATTAACAGTTTTCATGGTTGAGCAGTCAGCTTTGCTAGGGCCACAGCAGCTCCTGGTCTGCCCCGCTTCTGTGTGTAAGTATTGATGGTCTAATTATATGGTTGCATACAATTTCTCACAGGCAGTGTCTAGATTTTGCCTTGTACAACATGTTACTCTACAGTCTTAGGTATGTGCACAGTGTTTTGTAGCATTATGCGCTCATAATGCTGTGTTAGAGCAGGTAGGATACTGTTTTCCAATCCATAACAGGATGAAACTAAGATCTTTTTAAATTCTGAAAAGCCAGCAAGACCTGCCCCAGCAGAATGAATAACTGGCTGTTTTGGCTGCTCTCTGGGAGATAGGAGACCTAGGTTCAAGATCCTGGTCTGAGCTGGGCAGTGGACTTCAACATATGAGTTCCCTGACCTCTGGGTTAGGGAGTCAGCCTCCCCCTCTCCCAATGAGAGCTTCATTCAAACTGTTTCACTTCCATAAAGAATTGTGGTTGCTACAAATCAGTATTATCTGATTTTAAAAAATGTAAAAACAAATCCAAGCTATGTGCTCCAAATAAAGAGAGTCCATAAAATTAATATTGTTTAAATGCATCTCAGCATGCCTTCTATTAGTTAAGCATTTCACTCGCTGCTACCGGCACAGCAGCTGGAAGTGGTCATGCTGGAACTTACTGTACCTCATTCACTTTTTATCCTACCTGATGCTACATAGACTGAAAGCAATGGCACTGCAGAGACTGCTTTTACCCCTGCAATGCAGATAATTAATGCATAGGAAGAGGGCTCTTAATGCCCTTTAATGTTTTCTACTGCTGAAAACACATAGATTAATGATTTAATTCAGTGCAGTGTTTTCCTTCCAGATATCAACTTTATCTTCTCAGTGTTTCCTACAGTGGGATTGTTCGGCACAATGTCACACCAAAAAACACAATTTTTGGGAAAAGTTCTGTTTTCACTTTCTCTATACCAGAAATAGCTCATTAGCCATTTGGGCTTAAACTTTAGCCAGCAAAGTAATTTTTGCTCTGAGACTAGCTTTTGTAAACCTGATCTTGAAATCCCTGAAGGAGAAAGGGGACTTCATGTACACTTGGGTAGCCTTTAACCATAGCTTTCATTTGCACTCCAGTTAAAAACACTGGCGTTCATATTGTCCAAGTGACTGCACCATTTTGCTGTGTCCTTCACAGACAAGTTGTATGTATGTCTTTACATGCCTCATCCTTTGACCCAAACTAACGTGAGCAACTTGAGGAATTCTAAACAGTAATAGTGATAAAATTCTCCTCATAGTTTCTAGACTGTAGAAATAAATGGCCTGATCAGGTAAGAGGCCTGTGTTTTCAAGAATGAATCCTGGTTTTGGGTGTCTAACCAGTGTAACAGACTGCCAATGTGGGCTCACCACATGGCCTGAAATACTTACCCTGGTTTAGAAACAGTGCTGGTGAACTCTGAGCGACCCCAAGGGGGGAGCGGGGGAGCCCTGCCCTCTGGAAAAAGAGAAGCCAATAGAAAGAAGGGGTTTTCAATCCCCCATTCGCATGGAAGGGGGATGGCCGGGTTTGGGGGCCCACCACCCTGAGCCCTGGTTGGCCGGTTTGCAAGCCAGGGTGGGACTGCCGGAGGGGATAAAAGCAGCAGCCGAAGTGGCGTGGGGACTGCTGACAGTGACTCTGGGGAACGATGCAGGGGGCCTAAGAAGAGCTGGGGTGAGCTGACCCAGCTGAGGGAGCAGAGATCTGAAGTAAAAAAAACTCTCTCTCGGTTCGTTTTCTTTGGAGGCTCATTGAATAACAAATCCTTAGGCACACATTGTTGGTGAGACAAAAGGTATATATTTGCAAATAGGGTCAGAGGGAGAAGACAAAAGATCAAAACCCTCTGCCCCTGAGTACAATCATTAGCAGGCTTTTATCCCCTCTTTTCTGGCACGTGTACAGAAACAGGAACTCTTACAACTCATTTCCGGTTCATACAAACATGCATGAGAATACGTCAGATCATGCATCCCATGTGTATTATAATTAGCTACTTAAGTATGCGGGGCGGATAGGCTTAATATGTATTAGGTTATTGCGCTTGCCCAGAAAGCATTGGAGGTTATGGAGGGTTTAACCTCAAGGCTAAGATGGCAATTATTCTTATCTTAGCCTAAGAGCCGTGGGAGCCATGAAAGAAAGTGTGATTTAGTGTAACAAAGAGATAGTAAATTTGCAGAACAAAGAGAGCTCTTGGAGTTTTTCCTTCAGTTTCCAACCCCCCCTTCCCTCTCTCATTAAGGAGACAAGGAGGGCTGGCAGCCTTGCTTATTCAAAGGACAACCCTATTGATGGGAGCTAACAGCTATTGATAATGCATTTTTAATAATATTTCTAACAGATCCCTCTGAAGAGCCTTGAAGGCCCTGAGCCATGCTTCCAGGCCTGCAGCAGAAAGGGAGCTGCGGTTAGGGCTTGGGGCAGAGAGTTGGTGCCCCAAGGCCCCATCGCAGTGTGGTAGACGTGTCGAGTGTCCTGGAGGCTAGGGGTGGTGGTCGGCCCCCCACTCCACTGCAGAGAAGAAGCAGGAGCACAGGCGGCATCCTTATCTGGAGCAGGAAGCTGGGCTGGTGAGTTGAGGAAACACCTCATCTTCCCTGGGGAAGCAGGACAGCAGTAGGCAAGGCACTGGGATCCTGAGGAGCAGCAGAGCACCAAGATGAGGGTCCCCAGGACCTGAGGGCGCAGGTCAGCACTCAGAGCAGGACTGGCGAGCAGCGAGGTGTGTGGGGCACCCAGCCAGTCATCTGGAGCGGGGGTGTAGAGCAGCAACCCCTGGGAGCTGCCTGTGTGTTGTGTTACCTGTCAGCTCCATGTTCTTGGGGAACCCTGACACAGGACACAGACTGTCTGACTCACAAAAAATCGCTCCCCCCCCAAAACAGAAACTGATTAAGATGCAGTGAGAGACACACCTAAAACCCTCCAGATAAGGGTGACAAAAGTGAAACAACTGCCCTAGGTCTCATTTGCATCTGAGATGGAACCAGATGACCATTCATTTACATGAGAGATGGAGAACAGAAAACTTGAAGCAGAGACTGCAGTGAATTGTGGGATCAGCGAAGCAGGGGAGCACTGCATGATGGGAAGCTGTGCTCCAAATGCTAATCAACCCTCACACCCAGCTCAGCACTTATCAGACCAGTTCTAATCTGGATTTACAAAGGACTTTTCCTCCTCCCCCCACCCCACCTCTAAGCAAGAGTAAGTTTACTAGGCATCTCGGGCCGTACATTCCCTGGTCCCACTATGGGAGGCCTATGTAAACTTAATTGGCTACAACTCAGTTGCCGGGTTAGGGAATGCTGAGGCAATAGACCGAGTCCGAGGGGGTATGGATAACATTTGAACAATGGTACAGGGTTCATCACAGCGTCCAGCCCATTGGAGCCCTGACCACAAGTGTTATCATACTTTTCCTGAGACAACTGGTAGAAGTCCTCTCCACAACAGGTTATGAACACTCCAATAAGTGCCTTAAGTCTGTTAAAAGACTATAGTAAGATCTGGAAAAGTCATGCTAATCTGAGGCTTGTTCACAGCAAGTAAAAATCCAAAACCCTGATGCTGCAATCTATTGTTTCTGACGACACCAGGAGATATCCCATCAAGTATATCTGCTATCCATAGGAATGTCAAGCTGGCTCCCAAGTAGGTGTTTCCTGAGTATCAATCAAGTTCCTGAGATGTTCCAATCAGATAACCCCTTGTCAATAGAAAAGAATTTGATTTACACTACTGAGAATGCTTGAAAGAAGCTGAACTGGGGGTATAAAAATCTGTAAAAGAAGCAGCAGTGTGTGCGCTGATACCACCCGCTTTCTTCTGGAGAGGCTGCAGGAGGAAGATCATCTCCCTTCAAGGATCGTGCTGAGAACTTTGACCTGTCAGCTTTGCAACCCGAGTGCCGTGGACTGGTGAGATCCCAGCTCTCTCTCTCTTTTCTCTTCTCTCTCTCTCAGCATAGATTTCTGAACTTGAACTGTATTAGGTAAGCCTGAGCTAAGTTTCCCCAAATACTTAGTGAAACCAGGGTATACTGTAACTGTGTATTTGTTTTTCCTTTGCATGTCTATTACTACTAGTGTCAATATACATTTCATCTACTTAGCAATAAATAAGTTTTATAGTCAAACTGGTGGTAATTGGGTATATTTTTCCTTCTTTACTTCTCTTTCCCCCACTTGCTCTGCAGCAACACTCCTTTTACCTAAGCTAAAGATCCCTGTGTAGCCCAAAAATACTGTGGGGTCTGCTCATCAAGCGGCTAAAAGATTGGGACATGCTGAGTTTGAAACACATAAGCTTGTACAGGCTGATTGACCCAGTTTGGCTCAGACGTGCCCTAATGAACTGAATGCTGGCCCATGGGGGTGTCATCTGGACACCCAGCCGGATTCAGAGGTATTCTGTTTAAATGTGTGCTTGTGTCTGACTGTGGTTATTGTTGCTCTGATGAACTGATTCTTGGCATATGAGGGTGTCAGCCTGTCCATGCTGATCAACCCAGCCAGGTCAGGCGTGTCACGTTAATCTGTGTGTGTTTGTGTGTATGACTGATTTGGGACTGGAGGAACCCAGCCCCACTGAACTGAGTCCTGCAAGATAGCTCCATTGGGGGTGAAGGCTTGCAGGGGAAGAGATACAGCTCTGTATAGAAACACCAGTAACACAAGCAGCACATTAATAGAATTACCAAGACCCTAGCCCTAATAAATGAGCACACCCCAAAGTAGTGGGCAAATCTGGTAACAGTTGCTGACCCTCTGCCACTGACTGCCCCAGAGGGGACTCAGTCCTGTCCCTTATTCTGCAGCTGATTGTCATAGGATGGAGTCCATGAGCTTTGTGCTTGGGTCATGCTGATTGCTGCAGGAGCCTATTCTGTTGCTTGTTGCTTGCCTTTTTGGTTGCCATAGAGGGTCACCCTTCAGCCTCTTTGTGGGGTTGGGGTTTAATACAATTTGATTGCTACAAACCAGAAAATCTTACACTGTGGCAGTCTGTTGCTTATTGGGAAGCCCGTTGGGACTGCTGGAAGCTTCCTTGCTGTAGCATCTCAGCAGTGGCTGAAAGCTGCCAGTTACCCGACCTGTGGTTCTTGAGTCAAGGGTTGACTAATGCATTCTGGTTTGTTTTGCCTTTGAGTTCACTTGTAAATAACTTTTCCTATTATTCTTGTTTTGTAAATAAGGTATAACTAGTTAAATCAGTTAAATGTTAGACCTTCTTGGGACCACGGGCTGCCCTGTGGGGAACAGGGGCCAGCTGGGAAGTAAATTGGTGCTGGCTGGAAGCCCTACCCATTGTCACCACATCATCCCTGATATTTGGGCGGAGGTGGCAACTATTGGGCTGCCACATGGGTTAGACCAGGTTGATTTTTTTGTTGCAAAAGTCTTTTATCACATCTGTGGTCTCAATGTCATTAAATAGTTCATTCTCAATTGATAACATTGCCAGTCAGATATATGTGCAATATTAAAACTTTTTTTGCAATTGTGATTTTTTTTTTCATTTTTGGGCCCCCTTTCTGTCTGGGCCCTGGGTGGCCACTCAGTTCACCCATGCCTATGTCCGAGTCTGGCTAGCAGCTCTTAGAGGACTGAGCTCTTCAACTGTAAGCTGTGTGGGGAGGAATGTTGTCTTCCTCTGGCAGTATCAAGCATGTTCTTGCAGTTTAACAAAGAAGGTAGGATTTCTGTGCCACTTTTCTCTGAGGTCTCATTGCCCTTTCTCCTTCTACTTTAAAGCCAATAACACAGGGGTGTCATTAAACATCCCTAGGAATGAAGTCAAGTTATGTACCCCCTGGAAATAAGTAACTAGGCCATATTAGGCTACAAGCTACAAAGTTTCCAACGAACAGAGCTTTTCTGAATCCTAGTCAATGACCAAGGGCAGAAAGCTGCTGCCAAGCCAGCACTGATCAAGTTCACTCACTTACGTTAAATATCAAATCAGAGGAAAGCCAGCTCTCACTTTGTCATCTCCTTGTCTCAACCAGCATGCTGTTCTAGGAATGGAGATGCTCAGATCAATTTGCCCATATGATAAGGATCCAGATTGTCACAGGATCAGGCATTTTTAAAGTGCTCTGTAGCTGTGCACTTTTGTCAGTGCACAGCTGTAGAGCACTTTCAGAGGTCGATCATATGGCAAACTCACGTCTGTCAATGTCCTTTGCGTTTCGCTTCTCAGAACACTTGGGCTAGGGACAGATATTCAAAAAGCCTGAGCTTAAATTGATTCAATCTTTGCAGGGTAGGCTAAGCTGTCTAGGCTAAATCAGTTTTGTAACCAGACAGATATCCCAGAAATGCAGGTACATGGCTGCAGTGGATCAAGCTAGAAGCTGGGGAGCACTAGAGCAGCCCTCCCTTCCCTTGCACAGTACTGCGCTGAGGAGGGCAGGCCAGGCAGGATGCTCTGAGTAGCCCTGCAGGGAATTGATAACACAGTGTTTATCACCCCTAACTCAGTGTTTATCACTCCATTAAGAAAACAACAGAGGGACATTACTAGCTACCTATTGATTCATCAGGGACTGTAGCTAGTATGTGGTCTGCTAGAGGGGAGGGGGGAATTCCTGCTTAGCAAGAAGTGGTGAGGGGAGGTGGGGCAGCCAGAAATCTTGGAGAGCTCCAGCCAGGGAGCAGAGGGGAAGGGCCAGCCCTGCTGTGAAACAGAGAGCACTGCCCAGCCCAGAGAGCATGCCGGGATATTGAGGGTGTCTGATTTATTTTAAACCAGCAAGGGATCTGGGGCAGACATAAACCCATTTGGCCCAAATCAGTTAAGTCTGATACTATATTCAACCAGGTTTATCTCAAACCGGTTTCAGCCATTTTCAAACTGGTTTGTGTGCACTGAACTTCTGCTCTATTACAGGTTTCAACCAGTGTCTGATCACCTAAACTGGTTTATGTGTAATGTCTGTCACGAGCCTTGAGGATTGGTGGGAAGAGCTGCTCTGTGACTCGGGCACTGGTTTGCCCTCACTCTAGCCCAGTCAGTTCCTGCCCCCCAAATCAGCAGTCCCCCTGCAATATTCACATCTCTTTTTTGCTAAAAACTCTTGTAGAAAAGCTTATTTAAGGTGATGCCTCATACAAATCTAAAACTTGACAGCTCCACTGACATGCATTAGGAAAACTCGCCTTGTTGCTATATTTATGGAGGCTGAGATCAGTTTCTAATGCGTTCTCTTTTTCTCTTGGCTCTGTAAGTTAACCCCTCACATTCTTACAGCCACTTCTTTAGGAGAGTTCAGCTCCCACTTAGGCATGTAAGTTGATGTCCAGATTTTCAGTTTGCTGGGGGTGATGCAGCCCCAGAAACCAGCACAAGAAGCAAGGGGGAGTGCCCACTTTTAAACAGAAAATCATAGGGGTCAGGGTTACAGGATAATAGGCCAAATGGAGGGAAGGGTAAAAGATAAAGAAACATCAGCACTGTGATAACATATACTTATCACCAAGCTTCCCCACCCCCCCACTGCCCACCTCTGGAGCTGTCCCCAAACAAGCCTTTGGTCCTAGAGCATTCAAACAGAAGCCTGCAGATGCCCCCAAGTCTGAGTCCAGCTCCTTCAGTCCACATAATCCTGGCTAACCACGCCAGTGGGATCTCCAGCTCCACTGTGCACTCCTCCTGCACAGGGCTGACCAGGTTTCATGTGCACATGTCTCTCTCGTCTCCAGCCTCTAGCTTCCTCTTTCTTTTTCCCATGAATTCCAGGCCCTGGGGGTTTCTGGGAGTTGTAGCCCAAATTAACAGTCATCACAATTTTGCAGAGTGCTCCCTGGTCCCACCTCCTTTATGCACATTACATTCACTGTTGGCTAGTATGACAGGGACTGAACTGGTAACGCCACTTGGGGGTCATCCCTACTGTTCAGGGGACAAAAATGTCCTGAGACAGGCAAAAAAGGACACCCTAGAAAGTCTTCGCTGGTGTATTTCTGGGTTGGGAGTATGCAAGTGGAGCAGGTGGGCAGGCATGGGATATACCATTGGTGCCATTGCCATTAATAAAGCCTTGCTTGCCTCTGTGAAATGAGGTAGTCTTGTCTTAAAGGAGCTGTTTAAGTGAGATTGTCATTTTTATTAATCTAACGTTATGTGAGAGCTTCCTTAGTGCTAGCTACTTACTATTAATAATACCAAAAGGTGTTATTTTACCAAATTTTACCGAAAGCAAAAGTGTACTGCTGTATCAGCAGGTTGCACTAACTTTATGACTGAGGGCAAAAATATTTTTGTCAAATATGTGGGAAGCAGGTTCTGTGGGAGATAAAATTCCAGATACAGCAATGTGCGAAGACTAGCAACCATTTAACTAAGAAAAGAAAAGGTAACAAACTCTTCTTGGACAAATGCCTAGTTCTGCAGAGCTTGACAATTTTGATGCTGACCTTTGTCAAACGATGGTGTGCAGCCATCTTCCCTAGAATAGACTAAATAATCCATATTGTTGTGGTTTCTTGGAAAAATACGGTTTAAATCAGCATGTTCCAGATGAACTGACTGTAGGGAAAACTATCCTGACACAGTTTACAGGGAGGTTCATAGTGATAATGTGGAAAGTCACATTTGGGCTGCTGTAGATGAGACTTCAGGCAATTGCTCATTATATACAGTAAAACTCCATTAACTGGCACCTTACAAGCTGGCATGCTCTATTAACTGGCATGCCGGCTTGTAAGGTAAAGTGAAACCGGAAGTGCCCACCGTGGCACTTCCGGTTTCTCCAAGCCCCCATGGCCCAGGGCAAAGCAGCCTGTGCTGCTGAGCCCCCATGGCCTGGGGCATAGCAGGCTGCGTGGGGCCAGCCTCTCTGTCCCATGGAGCCTGCAGGGCCTGCGGGAGGGTCGGTGATACCGTGGAAGGGGCAGCGATGTCCTGGACGTGGCCGGAGAGGTGGTGACCCAAACAGGCAAGGATGCCTGTTTGGGCCACTCAATTAACTGGCATGTTTTGTTATCTGGCATCCCCCCCATTCTGGGGGGGATGCCAGATAACAGAGCTTTAACTGTAGTCACTTTAATAGCTGAGAAACTCGCTGTTGAACCTTTTGCCTTGAAAAGGGTTGGAGAGGACAAATAATGCAATAGCACATTTTATGAATCATAGAATCATAGAAATTAAGGGCTGGAAGGGAGCTTGAAAGATCAAGTCCAACCCCCTGCTCTGGCCAGGAATACTGTTGAGATCAAATGATCCCAGCAAGGTGTCTGTCCAGTCTCCTCTTGAAGACTTCCAAGGTTGGGGACTGTACCACCTCCTTGGGAAGTCTATTCCAGATTCTGGTCACCCTTATGATAAAGAAGTTCTTCCTTACATCCAACCTGAAACCATCCTCTAACAGTTTATGTCAATTGCTCCTTGTCCTCTCCTGGTGCGCCCTAGTGAACAGTTTTTCTCCCAGCTCCCGATATTCACCCCTTACATACTTACAGAAGGCAGCCAAGTCCCTCCTCAGTCTTCTCTTTTCCCAGCTGAACAGTCCCAGGTCCCTTAGTCTTTCCTTGTAACGTTTGACCTCCAGGCCCTTAATCATTCTTGTGGCCCTTCTCTGGACCCTTTCAAGATCCTCCACATCTTTTTTGAAGTGCTGGACACAGTACTGGACACAGTACCCCAGCTGGGGTCTCACCAATGCCAAGTAGAGAGGAAGTATCATTTCCTTAGCCCTGCTTGCTATGCCTTGGCTAATGCATTCCAACATGCTATGAGCTCTGTTGACTACAGCATCACACTGGCAGCCCATGTTCATCCTATGAATGACCCTGCATGTTTACTGTGGCCTACTTCCACTGACAGCAGTTAAGAGATATTGCATCTACTTTCTGTTGCTGAAGCCAGTATACTGAAAGCAGCAACAGCACTTCAAGTATTCCATCCTTACCTGCTGCACTTCACTTATTTGAAGCATGGCTGCAACTGGGTTGCTGAACAAATTAAACTTGAGTTTCCAGTTGTCAACTTTATAATTTCAAGTGCAAACATAGTGTTTGTAAAGGCACCTCTAAGGGTGCCTCTCTACAAAGAAGTTCTGCCTGACATGCCCATGCCCCCAGAGCCCAAACTGACACGTGGCCTAACTAAATGCAGCCATGTTAACTAAAAGCAGCCCTATTTTATACTCAGCATTTCAAGGTTTTAACAAATGTGATAAGTTTTAATGCCAGCAAAGCAGCCTCTATCAGTATTGTATAACAGCTTTTGATAGCCCTGTGGGTGGGGGGGTGGGATCTTGTAATGATTGAGACACATTTCCTGCTCTGCCATAGGTGATCAAGAAACTTGAGACATGGGGGCTCTCACTACGGTGAATTAGACAAGCTGCAAAGATGTTTGAAGAGGAACCTTGGCTATGAAGTGCAGTTGCTGTTAGCTGTGAAATGTTATTGGGATGCTACTGGTCTGGAACCACAAAGACAAGTGCCAGTTATACTATTTCTGTTTTCAAGTTTTGTCCTTTAACATCTGTGGGCACTGAGAAATGTGTCTCAGTGTACAAATTGTTTCTGGTTGAGAAGCATCACAAATTGACATTGGAAAATTTGGAAAAAATACTAGTTTCATATTGTGAAATTAATTATTCATTCACAAGCAAGTAAAAGAACATAAATACAATCAGCACATATGTGTTTAGGATTAATTTTTTACTAGTTATGTGGATGATTACCAAGTAAATTTTTTTAAGTTTATTTTTTATGGGTTTATTTCATTTTCTGTAAATTGTGAACAGTATCATGAATTTTCTTTTAAGTGCATATTTCATTATTTTTAAAGCATAAAATTGTGCATGGGGGGGAAGAGGTGTGCATATCAATCTAATGTCTAGTCATTGGCACCAAAGACCACAACAAAATGGCACTGGTTGGCTCAGTAAATATCTGAATGGACGTGGGGATGGAAGCTCCCAGTGCCTTTCTGTGTTAGGAAGGGTCAGAAGCCAGGGCAGCAGGCAGACTAAATTGCCCTCAGTTGGCCCTGGTTACCTGAGTGGGCCTGGCTGCCAGTGGCTTAACTGCCTCAAGCTGGCCCCAGTTGCCTGCATGAGTATGGCTGTCTACTTAAAAGCAGCTGCTCTTTCAAAGCCCAAGGTGCTAGTCAGGAGGACAAATGCTTCTTTCTCTAGCCTTGAGCTTCCCACTCCTTGTTTACTGTTTCCTGGTTTCTGATTATAAATTGCTAGTTTCCTGGGTTAGGATTGTTGGTTCCTAGTTTCCTTGGGTCCTGCTTGTAGGCTTCCTTGTCCCTGGTTTCTGCCTGTTGACTCCTCCTTCCAGACTGACTTGTTGACTCCTTGACCCCTTGTCACAGGGGCACTCTGTTCCTATGATGAGAGAACAGGGGTTGGTTGCCGTGGCAACCGCCGTGGGTCAGCTGACCAGAAGGGGGCCGGGCCTGGCCTTTATAAACAGCCCAGGCTGAAGCCTGGCGGGCAGTTCCCTTCTGGCAGCCTGAGGAGCCAGAGCTCTGCAGCTGAGTTGAGCAGAGCAGCCGGAGCACCCGAGTGGCCGTACCATGGTACGGGGCGAGAGAACCCTGACTGGAAGGTTTGGCAGGAAAGCCAGGTGGGCCTAGATTGCATGTTATAGCCAGGAGATGTATTGTTGTGTTACAGCCGATTGGCTTATGGTTCTGTTTAGTTATGGTTATACCGGAGGACCGGGTGAGGCTGTAAGGGTGGAGGAGGCCTCATTAGGAGCTCCCCAGTAAAGTGGGGTGCTCTCAGCGCTGGAGAGGGTGCTGCACTTTGGGGGTGTCCTGACCCAGAGAGAGAATATTGGGAAAGCTAAGTAGGGCTCCACAGTGGTGGAGGCCCTGGTGCCAGCCGGGCACTGTAGTTTAGGGGTGCAATACCCCAACCCTGAGAAGGGGAACAGATTATTTTGGAGGGGCCAGGCACAGCTAAGGCCACCTGAGCCCCAATTGCTAAGAGCACTAGTGCGGGCACCAGCCAGATGCCCGGAGGGTGTTCATGTTAGGGCCCAGGAGGCATACGTGAATCAAAACCCAGGGTGAGGTGCTGTTATAAAGATGAGCCTGGGGAGGGCGAGTGTGCGGTCAGAGAGCCTGGGGAGGGCAAGTGCGCGGAGAGACAGGACCCAGGGGGGCACCGTCTGTATGCGGAGGAGCCCCAGGGAGGGGCGAGCATATTGAGCGGGCCTAAGAGGGGCAGACATATTGTGCAGGCCCAAGAGGGCTAACAAGCCCGGGGGTGCCAGTCAGGTCGCTGGTTGCATGACAAGCCCAGGAGCGCCAGGTAGGGAGCAGGAAGGAAACTGACCAGACAATGTCTGGTACATCGGCGAGGCTTGGGGCGTGCTACAGGGGAGGTTGGAGGCACACATAGCCCATAAGGCTGGCGTGCACCCGTCACTCCATATAAAACAGGGGACAGGATTAACATAGCACCGTGTCCAAGGGGAAAAAGGGCAGCCTCCTCTATAAAATTTAGACAACATCAAAGACGTGGCGGGCGAGAAAGAGGGTGCTGAATCACCTACTTGGCACGGTAGGGGGTGTTAGGGAGATCATGGCCACTCCTAGGTCCCCGCGCTGTGACACCCCTGTGATCCCCAACTGTAGTCAGGATTATCAATGCAGCACACGATAGGATGTTGGGGCTCAATGGCCCTGTGTTCAGCCTGACTGTGCCATGAGTATTTGAATTAGTTAAGCTGCCCAATTCTCACCTGCCAGGACTTGATGTTATCCAATATATTAATCGGTAGGAGTTGAATTCCCTTGTAGCTTGACTCTGGTGTGGTGGGCCTAGCCCATCTTCTGGGGCTCTAACCTCCCCTACTCCCTGACATTGCACCATCCAGATATTAATACATCTGTCACCCTGGATCTTTATGGGTGGATTTATATTTAGACTTGCCATACAGGCTCAAGGTCTTATTTCACCTGTGTTCTTGTTACTCTGTTCACTTAGACCTTAACGGTCCTCCTCCTGGGACTGCACAGGGAAAAGAAAAAATGGAAAAGAACAAAAATCATCCCCCTCCTTGCATGGCAAGGGGACTTAGCAGCTTTCAGGCAAGGCCTTCTTGCTGTGGTTCTCAGAGCTTCTGTGAAGTGGAAATTGTTCCCCTTTTTGTTGGGCCGGTACGCCAGTCTCTCCCTGGGGCGAAGGCATTTCAGAATTTGGGCACTGCCCTGATCCCTCTGGCTCTCAAACAGCTGTGGGCAGGATTGTTCTTGCCGGTCTCTCTCTCCTCCCGAACAACAACAACAACAAAATACAGGACCTGATAAGAGGCATGTATCTCCAACCTGCCACCAGCTTGTCTCCAACTAAGTCTGGCTGTCCCCTGTTGTGGGGGGTGTTTACGGAGGGGAGGGGTGTGTGTATGTCTCGGTGGGTTTGTGGGGGATTGTGCATGTATGGAGAGCTGCCTGCATGCTAGGTCCCAGGAGCCAGCCAAGGGGAGGGGAGGGAGTGAGAGAGAAAAGATGAGGCAGGGGATGCATGCAATAGAGCACACCCAGTGCAGTGCAGATGGGCTTGTAGGGAGATGCAGAAACCTCAAAAGGCAGAGAAGAAAAATGAGCCTGGGCCACAGCTCACCTTAAACGAAGAATGGGAATGTCATGTTTCCTCATACAATACAGGCATGCAAGCAATTGCACTACATCTGGTCAGGGTTATAAGCCTGCCTCATGCTCAGGGCTTGGAAGCAGAAGTTGGATATTGCATGGTTATTCCTCTCAGTTCTGCTCCTAGGTGAATTTTTGGAGAATAGAGTCATTCCTATCTGAAAAGTTTGGCTTCTTTGCCCACAGTTTTTAATAAAGCAACAATGAAACTCACTGAAGTCGCTTACTATTTTAGGCAAATTGGATCATGTGAGGGTGAGTAATAATCTCAGAGCTTCTGCTCATTTGCATCAGAAAAAGGGAGAAAGATTGGATTATTCACTCGGTCACCACAGGTTCCTAACAGTGCAACCTGCCTGAGGACTGTCAATGTTGCTTGAGCTCCATCAGTGTAGACTGGGTGTTATGCAGGGCAGAATTGGGCCCCAGGGTTTTAATAGAGTTCCAGTTTGTTCTGTCGTACTTGAAACTGATCTTTACAGAATCTCACTGGGGCTTACGTGCCCCTACTACACCTATACCACATGTGGTGGGAGTTCAGCTTTCAGTGTATAACCATCTCTCAGCAACACAGAAGTTATTCTGGGACTGGCATTATAAATATTAATCACTTGTGTTGTCATTGGGTATTTTTGGCTCTGAACACCTGATTTTCCAGGTTTCCATTTTTTTAACAAGTCATTGGCAGCTGCTGCCTTACGGATGATGTCTGGAGATACGATTCTTCCAGCACCGTGCATTCATTTGCACATTGACGGATGCTACTTGGGCCTCTATGAATGCAGTTGAAATGGCAGCATCTTTTACACTTCAAACCTGACATGAAAATTTAGGACCTCATTCAGCCAGCCACTTCAGCACATACAGCATGTAGGTTGGCCCTTTAATGTCAGTGTTATAATTCACATGCTTCAGACCAGGTGCTAGCTAAAATAGTTGGCTAAATAGGGGCTTCACAGCACAATGCAGCATAACATGAGTCAAATTCATCTTGATGGAGCTCAGGCATTGCTGAGCCTGATCTAAAACTCAAGGTGAGTTTTGATTCTAATTCAAACTGTCACTTAGGTGATCAGTTCCATGGCGTCTATCATTCTTACAATCTTAAACCTGGCTGATCATCACAATAGTCAACTGTTTCACCAGTTTATAAAATGTAACCATAAGTTATCTTTATTTCTCTCTCTCTCCATCTGCTAGGGTACTAGTCTGAGAAGCAAGCAGGCACGTGCCTCTTGCCCCGTCTCAAACCCCTTTGTAGTGCGGGAATGAAAAGATGTTCCCTGCGCTACAAGTTTGCAGCGTGGCGAGAAAATTAAATGCCTGGATATCCAGGGGTCTAAAAAAACTGGAGTTTAAAAAAGTGGAGCAGGGCATAGTCTGGGACTGTGGCCTGAGGAAACCAGAGGCTGAGTCCTCCAGGGAGATGCTTTGGCTGCCAGAGTGTCTTCGTGGTTGGCACCTCGCCCTGGTGCTGAAGCAGCGTGCTTCAGCACCAGGGCTCCAGAGCCAGGGAGTAAGGGGTCGGGGGGGGGGAGCTAGAGGAGGGGGGAGGGGACTATGGGGGGCCCCACCTGCACCCTCTGATGCCTGCAGTGCCCGGCCCCACCCCTTGCCTGCCCCCCCCCCCGAGGCCCCTGATCCTGCTGGTGCCCGCCCCAGTCCCCCCCAGCCCCCTCGATCCCTGTGATGCCCAGCCCTAGCCCTCACTTATCCCCCAAGCCTCCCCGACCCCCGGCTTGCCCAGACCCCCGAGGCTCCCACTCCCTGCCCCCCTACCCCAGCACGCTCACTTTAAAAAGAAAAAAACCAAGAAACCCTGGCACTTATTGGCAGCTCCAGCTGCCATCAGGATCACTTGGGGCCCCACACAGTGTGGGGCAGAGGGACAGCCCCAGCAGCCCCAACCCGGGCCCTCCTGCCCTATGCTACCTGGGGGGGCTCTGCCAGGAGGCCCTGGAGCCCTCCTACCCCTGCCCCTGGGGTAAGTAGAGGCGGTTTTTTTCCATTTATTTTTCTGAGGGTTTGTTTTTTTGTTTTTTTGTTTTTTTTAAGTGCCAGTGCCTGGGGTTGGAGGGGAAGCCATGGGGACCTGGGGGTGCAAGTGGGGGGCGGGGCTGGGCAGGGCAGCCATTGGAGGGTCTGGAGGAGTGGGGGGTGCAGCTGGGTGGGGCAGCCATCAGCGGGAGTCGCAGCAGCTGGTGGGGGATGGGGCCAGGTGGGGCAGCAATTGGGGGGGGGGGGCTGGAGTGGGGCATGTGGGCCTTGTGGGGAGGAGTGGTAGCCCCTGCAGGGGCCATTTGGCCCTTGTTGGGGAGCTGTAACCCCTGTGTGACCATAGCCCCCCAACAGCCAGTGCTTTAACACTGTAGATATATCAATAAAACATTGCGCAACTGATCGCTGTCTCTGTCTCTCACTCTCTCTCTTTATAGCAGTCTTTTGTTTTAATTGTGGAGGAATACGGATTTTGGGGTAGCTTACAGAGTGACTTTGGGATTTTTTTTGATCAGGGATTTTTCAGTTTTCTAGTAGGGAACACCAGAATTCCTGCTAGTGAGGCCAGTGCCTGGACCCTGCCTGCTCAGAGCTGGCACCTTGGACCCAGCTGGCTGTGGCTGACCTCCTGGTCAAATGGGGCCAGGAGGACATGCTTTGCCAGTTCAAAGTAGGCCACCACACCCAGAACATCTTCTGGGTGATAGTTGCCCAGGTGGCCAGGCAGGGGACACGCATGGCAGTAGTACCACACAGGCCAACCCTGCAGCCACAGCCCACTGGCAGCTGGCCCAGAGGGGCAGATGCCTCATCCCAGTCTGGCAGGTGCGCAGCAGGTCATAGCCAGGTAGTAGCCCCCACTGCCAGACTGCTGCAGTGGGGAGAGGGTGCAGGGAACTCTCCGGGCTGCTTCAGCAGTCCAGCTGGCACCAGGGGTAGTGTCCTCAGGTACCAATTGGCTGGGCCCCAGAAGCTCCTGAGAGTGAGTAGGCCTGAACTATTTGCCAGGGCAGCTTTTTGTACCACTGGGGCCAGGACAGGGCAGCTTTTTATATTGCTGGGGACAGCATAGATTCTGACCCCAGGCTCTAGCTCCCCTTAGCAGCAGATCCGGGAGGAGCCAGGCAGGGTTATTTTGCCCCAAGTGGCACAATTTTCTCCTCAACAAAGTGCATGTCCAAGCACGTATGCTGGAGCAAAAAGCCCCGGCTCAAATTTGCACCACTTCTCTCTGAGCTGCTGCAAGCACATGTGCTTACATGTGTGGATGCGCCCTATGTGTGTATCTGTGTATCTTTTTTGACATGAAGGTAAGGTCTCTGGTCATTATGGTATTGCCGAGGTAGAAAAGGATGGGCCAATTGCCTAGATCAGACTCTCATGCAGATGTGAGTGTCTCTTCCTGTTGGCAGCATCACTGTTCTCATGGGCATAACCTCCTACAGCCATTATAGTCCATTTGGGGAGAGACAGCCTCTCTGGTAATTTGAAGACTGAAATGATAATCTTACATTTGAGTTGAAGCCAGTAAAATGAGCACATCACTGAAATGATAGAGGCTGGGTTAGTGGGCAGATGGCCTGCTTTGTTCAGAACCAGCTGTGATTCTCCTGAGGGCAGCTCTTTTGTACTGAGACATAGAGAATAGGGATATTCAAGACTGAAGGTCACAGCACAGCTCAGTCTGACTATAACTGGAGGGGACACAGCTGGTTCCCAGACATAGGTGAAGTAGGGTGCTTTTCAAGGGCATAGCTATGAATCCATAAGCAATATGAAGAATAGGGGTACAGCCCAGGTGACCCCTCTCCCTCCCTGGTCCTTGTGGTTCAGGCTAGTCAATCAAGTGACCTGGCCAGATAAAATTCCTAGAGGGAGTGGGGGAGCTCTCTCTTCCTTCTGGTAGGCATTGTGAAACTACAAGCAAGTACCCCAGGCAGTGGCATGGTGATTTCTGTAAGTAGAAACCTGGAAACCTGCCAGGAGTTAGGAATTAAATATAGGCAAGTCATGTCTTAAAAGGGTCACTGTACCCAGACTCTGTAAATAATCAAGTTGCTTTAGTTTGCTTAAAGTGTATTCTGATTTTTATTGTCCAAGTCCCCCCATCTGATCAATAAAGGTGTCGGGTTACATCCTACAATGTTGGGCACGGAGAGAGAGAGAGGCCTTCTGCTCCCTACCTGGTCACCAACGTTTGTCTTTTTATTTTCCCTCAGTTCTTCCTGATGTTATCCTGGGATGCCGTAGGCTCAAAGAAGCACCCAGAAATACTAGTGGGCAAAGCACCCCCTAGGTTCGTGGGATCTATGTGCCCCAGGCTGCACAGAGCCCTGTGAGAGACCAGTGCCCAGGTGGTGGCAGTGTTACCCTAGGCTTGCAGGGGTTCTCCAAGAAGTAGGCTCCCCAAGGCAGACCCTCAAAGCGAGATTTTGGGCCTGGCACAGTGGTGGGTGTTTCTGCATAGTAGCATCCCCTACTGTGCTGCCACAATCACATCGACTCAAAGAATCTTGCCTGCGAAAGTAAAACTCTACACACATCAGCATGAGCTAATTCGAGAGATAGTAACAAAAAGTACCTTAAGGTTTACACATGCAGATTCACCACATTCACATATCTAACAGGTCCCATCATGAATTCACTTTCTCTGTCAATCACAGGATCACTTTGATACTCTGGACCTGATTCTCTTCCTTGCAGAGTAACTGACGGGAGGACAACCAGGAAAATAGCCCCAGATACTGCCTTTGTTGCAGGGGGACAAACACAGCTGCCATTGTAATGGCAGCAGACTGTGCTGCCCCAGTCAGCCTGGTAGGAATTGGTGCTGCCCCATGTGTCAGCAGCCCTGCCTTGCTATGCCTCTGCTTTCCCCACTTCTGCTCGTTTTACAGTACTGTAGTGCCATAGGGCCAGATTCTCAGCCGACACAAATTGCCTTCCCTTCTTTGAATTAAATGAGGCTGCTCAAGGGATTGAAGTTAAGTGCATGCTTAAGTGCTTTGTTTGATTCTGGAGTTAGAAGTGGAAGATGCAGACATTGCCACTTAGCACATTTCCTTTTCGCTTTTCAGGCGGGGGGCCTACCTTCTTATCCTGCTCTGTTTTTTATCTGAATCAGGATACACACTTGCTGTTCCTGTTTGCTTTTCTTATTTCCATGATAGCACAGCCACTAGACCTCAGTTGAGATCATGGTCTGTTGCATTCAATGCTGTTCAGGTACATAGCAGGAGACAGTTGCTGCAATCTAAGCAGACAAAAGACAATGATTGGCCCTTTTTATAGGGAGTCAACTGAGGGGAAACGAAGCTAAATAACTTGCCCTGAAGGGAGTCTGTGGCAGAAATGGGAAAGAAGGGTCTGGCATGGGCCAAGAACACTTTAATCCAGCCACTGCTTCCATCTTAAAACCATACCTCCTACTCAACTGCTCCCAGGTACAAGGGTAGTGGGGATGGTACAACAACTTTCCTGGCACTGTCCTCTCCCAGCTCTAAGCTGTTACCTGGTTTTGCCTGGTATTGTGAGCAATTTGTTTCTTTGAGAAACATCAACATTCACCAGATTTATTTTAAAAGATGTAAAGAGGAAAAAAGAAACCCAAGGTTGTTGGATTTGTGTGTTTGTGTTCATTACAGTCCCTGTAGAAACAGATAGTGTGAGATAAGGTGGAAATATGTAGGTCAGCCAAAAATGTGTTCTAACCTGATATGGAGACTGGCTCTCTTTTTTCTTGCAGCTTGGAGATATGGGGAAGACTGACACTGAGCACGACTGGAAGCGACAGGTGATGAAAGAGGAGGAGAATGAAAGTGACTATTGTAACAAAGCCTTTGAATTAACAGCAGATGAAAAGAAAACTGAACTAATTCAAGGCTAAGGCACACTGGTAATATTTATCTGCAATGGAAAAGAAACAGTAGAGGAGACAATAAAACAGAGTATTGATCCTGAAAGCCACGCTATGGATTCCTTTTGGAAAACAGTGTAAGGATGGAAGGTACAGGTAAAGAATAAAAGAACAAGGCCCCGCAGGAGATGGTTCAGAGTTGCATGATATTGCCAGCCTTGGCTGTGACAAAATGAATATACACTCTTCCCCTGCTTCCTATGAGCTGGACTTTCACAAGTTCTAGCTACATTGTAAACAAATTCTCTTCAGGTGACTAGGCTCAAACCAGGCTTTAGCTGTTAAGATCTAGCAAGATAATAACCTAAGCTGATAAATCAGTCACAGAATTATAGCAAGAGGGTAAGTTTCCTACTGCTGTGTCAGACAGTTCTATCACATCCAATTTGATTAAACTGAAGTTGGCAAGAAGTGATTAAAAAAATAACCTGATCTGTTTTCCCTCTGTTCTTCCTAGCAGTGTGTCATCCCATCTGTCGACAGAGTCAGAGTAATTAAACAGGCTCTACTCAGATTGGTGCAGATTGTAACAATGGACAAGAGCGGTTGTGGGGGGGGGCGTTCATGGTATCTTTTATTGGACCAGCTGTATAATTGGAAAAGAAATTTGACAAGCTTTTAGACATACACTTCTCCTCATCTAGTAGCTCGTGCCTGATAACCTGCCAAACTTCTTTCCCAACTTTATAGTTGGTCTAATAAAAGATATTACAAAAAGTCCCTCACCTTTTGTATGTTTCCTGGACCATAATGGCTACAACAATACTCCAGCCCCAATGCAACCATGTCGCTCATTCCGAAGTTTTCTAGTTAATAAGGAAGACTGATTTTTCTCTTTCTATATCTTGTGTAACTATCTTTTACCTTAACAAACTGAAATGTTTTGACCTTATTGAAATGAAAAATTTCAGTAAGATCCTTTTGTTATTTCAAAAAAATGGCTTTTGGTGTCGAGGGAAAATGATTGTTTGATGGGAAATTTTGCCTTTTTGTGCTAGTTCAGGCTGAAGTGTCTGTATTTCCCATACACTGAATGGAAATACTGGATTCTGACTACTGTCAGAGAGGAAGAGCTGGCACAATGACACTCAACCCAGGCACATCTATTTCCATTATCATTAACCATTTACCTGCTGAATTACAAACTCTATGCAAAGAGCATATCTCACTTCAGAGGACATAAAGGTCAGCTGGGGTCAATGAAACTGCAATAATCCCCATGCAACCCCATATAACTCAATGGAGTGAAGCCAGCAAAAGGTCATTGAGTCTATGTAACTACAGTGATTGATGCAAGCTTAGCATGTGGCCCAGAGTATGTATAAACTTGATCTGAAGGATTAGTGGCCAAACCAGCAATACTGTGGCTAGGAAGCTTGGTGCCCAGGGCAAAACCTGCAGCAGCAGCCTGCCCTTGCCTCGCACATGGATCTGGGGGGCACATGCCCTCCCCATGCTTGCCTGGGAGTGCACGCAGTGGTGGGAGCTGCCCTCACCCCCACTCGCGGGTCTGTCCTGCACCCCACTCTGGCTGGGCAGAGCCTGTTGGTGCCCCTTCACTTCAGCACCCGGGGTGGTCTTCTCACTCGCCCCACACTTGCTACGGTACTGCAAACCAGTAAATTTGGTCTGAAGAATACAATGTGGTTATTGTTAATGACTACATTGCAGTAGCAGGCAGGGAACCTAATCATAGACCCCCAGTCTCTTTTTCACTAGGTGTTGTACAAATACAGAACAAGAAGTAACTTCCTGCCCTATAGAGCTTTTACTCCTTTCTGTTAATACAGGACTAGGTCCTACATGGCATAAATCAGCCCAGCTCCACTGAAGTAATTAAAGCCATGCAGATTCATAGCAGCTGAGAATTTGGCTCCTATTTTCTTAGTGGTAAGGGGTAGCACTATGTTGTAGTCCCAAAAGGTGGTGGGACAGCATCTGTTCTCTTAGACTGCTTGTACACATGATGGGGGTTTACTCCCCTAAATTGAAACAGTGTGTTTTTAATTGCAATGATTAAAAACCTACCATTTCAATTTAGGGGCTTCTGTCACTGTTGTGGTGAAATGCTCGATACTTTTTTTTTTTTTACACGGAGCCTGCCCAAAGCCAGGGGGCAAGTTGCTGGCTGACCAAGTGGCCCCTGAGCTGCCGAGGGCCCTGGTCATTCCCTCCACAATAGCGGCACCCCCCAGGGCCGCCTGGGTGCGCTGTGAGCAGATGGGTGCCACCTGGGAAGTGCCACCGCCATGGAGGGAAGGTCTGGGGCCCCCACAGCTCAGAGCCGGCCAACAGCCTGTCCCCCAGCCACAGAAGAGGCAAGCAGGCTCTGTGGGGAAAAAAAAGAGGATCAGGCCCCTTGCCACCATTTTTTTTCTCAGTTGAGCCTGCCTGCACAAGCTGCTACCAGGCCATGCAGCCCCTGAGCTGTAGGGGGCCAAATCCTTCCCTCTGTAGTGTCATCACCTCCCAGGGCCACCCAAGCAGGGTACTAGCTGCACAGGTGCTGCCCCAGCTCACAGGCAGAACTTGCCAGATCCAACTCTTCCTGAGTTTGCATGCTGGAAGCCCACTGGGTGCTGCTCCCCATGCCGGCTTGGGGAAGAATTGGATCTGGCAGGTGCTGCCTGTGAGCTGGGGCACCACCTGTGCAGCTAGTACCCTGCTTGGGTGGCTTTGTGGGGGGTGCTGACACTGCAGAGGGAAGGATTGGGCCCCCTATAGCTCAGGGGCTCAGGTCAGGAGCCATTAATACAAATTATGGGTTTATATTAATTCCTCCAAATTCTTTCTTCTTTGCTGTTGAAAGGCCAGAGTAATTAGTGAAGCCAGCACAGATTTTTCTCCTGCTTGATGAGAGACCCCACATGCCTTATAAGCTCCAAGTCAGTTTCCACCACTTTGGTCCAGATAATAAGCAACCACATGAGTTAGCGGTCTCAAGGGAAGAAGCAGCAGCACAAATTCTCTATCTTCACCTTAATTGTAATGAAGAGGCATCTTTCTCTCTTATCTTTCTTATTTTTCATTAGTGTATGAATGTCTGAGTATGCATGTGTTGGTGGAAACTGTGCCTTTTCCTAAAACTATACGCAGGACTGTCATCAAATTAGTGGATTCTTCTGACTTGAAAAAGTGTTATTCAAAGGCTATTACTGTGCCTAATTTAACAATCACTTCTGTATAGAGTCTCTGGGGAGTTCTTGCACTATAATGGGAAAGGAGGAAAAGAATAAAAACTGCATCAGAAAAACGGCTACAGGGAGTATAGGTTGGATGACAAAGAAGTACAAGTTGGATAATAAGGAAGTACAGGTTGGATGAATGGACTGTGAAGTGGATAGAAGCCTGGATGGATCATAAGGCTCAAAGGGTAGTAGTCAATGGCTCAATGTCTAGCTGGCAACCGGTATCAACTGGAGGGGTCGGTTCTGGGGCCAGTTTTGTTCAGTATTTTCATCAGTGACCTGGAAGATGGGATACAGTGCATCCTTAGCAAATTTGCAGATGACACCAAGCTGGGGGGAGTAGTAGATAAGCTGAAGGGTACAAGTAGGATTCAGAAATACCTTGAAAAAATGGAGGACTAGTCCAAAAGAAATCTTATAAGGTTCAATAAGGACAAGTTCGAAGTCCTGCACTTAGGACACAACAACCCCCTGCAGTGTTACAGGTTGGGGATGGACTGGCTAATAAGTAGCTCTGCAAAAAGGACCTGGGGATTACAATGGATAATAATAAGCTGAATATGAGCCAGCAGTGTGACCTTGTTGCAAAGAAGGCTAATAGCATTCTTGACTGCATTAGTAGAAGCATTGCCAGCAGATCAAAGGAAGTGTTTATTCCTATCTATTTGGCGCTGGTAAGGCCACATCTGGAATACTACATTCAGTTGTGGGCCTCTGTAACAAGGAAGCCGTAACTGGCCCCTGTAAAGAGGAAAAAAATGCAAAATACTTACCCAGAATGAGAGTGTGAGGCATGGCATGAAAAAATGACGTCATCAAATGGGGTCCACCTGTGGAGCCTCTGGGGTCAGCAGAGGGGAAAGCTGATTGATCTGGAATATCCACTGGAACTGGAAGAATCTATAAAAGAGAAATAACATGAAAGTTAGTTTCCCCAGGAAGGGGACAGAGGAACAACTGGCAGTAATTGCTGTGATCTATGTGGAGGCATAGAGCTGGGTAGACTGTACTAACGACAGCTGATAGTGAATGGAACTGCTGACCATGAGAGCTTTGTGAGAGTCACAGTGAGTCCTGGTGAAAGGGATGGCTGGGGAAGCAGAAGGAAGAGAAGGAGGAGAATGAGAAAGTTCTCCTGAACTCTGCTACATGGAGAAACAAAGAAAGGAAAGATTCCTTCCTGAATGCACTATTGGGAAGAGGCCTGGGAGGTAAACTTATGCTGATGCAAGGGATTGTGTAACTGTAAAACAGACTGGATAGTTGATAACATTAGATCAGAGGACTGACGGTGGAACAAACCTGCTAGTGGTATAAGCAGGGTGAGACATTCTGTGTCCTCCAGGAATTAAGAATTTCAAGACCAAGACAGGTTGGGCATGGATAGGGTAGAAGGGGAGGTGGAGCCCTGCAACAACAACAACAAACGTCAAAGTGGATGCTTTTTATTGTATGTGAGTCAGGGGTCTCCCCTTTGTGGTGTGTGTGTGTATTCCTATCTATTTGTATACACACACACACGTGCACACACACACACACAATGAGAGAGAGATTCATTTTCTCCTATCAAGGGGTGGCAGGAAAGTCCCCAAAGAGAAGGCAACTACACACATACATATGTAATGAACTTGGACATTTTTTGGGAGCCAGTAACTGTCCTATGACACCCTCCGCTATGGAAAGGATGTGGACAAATTGGAGAGAGTCCAGCAGAGGGCAATGAAAATGGTTAGGAGTCTGGGGGAACCACCTGAAAGGTGGATCCAAAGAGGATGGAGCTACTGTTCTCAGTGGTGGCAATGACAGAACAAGAAGCAATGGTCTCAAGTTGTATCAAGGGAAATTTAGGTTAGATATGAGGGAAAACTTTCTCACTGGGAGGGTAGTAAAAAACTGGCACAAGCTACCCAGAAAGGTAATGGACTCTCCATCCTTGGAGCTTTTTAAGACCTGGCTGGACAAAGCCTTGCCTGGGATGATCTCATTGGGGATGGTCCTGCTTTGAGCTTTGCTATACTGAAGGGAGGGTGGGAGGGGCTCTTTTTTGGAGAGAGAGAGGGGGATGGGGTCTGTTGTTTGGGGTGGGGGGATGAGGTCTGTTTTTGTAGAGGGGTATAAAGTGCTTTGCAGAAAACTGTCCACTGTGAGCATGGTGCTGGGGGTGTATGGTGGGGCTGGGGTCTGTGGCCAGCCAGCCAGATGGCCGACAGTGCAGGGTGCAGGAAGAGGTGATTTGCCAGCACCTCTCACACCCAGTGCTCTGACCCCCACTACCAGGTATGCAGCTCACCTGGGGCCTCAGTGTGGGAGGTCCATCGCTGTTCCTGCCTCCACAGCTGGCACTGCTTCAGGAGGCTGAAGGCACACTTCACCAGCATGTGGATCCAGTCCAGACACCTGTTGAAATGTGCCTGGTGGGGGTCCAGCTGGTCAGTGTAGGGTCACATGAGCCAGGGAAGGAACAGTAGGCAGCGTGCCCAATGAGGAGGGGCAGGACTGTCACCTGGCCCAGCTGGAGGTCCAACACCCCTGGCACAAAGTGCCCACTCCCCACCAGGGCAGGCAGGGTGGAATTGCAGAAGACACAGACATTCGGGATGCTGCCAGCCCAGCCAGTGCTGATGTTGGTGAAGGTGCCCTGGTGGTCAACAACAGACTGCAGCACAATGAAATTAAAGCCCCGCCGGCTGTAGTATGAGTGGTCACCACGGGATGGGCAGATGACAGGGATGTGGGTCCTATTTAGGGCCTCAAAGCACTGAGGGAAGCCCAGGGTACAGAACCCCACCACCACATCCAGACTGTTGTGGACCCAGAGCATGGTGTGCCTCAGCACATCCTGGAGGGCACAGCGGTGAGCCTGGCCACTTGGCTGCATGGCATGCAGGGGAAGATAAGGCCGAGAATGTCTTGGCCCAGCCTGTGGGTGCTGCAGCAGGGAAACATGGCGAGCAGGATGGCAAGCAGGAGCCTGAGCCATGGGTCATAGCTCCTAGACTGGGGGTGGAGCAGCCACTGCATGGTGGATGCAGGCTCTGGTGACAGAGTTGTAGAGGGCTGTGCCAGCACTCTGCAGACTGCTCTGGGCCAGAAATGCAGGTGGCCAGGGAGCAGCACGTGGGGCTGCCTTTTAAAGAGTGCCCATGGCCCCCAGGCAGCTGTGGCCAGAGCTCCAGCTCTCCCTGGATGCTGCAGGGGGTTGGAGCAGGGCCGGGGGAAGCCTGGAGCAAGCTACTGCCATAAGGAGCAAATCTGCTTCCAAATGGCTGCGTGTATAGATGACTGCCTAGGGCTGGTTTACTATGGAGTAAATTACTGTGCAGTAAACCCATAGAGCACTAACTGCACATGTAAATATGCCCAGTTACAGTTAAGGCTGCCAGTTTGTTTCCAGTTTACAGGTTTCTTTTTTCCCTCTAAGTATTAGCAACTTTGTTAAATTTTAGGGCTGAACTTTTCAAGGTTTGAATTTTGCCTGAGTGAATTGTTTTGGTGAGTTTAAGCAGAAACAGTTTCACTATTGTTTTTGTTTTTGGAATTTATTTTTGATACAAGAGAACAAGAAATATTCTCTCTTATCCTGTTTAAAAAGAAAAATGTGATTTTTCTTGACTAGATTGAAGGAGACATCAGAATACTGAAGCCAAGCACAGAGATAATCTCTGTGTCCGTCATATTTAGCAACCTGGAGAAGATCCAATTTGGTTTAGCCAGATAATAAGGGTTTTTAAATGCACACATGGACACTTAATTGCCTCTGTGCACATGGGTTCAAAGGAAGCTTTAGGAAAGCTTTGTCTCATTCAGTGCCCAGACGATGGATAGCTTGATAGGCTGATGATGTGAGGGAGGAAGGTCTCCACCCATGAAGAATGAAGAATTCAGCTGCCCCACTTGCTATGAATGAAGAAACAGGAGCTTGGGTAATGTCAATTAATAAACACAAGGGGGCAGAGTTAAGGGTGTGTGAGCCAGTTTGGTCCAGAGTGACTTTTGAATTTTTTGATGTGTATGTTCCATGAACACAAGGCCAGCCCCACAGCTGATGTAAACTGGCATTGTTCTGTTGACTATAATGGTGTTAGATTGGTTTACACTACATGACAATATGGCCTGTGAATTTTTTTAACGTAATACTATAAATAGACCTTAAAAAATCAATACTATATTATAATAGATTATGCTTCTTTTTTAACTGCATACATCCATAGTCATAGTCAGCTAGCCGGCACCAGCTTTTCCTTATCGTTTTAAACACAAATCCAGCTTCATTTCTACAGATTTCAGTCTTTCCAGTAATTTGACTTGGAAGTGGAATCAGACTCAGATGCCCCAGTGCAGACAGAAAGAAGTATGTGCCCTATTTTAACCATGTAATTAGCCACAGTGAAGTTTATGGGACTCTCCATCTGATTCAGGTTTGGAATGTGCTTAAGTCTCTTCCTGAATAGGGAATGGAACAGATTACATGGGTTTGGTTTTGACTCAGTGCATGATACAAGATTTATATCAGGTTTCAGCTTTAGCTTCTCTGAAATCACAAATAGGCACTCCCTCTAGCCTGCATAAGCAGGATTCTTCCAGCTCTTGGCTTTCATACCACAGACATGTGATGAGCTGGCTCTAGCCCTCTCTTACTAAATGAAAGACAAAGAGGATGTATTTTCTCTTCCGCGTTGACATGGACACTATAAAGCTTTCCATCACAGATCTTTGTTTTTTCCCTGGGAATCCGTATTTTCTACCTCTGACTTGTTTGTGGGAAAGAAAACTAAAAGATTTATTTCCCAAGCCCTATCTAACAGAAGGATGACTAAAAGGTGACACGTCCAGTCCCCAAAATACTGGACCTTCCATGGGATCCAAATGAATATGGAATCTATATAATAAAATTAATATTCAGCATTCATACTTTTTGAAGCAGCAGAGGCACCTCATTAAAAAAAATTGTGACACATCAGCGAACAGTGAATTACTATACTGCACAGCATGGTAAAAGAGTTACATGCACCTGTCCGCTGGCACATTATGTGCCGCATCACAGAAGATGATACATGGTATGAGATGAGGAATGAATCATTTGGGATCAAAATGCATTGGGACAGATCTTCAGCTGGTATAAGCGGGCGTTGTGTGTTGAAGGTAGTAGATCTGGGATGATTTACAGCAGCTAAGGTGTTGGCTGTTTCTCAGTAGTGGTCTGAGAAGACGTTCTCTCTCATGTAACTTTCTCTCTTGAGCCTAATAAAATTACCACAGCTGCTTCATAAGTTTTTCTTCATTGCAGCCAACTGCTGCTGAATCTCTGTTCCCTGTTTTGACTAGCACACTCTTTCTGCCATTCCAAAAGCATTCTCTACAATGCAATATGGAAGATGCCTCCCACTTTCCTCCCCTAGATTGGGGGGTTTGCAACAGAATAGTCTTACCGATGCACCTCAGTGGTTGATCAGAACCCTGGAGGATCCTGTGCGTTCTACTTTCCTTAGGTTCACCCTTGCCCCTTCTCTTTAAAAGGCTGCATCAAAGCAACCTTCATTCGTTGCATGCATGGAATGTCATGTCTTCTGGGACTGGGTAAGCTAAAGAAGAGCTTCTGTCTTCATGCATCTGCCTTAATGGACCTTAATAGATCTATCTGGATCTGTTGGGTTACAGGGGCTGTAATGGAATCCTTGCCTTGTTACTGGAAAGTGGCATGACCCCTTTAAAGGCAGGGGTTTTGTAGCAACCAGCAAAGCAGTGGTGAAGGAAAGACCCTGCAGGGCAAGTCAGGTGACAAGGGAGTCACTTGTTCTGCAGGGCAGGGCTTAGGAAATACACCAGCCCAGATCTGGAGAGAGAGGGTGCAATGAGTGTCCGCAGTTTGCCTGGGAAGAAGCTCTGCCCTGAAGAGGACTTTGTCAGAGAGATTGGCTGGGGCTGTGCTTTTGCAGCTACCCGGGATGGAGCCCAGTACTTAAAGGAACAGAGCTGAGTGCCTGCAATGAAGGCCAAGAGTTAGTTACAAAGCCTGAAGGATAACCAGTTTGCTAATGGGTGGTTTGGGTGGGACTGTGAAAGGTGGTGTTTGGAGATCCCATTTGTGAGGCACAGATGAGGAGGCCAGGGGGCCCAGAGCTCAAGAAGGGCAGAGCTTATGGCCAAGGGGCCCAGTGCCCGGAGCAGGATGAAGACAAGGTCCAAAGGCCCAGCACCCAGAACAGGGTTGAGATAGGGATGGGGACCTGAAGCCTGAGAGTCTGATAGGGCTGGAGCCCAGAGGCCAGGTCCAGAACAGAGGGCCTTGGCTAATGAGCCAGCTAGAGCAGACGCGTGCAAGCCAGGAAGGCTGAGGCCCCAACATGGTAGTAAAAGGCTTGAAATGGTTAGGTGGCTTTGGGGACAAGTGTCCCACTGGATGTGACATTGCATACCACCAGCAGGGCATGGCTGTGACTGTTGGGGGCAGCTGGAGGTTGTAACATAAGCCAGGTGAGAAGAGTTGACTGGCAAGTCAGGTCAGAAGAGTTGACCACAGGGAGAAGAAAGCAAGCAGTGTAGGCAGCAGTCACCGAAGGCAGCCTTCCTTTCATTAAGTTTTCAACAAGACATGGTGGGTGGGAAAACAAGATGAGACCTTTAGAGCCAGTGTTGAGAGAGAAAGTCTAGCAGGGATGAAGCAACCTGTAGAGGGCATCACAACAGTTCTCAGGTTCCTAGCCTGCTACAGGGGTATAGGGATTAGTGGGGGCACTAGGGGCAATTACTGCTAGACACTCCCTCACAGCACATCCCCCCATAGCAGTGTATATCCCCATGAGAGGGGGAGGGAAGGGAGGAAGTATTGATTCAGGATTTTGCCTTCCTTCTACAAAAATGCATCTAGGACCCTGCTGGCTTAGGGCTATACCCAAGTCCTGTTGGCTCCAAGGGGCATTTTTTAGGATCCAAAAATGATATTATGCTGCTGGAACACTGAACAGAGAGCCAATAGGACAGTGGATGATCCCTGATCCTCTAGTCATAACCAGGGATCTGGGTTTTCTGTTCACTGGAGAAAAACATAGATTTTCTCCTTTAACTGAGAAAAATGTGGATTTTCTCCCTTAAAAAAGTAAAATGCAGGGTTTCCCTTTGCAGGCTGGCTGAGTTCCAGGTTGCAACGAACTGTGGGGAGTGGGGAGGGCAATCAGAGGCAGGGGGTGCCATATGCATGTGCATGCATACATACACATGGCAACCAGGCAGCGTGGAAAGCAGCTCCTGCAGCTTTGTCCAGGTAAGTCTATGGGAGGGAAGGGGCACAGCCCATGCATTAGAGGGGCAGGGGGGAGCACAGATGACGCGGTGGAGGCGGGGGGCAGCCACGAGACTTCTGCACCCACGATGGGCACACGGCTGTGGTCAGGCTGGACCAGCTCAGGGCAGGCACCTCCTGCTCATCCAGCAGCAGCGGCAGCACAACTTTGCATAACTGCCTCTGCCGCTTCCATAGCTCACACATCAGGCCCTGCCTACTAGGCCATGGAGGTGCCTTCTGCCTGCAGCTGGTCCAGCCTGGCTGCAGTCCTATGCCCCACTGTGTAGGTACAGAAATATCAGGGGGCACATGTGTCCCCAATCCGTGTCACCTGTACCCTCCCCCCACCTTCCCCATATACCCACTCCTTTTCTCACACAGGGGATTTGGGGTAGGGGGTTGTAGGCTGGGAGTGAGGGACACTGGCTGGGCCAGGGTGCCGCTTGTTTGGAGTGAAGAGCACTGGCAGGGCTAGAGGGCTCTGGGTCAGGAGTAAGGGACACCAGCAGGGCTGGGGGGACGGGACTATGGGTTGGAAATGCAGGTCAGCAGCATAGGCAGGGGAAGGGCATCAGTATATTATGACTGCTCAATGCCACAAAGCAGCATGGTGTGGGGGAGGAAGCCACAGCTGGACCTACATCCTGGTGTGTGAAGGGGGTGGAAGAAATCTGATTTTCCATGAAAAAAAAAAAAAATTCCAAAAATCAAACACCAACATTTATAGGCATTTAGAATGTATTTTGTTACAGTGACTGAGGCACTGGTAGGCTTCCAAATTGCTTAAAAATTGTAAATAAATCAATAAAATATTGAGGCATTTAATTTTAATCATAGGAAAAGATTGATTTGGGGGCTTTTAATCAGAGAACATTTGGGGGTTTTTTACAGCAGAGAATTTGCAATTTTTAAATAGAGAAAACCAGGATCCTTGGTCATAACAATCCCAGACTGCTCAATATCACACCTTCATCAGATGAAAGAGGCTCTGTGAAGGGACAGACATGTTCAATTTGTGACAAACAGTCTGGTGATGTTTCCACATCCGGACTAGGGTTCAAACACATATTTAGTTGTTGTTCCCTTATGTCAGTGTCACACTCCACACAAGGGTATGTTTGCAGCTGTGATCCTGCTGGAATCTGTCCCACTTTTTCAGTCCCACAGTCAGGCTGATGGTTTATTGTCTAACTGCTAGTGGCATGGAGGTGAAACACTGACTCCCTCCCTCCAGTGGCCTTACCTGTCAGAGTGATCACTAGGCCTGCCTAACATGGAAACATGCAGTCAGCCTATAATGTCTGTTGCTGGTTGAAAAAAACCTCCACAAAACCCACAAAGTTGAAACAATGTCCGAACATGCTCTAACAACCCCTTGAAGTAGAGGTAATTAGCTGTCAGTGAGTATTAATTAGTTTAGGAGACACAATTACCAGCTCATGTTCTTCCTGTAGCAGGGCTCGCACATTGCTTGTGATTGCATAGCCTTTTTCTTACGGCATAGCTGATGCATTTACTGATGCAGCAGGTTTGCGAGTTCATAATTAAATGCAGAACATATGCTCTTGTTATTCAGGCGGGATCTTGCAGAGGGTGTTTTATCAATGAGTATCTTTGTTCTAGTCTCTGGGTCGCTCTGGTGTGTGGAGGACACTGTTTGGCAAGATGCCATTCTGAAAAGTCCCCCCAGGCCCTCAGCTGAGATTTTCTGAGGCAGTAGGCATGCTCTCCATACAGTGTGCAAGTGCAGGCAGAGAGGTTACTTGAGTTCACTGCAGAGCTGCAGACAGCATGGGTTGCTCCTTTTTGTGGGTGCTTTGCTGCCAAAAGACTGGCAGAACATTGCAGAATGACAAGCTGTTATCTGCATTGATAGAGCCCCTTCCAAGTGATAACATTTTGCCTTGCTGGGTGAAGTTGCTGATTTATTCTGACTCACATAATAGCTGTCACAGATGCTGATGAGGAGGGGGAGTCACTGCCTGGAGTTACAGCCACATCTCTTAGACTGGATGGTAAGGCAGGATCCCTGCCTTCAAGCATTTTTTTCCTGTTATATCATGGGCTCATCAATAGAACCATTGCTTTGCAGGAGGCTGAAAGCTCCCCAGTGAGATACCCGCTCAGGTCTGCAGGACCTTACTGAAGGATCAAAAAGCCTTTCCTGATCCCTGCAGAGATGGTTTTAAATGCTGGAGGCTGCAAGTGAGAGAGAAACAGTGAAAAGATGCCTCTGGTCAAGCCCAGTTCATTGTCCCTTTCCCCTCTCCACCCCTGTGTGACTCAAGATACTGAGCAAGATGGACCTATGATCTGCCATAGTAAATGGTAGTTGTTATGTTCTGATGTCCTCTGCACAAAAGTGTTCTCTGTTTAAATGTTAGGAGCAGCCATGGACAGCTGGATTCTTCCAGGCCTCCTCCTTTACTCCCACACGTGTCAAAGGGATTCCTTGTGGAATATCAGTATGAATAACGGTGACAGAATCCAACCCCACGTTACCTATTCCTTGTGGATTCCACTTGATCACTGCTATTCCACCTGATCACTTCTTGCAAAAGCAGGATCCCTTCAGGTGATTTTATATGTAACCCTTCTGACAAGCACTGGATGGCAGTAACAAGGGCCAGGTTTGAATCTAGGGGTTTCACACCAGCTCTTTAAATTGAGCTCAAGCCCCGACCCAGAAACTGGGAAAATAAAATTAAGGTAGGTGTTCTAATGTGGACAAACTTCCTCCCTCACAAGCAAATGTTAAACTAAAACAAGATTTATTACAAGGGAAAAGGGCACCAAGCATACACCTCAGGGAAAAATTTAACTATTAACCCTTAACTATACCTCAAAACAGATCTCAGCCACAGTCACCGGTAAGCCAACCCAGGGAGCTACCACCTAGCCCACCCAGTTGGGAAGGGAGTCTCACCCAGGTCTGCCATCTGGGGCTCTACCAACTACACCAGACAAAGTGCCAAGTGCTGGGTAGGGTGGCCCCCCTTGGAGGTCCTGTTGCTCCACACTACCAGTGGTTGTGGCTGTTTTGAAGGTTTCTAGCACCTCCACCAGCCAAAGCAGCAAGTGCTAGGTAGAGAGGCTTGCACTGGAGTGCCACTCTATTGCTAGGGTGAGATGCTAGAGAGCGCCGTTCTGGCTGCCACCTCCAGCCAGGGGTCTCTGCCACTCCTCCATGCCACCAGAAGCTTCCACCACTTCTCTGCCAGTCCTCTGCAGGTTGCTTCCCAATCCCAGCTATTTTGGACCTTGCCTTATATCAGTGGTATTTTTAGGGAGTTCTTTCAGCCTTTTCTGCTATAGTGAATCACCAAAACACACCATAGCAGAAGTGACAAACTCATCCTGCCCAAGGGTCACTGGGCTGGTCTACAGGCTAAACTGGGACCAACCTCCCACTAGGGGACCAATCACTGGTGTAGTTCCTGTAGTCCTGAGTCTAGCCCAGGCAGCAGACACCAGCCCCAGGGCTCACTGTGCACACAGCGTGTTGGGACCAGCATGGGGCATATGCTGCCTGCAGGCTGGACCCCCATCATGAGGTGTGCATACACTTTAACCTCAAAAGAGCATAACCCATGTGCACAAACAAGGAAAACAGATGCCCCTCAAACACGTATACTAATGAGGATATAGAGATGAGAAATGGGTAAAATTATCATTATAGAACAGAACCAAGTCAAACATGCAAAATATAAACAGGGTTACTGTAGCAGGGCACCAGGGTGCCTGCTACTAGATAATGGTGTGTAGCAGGGCGCTAAGGAGCCTGCTACTGATAATGGTGATATAGGCTTGGCTGCCACACAATAGGGCAGCACAGCTGTGAGTTGCCAAAGCAACTAATTGGGTCAGCTGACCGCCAGGGGGCAGGGCCTGGCCTTCATAAACAGAGAAGGCTGAGGCCAGAGCCAGTTCCCCTTTGGCAGCCTAAGGAGCGAGAGCTCTGCTAGAGTGAGCAGGGTGGTGTGCACCAGTGTGCAGATACAGGGTGAAGAGGACCCTGACAGGGATGAGAGAAGGATAGCCAGGTTGGCCTAAGATTTGTGTTATGGCCAAGGGGCTTTGTGTTTCTGTTTTGGTTGGTTGTTCTGATTATTACACCGGAGGCCTGGGCAAGGCTGTAGGGGTGGAGGCGGCCTCATCAGGAGCTCCCCAGTAAAATGGGGGTGTTCCTGGCACCACAGGGGGTGCTGTGTTTTGGGGGTGTCCTGACCCCAGCCCAGTGAGGGCAGCTTCGGGAAGAGCTCGGTGTAGGCAGAAGCCCCAGTGGGACGTAGGCCCGAAGAGGCGGGTCTGGGGGGCCAGGTGAGGCTAAGGTTGCCTGAGCCCCAATCCTGAGAAGCCCGAGTTGGGCACAGGATCCAAAAAGGGATCTGGGGGCCAGGTAAGGCTGAGGCCACCTGAGCCCCAATTCAGGGAAGCCCGAGTCGAGCATAGAGGGCCCCGGTGGGGGCGGAGAGCGCAAGAAGCGTGGGCAAGGGCCCCGGGAGAGGGCGCGTATATTGGACACCGGGCAGGCCCAGCGGGGCACTGCCTGTGAAAGGGAAGCCCCGGAAGGAGGCAAGCCCAGTGGAAGGCCCCAGAGAGAAGGGCAAGTCTACTAGGAAGCCTGAAGAGAGTGGGCTACTTAGAACAGTCACAGAGACAGGCCGGCGGGGGCCGGCACAGGGGGTAGCCCCAGAATCGTGGTATAGCAAGACCAGCCCCGTGCTGGCGGGGGCAAGAAGGCAGCCTCCCATTGATAATAAGATCAAAGACGTGGCGGGCGAGACAGAGGGTGCGTTCAGGACCCAGACTTGGCACGGTAGGCAAGGGCGCCAGGGGCGGTCACAGCACCCCTAGGGACCATCCTGCCACAGCTGCATATATATAGTCTCTCATTATATGTCTGTACAGCACCTGGCACAGTAAAAGCTGATGCAGGCTCTCTTTCCTGATGGGGCCTTTAATATCTAAATATTATGTATTAACTAATTGTAAGTGTTCCTATGCCAGCAAGAATGAAACAAGTAAAGAATAAAAAACAAGCTGGGAGGTTATACAATGCTAGGTAAAAGGTTGATGTCAAATATTCCACCTATGACCCAAATTACCAGTGGTTAAATAGCATAGCTCTCGAGAACTGGTCTTAAATTAGTTTCACTGCTATTCCTTTTGGGTGGGGCATGAGCATTGCAGAGAAGATGATGATGCAAGTATGACATACATCAGGAAATAATTAATCCTAGGTGGCTACTAGTACTGCTTTGTTACATCAGCTGCACGTTTCAGAGTGGAACTTCTAGTCTTTATGTTCATTGATCTTTTCTCTTTCTCATCTCCTCCTTCACTCTCACTCTTTCTGTCTCTAAAGCCTCTGACAAATGTTCATTTGAAGGCGCAATGGGATCTGAGCCTTGATTCAAACAATCATGCCCTTGCCATGCTTCACATTCATGGTAGGAAGCCCAGTCATGCCTGCTGGTACACAAGGAACCCAGGATCAAGATCGGTTGATTGTTGGCTGTCTCCAGATACCGATGGGCCCAGTTTGAGCCCTTGTGTGGTCCCTAAAGCTAGCTGATGATCAGCAGATCAGGACTGCCCAAGGGCTGGAGTCCTGGGGTAATTTTGTTCTGAACAACAATCAGCTGATGGAGACTGCCTTGGGGCTCAAGCCCCCAGAGCCATCACAAATAGTTGATTGTTGGCAGCATTAGATTCCTCACTGATTTGAGCCCCAGAGTAGTCTCAACCAGCTGATTGTGGCAGGGCTGGGACCACCCCGGGGTTTGAGCTTAGAGCTATCCCAATATACCATCAGCTAGCAAGGATGGCCCAGGGGCTTTAGCCCTGGGGCAAACCCTACCAGACAACAATCAGCTGGCTGAGAAGTCCCCAGGGTTTGAGCCCCAGGGCTGTCCTGATCTGCTGTAAACTGGAAGGGATCTCCCTGTGATTCAAGCCCCGAGCCATCTGTGCTAGCTGATGATCAGCCAGTCAATACCACTCTGGAGCTCAAGTCCTGGGGCAGTCCCTGCCACACATTCAATTTAAGGTGCAATAGAAACTGGCTACAGAGTTATTACACCTATTTTATGTAGTTGGTTTATAGTCAATTCCCTATGTTATTGCACCATTAATCCCCTGAACATGTGGTTGGTTTATGCTTTAAAGATATGATTAACTATTTAATTATGTCTTAAGTGTAATGTCTACCCAGGGCCTGAATTCCTTTTGTAGAAATGGCTGAGGAGGCAATCCAAAATGAAACAACTCAAGATGGCAACACATTCCCAAACTGATGTGTAAGGAATTACCGTTCTATTTCACACATTAAAACATAACCCCAAGGCCAGATTTCTGCTGGGGTAATTCAGCATCTCTCTGCTGTGTTTAGTGGGGCTATGCTGACCTGCAGTAGCTGGGGATCTGAAGTCTGCTGGCAGGTTCTCTGCAGGAGACTCCTTAGCTTGTCTCTGTCAACCAGTTCACTGCCCCAGTAATCTAAGCTCAACAAATTTCACTGTTTCCCATTTTGTGCTTTCATCCTCTCTGTTTTCTTTCAAAGACCATATTACACAACTTAGTCAAACTTTATCTGCTGCTTTCCACCAAGGGAAATAGGACATGTCCCCACCCTTCCACTTTCTGAGGCCTTTCAAAGACAGCTGCAGTATGCAGGGTACAGCTGAGGGGAGACTCAGCTTACTGCACAGTAGATACAATTACCCAGGTACATCTGAAGAAATGCCTGATTTCTCTGTTTTGAAGACCAGCACAAACAAAACAGACTTAATGATTAAAAGGTCAGTTCCAAATGGACAATGAGAAAAAGTATAAGTGCTTTTATGCTAATGCCAAAAGTTTAAGATCCAAGATGGGGGAACCTCCGTGCTGAGCCGCAACTAACAATATTGACATCATAGGTATCTCAGAAACATAGTGGAATGAGGAAAAATCAACAGGATATTGCAATACAAGGATACTGGTTATACAGGAATGATAGAATAGGTTGTACTCATGAATGAATACTACCCTTAAATCAAAGATTGTATCAAAGCAAATAGAGAAGATTTTTTTTAACTGGTAAGGTAGGTAGTATAGACTCTCTGCAGGCAGAAATTCTAATAGAAAAAAGTATGTCTGGGGCTATATTACTGATCCCCAGAACAGGATGGCAGCAGTGAGCTAGAAATGCTACAGGAGCTGAGAGAATCTGTGAAAGCAGAAAGCACAGCCATAATGGGCAACTTCAATTATCCACAAATAGACTGGGCCAACCTACCCTCAGGCCAGGATATAGAGATCAAGCATTTCTTGACATTATAAAAGCCTGCTTTCTGGAGCAATTAGTCCTGGAACCTGTGAAAAACCTCCATCCCAGCCCCCTCTTTGGGTTGGTTGTTAATCTCTTTTGTATTTCTCTCTCTCTGCTCATGTGTCTTTCAACCTGGTTGCCTAGGTGATCCTGGGGGGGGGAAGGATTTCATCTTCCTGTACCAGGTCTTCTGTGTGACCTTTCCTGCTATTTACCTGAAGGGGCAGTCGGTCCTAAGGCAGTGGCCACTCATCAAGGTGAGGATTGACATAGTTCAAACTGACTGGTTAGCATCAGTGGTGCTTAGAAGATACCTGATCCTGGTTGGGTCCAGGTGATAAGTTCAGAAAGGTTATTTAACAGGATCCCTCCTGTTATGGAGGGACACATCTTCTGGTCACTGAATCAAGCTCTGGGCCTCCAACATTCTCTGGATGGGGATGTGAGTAACTTACCTGAAATCTAGCTAGGGACTTAGATTTCAGTGTTTTAGTCACGTATCAAAAGGCATCAAGCCTATGCTGTTTTGCTCAAGGTTGGTTTTCTTTCTATATTCTGCTGTTTTGTATTCCTTCTTCTCCCTATCCCTCTGGGATCAATAAAGCTATTTGTTACAGTGTCGGGTATCACTGTCCCCTGTGGACCTAACAGATGCCACCTGCCAGTTGCTTAGGGTGTCATCACCTATAATTGGGGTCTCACACGCATACGTTTTTTCTGCCACGACTTGATATTAATGGAGTTGGTTCAGATGTCTTCAGCGTGTAGTCCAATTATGAGTCTCCCCGGCGTCTCGCGAGGTCCCGAGTTTCTGAGGGCTCCGCCACCCCTACACCCTCGCCCATTCTACCAGGTGGTGGCCAACTGGTTGGTCCGGCCACGTATCCTCAGTTCCTCCCAGATAATCCACAAAAGAAAAGGTCAATCAAAACAAACACAACAACCATGAAGGTTCCCCTGATCTGTGTAGCTGCTCTGTTTGTCTACAGCTGTCTTTCAACTCAAGCTTGACCTTCGAGGGGTCAAGCACCCCTTTGTTGGCTCTCGGAAAGCCCCCTTGTAGGGCTTAAGTTGTTAAAAAGGAATCTCATTAAGTTCCCTGTTGAACTGTGCCCCTATTACAGAGGCTATGGTACCCAAAGTCAACAATGCCTCTCTTTTAGGGTTATTACCGTACCCTTCTCCTGCAGGGGCTCAGCCAGCTCCAGGCCGGTAAACAAACAGTTCTAGGCCCGCAGGGGCCAGTAAACTGGGTCCCAAAACCCCGCTGGGGTTTTGCTCTGCCAGAGGCTCCTACCAGCACTCGTTGCTTTCAGCGTTCCCTGCAGCGTGCCCGGTGTGCTCCTGCTCCTGCTCCTGCTCCACCTCTTTCCGGTTCTGCATTGCTTCCGCTTTCCGTCCCGGCCTCTCCTTTATACCGGCAGGGGCAATATCGGCCCCTCCCTTCCCAGCACACCTGGGTAAGGGGAATTTCTGCCAGGCTCCTTGGGGCTGCAGACCTGGGGCCGCTGACCCTCCGCTTAGCCCGGGAGCCTTGGAGCCTGCTGGCTCCTTCTTTCTCTCACATATAGGGCACTTCATGGTGTGTGCTTTAGAGGGAAGGGACTAGCCTTTTTTTGGATCACTTACTTGCCTGGCTAAGATGGGCCTGGCTTTTTGCTCTCCTCCTGTTAAGCACCCTCAAGATCTACAGGGTCTGCGTACCCCGGGTGGGACCTAACAAAGACCTGAGTCCAAGTGGTGGCTGCGGTTACCCCTGGCCTGCAAGTGGGCTCCAGGAAAGGGGTTGGGCAGATGTAGGTGTCTCAGGGGAGACACTCAAAGCATGGTTTTTGATCAGGCTCAGTGAGGTGGGTGGCTCTGCGCAGGAGTGTTCCCTACTGGCCCACCACAGATCCTACAAAAGGAAAAGCCATTCTTGACCTAGTCCTAAGTAGTGCACAGGATTTGGTGCAAAGGGTAAGTGTCACTGAGTCGCTCTGTGACAGTGATTGTAACTGGGTTTGACACCCATGTAGGAGGGGAGATAAGAAGAAAATCTACCACAGTGGCCTTTAACTTTAAAATGGGAGACTACATTAAAATAAGGAAACTACTTAGACTGAAGTTAAAAGGGGCCCCTAAGGAGCTACAGAACTTGCAAGCAGCATGGGAACTGTTTAAGAACATCATATAGGAGGCACAGAGCAAATACATATTGCAAATCAAAAAAAGGAAAGCTAACTGAAACAAAGGCAGCATAGTTCAATGGCAGATTTCTAGAGGCAATAAATAGAAAAAAGGCTTTTTTTAAAGGTGGAAATTAGTCCTAATGAGGAAAATAAAAAGAGAACAAACTATGACAAATAAAACATAAAATTGTAATAAGACAAGCTAAGAAATAATTTGAGGAAAAACTTGCTAGGGACATAAAAGTCAACAATAAAAATTTCTTAGGTATATTAGAAGCCAAAGACCTGCCCCAGAGTCAGTTGGGCCTTTGGATGATCAGGGTGTAAAAGAAGTGATAAAGGATGACAGGGCCATTGTAAAGAAACTAAATGCATTCTTTGCATCTGTCTCCACTGTGGAAGATGTGAAGGAGATTCCCTCATCAGATCCATTTCACTCTAGGGACAAGGCAGTGGAGCTGACCCAAATTATGAACCCCATAGATGAGATAGTAGAGGAAATTGATAAATTAAACAGTAGCAAATCACTAGGACCTGATGGCATTTATCCTAGGATCCTGACGGAGTTCAGCTTGAAAACTGCCAAACTCCTAACTATAGTATGCAACCTATCACTAAAAACAACCTTGGTACCAGAGGACAGGATGGTTGCCAATGTGATTCTAATATTTAAAAAACATCTCTAGAGGGGACCCAGGGAACTACTGGCTGGTGAGTCTAACTTTTGTTCCTGGAAAACTGGTTGAACAAATAATGAAAAAAAGAACCTTTTAGTACATGGATGAACATGACTTGCTGGGGAGGAATCAGCATGGTTTTGTTATGAGAAAGCATGTCTCACCAACCTAATAGAATTCTTTGAGGGTGTCAATAAGCAGGTAGATCAGGGTGATCCAGTTGATATATCAGGACTTCCAAAAAGCCTTTGAAAAAGTCCCCCATCAAAGGCTTTTAATGAAGTCAAGTAGTCATGGGATTAGAGGGAAGGTTCACTTGTGGATTAGGAATTGTTTTAGGGATAAAAAACAAAGAGTATGTATAAATGGTCAGTTTTTTGGATAGAAAGGAATAAACCACAAGGACTTCCAGGGTTGTGTTGGGGCTGGTGTTAAAATAGTCATAAAATTATTCAAAGTGGTAAAGACCAAGGTGGACTGTGAGGAACTACAGAAGGATCTTGCACTACTGAGTGAATGGGCAACTAAATAGCAGATGAAATCCAACGTAGATAAGTGTAAAGTTATGCCTGTGGGAAAAAATAACCCTAGCTATGTCTACACTATTACCACAGGAAAGAGATCTGGGAGTCACTAAAAACATCATCTCAGTGTTCATCATCCAGCAAAAAAGCAAACAAAGTGTTAGGGATTATTAAGAAGGGAACTGTAAACAAAACAGAAAATAGTAGCATGCCCCTTTATAAATCCATGGTATCTCCACACCTTGAATATTGTATCCCGTTTTGGTCTCCGCACCTCAGAAAGGATAAGGACTAGAGAAGGTAGAAAATTGTTCTTTGTAAGCTTTTTGGCACAGGCACTCTTCTTTAGACATAGGGAGAGTCCTCTGGTGTTTTTCTTCTCTCTTGGGTCGAATAGAGCAGTGGTTCTCAACCTTTTTTGTATCAGGACTCATTTGTAAAGTTGATAGCCATCCCAACCCAGTGCCCCTCACTCTCGACCTGCTAAACCCCTGCCCCCAGGCCTTAGCCCCCCAGTGTGTGGGGGGCACGGGGGACCCCCTGTAGCCCCTCGCAGGCTGGATCTCTGACAGCCTGCAAGGGAAAAGCCATGCAAGGGGAAAAGGGTTCCTATATTTTTCTCCTTTAAAGGAAAATCCATTTTTAAAGTTCGTTCACAACCCTTTCATACATTCTTGTGACCCACTCTTGGGTTTCAACCCACAGGTTGAGAAATGCTGGAATAGAAGCTTAAGCCAATATGCAAAATGCAGGTCTGTGAAAATGTAAATACATGGCAGGGAAGATCAGAGGGGACAGGAGTTAACAGGTGTGAGACAGGTAGGTGTGGGGAACAAAAGAAGGGAATCTCAACAGCTAATAAAATGTAGCTGGTAAAATATAGAGGTTAGCTGGGGTTATTGGATGGCAGGCAGGTTAAAATGTGCCATAAATCTTATGTATATATTTAGTCCATTATTTTTGTATGGTATGGAGGGTCTTCCATATGAGGGGAGCCTTTTCAGTTTAGAAAAGAAATGCTTGAAGGAGTGTGTGTGATAAGGGTTTACAGGATATAAAATGTTGAAGAGAAAGTAAATAGGGATTTATTATTTACTATCTCTCATGTTGCAAGAACTAGAGGTCATAAACTAGTAGGTAGTAAGTTTAAAACTAACAAAAGAAATCTTTTTCACATAGCCTGTAATTAAAGCGTGGAACTTACAGCCACCAGATGTTGTGGAAGCTGGCAGTTTAACCAGGTTCAAAAAGGGATTGGACGCATTCTTGGAGGAAAGGGGCATCAGTAGCCATTGAGCACAGGAGTCAGGGACACAGCTTCTAAATCAGAACGTCCTAGACCTTAAATGCTGGAGGCTGCAATGAGAAAAGAACAGTGGAAACCCCCCTGGTTCACTCTCCCTTTCAGCATCCACTCTGCCCCTGTGTGACACAGGACACTGAGCAAGAAAGGCCTATAGTTTGACCCAGTCAATGGCAGTTCTTATGTTATTACAGTATTATTCAAGTTTAGTGTCATTGATTTCAGTTGCCATAAGCCTGGGGTGATTCATGCTGGTTTTCACAGATTCATAGATTCATGGATGCCAGAGTAGGACAGGACCTCAACAGATCATCGAGTCCAGCCTCCTGCCCTGGGTGGGAAAGAGTGTTGGGGTCAGATAACCCCAGCCAGATGCCTATCCAGCCGTCTCTTTAAGACCCCCAAGGCAGGGGAGAGCACCACCTCCCTTGGAAGCCCATTCCAGATTCTGGCCACCCTTACTGTGAAGAAGTTTTTCCTGATATCTAGGCTAAATCTGCTCTCTGTCAGTTTGTGACCATTGTGCCTTGTTACCTCAAGAGGCGCCCCGGTGAACAGAGCATCTCCGGTTCCTTGCTGCCCCCTGCTAATGAATTTGTAGATGGCCACAAGATCACCTCTCGGCCTTATTTCTCTTGCAGAGGCTGAAGAGGTCCAGGTCCCTTAGTCTCTCCTCATAGGGCTTGGTCTGCAAACCCTTAACCATACAAGTGACCCTCCTCTGGACCCTCTCAAGGTTATCCACATCCTTCTTAAAGTATAGCACCCAAAACTGGATGCAGTACTCCAACTGCGGTCTGACCAATGCCACATAGAGGGGAAGTATCACCTCCTTGGATCTATTTGTCATCCATCTGCTAATGCATGATAAACTGCGACATTAACTGTTATGTCTGCTTTTCATTACATGCTCCAGAAAATGGCACAGTCGCATACCTTGGTTTAGTTTTAGAACTATGGGCCAAATCCATAGCTGGTAGAAAATGGCATAGTTCCACTGAAGTTGTGGCATGGTCACCAGGCCACAGCTGAAGAACCACTGTGATATGTCCTCTTGAAGCAGCATGTCCATGCTTCTGAGCAGAGTCATTCTAGGAACCATAACAAAGGCATAATGCTGTCTTTTGTGTAGCCTAAAGGATAGGGTGCTTAACTAACAGTTATGAGACATGTGGGTCTGTTCTTGATGCTGCCTGTGAAGTTGGTTGAGTCTTTGCACTTCTCTGGGCCTTGTTTTTTTCTTGTCAAGCCTTTTATGTGTACACCATGAATTGTCTGGGTCAGCAGAGATTGTCTGTCGTTCTTTGTTTCTAGGACAATGAATACCTGATCTCTGATCTCCTATAGCATGTATTAAATAATAACAAATAATAAATCATTGAGTTCAGCTGTCCTTATGCAGCCACTTCTCAAGATCAATTCTCTAATGTTCCTTGATGAAATTCTTAAACTACTGACACTGGAATTTATTGCGCTGGTCTGCATTTAATGATGCCAACAAAGAGACCCGCACGGCACAATTTCTGTTCACCCTGCTGTTATTCAGAGGCATATAATCACTGACAACATAAGCAGAGGAGGACAGAGATGTGGGCATGAAATTCAATTTGCATTGTACTAAATAACAGCACTGACTTTTTCTGAATGTGGTGTATTCTGTATTTTCTATGCTGGAAAGGTAGCATTTTGTTTCCCATGGAAAAAAAAATTCTTTGGAAAATATTCAGTGCTTCCTGACGGCTCCAGTTCTGGTACCACTTGAGATTAGCAGGTTGACAGTCTCATCAACACCTTCGAATGTTTGCATTTGTCTAGGGAGAACATCTTTTTCTTCTCCCATTTGCCAATGGTATAGTCACAGGGAGACAAAATATATTTTAGCTCATGACTTTGCTAAGCGTTATTTTTAGACACTAAATCAGTTTGTTGCACTTATTTCCCCCCCATTTATTACATACACAAATCAAAGAGCTTGGCTTTTTTTTTTTTTTTTTTAAATGTAAGAACCAATGGCTAATCAGGCAGACCAGGTCAGGCTGGCAGGCTGTCTAGATTATATCCATCTTTGGTCCTCTGGGAGTCTGGACCTGCAGTGCTTAATGAAAGAAATGCGACTCAGTAGTAAATTTATTAAAAACATTCAATAAACATAAAATGAAAAAAAACATATCTGCAAGCCTTGGTTACTATTCCTCATGCTAAAATAAGAGCCCCTACCTATATCAAATGGAAATCCAGCCAAGGTCAAATCAATAAATGAACATAAATACTGGGTTAAAAATTAACCATCAAATTAATTGATTCTTCAGATTAACACCAAAAATAAAGGGACCAAAGGAGACATCTGCGCAGTTATAATTCTACAGATGAATCACAAGCACGTCCAGGGAGGTGATCTTCCCCCTATGCAGCACTGGTCAGGCCACGGTTGGAGTACTGCGTCCAGTTCTGGGTGCCGCACTTCAAGAGAGAGGTGGCTAACCTTGAGAGGGTGCAGAGGACGGCCACTTGCATGGTCAGGGGGCAGCAGGTCAGGCCCTACAAAGATAGACTAAAGGGCCTCAATCTTCTCAGCCTCTACTGGAGAAGACTGGGAGGGGATCTGGTGGCCATCTATAAACTCACCAGATGGGACCAGCAGAAAATAGGTGAGGCTCTGTTCCCGCGGGCACCACCTTGGATAACAACAAATAACAGCCACAAATTAATTGAGAGTAGGTTCAGGCTTGATATCAGGAGGCACTACTTTACGGTTATGGCTGCCAGGCACTGGAATGGGCTCCCAAGGGAGGTGATGCTCTCCCCTACCTTGGGGGTCTTCAAGAGGAGGTTGGATAGATATCTGGCTGGGGTATTATGATCCCAGCACTTGTTCCTGCCCAAGGCAGGGGGTTGGACTCGATGATCTGTTCAGGTGCCTTCTGACCCTAGAAACTATGAAACTCCCAGATTTTTATCAAAGTCAGATCAGAATTTGGAGCTGATTACAATGTTTGATAATGAAATTACTTGGCTAAGATCTGAACTGCCCCAGCAAACCAAATTAAAAAGCTTTCTACATTACAAATGTAGGCATTGTGCAGTGATTAACCCTTTCTTTCTTGCTGTCTCCCAGGAATACAGCACCAGATGGACCAGAACACTGATAAGAGGAAGATTGACTACTTGTATTAGGCAGATTACAACTGAAAATGTTAAGATTGTATGGACTTTCAAGCAAAGAATATAGAGTATACTTTGCAGAATATCATTATGGGTTTCTTTTCTCTGTATGAAGCTCCAAAGCTTTCTTTTTGCCATCTTTGCCCTGTGGACTTGTATCGATGCTCCCACAAGCATATGACCAGTCACGCTTTGGTTTGCATCCAAAAATGAGTTAACATAAAAGCGGAGGGGTTACAAGCTTGTCAGCTCATGCAGTTTTCTGGGTTTTTATGAAACAGGAACTGGAGATAAGGGGCCAGACAACAGTGTTATCTCATAGGCTTTCTTCAGGCACAGTGAGAGACTGTTCAAACGTAGGTGTGGCCTATACACTGATGACACTCATGACTTCCTGTCCCTGAGATACCTCTCAGGCTGTGGGATGTCAGTCTTTTGTCAGAGGGCTCAATGACCTGAAAAGTCTTTTCATTCTTACTCTTAATTGTTATGGTTTATTAATTTTAGTCTCTCTGCTGGGTATTGCCTCCCTCCAAGGCCTTCAAGCAAATCCAGCCTACTTGGATAGCTTGGTCCAATCACCCTTAGCAGGGTCCTCAGGAAAAGTCCCACTTAAGGAAGCAGTTCTAAAAATATTCACAGCAGATATGTCTGCGACACACCTTCCTCCTCCCCTGAAATGTGAAAAATACAAGCTAACTTTTTGAGGAGCCTGACATGGCCTTGAGAAGGCATTTCCCACTGACGGAAAGTCTGGCCCATTACCCCTATGAAGATAACTGACAAAAAGATTAGCAAGCAGCTATCCAGTGTTCAAAATGCAGAATATATTTGAAAATCTTGTGACCAGATGTCACTGTTCTTCTTGCAAACAAGACAATTTAGCAATCTGCATTTTAGAGAAAAGCTACTTTAAAAACTCGTGGCAGCCATGTAAGAAATACAAATAACTGAAATCTTACCAAGGTTTTCATTCCTGTATTTCTCTCACATAACGCAGCAGACCAGTAGGATGGCTTAAAACTCACTGAAACTGCTTGACTCATTGAAACTGCTGTGAAACACCGAACACATAGATTCCTCACCCAAAATTCGAATATAATAAAGGGCTTAGTCCATTTGTCTGCGTGTCTGTCTGCATGTCTGTCTGTCCATAATGCTTTTGGTTTGCGGCAACTGGCTGTGCAGGCCCAGGCAGGGAGGAGTTGGAGGCAGGCAGGGGACAGAGGTGGGTGTACATGCACCCAACAGCCAGCAGGGAGTGGGGGAAAGTGGGGTGAGGCCCCGCTGCCCAGTGGAGGAGGCAAAGGCGGAGGCGGGCAGGAGGCAGAGGTGGGCGCACACGTACTCAACAGCCAGGAGGAAGGGGAGGTGGCAAGGATGGAGGGGAGTGGGAAGGCTAATACCTATTATATAGGGCACATCAAATAACCAGCTTTCCCTATTAATCTCATACACTGCCAACCAATGGTGTCATTTATCCACAACACCCCAGGGGCTGCTTAGGAAGGAATATATGTCTTAAAAAGAATGGTGAAAGCTGAGCTGTTTCTCAAGACGGTGCAGTCTGCTCCTTATAGCAGCCTGGACCACAACATGGGCCAGGGCAGAGTAATAAGGGTTACGATTCTATTTTTTTATTGTATTTGTCTGAAAATGTACATGGAGCATGAAGAATGCAAAGTGATAGACAGCCTAGCCCCTTTTAGTATCTTTCATGCTGGTCACTGAAATAGGACCATGTTTGGAAGTTGCATCCCAAAGGGTATTTTTCCCCCCAGCCACTATCATTTCAAACCTAGACCCAAGGGGCCTCATTCTACATTGCCCTGTCCTTTATGTAGTCATATATTTAAGAGTTTGGGTGCAAACAACCCCATGAAGAACAAGTTGAAGCAAGGCCAAGCAGACAGGGCCAAACAACTCAGGCTGACTCTAATGCTTTTAGTTACTATATACTCTTACCCTTATATTTCTGCCTGAAAACTTCTGGGTAGAGTTTGAGGTGCTGGTTTTAATGCTCTGAGAGATTTGGACTACTTCCTTCTCTCAGTGAGGTTTGTCCTGTGGGAGAGGGCCAACACACATGTCCAATTGGCCTTGAAGGCTTCTTTTTGCTGGTGAGTCAATGGTTAGGTTCTCTAGTCAGCTCTGGCCACTTGGTGGTGCTCAGGCAGCACAGGTAGTCATATCTGGGCCAGATATGGCCAGCAGAACTCTTCGTTCATAAAGGGAAAAAGGTGGGAAGGTAGTGAAGGCAGCCCGGCACTTTCTTTCCCCACTATGTCTGCTTCCATGTGAGGTGGAGAAGGGGTGCTGGCAGTAGGCTAGCGGGGGCTTATCCTTCTCTGGCACAAGTCACCCCGGGACTTCATATCAGTGATGAAATGCTCAGGTGCTCTAGTCTATGCTAGAGCCCTGTGGGAGCCTGAATCATTTTCTTGACAGCCTCCCTCTTCCCTGAGCACAGAAGACCTCAGAAGTAGGGGCAAATCCCCCAATAAGCTATGCTAGAGCCTTGGTAGGTCAGTTTTTTAACACAGCAGTCTCTGTATAATGTTTAATGGTGTGCTAATTACCACAACTCTTTTGGGTCCTAATTTGCTAATAAGCACAAGCCACCTGCCTTTTTAATCAGCAGCGTGACCTACCCTGCCTTCTCCATGCTTAAATGGAAGGGTGTTATTAGCGGATTAATAACATAGATATTGGCTCACTTTCTGGACACACTGCAATGCTTGTGTTGTCTTTTGGGCTGAAGTCTTTATGAGGCTGGGTTTTTTTAATTGTGTATAAGCAATTTCAGAAACTTTTGGTTAATGTCTTGTGGATTTTATTCTTTGCATTTCATATTGCCATAGTTGCAAATATTTTGCAGAAGAGGGACTTTGCTAACTCCCTGAGCATTGAAGCCTAAGACTGAGGATTTGAAAATGCTCAAGCTGTATTTCTCTTTGATATGAGAGTCAAAGAGAGAAGAAAGGGGCTTAGAAACAAATCAGACACACCCTGAGTATCCTTGCCAAATGCAGAACAAAATAAGGCATGTGCTTTCCATATCCAAATTGGAACAAGCTGGGAGAGTTGACAATGCTGACCCATTTCAAATTGTTATGGTTTTAAGTGCTGACATATCAAAGAAACATCAGCTAAGATTGCATGTCAACTACCTGGAAAGACACTCGAGATCATACATGCGAGATCAAGACATATTTTTGTAAGCTTTTGGAAATAATAGCCTGTTCAGTCTGTGTAGAACTTAAAGGCTGATGCTGTGCTGACAGTGCTTGCTAGATCAGAAATAGGTTGATGACAAGAATGGGTATTTTTCTACTGTTTACTATTCTCCAAAATTTCTCTCAGCACTGTAGAGGTCACATAGGATGTTTGGATAACATTTTGCATATCTTAACTGCTGTTCAGGCTAAAGTCAATACAAGCTCTGTTTCCAATTCTTCTATTGCCCTCTTTGGACATTTATAAAGTATCTCCAAGTGCATTGTAGGTGGCTTTTTCCTTTCAAAAGTGCTGAAGTAATTTAGATGCCCACATCCTATTGGCTTTCAATGGGACTTTAGCTCCTAAATCACTTGGGAGCTTTGGATATTTCTATCCCATGTGAACAGTTAGAGGAGGATGGCTGACTGAGCTTGTGTAAAATAGGAACTGATTCAAATCTCTTGTATCATAAAGAGAGGGTGTTAAAAAAATTCAAACCTCTAACCTTTAAAATGGCATGAGTCAAATGATGTAGGTATGGTATATACAACTCCAAGTGTGTTTCTAAGGGCCTTAAGCCATAATCTATTAATATACTGCACTGGGGGACCCCTGCACTCACAGATCTCACTTCCCCCACAGAGGCTCCATGTGTCTGAAGGGCTGTCTGCAGAAAATCATTTTGCAAGACTGGGGTCTCAGGGGAGGGGGGTTGGGGAGGTAGCTTCATCCCATGTGCACTTCTCAAACTCACTTGCCCTCTCCCATCTCTTTCTTTCTGCTCATGCAGGTGCCTGCAGTGCTTGTGCCTGTTAATCATGACTACCCTCTTGTGAGTCATAGGGAGGGGCACACTGGTGAGATCTCCAGAATAATGCCATTATGCTAGTGGATGAGGCAAAATGCAACCGGTCTGTTGGCAAAGCAGTGACTCAGACAGTTTATACTCCCAAGAATGCTGTTGGGCACAATGTGAAAAAACCAGAAAAGAGTGTTCCACCTAATTTTCTCTGGGTATGGTGATCTTGGGGACTTTTTTCAAATTGATGACCTTGTTTCAAATGTCAATGGATGTTCCCCTCCAAGAAGTAGTTAGGGCTTGTTTGTTTCCCCCTTTCCACTCCCTTTTCCCCAATTTGTGGTTTTAGTGGGACTGGTAACACAGGTCACTAAGATTATATATATTTAGTAAGAAGGATGGACTAATGGTCTGACAGGCTGGACAGTCACCTCGCTGGGGCCACTTCACCCCAGTTGTCTTCCTGCCTAGTGCAGAGGAACTGTACTCAATGATCTACAAGGTCCCTTCCAGCCCCTAACAATCTTTGAATCTATGACTGTGCATGGAAAACTAATTCTAGCTCATGGGCTCTGACGTCTCTCCTCCTCATTCTAGTACAAGACTCTTGCCTTCTCCATTTCCCTCTTCTCCTGTGTGGTAGATAATAAACTTGACAGGAACCATCTTACCAGTCTTCTGTAAGGAGCAATTAAAACTTCAGAAATGTAAACGCTCAGTAGTCCTGGGAGTTGGAACCAGGAAATACCTGAAATTCCATAAGCTCTCTAAGCTTGAATAAGATCCAGCTAAGCATCCGCCTATGATCATTGTTGTTTGTTTGAGCAATACCTTGAAAAATAGGGCCCTCATTCTTGCGTCAGTTCCTGGATGCTCCTGAAATAGCTGCAACAGCAAATAATAATCTGAACTCTCAGAATTCATTTATGTGATTTTTTCTGGTGGACAGTTCTTTCCTAGAGACTTTGTATTGGTTCTTTCTTGCAAGGAAACAGCATTATGATGCTTGCGCCTGGGGAAAGCCATGGGAAAGGCACCTGGCATCTCCTCTAGTGATGAGCCACTATCACAAACAGAGGTGTCCCAACAAGAAGTGATGCAGCAGCTTCAGAAATAACATGTCAGTTGATTGCCAGAGCTGGATGACATTTGCCTGGGAATTTCTAAGGAACTCAAGAATAAAACAGCTGGGCTGTTGACAAAAACGTGCATCATCCAGAACAGCTGCTTGACTGGAGAGCGGCCTATGCTGTAGTCATCCTTTTTTTTAAAGTAGTAAAAGGAGGAATCTGTTAGGGATAGAAGTGTACAACATTCAGACGTTATTAATGTGATAGTGGTAAACCAGCCTTGCTTCTACAAAGTAGAGTCACCCCTCTGCAGTAAATATTTGCAGAATTAAGACTGACCCCAGCACTCTTTCCTGCCCAGGTCCCTTCTGACCCTAGCATCAATGAATCTATACTGTAATGGGACAGATTCTCAGCCACTGGATTCTCCACAGCTGTAAAATGGTGCTTTGACTTCAAAAATGCAATACTGATTCACACCAGATGAGAGCATTGTCCAAGATAAGATTAATCGGGAGACCACCTATTGAGGTTTCCAAACTGCTTTGGATAAAATACTTCATCAGAGACTATTAAGGAGAATAAGTAACCACAGGAAAGCAGCGGTTACGTAAGGGGAAGAAGCAGGTCCTGACCAGGAATAAAAATTAGTCACTACATAAAAATAAAATGGTGATTCCCAGCAAAGCAGCAAAACCTGTTGCCAATGCAGGATGATTTGGGTACGGAAGGCCATGGGAATGCAGAAAGATGGCTTAAGGGGGGACCTGGTGGTGAATGAAATCCACCAAGCCTGACTCTCCACTGCCTTACAGATTCAATGACATTTGTGCAATGTGGATATCAGATGGTGCCCCTGATGGTGCCTCCTGAGAGTGTGTTGACGCCTGCTTGGCACAGGTAGGAGGCATGCCACAAGATATAGGGCAGGAGGAGAACTGGGCTTTGTTCTGGAAAATGTCAGTCAATGTAACTCTCCCCAACCACTGCCAATTTTAAACCATTTCAGTTGAATACAAGTAGGGGCAGGTGAGAATTTTACTTCCTCAGGTACAGGGCTAGGGCCTCTCCTCAGGCATGCTCCAGCTGCTTAGTGCTTAACAAGCTTGCTGCAGCCCCTCTTCATGAAACTGGGTCCCTGAGTGGCATAAAACTAAAGTACCAGCTCTTCACCAGTCAAACCCTTCAGGCCCTGAGCCCAGAGGATAGTACAACACTGATTTTACACCAGCTGAGGCTCTGGTTCTCCACATCCTTCAGCTGTTCCCCACAAGGGCATGGTTTCCAGTCAGCACCAATTCTAATAGTGTTTTTGGACTGGACAGATACTGCCACTTTGTTTTACTTGAGCTACCAACAGCCATCAGTTGATAATGACTATTGCTTCACCACTTAGGAAGGGGCAACAGGGTTTGGCTCAAATACACCTTTCCTCTTGCCTCCCTTGACACATCATGTCAAGAGTTGGATTGAGGAAGAGACTGAGTTAGGGACCCAAAGGGTCAGGCAAAGAGCCAGTAGAGGAGGGGTGGGCAAAATGCGGCCTGGGGGCTGGAAGCGGCCCACCAGGCCATTCTATCTGGCCTGCAGGGCCCTTAAAAAATTTAGAAAATTAATATTAATCAGTCCCTGGTTGCCTATCATGTGGCCCTCAATGACTTGCCAAAACTCAGTAAGCGGCCCTCTGCCCAAAATAATTGCCCACCCCTGCAGTAGAGTCATAAGCCCTCAGGAACAACAAAGTAGTCTAGCTAAGAGTTGAACCCATTTCCCAGAGACTTATAGGGGTTATATAGGGAGGGGGTGAAGGGTCATCTTATTCTGGCTGGTCAGTCCAGGGGCAGGGAGTGGGTGGGTGGCAAGGCCCAGGTGGAGGGTCCTGGCTACCTGTGTCTAGCTTGGGTGCTCAGCTCAGGAGGTGTCAGACTGGGATGACCAGCTGTGCTAGACCAGCTGAGCCCCTGATTTCAGGCCATAGCCTTTCAGGAATGAACAAGTAATTCTACCTCTTCAGGAGCTCTGAAGTCTTCCTTTAAGTGGCAGTTTAAGTACCAGAATCTGGTTGTGGCAAAGTATCAAGAAAGGTCAGTGCTGCTCTCTTTTCACCTGTGAGCAAAAATGAGCGGACTCTCCTGACAAAGCCTGATTTAATGCATTATCCAGGAGGAATTTGCAGATCCAACAAAGTTCAGGGAAAGCTTTGCATGAAAGCTCAGCTGTAATTGATAACAAAACTCCCTTTGACTTCAGCAGAGGCAGGATTTCACCTCAGACCTTTGGACATTTACATCATCAAATCACTTGAGATTTGAAATTTTTCAGATGCCAATAACCTGTTCCTATCAGCATTCTTAGTCTTACAGTAATTACTAGCAGCTCCAAAAACAATCAGGACTCAGTTTAGCCATTTGGGAACAGCAACTCATAGAGCTGGACTGGTGTGGATACCAAGAGGTTGTTAGGGAAGGTTATGACTTCCAGTTCAACCCCGGATAATCACATGCCGATCATGACTTCCTTGTCTCAGTCGTATCAGTCCAAGCCTGTTTCTTACCAGCAGGAAAGGAAGAGAAAGAAAGTTCACTTTTCATTCTAGTAGGATGAAGTCAAGATGGGGAGATAAATCCGTCTCAAGAGAAAGCCCCAAGTAAAAACAATGTATGGCACTGCATTAAAGCAGCAGCCTGTTGCTAGAATAGAAAGACCAGTCCAGCTGCCAACAGGAAGGCAAGACCCCATTCTCAATATTTTATAAACTTTGTATTAAAGCTTGTTGTGGCTCACATCCTGACTCATCATCCTGTTTAGAACAAAGTCATTGACACAAAAAGATGCCTCCTTCTTTGCTTGCAGTTCTGCCCATTCTGGCTCCCAACCCTTTTATTATACCAGACAACTGTTAAAAAAATCCTGGATCCAACTCCTGGTAATTACATGCCTTCTGACAATGGGAGCCATGATCATCAGGATATATTTAACCAAAAGAATTGTTCCTACCTTCCTGGTTAATTAGAGGAGTTGACGAAATAAGCAAAGCAAATAAGAAAACAAAATGATTCAAAGATCAACTGCAGTCTAGTGATACGTCTTCCTCTCTTCATTCTTCTTTAAACATTGCTAACAAATTAAGAACAATTGGAAAACATTTTATACTTGGATAGCTAAAGCTGGGAATAGAAATCCATATTTGAATAAAAGGGGCCTGATTTTTTTCATTTCTCAAGGAGGACAATGGCAACTGGCAGCCCTGGGTAGAAAGCAGGGTAGATTTGTATTTTATAGACTAATAAAAGTAGATACACCACAAGCTTTTGTGAGCTGAAGTTCATGTGAAAAGATGGCAGAAAGCAGAGTATATAGGAGAGAGAAATTAGAATAAGGACAGTGGAGGAGAGAGAAAGAATGGAGAGAGGGGAAGGGGAACAGTGGTGGGAGAGGCAAACAAACAAGCAGTAAACCCATAGGAACAAAGGAGTCACAACAGCTAATTCAGATAAAGGGATAAGAATCTGCAGTCCCTGTTTAAACCATCTATAACAGAATTCAGTCTGTGGATGATTTCTTGTTTCACAATTTCCCATTCAAATCGGATTTAAAGAGTTTGCCGTCTGAAAACAGCTACCCTCATGTCCGTGTCAGAGGATCCAGGGAAGTTAAAGTGTTCTGTCATAGGCTTGCCCATCTTTCTGCAGATGATGTCAGAGCAGTGTTCATTCAATCTGTAATGTAGGGATCTCTGAGTCTGTCCAATGTAGATAGCAGAGGGGCACTGTAAGCAGGTGATGGCTTTGGTGGAGTTGCAAGTGAACTGAATCTTGCATGTTATAATCCATGTTATTTGGTCCAGTGATGACATGGTTTGCTTTGATGCCGGCGCACATAAGGCATCTGGGTCTGTTGTAAGGCCTGGTGCCTCAGTGAGATTTGGAATTAGGTAGCCTGTTGCTTGTGAGATGCCATTTGAGGTTGTGGGGCTTACTGTAAGCCAACAAGTTTTTTTCCCCCACTACTACTTTGGAACGGCCATCCTTTTCCAGGAGGCGTTGGAAGTCATTAACGATATGCCTAAGGTGTTCAAGCTGGGGGCTAAAGGCAACAAACAGAGAAACTTGTTTTGGCCTTGGTCAGAGTGGGTTTTGAGTCTGGCTTTGTTGATTTGAGTGGCTACAGTTTTGAGGTTGTATTGTAATTATAGGAATCCCTGGTCCAGATTCTTAACGTGCATCCTAGTAAGTGGTGGAGAGAATGCCTCCGCCTACAACAGAGCACATACAGTTGTAGTGCAAAGCTTGGCTGTAGACAATGGATCTACTGGTGTGCTTAGCAAGAAAGATGTCATTGTGAAGGTAGCTGTTGTGGCCAGTTGGTTTCTGATATAATGTGGTGGCAATGTGGAAATGAATTTGCTATGCAGAGTATTCCAGAGTCAGCTTGATGGAGGGGTGTAAATTGTTAAAGTCCTGGTGAAATTCTTTGAGATTCCTTTCCATACAATGAAGATGTCATTGATAGACCTTAGGTAGATCATGGTGATGGGAGTGCAGCTGTGAAGGAAATGGACTTCAAGGTCTGTCATACATATGTTGGGCTGTCAGGCATATGTTGGTGATCATACATGTGCCTGTAGTAGTGCTATTTGTTTGTAGGTATATGGCATTCCCAAACCTGAAATAGTAGTGTGAGGACAAAGTGGGCAAATATAATGGAAACAGAAGCAATCTGCTTATCAGGGATAATGTTCTTTATGGCTTGTAACTCTGACAACTGGGTTATTTAAATTCAGGTCTTTAAGTATGAATTAAGGTGCCAAAGCTGAGACATGCAGATCTAACAATATTGGCAAATATGTTATGACAATGGTGCATGTCCCAGTTCAGCATGTTTTGGCCAATGGCACTGTACGAGTGGTTGAAACTTTAAAAAACATACTGTGTGGCAGCTTTGGAACATCAGCATTTTGTGCGTGTATGGGAAAATGGTTATCTTTTGAAATTTATCAGAAATGTTGTGTTTGATAATAGGACTTGAGCTCCTAGAATATTTCAGTGAATCAGAAACATACACACGTATATGTGTATTGGGGTAGCCACTGGTGTGTGTGAGAAAAAGAGAGAGAAGATGAAGCTTTGCCCATTGTAGTGTCTGAATTATGTAGATTGACACTAAACAACAGATCACACACTGTGTGATATATCTTGGGAAACTGAAAAAAGAGATGAGTAGAATTTCTTCATGAAAGTATTTGCATAGCACAAGGCTATGTTCCCCTCATTACACCTTGCAATTATAGATAGTGTTTTCTATTGAAAGTAAAGTCATTAAAGGTATGAAAGAGATGTGCCCTACCAGTGAGTGCTTCTGTATTTGGTTCCTTTATTGATTTTTAAAAGAGCTTCTGTTAACATTTGCAGGAAAACTTCAAGAAAGGCACTGGTGTAAATAGATACAACATCAAAAGTGCCTACAAAGGTGCCCATATCAAAGTGATAGTGACAATTTAGTCTTCCAGTTTAGCTGAAGAAATCACTGTTATCTTTAATGCATTGTGGGGAGGGGGGAGCGTTTTCTCAAAAAGAAAAGGTTTGCATCAATAGATTTAGATGTTCTTTATGGCATAGTCATTCATAGAAATAACAGACTTCTGATTTCTCAGTTTGTGTGTGGATTTTTTTTTAACAATTGCAATCTACCCGGTCCAGGCTAAGATTTTTTTTCCCCAGCAAAGTCTGTGCTCTTATTTTTAACACTGCATATAGTACAGAAGGTAATTTTCATTGAATTTCTTCTGTGGCATCTTTGCCCAGAGATTTGTTTGATGCAGTCCCAAAGTTCTCCTGTTTGACACTCCCCTTCCCCTTTGTGTGCAGTTCTGATGTGTCTCTTCTTGATAAAATCTTTTAGTGCTTCCCATTCTTCTTTGAAATTTACTTCCTCTGAGGGAGTTGAGAAGGAACGAAGTAGGAGGGTAACAAACAGCTGCTGGCAGATGAAACAAACAGCATTTCATATGTTAGCGCTTGCCCATGAAGAGAGCGTATGAAAGTCCTTGAACAATAAAGATAAGATCTACAATATGGACTCTAGCCCTCCCTGTCCCTTTGCCCACAATAACTTTGCAGCTAAATCTGTTCCACAAAGCTGCTTCTTTCATGTATTTCAGTACCTGACTTCTTTACTTAGGGGATCTTTATGGTCCTCAGGAAGAAGAAATGAGTACCAGCCTTTCTCTAAAGCTTAATTCCATTTTGTTACTGCTTTATATCTAAGCTGAGAAAATAGAGGGGCCTGGAAGATACCACATACAGGACTGGGATTCTAGGGTCTCAACTTTTTGTTCTTTTTTTTCCCTTGGTAACCAGCTTATTCATTGAAAAAGGCAGTGAAGTAGAAGGCCAGGTAGAATTGCACCTTATAAACTAACCAAAGTGTGTGTGTGTGTGTGTGTGTGTGCGCGCGCGTGCGCACGTGCATGTGTATTGCACGAGTTTTGTGAGCCCAAGCTCACTTCATCAGATGCTTTGGAAGGACATGCATTGAGCAGTATAAAACCAAGTTCATGCTCACTGGAAAAGGTCAGTCAAAACTGTCTGAGAATCAGTCTCAATTGAGCAAAGAGTTTCAGATGAAAAAAAAACTTTTTAAAATGTGGAAGCAGTTCATTTGGACACATTTTGAAATGCCTTTACTTGTCACCTCAGAAAGATTTTCTATTTAGTTTAGCTAAATTAAAAAAAAAACATATCTGGAAATCAAACAAAAAATTGTTTTAGTCAAGCAAATGTTTCACTCAACCCATAAATGATTTTTATTATTTTTCACAGAGAAAATGGGGGAACAGACATACTTATTTATGGTTATCCCAAACAATCATTTTTAAAACCATTTATCTTTTTTTGGTTTGGACACTGAACCCCAAAAAATCATTATTTACACAGCCCTTCTTGGGAAAACTGGCTTCCAGTGTCAGTACTAGCACCTCTTTGCTTTATACTCCTGGGACAGGACAAGAAGTAATCAGCTTAAATTGGAACAAGAGAAATTTAGATTTGCATTAGGAAGAACTTGCTAATTGCTGGAACAGGTTGCCTAGAGAGGTTGTGGAATCTCCAACCTTGGAAGCTGTTAAGTGCAGCTTAGATATGCTTGGCTGGGATCATTTAGATAGAAACAATCCTGCCTTGAGCACAGCATTACACTACATGACTTCCTGAAGCCCCTTTCAGGCCTATTTTGGTTTAGTTCTACAGGGATAGTTGCTTCTCTCTGTACATATTAATCTCCCCATCTGTAAGGTAGGCATGATACTTTTTTTCTCTTTTTGTAAAATGCTTTGGGCTATAAAGCTGGGAAACACCATCAGAGGAGAGGTATTATATTAGTAGAGTAAGAACCAGCTCCTGGATTCATGTTATACAAGAATCCCAGCTTTCATTTTTCTTAAAAAAACCAAATGCCTGGCATTCCTGGTTGTAGAGGCAAACTTGGCAACCAAAAGGCATAAAAAGCACATAATTTATTATGAAGTTGCAGGTTGAGACTCCTAGTTAATGAGGAGTCGCAAGCCTGATACGAGGTTTAAACCCTTGGTCTTGCAATTTCTTTCAGAAAGACCCAAAAAACCTGAACATACAAAATCAACTTGATCAGCATGTGAATTTTCCATGAAAATTAGGTAGATACAGATCATAATGTATTCCAATGTGACACAATGGATCCAGAAGGGGTGAGGCAGCACAGTCACACCTCCTTTTGGCTGTGCTGCATGTCAGCTCTTGGCATAGGGCCTTCCTGAGCCCCTACCTAGGTGCAGCTCTGGATCCCAGGGGCAACCACTGCTCATCCCAGCCTTTCCCCTGTTGCTGAAGGGAAAGGCAAATAGCAGCAGCATTCACCCCTTCCAAAGCTGCATGAAAGCAGGGGGTCTGGCCATACCCCATCCAGATTAGTAGGTGAGATCAGAGCTCACCAGTCATGCTGAGCTTTGGCAGAAGCATGCGCAGACCAGGTGGTGAGCTCAGAGCTCACTGTGAATACATGGCACAGCCAAGGTGAAGAGGCTTCATTCATGGATGTGCTGCTACATATAACTTGTTTTCACTGCTTGTTCTGTTCTTTTCTAGGCACTATCTGCAAGAGAAGTCATGGACTTCTACATCTGTACTCCTCCCATGTTGATTAATACAATATCAGTTATGTAGGGGGAAGCGTTTGTCTATCTCATGACTTTTCACTTTTTCTCTGCAACTGGAGAAAACAGGAGCCAGACTGACCCTGTCATACCTAGCCATGATCAAGCAACATATCTATATAAAAGAATGGGATAGAGGCTCACTGCTGCATCACATAAAGCCAGTTGTCTAGACTAGAGACACATTTGCTAGCCTGGGAAAAAGAGAGCCCTGAGTTCAAACATTAGCACTCTAGTATTGAGCTTTATATTCCAATGCACTTTTCCTGCCTTAATTGACCAAAGCATAAACCACAACACTAGATGTTTGTCAAGCATGAGGTGCTTCCCTATTTCACTAATAAGCTAGCAAGAGAAAGGGTTTCATAAGGCCTCTGCAAGCAGGAACACAACCCAGTATTCGGACATGGTAGAGCCACAAGCATTCAGATGGAATGTGCATTACCCTGTAGCTAACCACTAAACCACATTGTTCCCCAGAGAGAACACTGTGCCTGACCTCCAACAGGCTACTGCTGTTCTGTAACCCTAGGGAAAGACTCCCAAGTTTTTTTCCAATAGTCAAACTATAAAGGTAACAATTACCTCTGCAGCAAAAGGGATCTAGGTGTGAAGAGCTATGGGTCAAAACCTGCTGTTGAAGGAGATAAGATGGGAGTCCGTAAACTATGACCTGCAGATCCAGACCACAAAGAGTTTGGATCTGGGCCAAGGTGATTTAAGGGGAATACACTAACAGTGGACACTTAAAGCCTCCTACACTGTACCCCCACTGACAAATTTGCCATTCTCAGTTGGCATTAACCATGGCTTTCAGTGGCACACAGTAAGTGGAGGGGGGCACAGAGCTGAGAGGGGACCAGTGGCATGGGATCAGTAGCTTATGGCTGTGGCTGAGTCACAAGCACCTGGCTCGCTGCCCTAAAAATTTGCCAACCCCTGAGGTAGGGTGTTATGGCTTGTGTGTTTGGTGGGGTGTTAGGGTTAATTAATTTAAAATTAGCCTCGCTGGGGTCACTTGTCCTCCTACCTAAAGCACGGGGGCTGGACCCGATGATTTGCAAGGTCCCTTCCAGCCCCTAACAATCTATGACAATGAATAAATCCCCAAACATTTTAATTCACAGAGTGAGAGAGCACTGTGTTACAAACATCTGTAATGTAAATGTTATAATCTATAGTTAGGGTGTGACACCAAAATCTAGGTTAAAATTTCAGTCTTAGATCATCTGTCTTAGATTTTCCTTTCTCTCTCCCTAACCAAAAGCAGAAAACCCCAACCCTGTATAAAAAATCCTCTAAACAATATACACATAACAGCTTTATTTAGCAATAATTAAGACTGCATCACAATGTTCTCCAACAAGTCAGGTTTGGATAAACACAGAAGTCCTCCACATTTGTCCCTGCATTCACATTGCCTACAGTATTGTCATGAACTCTTCAGTGTTCTGTAATAAGACTTTCACTTCCCCCTCCAAAAGATGCCAAAACAAAATAACATACCTCGACTTCAAACTCATTGTATTGATGTTAACCTCTGTGACATTAATTTAGAATAACTTCCTCAATGCACATATGTGCCAATTTGTTGATGTGAGAGTATCTGAAGTTGCTTTTAAAGGTTTCTACTGGAGTGAATCTAAACTTGATGGCCCTGTAATGCTGAGGAGGAAGGTCACCAGGGCTATGTCTAGCTAGCTAGTTCCAGGTTTTTCCTGTAAACAAAGAAGTAGGGAACAAAGCAGGCAGTCACTGACCAAAAAAGCCATCAGTGAGGATGAGGAGAGAGGAACTGAAAAGAGTAGGTGGGTTTTTCAAGCATAGATAGAACCTATCCATACAAAATAGAAAGGGCAGGTGTAGAAATGCTGGGTTTTGTTGGTCTTCTCTGCAGGGCATGCTGAGAAAGAGGGCAGAATAGAAATGGTCCCCACCCCTCCCTCTGCACTCCCTAAAGGATAGGTGCATGTATTGAAAAAGTCAAAGCTGCTTCTAATCCAGTGGTATAACTAGAGTGGAGGGACCAGGGCAAGTAACTCTGGAGCCAACTGGGGGGACACACAAAAACCAGCTGACACCTGCAGCCACATGGTCATGATTGCCTCAGTGGTGTAGGAACAACCAGAAGTCGCCACTGCCCCTGTATCCCATGCACCCAGCTGTGCTGCTATGCTGCTATACAGAGGCTGGTTAAATGCTTCTTGTCTGTTTTGTGTGGTGCTAAGGAGGTCTTGGACCTACTAAGTGCACTTGCACTTGTTTCTCCAGGGACCCTCTTCCCCTCTTGTTTAATTTTTGACTCCTAGACTGTAATTAGTCTTTAGGGTGAATCTGAGGACTGCCCAAGGATAGGGAACCTTAAGGTGTTTACTTTTTTTACAGCTTTTTTTCCTACCAAATCCCTTGGAAGTGTCTGGGTTTATGGAAACAGTGCTGGATTATGACATGGTGAGGTCCTAAACTATGTCCATTTTACTATGCCCCATACGATAAAATAATCCAATGCATGTATATTTTTGTCATATTAGAACAAAAATGTCCATATTTAGAGAGTCATTTTCCCATATCTTCTTTATTTACCAACTGATTATTATTCAACTTAATATTGAGTCAGGTTTTTTTTTTTCTTATTTAGAGGTCCCTCATATTTTGAGGCCCTAAACTGTAGCTTAAGTAGTTTAAGCCTAAATCCGGCACTGCCTGGAAAAACAAATCTATGACCAGTCTTGAGTGGGGATTATGTTATCTGTTAGACTTTAAAAGATCTGACTGAGGGTGACTTCTATGAGTAATAACCTGTTAGTTTCCAATAACTAACTCAACAGCCACAGAGCAGTTACTCTTCTGTATCCATTTAGACTTCCTTTTGGAGTTATTGTAGAATTCCCACTTGTCTATAGAGCCAATGGCATGTGTACAACATCTCTAGATAGGTGAGAACATGGTTTTCTAGTTTTCACATACATTTCCTATCTTTCACATTTTGGTGGCCTGGTTTCATAAACACTCTCTGTTGCTGTTGCTGTTGAAGCTAGCAGTATTTCTGCCTGATTTTTCCTGCTTTGTGGAACTCCAGCCTGGGGTAGCTCATTCTATAATACATGCACATGTGGCTTCTCCAGTCTTTCTGCTTCCTTGAATGGCAGGAAGTTGTTTTGTTTGGATAAACAATAGTACTCCATGCTGGCAGGTTTCTACAGAATTCAACTTCTTTGTTTTTTATAGAACAGCAAACATGCCCTTCTGCTTAAATGTTCCTGTCTATCTCTCTACTGTTTCAGTCTCCTGCAGAGTGTGAACTGCCCTGTTTCCTCATGCAAACAATGTGATATTGCTAGGTCCCAGAGCTATACTAAAAGCCTCATAATTAATTTCCTTAATGTCTGACCCCTAGGAGTTATTATTTCAATCTTTTCTTTGTCTGTTTTTTAAGTAAAGGCAAGAAAGTTTTCCTCAAACACCAGAAGACCCAAAATGCATTGCAACTCGGGTGGCTATCATAGAGGACATTCTGGTTTTCTGCTACTCTGTCCTCTATTGATATGAACCCTGTAATACTTTATGTCCTCTATTTTTCTCTTCAAGAAAAAACCAGGATTTCTCTCTCTTCAAGAGAAAAATAGAGGACATAAAGGTGTCGGGTTTTGTATTAATAGAGGACAAGGGACAACTGGACTGTCCTCTATGATGGCCACCCCAGCTGCAATTCTAGGGCATGACTGGTTTCGAACTTACCTGGTTTTCTATTTCACTAGTTATTTTGAAGAAGTGTTCATCTGCGTTTAGACCATGAGTAGAATACAATCAGAATCTTATCATTTTGGCTTCAACAAAATAGGACTAATCCTACGAGTAAAGATGATGCATGATAATTACAGGAATGGCCCTTAATCAATATTTAAAATAAGCAGTAAACTTGCATTGGAAAAAGTTTGTTGGTGAAGAGGCATGGAGAGGGATTTTTTGTGAGAAAACCTAAACTCCTTGCATGCACATATTTAATTCTGATCATATTCCATTAAAAGAAATCTGGAGAAATAAGGAATTTAAGAAAAGCATGTTGGTAACATCATGAAGTTCTGTCTCAGCATTCTTGGGAAGGAACATTTTTTCTTTTGTCCTGAAATGTTGTTGCATAATAAAAATAAAGTTAAAACCAAAATATTATTTTATGAAAAATGAAACATTTAAAAAACCTGGTTTGGGGACAGCTACATTTATTTTGTTGCAAAGAAACCTCAATTATTTGTCTTCTGATTTGGAAAAAAAACTAATTTTGAACTACAGCTTTTCCCAAAAAGCAAAAAATCTGTTCCTGAACTCTCTAGCTCTCACTTACTACAAATCTTCAGTACTAGTGGATATACTTTTCCAGCCAGCAATTTCAGTTCCTTTTGTAGAGCTATGAGAATTGTATTTCCTTCAGGTGTGTTTATGACCACTCTGTAATCTTTACGGTAAAATAGTTTGAATGGTGCAGTGCTTGTGGAAACTGAACATGTGGGGCAGCTGATAAGCAGATTTAAATGAAAAGAAAGAACTGGGAAACATTTGTAGTAAACTGTGTCAAAAATGCAATATGCCTAGTGGTCTCTGGTGGATGTTTGTAGCCATAGATTAATTTGGGGCAAAAACACCAGCTTTCCCACAAAGAGTAACATGTCTAGGAGTCATTGACTGGTGGAAAAATTAACAAATTACTGCCAAAAATCAAAAGGAAGAGAAAAGTCAGTCCCAGATAAGCTTTGGTTCCATTTTGGAGCCACGTACTTCAATCTTCATAATTAAAACTCTTAATTCTACGTTCTAGGTACTCTGGCCAGTGCTTCCAAAAATGAGCTGGGACTTTGCACTCTTTCCACGGTTTTAGGGTGTCCATCTTGAAACACTGAAAGGAGCCTGGGTTTTATTTATTTATTTGTTTCTTTGTTTTCACAGAAGATGGATATTAATCATTTTTGCAAATCAAGTTCTCTTAGTCTGTATCAGGCTGTATACTTGTCCACTCAGAACTACCAGCTCCTCACAAAACTCTGAAGTAATTATGACTTAAATTCCCATATAAAACAGTAGCATGGACTAAAGCCCCTAGTCAATTTTGTCCCTCAGGAAACTCTGACTGCAGTCAAGTAATTGCACCCTCTTTACACTCTGTGCAGGTATATGTAACTACACAAGGCATGATCCATAGAAGAATCATGGTTGCTAACTACAGAATCATTCTGCATCTGTTCAAGGCGCTTTGCTGGGCTGGGTCAAAGTATTCTGCTGTCTGTAGGGTGGAGTCCCTTACCTCCATTTCTATGAAGAGCCTGCTCTGTTACTTCAGTGCTTTAGAATAAGCATTCAGGCTTTTCTAAAGGTCTAGACAAAACACTTCTAGATGTTGGGGTGCAACTCTGGAACTGGCATATTTTCTCTCCATCACTGGTCTGTCTCTTGTGCTGGTGACCTATTCCAAATACTGTACCCATGCTCTTTCAGGAAGGCGGTTCAGTGCTGTACCAATTAAGTTTGGTGCACGGGGCAAAGCCTGCAGCGGCAGCCCATCCTCGCCCTAGGCACAGATCTGGGGGCCACATGCCCCCCCATGCTTGTCCAGGAGTGCACACAGCAGCAGGAGCCCTCCTTCCCCCATCCCTGTGCCTCCCCAGCTGGGCAGCGCCTGTGGGTGCTGCTTCGCTTTGGCATCCCAGGTAGTCACCCTGCTTGCCCCTCCCTTGCTACGGCACTGAGGAGACGTATTAATGTGTTTCACCAAAGGGCTTCATTACTTCAGACTTCTCCAAGTGCAATTGTTGCTCCTTTAAAATTATCCTAATCAGCCCATGCTTGGAGAGAGCTAGAAACTTTCCTCTCCAGAGCACCAGAAAATATTGGGATACATCAAATATCTTTAGATAGATTCCTGAATGATGCCTGGAGCAGCCTCATTAGTTACCCTAGTATTAGGGACACCCTATAGGAGCTCAGTAGAATTTGCCCAGTCTTACCAGCACTTAGCCTGGCTCTGCCTGCCAGTGAGAAAAGCAGCATGAAAAAGCAGTGTCCAGAAAATTACTCTCTTCCATGTCTGGCAACTGCAGCTGCAAGGCCTACTTGCTTTGGTAACTGAGAAGGCAATCTTGACATGATCCAATCTTACAGCAGTGCAGCCACTTGGAGAATTATAGCATTGTTTCCAGTCAAAACCTAACATATACATATATGCTATTTTTTTACTCCACTGTTATGCATGATCTCATTCAGTGACATTTCGGCCTCAGTGGTTGGTGATGGTGCTGAGTAATGTGTGATTCAGAGGGTAGACACAAATCCACTTGACTTGGGCACTGGCTTTAATGATGGGCTTGCAACTTGTTCACCTCAGCCTGTCATGGAGCCACCAGTAAACTCTAAATTAAACCAAATGGTTTCCAGGTACTGGATGCTCATAAGAGACTTTTTAAAACTGTGTGGGGATTTAATGCTTTGATTCTCATTAAACTTAATGGATGTTGTGTGGCTAAAAGACTATGTGAATCATGGTTTGGGAATTTAGCCATCAGCACAAGTATTTTACATTCCATTTATTATTTCTTATAGAATGTATTTATATACCACCAGAAAGAGATGCAAGCATTGCTGTTTCCTTTACAGACTCATCAGGAACATTGGGAAGTTGTTAACATCCTTATCTATCACACTGGCATTCATTGTTTTATAGAACATTCAAAATACATTAGTTACATGCTATTTCCAGTTTGGTGTTGTTCAAAGACAACAAAGTGGCTTGTGCAACCTCAGGTAACATCTGCCTTTTGGAACTATTTATGTAACAGGTGTACATAGAGGCCCTATTGTGCTCAGTGCTGTACAAACATAGGAAGGTAGTCCCTACCCCAAGTAGCTCACTGCGGGCGCATCTACGCATGTGTTAATGTTCCTTTGCTACTGCACATTAAGTTTAGTACCTCTAATATGAGGCACTACATAGATGCACAGCAGTAGCAAAGGCTCATGGTCTTTTTGTGATGCTTAATGTGCAATAGGCTAATTCTACTGCACATTAGCACAGCTTTTGCCATGAGGTGCTGATGCGCAGTAGAACTGTCTCATGTAGACAAACCCAGTTTGTCTACAGTGCCTCCATGCCACACACAGAGTACCACTGCAAAGCACACTTTGCCCTCTTTCTCCTGCTCTGCAGTTACTAGCTCCCCAAAACAAAGGAGTATGGCTATCAAAAACCTAAAAGTTTTTGTTAGTCTTTCTGTCTTAGACATTGACATCAACATGTGCTCAAGGCTGCATGTGCCTTGTGAAGCAGCAACATAACTTCATTTCTGGTGCACATACTGAATGGGAGCGGGGGGGGATTCTTCCAGGTGCAGCAAAGAAATGGTGTAAGACAAAAGGTTTGTTCATGAGGGCAGGAATGACTTCCCAGCAGGCAAGTGGCAGAGCTAGGCATAGACCTTGGATCTTGTGATTTCTGGGCTCTCTCTGATGCCTTACCTGGAATATGTCTTTAAACACAAAGCAAACATCAATCCAAACAATTTCACAACCCTTTCATAGTCACTTCCCACAACTGCTCTGATGAATATTTGCAAAAATAATTTGTAGTTTATTGCCAAAAGGAAATTAAAGACTTAATCCTACAACCACTTACAGATGTAAGGAATTTTATATCTGAGAATAGTCTAGGCACATTCTCACAATGTCCAAATCATTCTGTGGCCTTTGGAGGAGCATGTATATGCTCACTCCAACTTGTGCCTACAGAACTAGGGCTTTAAGGTAAAACTGAACTCAATAAATATAGGTCAGTCAAGACCAAAGCACAGAAGCTTCTTTAAAATTTGAAGATTGCAGTGCACTTTTCTTACCCTTCATCCAAGAGAGCTGGGATAAAGTCCTGCTGGGGTGAAAGGGCTATAGCCAGAATGGATGCCTGAGCTTACTGAGTAACAGAATAAGCAGAATGAATCCCCCTCAACCAGAACCCAGCAAGAGTTTCCTTTCCAAAAGGCTGTCTGGCAATGTAACACAGCAGGAACTGTAGAGGAGTAGTCATCCTGAAAATCCTTGGTGTATCTCTGACACTACTGTATCCTTGAGCTTACTTCAGATTTCTTTGTAAAAGGGGGCAAAATGGTTCTCTGAAAGTTGGGTGTGACAATTAAATTGACTTATTTTTCTCTTTTGATGATGCCCTTTATTCATGTACTGCCTGTTATGCTGTAGGGCAATGTTCTTATAACAGTGAAAATAAATACAAGAGAAATTACTTTAAAATCCTAGGTTTTTTAAAACTTTAGTTACCAATAGATTGATTTCATCTTAAGAGCAAAGAATTTTTATAACAAATTACTTTCCAAAGCTAATAGCCAGAGGATGATGCACATGGACCACATTAATTTAGCTATTTAGCCACCCACCTACTCTTAAAAGTCTGGCCCATAGAGCACTGACAGATGTTCAGCTCCCCGCTGTAACTTACAGAGCTTCATGGGAAGCACTGTGAGTTACAGTGACCTCCCCAAACCAACAGATGTTCTTCTGTTGGGTCGGAGAGGGTGAGGGGTCAAGTTCTACTTTGGAGCTGGCTGCATGTCTGCAGCCTCCCTCCCTAGCCTGCTGCAGTGCTGTCTTCAGGATGGGAGGGGAGGGAGCATGGTCCCGGATTTGCCCAGCCTGTGCTGGTGGGGTGGGAAGGGTGAACAGAAGCCTGACGAGGTGGGGGAGACTCCAATCCACCCCCATCCTCAGCACAGGCTGGGCAAACCCCAGACCAAGCTCCCTCCCCTCCCATCCTGAAGACAGTATGGGGTGGGGTGAGGCGGGGCAGGGCAGGCAATGATAGAAATTAATGAAGGTACTCTGGTTTGGAGCACCTTCATCTGAACCCTCATGTAAGGAGGGTTCTTTTGTCACTGATCTGGCACTTTTAAAGCACTCTGCAGTTATACACTTGTCAGGGCATGGCTGTAGAGCACTTTCAGGGGGCCAATGGCACAACAAAACACCACTTCTGTCAGTTCACTGCTCTGGCAACCAATGAGAATTCCCTGCATTTCTGTTGGACTATGCAGAAGTCAATGGATTTCAGAACAAAAGCAAACAATATTAAATTGCTCATAACAGGATGCCCCCAGCTGCCTTTCCCCTGCTTTTGCAAACACCACCTTCTGAACTAGATGCACCTTTGGAGTTTAATGCTAACAGAACAGCTTTAATTTCCCTTCTGTGTATTTAAAGTCACAGACACACAGATCCAGTTCTGCTGAGTGGCCTCAGCATCTCAGCCAGCTCAGGAGTTGTATCTACTAACAGCTGTAGTACAAAAAGTATTCTAGATCTGAGTTCTTTTGGTCCAAAGCACTTTCGCAAGTACAACATATACCCCTTCACCCACTCTCATAATGGGCTATTTATTCAACAATACACAACACAGCTAAAAGGTCAGCAAAGGATGTGGAGAATGTTATGTTTCAGTGTTGGAATTATACAAGAGAAAAAATACTGAGCTAGTGAGATAAGTCATGTGGCTTCTGGGGACATACATTTGCAGGGGTCAACAAACACTAAATGTGGGTAAATGGCAAATGACTGAAAGGTACTTGTGTTCAGGGGCTTCAGCATGGGAAGGCTGAGGTAGGACTAAGCTAGCTCCCTAAGGACAGGAACTCCATGTTTCTTTTTCCTTAGGATCCTTCTTCCATGGGATCAGCGTGTCCTTAGTCAGCCTCTAAGGAGAGCTGGGGGACAAAGGCAAATCTACAAGAAAGCCAGGAGCAGTGCAGTGTGATCCAGTTCACTGTGCTAAGGTAAATGTGTATGACTATGTACCAGGACACCAAGCAGAAGTGTAATCCCAGGGACCAGCAACTCTCAAGGTACAAGTAAAGCAGCTTGAACAGAAGGCTGTGGGAGAGCTGGTGAATTGACGCCACACAACAGACTATGCCTTGAGGTATTCTGTGGATATCCTGAAGAATTTCTGGTGACCTATGAATGCAATGGTACCTCAGACAAGGCGGCTGTAATTATGGTAGTAGTAGTCTGGGGAGAAAACAGAGCCGTTTCTTTTGTAAGGGATTCCAGGGACCTGCTGAGGAAGAGGGATACTTGGAAGAGGTTAGATTACAACAAGAGATGTTGCCCTTGTTGTTCTTGCAGGCTTCTGTTTGAGAACGAGTTGCATGCCTGCCTGGCTGGTATCAAACACTGCAGAAAGTGCTTTGGTCACTGCAGGATGGAGGACCTACATTTCAAAAGCAGAAGAATTTTAACCCACATTAATCACAAGCCTTTCCCTTTCCTTCCTTCCCCACAATGCTGAAACAGTTTGGGAGCCAGTAATTTTCTCAGGTAACACCCCTCTGTGGACAGGAGAAAATAAGTAAAAGTACTGTCCAAATTCTGCCAGTAAACTAAGTTCTATCTGGTTACAGTGTAACAATGAGATGCCACTTACATGTAGACTTTGCAGAACTTCACATATTGTTGTCTTCCTCCTGGTTTATTTGGACCAGCAATTAAACAGTTTTGTTTGTTAACTCTGAAACGTAATGATTAAGTCATTTCACCCTGCTGAGGGGATGTGGGACTCTAAGGTCACTGCATCTGTTAACATCTGGTTAATATTTTTGCAACCATAAAAGTTCCATAATCTTTTATTTTTTGTTAAGTTCTGAATACAACTGGCAATCACCAGGGAAAAGCAATGTTTTACTGAGTTGCTGCAAACCTGCTAGATAATACCCAGGAACTTGGAGATACTGCTGCTGCCTGTGGTGAAGCTTGTCTGAGACAAGGGTGGACTCACCAGTTTTCACTTTAATCTTCAGAGAAGGAGGATCAAGCAAAAGCGTAAGTATCACAGTTTATAGCACATGAAGTGTAATACAGTACCTGCCTCATGGACAGTCCACATGTTGGAGCTATTTCTCTATAAGAATATATCCCAAGCACATATGTGAGATGTGTGACTCAGACTTTTTGGTACAAAATTAGTCTTCTGCCTGTCTTGTGGCAGCCTGTTTTGTAAAACCACTTCCTTAATTTACTTTGTGTAGATGTCAGGGCTTAATCACTTGGTGTTGAAATCAGTCAGGGTTACAAGAAGTCATTCACCTTTTGCATGAGAACAGGCTGCATGAGAAGCATAAGGAAGAGGTTCATTTTTTCTTTGGGTCCACATGATTTTAGCCAGAGTAATGTGCTGTGTCTGAGAATAAATTACACTATTTGGGCCAGACTTTTTGTGGAACTCAGCACTAAACAGCTCCCACCAAGGCACCTAAATGAAATGTCCAGATTTTTTATACCTCTCAGTTCCTGGGATTTTAAAAATAGAACCACTTCTTCTTCCTACCCAGATACACCCTTTTCTTTGTGCAGTATGCAGGGCCCAGAAATGTATACTGATCAGGCTTGTTTCTATCTATCCTTCTTTCAAAGGCTGCTGAACTCCTGTGTAAGAACTGAAGCCTTTTCACTGGTTCATACTACCCCCAGCAAGGCACAGGGATGTTAATTTACGCATAAACCGCTTTTTACATAGTGCCAGAATTTATTAAGGTGTTTTTGGTAAATAAGACCTGGCAAGCATTAGGGGATGCACATTTTTATTCTTCTGAGGGGCCTTTTAGGGGGCATCCATTGCAAATACAGAAGGACCATCCTTCATGATGAAGTATACCCTGACCTCTTCTCCGTGTATTCAGAAATAATATAAGGTGAAAAGAGTGTGGGGTAAAGGGATGCTGGAGTTTAACACAATGACTGGTCCCATATGGCAAAAGCCATTTTTCCCACGCATCCTTGGTCTGGGTACAGAGGTCATGCTGATGGGCAGGCGGTGAGGTAGGTAGGAATTTGTCCAGAAGACAAGCCACAAGCCTCAGAAGGCAGTAGGAGCTTGTGCTGGGGAGCAAGCAGTGAGAGAGCTGCAGGCCACCTCCCTGTTCATGTCCCTGCCCTAGTGCAAGTTTTGAGGAACAGGCCCACCCTGGGGAGCTTGCTGTTGCACATACAGACAAAGGTAGGAAGGCCTTAAGAAACCCAGAGTGGAGAGAAATCATGTTATAATATTGGCTCTAAAAATTTCAATGAACCACTTACTGCAAGCATTGTGAAAAGAGCCCTTCAGGAAGGACTTGGGCAAGGATAATGAGGTTCAGGGTTAACTGTGCTGGCTCCAGTGAACAGCTGAGAGTGAAAGAAAGATTAATTTCCCAGGCTGTTAAACTGCAATACTGCTGGTCCTGCATTATTCAGATAATGCTCTCACTGGAGTAAACTGAGCTTGGTGATAGCCTGTCAGAGGTATAGGCCTGTATTTTGCAACTGGGTGTGCAAGCTCTAAGCCCTACTACCAGGCTTTCAGCTAGCAGCTGACTGGAGAACCTCACATGACCCATCCCATTTTCTAATAGCTGTGAGATTTTTAAGAGTCCCCAAGTTTTTCCCCCCTTGACTTCTGTGTGAATTCTGCTGTGGACTCTGAGAATGAAGTGGGGCCAATGGTGAGCTCTACTGGAAACAGCACCTTCCTGCATATAGGCATAACTTAACAGCCTGGCATGCTTGATGTGAAGTGCCCATGGCTTAGTCATGTATTGGAGGCCAACCTTAATTGTTCTAAACCTTGTTCCTAACTTAGGAAAAGTGACTACAGGCTTTTGGGGTTAGGACTCTGTCTTCACCTGTACTGGGAGGCATCTAGCATTTTGATGGGCTTTGTAAAAGGTTGAAAATTGTTTATTTACCACTGTTGTATAGCCAAATCAAACATGATAGAGACACACTGTACTTTCCTGTTATACAGGGAGATAATGCACTCCTCCCCAAACTCTCAGACACCAGTGTTCCATGTGGATCTGTCCTAAGAGTGAGCACCTACAATAGTCTTTCCATGAACAGGCTGGATCTCACCTTTTCCTTTTTAAGACATGCTGCCAGAGAAGGTGATGGTGCTGCCAACCTATCTTATAGTAGCTTCAGCATCATTCTGTTTTTACTAGCACCATGGTCCTCTGGTTTAAAGTGACAGTTTCTGCTTCATCCTGCTTGGGTTCTGAGGAGACTGATGTGCTCTATGTGATTAGACAGGTGCCACTTATTTGTTATGGAACAACACAGACCAGTTCTGAAAAGGGGAAATGTATCAGTACAAAAAACTGGCAGGTGCAGAGGAAGACATGATGGGTGGAGGGATTCCACTGAATGGGAATGAGGAAATATCTGTCTCCATCAGGGCATGTAGGAATGCCATACTACTATTAAAGAAATCGAGGGAAGTTCATATCTGGGTGTCTAATACGAGGCTTCTAAATCCATATTTAGAGACCTAAATTTAAAGAGGTTTGATTCTTCCCAGAAGAGTTAAGCACCCCAGGTTCTTACCAGTTGTAACCATTTAGCCAGGGTCTTTAATAAATTCTGGCTAGACAAGGCCCTGTTTTGCATTTCAACATAACAGATCCTTAGGAATCTCTCCCTCCCAGAGACACTGGTACGCAATGTACTTTCAGTAAACAACATTCTATTCAGAAATCACTGCTTTATTCCATACGCTCTTCAGGGGGAGTAATGTGGCTTCTTTGACATTTATAAAGCACCACCTAAGTTCATGGTTCATCACTGAATCTTTGTTTTGTCATTTAATCATTATCCTCTCTCTCTGGATGTCCTTAAATAAAAATGTGGGTCTCAAGCTAGGGCACTACTGTTGTGGTGGCATTCTCTGTTATTTATAAGGATCACAAAGCATGCAGGCATATTCTGTGCTGACTAGATCCTGCCACAGGATGAAATTCCAGGACAGATCAGATGAAACAGCAACTTTTTGTTGTAGATCCACTATTTTTCTGATGAATCAGCCATTTTTTAGCACAATGCATAGCATATGTATCATGACAAATGTAACGCGTGGCCAGGGCCCTAGTAATCCATGAACTCATCCAGGCATTAGGCTTGAGGGTTCTAAGGAATGTGTCCCATCTCTCCAGAGATTACCCTAACCATCAAATTAGTTGCTATTCTAGGGTAGAAGCAGCCACCCTTCCTGTTGAAGCTGCACCACTGTGCAACAGGCAGAATTATGGATTCAGAAGAAAAGAAAGCAAGAACAATTATGACTTTCTGTAGCCTCCTGGTTAACACAACCAGGCAAGGGAGAAACTTGAGTTCTGGTCCCTGCTTGCAGGACTAATATATTATGAAATGTATGAACAATCTAGGGAGCAAACCCCCCAGCTCCCTTCCTCTCCTGACGGCCCAAAAATCGCTGGTTTAGAGCATCACCTGGCCTCTCTTCCTGGCCCAATGACCCCTTCCTTCCTGCACTGGGGCATAAGATGAACAGGAGACTCCTACAGACAAGTCTCCCAGTTCTTGGACGAGTGCTCTAACCACTGCAGCTACTATCAGATGGAATGGCAGCACCATCACCCCTCTGGCACCCTGCCTGAAAAGAGAAATGGTAAGATCAGTTCTGCCCATGGAAAGACCTGCCCTTAGGACAGATCCACTTTCCACATGGACAGAGGCCTACAACCTTGAATTTGACACTCAAGATCCAGAGAGTGGGTTTTACATGCTTTGCATGGTGTGGGGTTTTGAATTGTGCTAATTCTCCCCAGCTGCTGCATGCAGAGCCTGGGTGACTACTGCTGCATCCACTCAGAGGCCTGGAAACCCAGAAATCGGGTACTGCAGCATCTAATTTGTCAGCACCCAAGTCTTCAACTGGAAATGGCCATGGAAAGGTCAAAGGCATTGTAGGTCTTTACAGAGCCTGACTTGCCTCAGCTCCTTAAATGAGACCATAAACAGCAAAAAGCAGCTAAGCACAAAACAAGGCCACTTGTCCTCCCATCTCCCATGTCTCATTTAAGTCATTCATTAACCCCCAACTTATTCATTACTAAGTGCAATTTTGCCATTACTAATAAAAGCACACAAAAACAAAGGCTTAAATCAAAGCGACAGAGTGATCTGTGCTGCCATTGGTGCTGGGTGGCAGACAGGATGCCTCCCGGAGGGGTGGCTGCTGGAGTGCCACTGTGCTATGGGTGGCAATGCGGGAGCTCCTGGGACATTTATCCTTTACAGGCCTCATCTGCAAGCGCGTTCCTGAAGGTGCCCGAGATGGCAGAGGAAAAGCTCATGTAAACAGTGACCTGTACCACTGTGCGCTTACAGGGCCCTGACTCCAACCCAGTCCAGAGCGTGTTTGGACATGGCCCATGCACGATGCACCTGTGCTCCGAGCTATGCAGGGCTGGGGGAGCCCGAGGGCCTCCCAAGCCCTGGCTCTAGCCTCCGCTGGACATCATGGCTCTACCCCCAGCGCCTTGCCGCCCTGGGCAGGAGCGTGCCAGTTCCTGCTCAGTTGGGTCAGAATCTGGGGCTTTTAAGAAAAGGGACGTGTGCTGCAAGCCCTGCCTCAGCTTGAGGGAAACCCGCATTTCCAGCCAGCTCAGCTCAGCTCAGACGGCCCAACGCATCGTCTCCCCACAGCCGGCTTCAGCCGCCTCAACCGCAGCCCCGCGGCGCATGCGCGCTGCGAGTCGCCAGCCCCGGGAGCGCTGACACTAAGTTGCCTTTCACCTACTTTGCCGCTTCCGTGGGGTAACTAGAGTTCAAGCGCTGGCGCCAACCGCGCCTGCGCGGCGGCTGCAGCTGCAGCCTGCGCTGCCCCCGCCCCCTTTCCTCCACCCCCAGCCTTCTTCACCCGCAGGCAGCAGCCCTTTCCATGCTGGCCCGAAGCCCTTGGGCAGCCCACCCCTCCCATGCCACACAGAGCCCCCCTCGCCCTTCCCTCTCCACGCAAAACAGAGCGGGTTTCTTCAGAGATGCCCCCTGCCACTAAAATGCCACCCGAAGTGCGGGAGAAAAAAAGGCGGGTGTCCCGGCCAGGAGGTGACGGTCGGTGGTGGGATCCGTGGCTCCCGCCAAGGCAAAAAGGGATCCGTAACGCCTTTGTTCTTCCAGTCTTTCCCGCACCGCCCTGGAAAAGTTAGGCTCAGGCTCACTCAGATACAGCTCGTGCTTGCTCATTGCAGATGTTGGCAAGAAAGCAGCCTGTTTTCACTGCAAGCTCAGCCCGCACGGGGTTACTCTCGGTCAACTCGGGTGTTGTGCTGCTGGGCTGTAGAGGAAAAGGTGGTTGTGTTGTGCACGTTCGGTCTTCCTTTCTGTGCTGAGATTCTGGTTTCCTTTAAACGCCATGGCCGCTCCCCCCCAGCAGCGTGAATGACCCTTCGGTGGTGCACGCATCCTATACCTATGCCGTAAGGCAGTTAGTGTGGCAGCGCTACCTATTTTGGTCTTGTTTAAAGACTAGCAGTTAGGAAGGGACTTCTGCAGCCCCCTTAGCCCAGCACCCAGGCACTGCTTCTGAGCTGGCAGTAAAGAATGGACATAGTGGTAGTTAAATAAAAGGAGGCCTCTGTCTGCAGTCTTTTCTGACAGGGAAGCAACGTTCCTTGTAGTTCCGACCGGATGGGACAAAATTAAAACCACCATGCTGGAGTGGGGAAGCCTGGCAATTTGTTAAAAAGCACAACAAAATGAGCAAGGAGTATAGTGATTAAGCCATCTGTGCGCCTCTCAACTGGTCTGGATTTTGTGATAAGGGCTAAATTCACACTTTGGTTAAGTGGGTCAAACTCCACGGACTCTGAATTTGGCCTCCAGGGACATTATATAAAACTTAATCCCGTAGTCATTGCACAGGCAAATCAGTTTCCTGCCCTTTCAAGAAGGGCCCTACCTATGCCACAGCTGAAGCACTGTTGTTCAGTGATGCAGGTCCAACAAGGCTCAGGGGCGAACAGGGTGTGGACAGGACTCAGCTGGCCTATAATTTGGTTAATGACATAGACTGCCTTCACAGGGATGCTATTTGATCCTCATTAGGAGTGTATTTTCCACAATTGCCTTTGAAATGATTTTAATACTAGTAAAGATCTGAAGGAAAGCAGAAAACCAGTGAGATTAGTTCTGCAAAAATGATTTGTGCTTGTGGTATTCATAAAAAAACCCAACGGTTTTCTTTTTCTTTGTACATAGCATAGAAAAGAGACACCAGAACTTTAGCTGTCATTAAGTATCTATTAAAAAGATGAAAGAAACTGCTTTGTCTTCAGGAGCTGCATGTTGCTCATAATTCAGCTACTCATTGTTACATAATTTGTATGTTCCTGCATCTGTGCTGCAAAGCAATGTAAAAATAACTACCAAAGACACTTGGAAAAACTGTTCCCACATCTTTTTCACTAGGTACTTTGAGAGACAATTGTCTCTCTCTCAAAATACCTTTTGATTTGCTCGGGAAAGCCATGTTTCTGCTGGGCAGGGGGTCGGGTGGGGGTTCCCCCTCTTGTGGTCTTTCTTTCTTTCATTAGAAACCCAAACCATTGTCTGGACACAGACTCTATCTTGAGTCTTTCAGGTTCCTCAACAAAGCTGTTTACCAGATATTCCTATAATGTACAAAAACATCAGTATAATGAAGGAAAATATAGGCTTCATATATAAGGCTCAAACTCCTTAAATGAGACCATAAACAGTCAAAAGCAGCTAAGTACACAACAAGGCTGTTTGTCTTTCTGTCTCCCATGTCCCCTTAAGAAAGAAAATAATTCGTTAACCCCAACTTATTACAGGCACAAAATGAAATTTTGCCATTTGCACCCTCACAAGCTTTAAAGCTATGTTTCCATAACATTGCTTCCTCCTGTTTTGATGATTTTTCCACCTACATTTGCTGTCTTTCACTGCAGGGTATTTAAGGCAAACAGCACAGTTGTTGTTTACTAAACATTTAATTATCTAGGGTCTTTTTACATATGACAGTGATTCCATTGACTTTATAAACACACAAGAAAATGTCGCAAGGAGCCTATTATATTACAACTGAGGTAATGTACATTAGAAAAAAAGTATACTTTTTTAAAAGAGTTTATACAACTTTCTATTGATAGTTCCCTTCCTTTAGTTACTGTGAATAACTCTCTGTCAACAGGAACCGATACTGGTGTTACTTCATGAGGCTGGATTTTGTGGTGGCACACACAATTTAAAGTTCAAGTCCTGGATTTCATGATGGCATGGCGGAAAGGTGTGAGAGGTGTAAACTTTCAGGTGGACTTCAGGAATTTCACTGAATGTTCAGTACTTGTTTATACTGTTCATTAATACATTGTACAATTTTTCCCTTGCCAGAACTATAGCACAGCTCAGTTGATCTTGAGGAGCACAATGTGCAAACAAATGTGCTGTGTATCAAACTGAACTCTTCAACTTCGAGAACTATACTGTGTGTGCACATCAGCGTGTGCATGGATGCAAGCAAAATTTCCCCCCCCCCGACTTCAAGAACAGTGCTGCAATCAATACGGATTTTTTTAAAACCCTATTACAGCTGTACCTTAAAAAATTCAGGGCTTATCCCTCAGGCTGTAAAGTCTGTGAGATATACCGTATTTTCTCACATGTACCATGTCCCCCAGATATCACACACACCTTGTTTTTAAGAGGCAGAATGAAAAAAAATCCTTGCAGACACCAAGTAGTAGCAGCTAAGGAGCTGAGCCTGCTGCCAGTCCTGTGTGTCAGATGAAGCCTGTGGACTGACCCAGTAAACCAGGTCTGACCCCATGTCAAGCCCAAGCCCATCCCAAGCCCAGGTAAACTCTGGACCACATGCTTGGTCTGCTCCAGTATGTCAAATCTTCCCCACATGAGATACCTGATCCCATATGCCAACTCCACGGCCATGTGCTATTATGACCTGGTGCAGTGAGTCTGACCCCACATGCCAGTGCCAGGGCAACATGCTAAGTCTTACCCCACACAATGAGTTTAACTCCACTCATGATTTCTGGGGTCATATGATAAGTCTGACTTGATACACTGAGTCTGACCCTATATGCTGGGTCTGACCCCATGCCAGCTTCAGGGCCAAATAGTGGGCCCAGCCCTGCATGCCAGGTCTGACTCAACATGCTGGCTCTAGCCATGGGCTGATCCAGGGCACCAGCCCAATCTAGCACGAGGAGTCACATCATATGGCTGAAGGATTCCCTAGAGGTTTGAAAATTTGGTGTCAAGGGAGTAGTGGCAATGTTAATTGCCATGACCCCCAAAACTGCAGCAATTAATGCTACCACCACTTTCCTACCACCACATTTCCAGACCCATGGGGATCCAGATCTTCTCACCTTTAGCATACACCACAAGTTTCACCAGCTCATTTTGATGGAAAAGGTGCTGATTATATGTATGGGACAAATGTCAATGGGATCAGGGTCTGAGTGAGATACAATTGCTGGCTTATTTGTAGGAAAGTGAAATACTATATGAAACTGCTTGACAGTGTCCCTGGAAGTAAACATGCAGGCTGCAGTCCTGAAAGTACAAATGCCCAGGCAGATTTAATTCGCTTAAATGGGGTTCTGCCATTGTACTAGGCTGCTAACAGAGCCAATGTCTTACAGGATATAGAGTCCCAACTTGAAATAAGGGGCCTTAAAGATACAGTAACTAGAGCTGGTTGGGAAATGGTTTGTTCTTTCCTGAAAAACTGTAACAAACTCTACTTTTCTTTGAAAAATTTCCTTGACATTTCTTGAGCTTTCAGTGAAAATATGGAAACTGAAATTTCAGTACAACTCCAAAGCAAAAAACCCAAACAAAATTACCACTGTGATTTGGATGCTCTACAGAAAAACTGAACATTTGCAGTGAAAATGGACTGGGTTTTTTTTTCTATTTTGTCATAAATATATGTTCCAGATAATTTTATCAGATATGTTCATCAAAAGCCCAAACTACCATATTATGGACAATAGATAGGCATACTGGGGTGATTAAAAAATAAAGGATTTATGCTTTTTCTTCATTTGGTCTGATTTCAACCATTGTCATATATAGCTGGTATAGCTATACAACTTTGATTTGCATACATACACTAAAGAGTTGTGCTGGTTTATTTATCCCTCTAACAGACACTGGGGGTGAACATAAGCAAAAATCCCCACTATAGACAGGGTTTTTCTAATTTTTCCAGATTTACAAGTTTAAAATAGATCCCCTTCTTATTTTCTGTGATGCATTTTCAAATATACTCTGTTTATCCCTTTGTCACAGGATGGGATGCTACATCACAACATCAAAATGCATCAGTGCAATTTGAGGGTCGCATTTTCCAGGGTCCTTGAAAAAGGAGCTGTAAAATTGGTAAGTGTATGCAACATGGACAGTTGTATGGTTTAGATGAGAACTAGGACAAACTGCTAGGAAGTCATTGTTTCATCTTTTATACATTTATTTCTTGTCCATCTGAAACACAAAGAAAGAATGAGAACTGACTGAGAGCAAGAAAAGAAACCCCCCAGGCATTGTGTATCATCCAAAGCTGCATGTTTGAGCAGGCAGTTTTTTTGCTGTTGAGCTAATAAACAAGAAAAAAAATGATTCTTAGCAAATAATTGTGCAAAGAGATGGTTCAATCCTGAGTGATTTTTGGCATTCTTCTATATTTATTAGGTAACATGTCTGCAAATGGACCTCAGTTCCCTTGGGAAGGTGTACAGCAAAACACATGTATAGGAATCAAGTTAATGAAGAAGTTGCAACTCAAGACAGAAGCAGCGAAAGGGGACTGCTGGTTCTCCCAAAGGGAGGGCTATATGCAACAGCTGAATTCACCAGTTGAGAAATAGGAGTCCCACTCAAGTGGCCTAGCTCTGTACGTCATCAGTACCAAGTTTTGGATTGTGGGTTCTGTAGACAGAAGCTTATTCATGGGAAGCTTAAAAAGATGGAGTCAGGCAGAGCTGTGCTAAGTTTGTCTTAACCAGATGCATCTGATGAGGCAGTTTGGGGCTTTTCCCATTATTCTTAATCATGAAGGCATTGACTGTATTTGTAGTTGCTGGAGGTATAGGTAATGTCAGGAAGCAGGGTCATATTAGATCCTACCTGTCAGAATCCAAGTGGGTTTTTATTTCAGTAGCAATTATAGGAATAATTATATTAATTCATGGGTTTTTTCATTCCTAATACAAAAGCACTCTTCAGTTTTAGCCTGACAAATCTATTTACTAGCAAGCTCAAGCCTTCAACATATTCTAATCTTTTCTTATAGAACATTTTCTTCCTGTAGGTAAATGGAACAAAAGCAATTAGCTTGCTTCATTGCTCAGGTCCCTGCAGAATCCACTCTGTTTGGCAAGTATTGGAAGCATTTCCAGTTACTCATTTTCAGTACAAAAGCTGTTAAAAGCGGATCATAATGTAATTTTTTTTTTTTTTTTTTTGCTTTGCCTGTGCTTAATATAAAACCCATGTGTCTTTGCCGGGACAGTACACTCTGTGCTGTGCTCTGGGAACTGTAGTGCGCCAGCTGCTGAGGTCTGTATAGAAAAGAACTGGAAGACCTACAGTTCCCAACATGCCTGGCAGTAGGTCTGCCTGTAAAGAGCTCTGCTTGTCTCAAAGCTTAAAAGGGCAATTACAGAGTAGGACAAGAGCTAAGACAGTTATAGAGCAAATAAAAGCCATTGTAAACAACAGCTGACTAGGAGACAACACTGACTGATATTTAAACAGAAAGGGTATTGCGCCTTTTCCATAAGAAGAAAGTGTTCCCAAAGATATTTTTAAGCTAATTTAAAATACTTACCATACATGTCTTAATGCCTCCAACGAAAGCTAGAAGAGAAACCGATACAGACATGACTGTTCACTGTAAGCCTACCCTCTGGCACTCTTTGAGCTATGTATTGTGTACAGATTTCAACTTGTGCATGGCTGTCTGGGCAGCTGCAATCAGACCTTGCTGCTGGGTAATTCATACCAGATGGAGAACTCGGGCAGCTGCCTCCCATTTAAATTTGCATGGAAGTTCTAGAATTGCCAGAGCCTAGACTATGGGAATGCGAATCTTCACTGGTCACACCTGGCAGCTGGGTGATCCCACAAAATGTATCTCTCAACATGCAGCAATAGTGTAAGCTTAAATGGCAGGCCCCATGAGGAATGTGATGATGCCATTATCAAAATGTCTGCATAACTTTGCACTCTTGGAGAACTGGGTAATTCTTCATTTCGTATAGGTGTTCTCATGAACATGAGCTTTCAGTAACAAATATTAAATCAGACTTATCTACACCTAAGAGTTGTAGTAATGTAAGACAGTAGCCTAGTTTTGAATGTAACTTGGGGTGGGCCCTAACTTTTAGTGAAAGTGTAATGACTAAAGATCTGATGTCACAGCAAATAATTTATATTGTAAATGATTTAAACTAGTTCAAATTTGACCCAGTAAGTTCTGGCTTACCTATAAAACCTTTATCTATTCCCCTGACCCACTCACAAGGGGTTGCTCTAACATAGTTAAGAGTGTGAATAGATTCTGTTAATTCAGTACAACTTCTGTGCGTTGACAAAACCCCAGTTTTTGAGATAAGTGCACAGATGACCTTTTAAAATGTGAAAAGTGCAACAACGCCTGATTTTGAGGGCTGCCTGAAACAGTGTCTTGGAGAAAAGTGTGAATTATTTCTATTTAGCTGCACTTGATATTAACACTGGGCCCCAACAGCACCTCCCTTATTGGTGCATTGCAGACCACATATTGTTGTATCGATAGGTTTGTCTATACAAGGTTTAACAGATTTCGTAGACATTACGGGCTGGAAGAGACCTCGCAAGATCATCGGGTCCAGCCCCTGGTGCCAGTCCCAGTTACTTCTGTACCAGCACATACATCGCAAAAACCCTTCCATTAAGCTTAGAAACAAGATAAGCACCCAAGCATTGAAAGTCCCCACCAAGAACAGCCTGGTGGCCCACCAGTTTATTTTAAGGTCTGATTTTAACCTGATTTAGTTAAAAGTCCATGGAGCCTGATGTACCAGTTTACTTAAGCTAAAGCCAAACTTATTTTGGCTTAACTAAAGTTGGTTATATTCAGTTGAAATGACTCTCTCTTGTGCTGCCATCACAGCGGTTATAAAAATGTATACACTAATTTAATTTATTGGTTGAAAAATCATCTTAAGCATCCTTGATATAATTTCTGCATGTGCACATGGTCTAAGGAATAAAAAGATTCTTCACACCCAAATATGGCAGTACTACCTGCAGTGAAATAATAACACAATAATGCATATGTCTATAACTCTTCCTATCTGAAGAGTTCATTCATTTAGCTTAATTCAATTACTTTGACCTCTTCATAGAAAGCAGTACCTCAAAAATGTTTCAGAAGCTGAAGGCTAAGACAGCAAATGATGGCTAGGCTGGAGCAGGTAACTCCCCTGTATTTGAGGATGCTCTCAAATTCACTCCTCAAATGCCTCCCTAAATATTCTTCTTCAGAGTGTGAGTGGGACTTGCCTTTCAGCCTCCACCTACAGAAAGCTCTTCCTTTTGTTCCTGTCCCAGGAAGGGGGGAAATGGGGAAAAAGATAATGGTGATGTCAGATAAGGACAGAGAAAGGGAGAGGTGAGAGGAAGATCAAAGGTGAATGAGATACAAGGAGAGTCAGATGAAGAAAGCAAAGCTTTCTGAGAAAAGTGTAAGTGAAAAGAGAAATGAACTGTAGGAATAACCTAGTCTGTAGGACACATGGAAAAACAATAATGCCAGCAGGTACAGGATGGAGAGGGGTAAAGAGGAAGAGGCATAGGCTTTCATTTTTCCTTTGAAAATTTGACATTCATGCTAATGACCATCTGACCCACACAGGATGTGGGTGAAACTGGTGGATCCAGTCCCAGTTACTTCTGTACCAGCACATACATCGCAAAAACCCTTCCATTAAGCTTAGAAACAACTGACATATCTCTGTTGGGAATATCAGCCAAACCTGCTCACAAAGTTATATTGATATGACTGCAGATGGGATTATTTTCATGCTAGTTTTATTAAAACAGGACAACTCTGGGTAGTCATTCTTATATTGAATTAAACCTAGTTTATATCTCTTGGGTTTGCTGGCTTGGTCTATATATAATCTGTAATGACTTGTGTCAGACCTTTGCCCCCAATGTAATGTAATTACTGGGGGGGCAGTAATGATCTATAGCCTACTTCCTTTCTTATTCATAGGTAATTAATATTAGTCCAGGCCCCTTTATACCAGTATCACTTGATTCATGTGAGAGGCCTTATCAGACATTAATTTTAGCATTAAATGGGATCTGAGGAATTTTATGTTCCCTGCCATGCCAGACATTCAAGATTGATATTGCAGGATGTGTGATTTTTGGGATCCAAGATAAAATTCTTCAGATTCCATCACACACCTGGCTCTTTAAAGTTATGCCATGCAGCCCAGCATCAGAGGCTGATCCCTGATGCCAGGCTGCATGGCAAAGCCTTAAAGGTCTCTGCATGCAGTCCTTATGCTGGGCTGTGCCCCCTGCAGCTTTAACATGTCACAAATTCATATTAAAGCCCTATGCAAACACTAAATGTGAAACATCTTTCTGGCTGGTTTGCCATTGTTATTGCATGATAAATTGGTTGACCATATGACATGTTACAATTTATCGTACAATTAACATGTTAATCACACAAAAGTTAAGGTTTGTATTGCCTTAAGTGTAATTGGACTGGACTTGATAGCTCTAGAAGCCCCTTCCAGTCATCTGTTCCAGTCTAGTTAATTGGCAAGTCTTGAGAAATGTACTCTGCAGGCTAGGTTTCAAGTATTAGTATTTGGGCTCAGCAACAACTCATGGTGTAACCGTTTTCTAAATAAAAAGATGACTCCTGATAATTGATTACAGTGTCCTTTATGAAATTATAGAACATACTGTATGTTGCTCAAGGACTTTCTGATTCCCTGATACTTACTAACCCTTAATCTCATTTGGCCACTGGATTGAGCAGCATGGTGCAATCTGTGCTAATGATTACAGGTGGTGCTAAGAATGATGCCTCTGTTTAAGGCTGCCTATAACTTTCCCTTGTGAGACTTTTCACAGTTGCTTGCAACATTTCTAAATTTTGACTACTCAGGTTGAAATTTCCCAGGCAGAATGTAGGCCTCAGGGTGAATTTTTTGGAAAGCTGCTGTTGAAAATGGTTCAGCCATTTCTGGGACCAAGAGCTAACTTGCAGACGTTCTTAAATGGATCCAGTGGAACTAAGGGGAGCTATTCTTTAAATACATCAAGTACTATAAAATATTAAATAATCTGAATATTCAGATCCTAAACATGTCAAACTGAGCATCGAGAACCAGGGGACAGTTTGAACCTTCATCCCTCTGTCTCAGTTTTTCATCTGTATAACTGGATAATGTCAACCTATCACCAAACAGGTATTTTGTGAACATTCACTCATTACAGTTTGTGAACAACTTACTCCATAGTGATGAGCAACATAGAAAAGCCCAGGGGGAAATTAATGATTCTGGAATCTGGATAATAGTTAGTGATTTAGGTATAGAACTACACACTGAATATAAGGAGAAAACAAGCTGTTGACCCTCATGGGCGAAAGCTTTCCAGCCTCAGCCAAATATGAGGCAGGGCTAAAAAGAATGTGTGGTTGTATGACCAGTAAAGGCCATCATAATGGTAGTGAATTAAATCTGGTCTAGCAACCTTAATTCTGAACTTTTAAGTGCTTGAATTGGCAGCCTTAATGTTCTTCCACCATAGCTTTGTGTGTTGTTTATTATTAGGTTACCTTCCCAGACTGTCACCAGTGTTAAAAAAGACTGTTGGCCAGGCTATCCAGGAAGGCTCAGAATAGTTTCTTTTTAATGGTATTTGCAGAAAAAAAATCTTATTTTTTCAGAACGCACAATTTGATATGCTAAGCTTTCAGCTCATTGAAATGAAGCAGTGGTAGATGTGGATTAAGTAGGTAGGTATTATACAATCTTCTATTTCAACAGTTCTGGAATCCCTTCCTGCAATTTACTTGATATTCTAGCTCTGGACTATCCCTATACAAAGACTCACTCAGAACATGCCTGTACAGAAGCTACCTTAGTTTGCAGTGACAGCTTCTATATGGGAAGTTAGTACAGAGTAGCTATTGCACTATCAATTTGCATTTTTAGCCTACAGAGTGCTGATTTCCTGATGCAGGCAAGTCCTCAGTCATGCTGTATCATCCCCAGCTGGGTGGTGATCTTCTAAGATGCATCAATGCTCATTAATAATTAGGTTAAGGCCATTTAATACATGCAGAGTGCAAATTAGAACCTAGAGCCTAAATTCTGAAGAGTGATGAGTGTGTTTGGATACACAAATTGAGACCTTGTAAAGGGCCACACATTTTCAAAAGCACTGAAAGCCTCCTTCCAAAGGTAGCCCCAGATACATGTGGCAAGTCAGGTACCACAAACCTAAGGGGTTACAAACAACTAGTAACTGTAAAAACTGCCTTTCCAGCTGCCAAGAGACAGCATTCTCACCCTGAACCATTGTATATTGTGGATTGCACACCAGGGTCCCTTCTGGCAAAGGTATAATAGCCCATTGACACAAAAATCCAGTTACCTATTTTCATTCTTACAGTCTCTAGCACTGTTATGATGTGCCTAACTATGTGAGGTAGCAGTTCCTGGGTTGAGTCAATAAATTATATGTTTGCTATGATCCTTCCACTTACAACACATAGTTCCATGTTCCAGTATCTATTTACAACTTCCTTTCTTTCCCCTTTATGCCCAGATAAGAGCTGTTATTTTCTTTAAAACACTCCTCATAAAAATTAGGTTGCAACTTTTACCATTCGTAACAGTGAGAAAATGTAATTATCTATGGCTATTGAATAAAGTGAATAAAGATTCTTCTAGTTTTAGTGACTAACACTAAAGGCTTATGATTCCGGATCCAGTGGTCAGTCCCCACTGCTACGTAGGTAAAATGTGTGACCTAAGTCACTGTACTATAAGTTGCAGCATGACCTAACTCACTAGCCCCTAGCTACCTAGAAAAGAGCTAAGCCATGTCTTCAGCTGTTGCAAGTTAGCCTCCTTCAGTTGAATTGGATAAGCCTGTGATAATATGCATCAGCTGAAGATCTGGCTCCAGGAGCTTTCACTTGGTTCATAGACCAGCTGATGGAGTTATCAGGGAGAAGGAACCCTTCTGGAAAAACTACTAAGAATTATATGTGTGAGGAGATGGTGGGATGTGAGTAAGGGTTTTTGCCTGTGAATAATATACAGGAAGAGAATAGAGGCCACAGTCTGAAAGGACATAGAGACCATGTCCCTCTATCCACCAAAGATCATTTTTCCTGCTCCAGTGGGAAGGTTTTTGGTACTTCTGTCCGCATTGTACTTGTCTTGTGGATAAATGCAAAAGGGATGGTTCAGTGTTAACTGCTGGCAAAGACAAATGAAAAACAAACCCAAATGCTACAAGCAGTTAGGTCAGAGCCTCAGATGCCGTCAACTGTTACATCTTCTTTGACATCAAGCAAATGGGGACTTGATTATTTTAATATCATTAAGCCTGTCAGTAATTATAAGAGCTTGAAAGGCACATAATTTTAAATGTCTTATTTATGGATCTGCCTTTGATAATTGTATGAAGCTCTTCAAACTGGATTTGATATGAGCCCTGACTATAAGCTACAGAGAGACTTTTAGTGTTGGATCTCTAGCCTTTATTTGTCTCAGTGTTGCTACAGCTGTATACCTCACTGCATTTTTCTGTTGGTCCCGATAAACGGTAGAAGACAGTCTTTCCTTTATTTGTACAATTTTGGGACCCTGATTATCTGGTGTGACTGCCTTGAGCTCATTAGGGGTATTCTAGCAGAGAGCTGGGAAAAGAGTGTTTTTTCTAATTAGCTGGAGAAAATTCTTCAGCATTCATCATGGATGTGTATAGTGAGGACATGCAAAGGGTTCCTTGTGGTCTGATTGAACTGACTTAAAAAAAAAATACAGAGATTGAATCCCATCTTCAAGAAGGATCTGCAATCATCAATATCCCTCTGCAGGGACAATCTGCTGTTCTGAGTTTGTACAGGACCTACCATAACAGCTTGGATGGCCTCTGGGAACCACTGGAATACAAGTGATTTAAAACCATTCTTGTAATGCAATACAGTAGGAAGATGTGTGAGTAAAATAGTGGGACACTGTATTGGTGATGGCATCAAAAGTAGGGGTTTTTTGATGTATTGCTTGAAATCCAAGCCCGCTTACCCAATCTATTTTGATGCTCCATTATATTCAGTTCTAACTTTGTAGATGTACACTGTTGTAAGTTAGTTTCTGCATCTTAAAAGAAAAAGTTGATGACAGCTGTTTACATACAGCTATCCCTATGACCCTACAGGATTTTAGAATCAAAACAAAGCCTAGCAACTGTCAGTATCACTATAGCAAAAGCACAGGGGACTGCAGTTGAGAGACCATGAGCTTGATTTCTAACTGACTGTGAATCAGTGCTAGAAACAGAAATCTAGGAAGCCTCTGGTTGTTGAGATTGGTGTTTTCAAAAATATATGCATGCAAAACTTGCACGATTGTGGGAATGAATAATTAGAATGAATAACTTGTTATGACTATGTATGTTCACATCTGAAGAAGGAAACCTGAATTTGACTGTGCTTGCTGTCTGCTGTAGAATCAGACCCACTCTTTTCCTATATGCCCCCTAGGCTTGTTTCTTGCAGAAGATTTTCAGGCAAGCCTGGCTGGAAGATATAAATCAGAGGGAGAAAGATGCATCAAAACCTCACATGCATGGCAAAGCTCTCATGAAAGTTGCCAGAAATGTTGTCTAGGGCTTAAAGGGAAATAAAACATTTTCTTTCTAAGAATACAGTGTAATAGCTAAAGTGGATGTTAACTACAATCGCTCCAGTTCCATTACTTCCTAATAGCAAGTACATACATTCCATATATTCAACATTTGTAGGATGGGGGTGGGACTGGAGGGATTGTCAAACAGGAAGAGCATCTGTTGAGAGCAGTGAGTCACTCAAGTTTCTGAAGACTATTGCAGTTGCTATGGAGGACAAAAATATGTGTAGTAATGCAAAGATTTTAAACCTGAAATAAAGAGAGTTTCTAAAGCCCTTGTTGATGTTGAAAGTGCCAGCAGCTGGTCTACACAGGTACTCCCACAGTTATCGGTTCATGTTGAGCTTCAATGAAGGCAGATTTTCCTAAATTCCTCCCTATTGACAGCCTGCTTGTCTTCCTGTAACCATCCAGCATGGTATGTTATAGGAAGCCTCTTTTACTGGCCCAACTAGTCCCTCTTCTTCTTAGCTTCCTGTGCAGCAGAATGTATTGCTAAGCATCTGGCTGATGGAGTTCTGTGTACTGATCTGTATTCCCTTGCTGGGGCAGTGTGGGATAGTGAAGGAGGTTGCCCCACAATATCTGTTAATGAACCTCGTTTTGAGCACTTTGGGAGTTGGGAATATGCCCATGGTGGCTGTTAGCAGCAAAGCTTTTGTGCAGGCACAAAAAATATCATGCTATTTGTAACCAGCTATAGGGACTGTATAGCCAAATTCCAAAATAACAGTTAAAAGATTTTTAGTGTGGACAGGGGTGTTGGTGCTGGGGTATTTGCCCTGTTTCTATCCCTCTGTGACCACCCAGGAATCTGTCTGCTCTGTTCTAAGTCCTTAACAGAGCTGCTCACTCCTGCGTGAAACAGTGCTAAGTGGCACAACATGAATAACTCACAGAGCATTCTGTTTCTCCACAGGGTTTGCAGTCAGGCATTGTCAGTAGCAGTCCTTGAAATCAAGGATGATGTCCATCAGGCATGATGGGTCCTCAGGTGACTGAGGAGCCCAATTCTGGATGCACGTGTTCTTCGGTAATGGAGGCATGTTGTTGCATAGGAGAGTGGGATTCACAGCCCCAGGTTGGTCTCCTTCTCCTTCCTCCACCGCTGCCGTTCCACCTCTGTATTGAGTCGTTGGGCCTCGAAGTGGCACATGCCTTGGTGAACCATGTGGCACCATGCTGAATGGTCAGCAGCTTGCTCCACCCAGCCATTGGTGTTGATGTCTCCATGCTTGAGGGCGACCATGAGTGTGTCTTTGTACCCTTTCCTTTGGTTGAGAACCTTCATTCTGGCAATGTTCAAGGACAGGTCAAGTCTCTTGTACAAAGCATTGAAGAGATCTAGGGTGCCATTGTGTACATTCTGTGCACAGTGAGCCATCACACAGATATCATCCTCAAACTGAAGTTTGTGGATGTCCTTGGTGGTGAGTTTCATTTTTGCTTGGAAGCATGCAAGATTGAAAACCTTCCTGTCTAGTCAATACTAGATACTGACACTGGATGATAGATCATCTTGGATGAGGCAGATGATGACAGTCATGTAGGTGGTAAACAGAGTGGGGGTGATCATGCAACCTTGTCTGACCCTGTTTCGGATGCAGAAGACATCAGTTTCAGGTCTTCCACTCAGGACAGTGGCAGTCATATCGTCATGCAGGAGTCTCAGCATGGTGACAAACTTCAGCGGGCAGCCAAGGCACTGGAGAATGGTCCACTGAGTTTCATGGTTTAAGGAATTGATCACCTTGGTCAGGTCAATGAAGGCCACGAACAATTCTTGATTTTTGCTCCCAATGTTTTTCTTGGATCTCCCTGGCAATGAAAACCACATCCACAGTGTCCTGGGGTGGTCAGAAGCTGTATTGGGTTTCCAGAAAGTTCTTGTCAGCAACAGGATGAAGGTGGTTCAGGAGGATGTGGGCCAGGATCTTACCCACAATGGACAGGAGGGAAATCTCCCTGTAGTTCCCATAGTCAGATTTGTCCCCCTTCTTGTAGATGGTCACAAAGGTCGTGTTCTTGAGATTCCCTGGGGATGACCTCTTCATCCCAAAGGTGGAAGATAAGCTAATGGAGTAGTGATGTAAGCCACAAGCTGCCATTATGGTAGAAGTCTGTGGGTATACCATCTGGCCCGCAGGCTTTGTTGGCTTTCATCTGTTAGATGGCCTGCTTCAGCTCTCTGATGGTTGGTGGATTGCCAAGGGAATCCCCCGCAGCGCATTGCAAAATGGCTTGGAGGGTCTCCTCTGATACAGTGGAGTTCAAAATGCTCCTCCCAATGCAAATGGATGGCATCGTCATTCTTGAGCAGCCAGGAACTGTTCTGTGATTGGAGAGGGTTTTGTCCAATGGAGCAGGGTCTGTAGATTGTCTTGGTAGCCTGGAAAAAGTTACACATGTCATGCTGGTCAGCATAGCCCTGGATCAGTGGTAAAACAGCTGCATTAACACACAGCCCCTCTGCAAGCCTTTTAGGCCAAATGACACAGCTTTATGGGCTAAATCCAGGTTGCAGGCAGAAATTGGACATCCCTTGCCTATATGCAATGTGCTTTACAAGGAGTTGGGAAAAATGGTACATATTTTTTGAAAATTATTTAGATTCCTTGAGGGAAGATAACTGGGGAAAAATGCAACCATTTTTTGACATGCTTTATAGTTGAGGGAGAAGTTAGAAAAGCTTTTAGACACTAAATATCCAGAGATATTGAAGGGCGGGCATTTCAGACCTGAAAACTTGTCTATCATCTCTCCCAACGGTGTAGCTGGTCCAATATAAGATACCAGCAAACAGGTATTGCTTCTTGCATATTTCCTCACCATTAAAGCTATATAACAACACTACAGCACTACTGTATCAGATTTTTTTGTTCTTTTCCAACCTGTCTCTTAGGTTTTGTCTTTTTTCTCCCTTTCCCCTTTTATTTGCCTTTTTTTTTCCACTGAAGAAAGATAGAAATAAAGAAAACGGAAGGAGAGAAAACCCCTCCTGATTTTTCCTGTTTGGGATTTTTCCCTCAAAATCAGACATTTTTGACACAACTTTTTAAAATTACATTTTTAACACCCCCCCCCCCACACACACACATACTTCTTTGGTTGTAACAGTGCAGTTTGGGATTTTTGGCATTAATAGCTGACAAGTGACACCACTAGCAATGTTACAGGTGATCTGCTCTCAGCAGGAAACTGTCAATAACTCAATATTAGGTTCCCTATACAAAGAAAGTCACAAGGGTTTTAGCCATTGTTCTAGCCACATGAGTAAGCTGTAATTGCATAGTAAACAGCCAATGCTTCAAATTTTCTGCCATTGGAGATTTATTTGTCGTGCTTACCTGAACCATGGAAACAAGTCTTTAATATTGGCTTTACAATTGTAGTTCAATCTTTGCATGTAACACTTAGAAATTAAAGTGGAAAGCAATTAAAATATTGTGGGTGTTTTAAATGAGAATGAACTGTCTTTACTGGGGACTATGTTCTGTGCTGTGTGTCTGGGGCATGGTGGGACAGTAGTGAAGGTGTTTTGCTACAGAGCCAAAAGAATGAGTTTCATCCTTCCTCCTGGCTTGTGCCAGAGAAAACCACCAGGTGAGGATGAGTACCTGGGCTAGGAGGTCTACGTGTTTGTTCACACTGGGTCAGCCATAAATCTTGTGGAATATGGGGCTGAGCACAACCTTCCACTAACCTGTTGAAGGGTCAGAAGTTTGCCAGTGACATTACTTCAGTGGCAGCTTCTAGACTGCGAGCTTGGGAGCAGACACTAAGAATGAGTATAGAGCATGTCATAGGCAAACTTCCAGTGCTGGAACACATCAGTGGACTCAGGTGAGTGGGACAAGCTCAGGTCCATTTTCCACATAACCTGCCATGGACGTAATTAGTAGATGAGCTCAAAGATAGCCAGATTGGTTACTTTCTCCATCATTCTCTTTAGTGCTGTTGGCTTCAGAAACTGAAGGGTCTTAGCTATGTTAGCCCAATAGATCACCTAACCTTGGATGGCACTTTGTCCTGTAAAAAGCACAAAATGACAATGCTGCCATATTGCCTGCAGTCTAGCTCAAGCTCTTTAAATGAGAGGCAGGAGAAATAAAAGGCAGGAAAATACTGTTTAGGTCTTGATGCTTTCCTATATGCCAGTGATTTTCAAACAGAGTGCCATGGCACCCTTGGTTGCCATGAGAACCTTTCTAAGGGGGCTACAGGGTACCACAGCATTAGCACTGTTAGGTATGCAAACACCTATACATGATTCACAAGATAAACCCACCCAACCTGGTCAATCGTGAGCTGGGTTTGAAGGCTGATTTTGAGATAAATTTACATTAGAGACTAGAAATCTATTGGGCTAGTATGATCATGGCACAGCAGTTTCCATAGCCTCACACAAGGGAATGATGTAGCCAGCATTCAGTTCTGGTTGCCTTTGACTTCCCCATCCAAATGACTAGGTACCCATTTATAACTAGGTCATCTGGAGCTGACTATCATTATAAGTATGGAGAAGGCTGGGCCTTATACTGTTCGTGCTATAGCAGGATGCCTTAAGCTGGGCATAAATGGAGAGATATGAAGGTGTAAAAATGAGTAAACCTTTAGTGATCAGACTAATCCATGTGTCCTGGGGACACAGGAACTACCAGCCTATGTCAGACCCAAAGCTCACCTTTCTAGTGTCCTGTCTCTGAACCAGGCATCCCAGAGAATGATGATAGGGAGTCTACTCTCCTGTCTCTCCTGGCTTTATGCACTAACAAAGCAATAAATGAATTCCAGGAAATCTCTTTCTCTGAACTATTTAAAGCTGTTTCCAAATGATTTGGCAAGTGACTCTTAAGAATAAAATTGCATACTATACATTTGGAATACAGCTTTTTCTAATGTTGGCTTTGTATTACATTCTCTGGCACCCAGAATTAAAAGTCTGCTGAAGTTGCATTCCATTGCTTTTGCACTGGTTAAGAAGTGAAATACAACCTGTCACAGTTTAAACTCCTGAAGACTCTGTGGCTGACCACACAGAGGGAGTGGGAGCTTTGAATTACAGCATATTGATTGCATATACATTTGCTTTCCAGTTTTTTGTTTTGTTTCTTTTTTGTTCTCTCTTCCTCTTTTAGCACACAGCACCTATCAGTTCTGGCCCCTGTGTTTTCTGAATGGCTCCTTTGGCAACTAATGACAGAGTTCTATTCCAGCTCCTAGGAATGTATCATTGTATAGATTTCCTCCTGGAAGCCTGACTATTTCACCTACTGTGGTGAAATAACCCATGAGACAAACAACAGGGCTCTTGGTAATCTGATCTTTCTCTTACAGAGTGCTCTAGCTGGATGAGGCCTTCCTTATAAATATGTGAACATCAACATTCACAGCAGAATTCTGGATGGAGATCACAGAACACAGCAGTTTTAACAAGCAAGATTTTAACAAGGTCTTCCAACCTGTTTGGTAAGGAAGGAGACACTCTTTGTTGCTACCAAGAGAGGGAACTACCAGTAAATAGGAAATCTTACTGCCCTGCAATCTCAGTGGGGAGACGGATGCTGGAGACAGATTTTTCCTCCCAAGGGAATGTGTTTTAGTGGCTGGTCAGGAAGAGGCTAGGCCCTTCCTCTTTAATTAAATGGGAAGGATAGAAATGTGGTCTCTTCCCTTTTAAAGGCACCAGGGCCTGCTAGCCATGAGACAAATAACAGGAACAGCCAGTTCCTGATCCATTATATAACCACTTGAAGGTTCCAACAGCATGGAGTACTGGAGGCCCCAAGGAATGGCAAAAGAAGATATTGGGAGAAAGCAAGCAGTCATGGGGGACTAGTTGTGGTGTGGGCAAAACTAGAATGATCAACTCAGGCCAGATTTTACCTGTCAAATCACAGACCCCCTGAACCAGACATGGCCTAGCTGGAACCAAAGGAAAGTAGTGCAGCCAGGTTATGCAGCACCATAGGTGAACCAGTTACCCGCAAGACTACCTCCTGAACCGGAAGCAGTGTAGCTGTGGTCCCACAGGGCTGTGCATGGGATACTTAAATACAGCCTTTTGGCAGATGCTGCTTGGCAGTATCTGGCATCTCAGGAACATTCATTGGGTTGGATTGGAAGGATTGGTTGATTCAGGACAAATACTCCAAATTTTGGGACAAAGTTGCATTTCAGGGATTCCTTAGAGACACTGAGACTGCCCCAAAATGTAGGATTGTCCTGAAAAATTGTTACAGCAGCATCTTTAGGGAAAAGGTGTAATATTGTTTTGGTCAGGGCCTCCAATGAACTGCTTTGGAGGGGAGGGTGAGGCAAGGATTGTTTCTATACCAGAGAAAACCGTGGGAATAAGAATGACATATTCTGCCTCTTGCCTCATAGGGGAGAGGATAGCAGAAGGGGACTTCTAGTCTCCTGATCAGCAGAAACTGCTTTAAGTATGAAGTTACCCTGAATTAGTACAGAAGAAGAATGTTCATGAACTATCCAACACACCTCTTGAGGGAGGCCTACAGGGCATCTGAATGAAGAAGAAGGGTTAGGATTGAGCGGTTAGTAAGAGTCTATGTTTTGGTCAAGGATTAAATGCACTCTAAACCACAAAGCAGCAGAATGAGATCTCCAACTGTCTTGGCCTCCTTGCCATTGAATTAAAGTACTATTCTGTCAAGAACCATGTGGAAGCTGATGTGGAGCAGCTTCTCCACAATAAAAGAAATCAGGCAAGAAATTGAATCACCAACAAGCCAAGACAGAGATCCAAAGAAGGACCCATGATATGAAGAACAGATGATGGGAAGACAAGATGAAGGAGATTCAGCCTCTCACTGACCTCCAACATATGCAGAGTTTCTTTAGTGCCACCAAAGCCATCTACAGTCTGAGCACTCAGGGACCAGCCCCCTTGGGACCTAACGATGGAGGAGACCTGATCAAGGAAAGGGGAACCATCAGTGCCCATTGGAAAAAGCATTTTGAAGACCTCAACTAAGACTCTGTTGTTGGCAAGGGTGTGTGATGAAACTGAGAACAACACCCAGTCTTAGACAATCTAGAAATCCGAGACAATCTAGAAATCCCTCTAATCCTTGACAAGGTAAGGAAAGCCATCAAGCAGATGAAGAATAACAAGGTATCTGGAGGTGATGGAATCCCTGCAAAATTCTTCAAGCAGGTGGAGAGGACCTCATATCATAGTTCCATGCCCTCATCTTAAGGATCTGGTATGATGAGAATATCCCAAATGACCTCAGTGATGCTATGATCATGACAATCTTCAAGAAAGGAGATGGGTACAGTGGTAGAAATTACAGAGGGATTGCCTATCTGTCCACCACAGGAAATCATTGTGAGAACCGTCCTGGACCATCTTCTTCCACATGCTGAAGAGCTCCTCCTGGAATCTCAGTGTGGATTTAGGGCAGGAGCAATTATTTGGTCCTGCAGGCCACATAGGCAGTTCTGGACAGCTGCTGCAAGCCAGTCATCACATTTTCCCCTACCACAACTGCAACAGCCCAGAGCCTATGCACCCTGCAGCTCCTCCTTACCACCATCAGCAGTGCACAGCCCCAACCCCAGCCTGCACCCTCTTCAGACTCACCCCAGCCAGAGTGGGCCAGCTGGAACCTGTGTGCAGTCCCAACCCCGGCCTGCCTCATGCCCGCTCCAGACTGCCCACCCACACTGAGCAGCAGTAGTAGCCAGGCAGAAGATGCTGCTTGGTGCAGACACCCAGAGCCCATACCCAGGCTGCTCTGCAGCTCCTCTTTGCTGCCATCACTGCTGCTTCCAGGCTGTCCAGCAGGGCAGCAGTGCCAGTGCAGGGGAGTCTCAGGGCAGCCCAGGCATGGGATCCAGGCAGTTGCAGCAAGAAGGACCCAGCAGCAGTGAAGGGCAGGGTCTGTTTTTCCCCCACACTAAGCAGCAGCTTCTGCCTGGCCGCTGCTCAATGTGGGCAGCCAATTCTGGAGCTGGTGGGGGTCAGGGATGTGCACACGAGATTCAACTGGTCTGAAACTGGTCCGCTGTGCTGAGCTAAGTCTGGAGCAGGTGCAGGGCAGGCTGGAGTCTGGGGCCAGGTGGGATTGAGGGACCTGCCGTGGGCCACAGAAAGTCCTTCTGCAGCCTGAATCTGGCCTACCCCTGGTTTAGGGCATCAAAAGGCACAACCAAGATGATCTGCACTGCTTGTTAGCTGCAAGAAAAATGCTGGGAACAACATAAACCTCTCTATATGGCCTTGTTTGACCTCATGAAAGTCTTCGATTCTGTCAACTGAGAAGTACTGTGGAGGATCCTTCTGAGGTATGGATGCCCACCAAAATTCATCACCATTCTTTGCCTGCTCCATGATGGTATATAAGCAATGGTTCTCAGTAATAGATCTATCACAGATCCCTTTGAGGTTAAGCAAGACTGCATCATCATTCTAACACTCTTTTTGATATTCCTTACTGTGATGCTACACCTAACCATCAACAAGCTTCCTGTAAAAGTGGAACTAAACTACAGAATAGGTGGTAAGTTGTTTAATCTCTGCTGACTCTGAGACAAAACCAAGACTACCCTGACCTCAATCATCAAGCTCCATTATGTTGATGCTGCAGTGTGTAATCACTTGGAAGCAGACCTTCAGGTAATCACTGATGTCTTTACAGAGGCATACAAGAAAATAGGACTTAACATTTAGAAGACTGAGGTCCTCCATCAACAAGCTCTTAATAAGTGGTCCCCAGCTCCAGTAATTCAGATTCATGATAAGACTCTGGAGAACATTGAGTATTTCCTGTACCTTGGAAGCCATCCCTCACAGAAGGCTGATATTGATGAAGAAATCGAACATCACCTCAAATGTGCAAGTATGGCCTTCAGATGCCTGAGGAAATGGGTGTCCAAAGATTGTGTCATCAGATTTGAAACCAAGCTCATGGTTTATCAAGCAGTCATGATCCCCACTTTACTGTACAGAGCTGAGACATGAACAACGTACAGGAGACTCCTGAAGTCACTGGAGAAATACCATCACCATTGCCAGTAGAAGATCCTTTGAATCCAATGGAAAGACAGATGTATCAACTTTAGTGTCCTCTCACAAGCAAACACCATGAGCATCATGGCCACATCATCCAGATGTCCAACTTGATATTCCCTAAGCAAATTTTAGTCTATCAGCTCAGTCAAGGCATATGCTCAAGAGGAGGGCAGAGAAAGTGCTTCAAGGATGTCCTCAAGGCCAGCTTGAAAAAATGCAACATTGACATCAACTCATGGAAGAGTATATCACTCAGGACCACCCTAAATGGAGCAAGAATCTGCTGCAAGGATCTCAGTACTTTGAAATGTCACAATGGCAATAGAAGATGGAAAAGGGGGAGCAGCAGAACGTGTGTTGTGGACGGAACCAAGAATGCAGAGCTACCCACCCCACATGGAAACATGAGTTGCAATAGAGCCTGCTGATCCTGGATTGGCCTTGTCGGCCATCTTCAGACCCACAGATAAGGCAATCATAGAAGACAATCATCTGTGATTGTGAGAGATTAGTGATGATGACCCCACAAAGCGTGGATCTTAGTTTAAATTTTCTGACCTGTAAATTATTGCAAAGACCTAAATGAAAACTTGGTTATAGATGCTGCCAGACCACCTCAGGCCTGGTGGGACTGTTCTGGGATGGCGCCTCCCAAGAACTGGTGGAATTGTTGGAATCTGAGACCTCCAGCTATCCAGGAGGGGAAAACTAAGCAGTGAGGTGGAGACCCCTTTCTTGACTATGCAACTATGACTGTGATTTATTTGCCTCTCAGATATGTAGGGCCAGCCACAACTGTGGACGTTTCAGCTCCTGTTTTTGGAAGTACCCAAGTAGCTGCCTTGGGGGTTTCCTGAATGAAAAGCACTGGCTACTGTAGACTTTGAAAAATAAGAAGGTGCAGGGCTTATCTGACTACATGGTCTGATTGCAGACAAAAAGGCATGTTAGACAGACCTACTCCGAGGGGAATGGGTTTGTAAGTCCTACCCAGTTGTTTAGAGTACTGAAAACTGTGGAGGCCATGATTATTAAAGAGTCTTTGCCATGCAACATAAAGGAGTATGGGGCCCTGGGGCAACTTGTTCTAGCTGTGGGGAACAGGGGCCACGTGGAAGGCTGTGTTTTATTAAGGTTTTGGACTTTGCAAAGATGAATGGTAGCTCTGGGGTGTGTAGATTTTCTAATGGGCATATGCTTTTGTATTAAGGAAACAGATTCCAGGATGTAAAAAGAGAATGACAGAAGTTTCAAGCCCCCTAGTGGTCAGGGGAGACAGGTGGACTCCATTTTCAGCCTCTGAAGACGTCATGATTTTGTTGAGGAACTTTGATAACATGTTACAGAAACCAGAGGCTGGAATAACTTTCAATTAAGGAAGCCATCAAGCATCTCTGAAGGACAGTACAGCTCTAGGGGATGCTGGAAAAAAAGATATAACTTGACTCAAGGTGCTTGGAATGACAGGAAAACGCTGACCACTCAGCTCAACAGACCACCGATTACAAGAACCATGAATTTGCTGTCAACTCTTCACCCTACAAGCCCAGTTCAAGGTTTTCTGGCAGTAACTGAATAACTAGAAAAGGTTCCTGAGGCACAGACTTACAAGATAAGGGCTAGGGACAGACATTCAAAAAGCCTGAGCCTGAATTTAAATGAGGGCGGACTTCAATGAGCTAAGGAGAATAGTCAGGGAGGCACTGAGGTCCTGCAGGGGAGGGGAATCGGGTATCCAAGAAGAGTGGTTGTTCCTTAAGGAGACAATCCTTCAAGCCCAAAGGGAGGTAATCCCAACATGGATTAGAGGGCAGGAGGGCGCAAAAGCCTCCATGACTCACCAAAAGCATACGCGAATGTCTCCTAGCTAAAAAGCAGGTGTACACCCAATGGAAGGGAGGGGCCATCACCAGGGAGGACTATACCTTGGTTGCTTGGGACTCCAGGGGACAGTCAGGAAGGCCAAGGCGGAGATGGAACTGGGACTAGCTACCCGGATCAAGGACAACAAGAAGTCCTTTTTTAAATACATAGGGGGTAAAAAGAAGGTACCGGGTAACGTGGGGCCCCTGCAAGACACGCTAGGAAATCTGGTCGCCGCACCAGATGACAAAGCTAACCTATTTAACAATTTCTTTGCCTCCATTTTTCTGAGCCATGACTGGGTCACCCCCCTGCCAATCCGGACCCACATAGGACCCAGGGGAGGCACATCCAGGCCTAGGGTCAGTAAGGATCTAGTCAGGGAACTTCTGGAGGGACTGGACGTATTTAAATCGGCTGGTCCTAACAATCTCCACCCCAGAATGCTGAGGGAATTAGCAGAGGTCGTTGCAGGACCCCCGGCACGGCTTTACGAGCACTCATGGTTCTCTGGCAAGGTGTCAGAGGACTGGAATAGGGCCAATGTGGTTCCCATTTTCAAAAAAGGGAGGAAGAAGGACCCAGGAAACTATAGGCCAGTTAGTCTTACTTCGATCCTGGGTAAGCTTTTTGAAAGAATTATCCTGGCACATGTCCACAAGGGGTCAGGGGGGAGATTATGCAAAACACTATTTGACTATCTAGCAGGGAAAACACTATTTGACAAAATTTAGAATCTAACTGTTATTGACTTCAGGAGTTGCGTTACATCTAGAAGACTGCAGGACTTTGCTGCCTGGTGGATAAAGAGAACCGAAGACTGACATCATCTAACCCAACATTTAAAGGGGCAAAACCAAATCTGTAAGCCCCTTTGTGAACTTAAACAACCATCTTCTCATCTATTGTAAAATCATCAGACCTTTGGTGATTTTGCTGAAAAGACTAAAATTTACACTAGCTAAGAACCTTGCCCTAATGAAAGGGTTTTTTTTTTTACTTATTAAGTCAAATCCAGAGTACATACACCAACGAAAAACTCCCTGATTTTTACGAGTTAAGCTGAGTAAAAATGTAAAGCCTACATTTCTGATGGCTGGGAAATGGGCTCCAAGGTCAGACCCATAGAATAGTAGTCGATGGCAGCGAATCATTATGGTGTTCCGTGACCGGTGGCATTCCCACAAGGCTGTGTCCTTGGACCGGTTCTCTTTAACATCTTTATCAATGATGTGGACATTGGTGTCAGAAGTGAACTGGCTAAGTTTGCCGATGACACTACTTTGGAGCATAGCATCTACACCTGAGGACGGGCTAGTGATCCAGGCTGACTTGGATAAACTTAGTAAGTGGGCAGACACAAACCTGATGACATTCGATACCAATAAATGTAAGGTAATCCACTTCAGGGGAAAAAAACCCGCAGCATACTTACAGGTTCAGCAATGCTACACTTGCTAGCACCACTGCTGAAAGAGACTTTGGGGTCATGATTGACTACAAGATGAACATGAGCCACCGATGCGATGCCACAGCTGGTAAAGCAAACAAAACCCTGGCTTGCATCTATAGATGCTTCTCAAGTAAATCTCAGGATGTCATTCTCCCCTTGTACTCAGACTTAGTGAGGCCGCAGCTGGAGTACTGCGCCCAATTCTGGGCTCTGCAATTCAAGAATGATGTCGAGAAACTTGAGAGAGTCTAGAGGAGAGCCACATGCATGATCAGAGGGCAAGAGAATAGGCCTTTTGAAGAGAGGCTGAGAGCCATGGGACTCTTCAGCCTGGAAGAACGCAGGCTCAGGGGGGACCTGGTGGCTACTTATAAGTACATAAGGGGTGTGCATCAGGATCTGGGAGAACATCTGTTCACCAGAGCGCCCCAAGGAAAAACAAGAATCAACGGTCATAAACTCCTACAGGACCATATTAGGTTGGACATAAGAAAAAATTTCTTTACAGTCCCAGCCCCCAAGACTTGGAATAGACTCCCTCCAGAAGTGGCGCAGGCACCTACTGTGGACTCATTCAAGAAATGTTTAGATGTTTATCTTGCTGGGATCCTTTGACCCTAGCTGACTTCCTGCCCCTGGGGCAGGGGGCTGGACTTGATGATCTTCGAGGTCCCTTCCAGCCCTAACGTCTATGAAATCTACATCTAAGACATCACTGAAGCTATTCTAGCTTGTTGAACCAATGTTAACTGAGAGGAGTTTGGTTTTGCACTGAGGATTCTAAAGTTTTTACTATTGTAAATAAAACTAAAAAGGGCAGGACGATGCAGACAGTCCAGTTCACGTTACTTCAGGATCTGGCCTCCAGTGACCTAAATTGAGTTTAGAAAGAAAAACAAAATTCTCCCTTTTGTGTGTTAATGTTTTGTGTTTGATGGAGCTCGTGCATAGTCAGTTTCACTTCTGCTTTAACGTGAGGTTTTGCTTCTGGTGCCATGTCCCAGCATGACACTATGAATCTGCATGACTCACATTCCTTATTCTGACTGGGCATGGCAAAACAGCATAGTAGTTTTAAAAAACCTCAGTTTTGCACATCTGACTTGTGCACATTAATTATGTATCCATGGAACCACCATGCTTGCACAGAAAACCTATGTAGTGTGTGTATTTCTAGGGTCATCTGTACTTGTGCAAAATGGCTCTTTGAAAATTTGGCCTGTAATATACAGAACAGGCTGAAACGCCTGTGCAGATGTCTCAGCTTTGACTACCTTATGAGTGCATATGCTTCTGGCCCCATGGGCTAGATGAGTGGAGCAGGGTCAGTCCACGGGTTGGATCCCATACGAGGTCAGTGCATGGATTTGATTCAGCCCTCTGGCCTGACTCTGCGCTCTCAGATCTGGTTGTGTGCTGGCCTGACCCCATTTGCCTGGAACTAGGTGTGTGCTAGCCTAATCCCATGTACCCGAATCTGGCCACACACCAGAATGGCTCCACACACAGCCACATTATCTGGCTCGAAACTTGGCAGTAAGGGAGCAACATTTAGAGTTGCCACTGCCACACTAGATTTCCACCCTACCCCACCACTCGCTAAATTTCTGCACCTGTAGGGAGTCTTGCAGGCCAGATGACAGCTCCATGGGCTGGATCTGGCCCATAGGATGAAGGTTGAGCGCTACTGGCCTATGCAATTTTTCAGGCTCTTCAAGCTTTTACTTCCTAGTCCTGGTCCCATTGCAGTTGACAATACTATATTTACCTGAATATATATAACAACCATAATTATTAGATGACCCTCCAGTAAGTAAATTTTATATATGGAAAATTTATAAAGTTGTTATATTTTTCCAGATATAGAATCTAACTATTGGAGATTTGCCTTGAATTTGCCCCCTCCCACTGTTGCAGCAAAATAAATCTAGGGGACAGGTATCCCCTTGTTCCACTTCTTACTGTTAGGGCATGCTCTCTGTAAGCATAAAGAAGTGAGGGGCAAATATGAAAACACTGTCCTTGAAATAAACATACCTGTAATAGTTTGCATATAGGCAAATTACTACTGCAAAGTACTACAAATTACTACTACCGGTACCTATACACTTAATTGATCCAGAACTGATACATTTTCCCTTTTTTGAAACTGCTGCAAGTTTTAGAATGGGTTCTCTATAAACAAACTTTTCAAGCACCACTTTGGCATCTACATATATATACTACAAACCGGGATGGGGGAGGGGGTTATTTTTATCAACACCAAATCAGTTCCAAATTCAATTGGACAAAGCCCAATAATCAAGTTCCAAAATTTGACTGAGAAGAACTCAGTCAAGTCTGCGTGACTCTGGCACTGGGCCAGTATCCTCCCTCTGAGACCCATTGGTCCAGAACTTTGGATGCTCCCCAAATCCAGGCAGGTATCCTACATGCAAACCCCAGGCCATGGGGTTCAGATGTCCCCAGTCTCGCTTGATCTTAGTCAAAATACACATTAACACACACAAGGGAGAATTTTGTTTTTCTTTCTGATCATATGTGACAGGCTGAAAGAGGGGCCAAGATTCTGAGAGATTCTGGGCGAACTGTTTGGAGCTGTGTTTGATGATGTCCATCCTGATTGGGGGAAAAAACCCTGTCTTGATTTGAGTAAATATGGTAATTTATCATTGATTTCATAGGAACAGATCTGGAGCCTTAACATTAAGACACGCATATGCTGCATTATGATATGGGACGTATATTAGCTTTGGGGAGTCCAAAGGGAGAAGAATCTCTTTATAAAATGTAGAAATCCTGACCTAGATTAGCATCTAGTATTTTAATTTGTACCTCTATGCATCGTTGTTTTTGAAATTATAGGCCAGATTTACAGGTGATGAAAATCAGTTTAGCTCTGTTGAAGTCCGTGGATTTGTACTACTTGAAGATCTAGCAATAGAGAAGAATCATCTTCTAAATGAACATATAGACTGGCATGTTCATCTAGAAACTTCATTTTTTTAAACAATGAGTATCATATCACTTTGGGGTTTTTTGTAAACATATTCTGATATGTATTGTCTAGAGGTTACTGGTAGGATAGAGAACAGATGTATCTATAACACTGGGATACCACTTTCTGTTGGAGATAGTAACACTCATGCAGAACTCAGAACCTTTAAAAATTACTATTTATTGTAGTTTTTAAACTATAAGGCACTGAGGTCTTACAGCTTTGTTGTATAAGGAAGCATCAGGATGACTATAAGGATTCTTGTACAAATATCCCTATACAAAAATGACTTTTTCTTATCTGTTAACTTTGAATATGTTAAATACACATTCCATAAGCAAGACTTCAAAAAACCTCCAAAACCCTAAACAAAGTGACTCCGTTTTAGCTGCCAGTTGTATATAAAGAGGTTTTCCTATTGGACCGCATGGAGGGGGAGGAACTGTAATAGATTGTAACTAAACTTCTGTGACTAACGCCCATGAAAGGAGATGTGCTTTGGAGGTGGGATGATAAAATGTCACATTAACAAAATCTCACCCAGCAAAGTGATAATGTTGTTTTAAAATTAGGACAATCCTTCCACGAACTCAAGCTTGGAGCCTTCCTAATTGGGATGAGGTAATGAAAACCAGGTCGGAACAGTTCAAAAACCAGGGCTGATGCTTGATGCAATTCTGTTTGCATGAAGAAATCCATTAGTAAAGAATCATGGCTCTGAGGCTATGCTACATCACTGTCAAGTAATGTGAGGGAGGAAGAGATCAAAGCTCTCTGGGAAACAATTTCCTGAAGAAAAGTTTTACTAAACGGATCATACATCTTTCTTGTTTCCTGAATTGTTCTAACTAGGTCATCTAGGGTTAAAAATGTTCAGATTTCTAGATGCAGTATCCCCATAATACTCTTACTACAAGACCCTCAAGGAGAGCAATAGATACTTTCAGCTTTCATTTTCTTTACTGCTCAAAGCCAGGTCCTAATTTTACATCAGATGGTTTCTTGCTATGAGTAACAAAGTGACAGGTCTGATGTGCTTGAGAGAGGGGAATTGCATAGCTTGTTTGTCTCATCTAACTCTACCAGGACAGTTTATTGACCAGGCAATTGATCCAGTATGCAGCGAAACCAGGCCAGCAAAAAAGAGGAAAATGAGATCAATGAAAATAGATATGAGCAATGCTGTAGCAAGAAGGAGGGGTGGTAAGCGGGACTACTGCCCTGGGCACCAAAGCAAAGTGGCGCCAACAGGCGCTACCCAGCTGGGGCAGGGTGCGGGACAGGGCCGCGACTGGCTTGTTTCAGGGGGTGCAGGAATGGGGGAATGGTGGCTCATGCCATTGTGTGCACTCCCAGACAAGCATGGGCGGCATGCGCCCCCCGCATCTGTGTGTGGGGTGAGGGTCGGTTGCTACTGTAGGCTTTGCCCTGGGTGCCAAACTTCATTGCTGTGGCACTGGATATGAGCAGTCTGGAAAAAAAGCAAATGATGAAACAAAAATAACCTGTGAAAGTCCAATGGAAAAAAACAATTTAATGTTTCAAATCTGATCCAAAGCCCACTGAAGCCAATAAAGACCCTCTTTCATTGACTTCATTGGGCTTTGACTTTAGAGCCTAAATGAGAAATGTGCACTATGCCCACACTGTTAAACAGCTTACTGCATGTAGGATTTAAGAATGGGTATACTTAGTTTCCTCTCTGCAAGATCCTTCCTCATTTCCCATGGCTATTTTCGCTCCCTCCCTCTGCCAACTGATGTGTTTTGCACGAGTCCCAAAAGATTACCCAGCTGTCACAAGAGGAATATCCCGAGCAATATGTCTCAGACTCCCCATTCACATTCTACTTCCCACCTGGCCTCTCCTTTCACCCATACTGTTAGTTTAGCACTCATTTTTCTATACTCCCAGTTAGATGTCAAGAGTCAAGAAACAAGTTAACCCTGCCCTGGGTCTACAGCCACTGCCATATTCACGGCTTTGGATCTTTGCTCACCACATAAAACTGTGGCAGTTGTTGGGATAGAAAAGGTTTACTCTGACGCTTGGTGAAGCCCTCCTGCTTCCATTCTGGCATCTTGAGGCACAAACACTATCAGGTGTGTCTCTGCAGGGTGGGGATCAGAGCAGTACTTGGGCAAGGTTGAAGCTTAATATGTGGCACACCAGCCAAACAAATTGGCTATGCCCTGTCCCAGAGCATGCCAATCTGTTAACCTGTTCCCACATGCACACTCCAAACTCAATAATTCACCATGGAAAATGCTCTGGGGTAGGGGCATAACTAGGGTGAGTGAATAGGGCAAATGCCCCAAATGCTGACTTGGCAGTTAAAAAAACAAGTACAGGTTTCCCTTGCCAACCATGGAGGTTAGGTTCCTGAAAGTTCCCATAGTTGGCAAAACTGTGATTGGTAAGACAAAATGCTTGTGGGAAAAATAGGGTTAGGGACTTGAATATGATCTACCTAGGTCCCTTCCGACTCTAGCTACTATGAAACTATGAAACTATGAGTAATAAAGGAACGTGCAGTGTATAAAAATCATTTTTATTTACCTTTAATAGGATAAATAAAAAAGCTGCTTGCCACTGTTCCCTGCCACCCTGCTTCCCTCTCCCGCTACCTGGTGTGTCATGGAGCAGAGGAGCCATGCAGGGATCTCCTCGCCCACCACTGCTTGCCCTACACTGCTTCGGCAATGCACCTCCTGCACACGAGGCTGCAGTGAGGGCAGTGCCGTGGGGCTGTGCCCATCAAAGCAGCAGGAGGAGGAGGAGGTATGTTTCCAGGGCAGCAGGGGGGCAAGCAGCAGCGAGATCTCCGCACAGCCCCACTGTCCCCAGCCACGTCAGGTCATGCCTGCTGGGTGGTGGAGGCCCCAGAGGAGGGAAGCAGGGTGGGAATCCACACCTGCAACCAGCACCTGCCCCATGTAGAGATATGGAGGGCACAGGTCCCCCATCTCCCCTGGGAGTGCATGTGGTGGTGGGGAGCTGTGCCTGCCACTGCTTGCCCAGCTGGGGTGAGGAAGGGCACGTGGTGTGGGAGACAGGTGTTGCCATTGCTTGCAACACCTGTGGAGGGACGCCATGGCAGGGGGACACGGGACGCAGGATGTGGAGCAGCAGTGGCACCAGGCCATAGCCCCAGCTCCCCGCACTGCCGCACCTGTACCCTGCATCCTGTACCCCTCCGCCCCCCTCCCCAAGTCCTGCGCCTACCACCCTGGCTGGGCAGCTTGTCCCAGCCCCAATCCCTTCCTCCCACATGCCCCTTCCATTCCCTCGCTGTCCACCACAACAGACTTACCAGCTGGAGGCAACTGTGTCCATTGTGGAGAGGACTGCTGCCTGTTTAGTCTATGGCTGAATCTCCAAAGCGGTGCCGAATCTTCAGATCTGATTCAGCCAAATTGAATTAGGACAGTGATTCGAATCTCTGAATTGAATCATTATCCCTCCGAATCAGACAAATCTGAATCTGAAGCGAATACTTTCTGCTGCAAATTAAGCCATTATACTTGAAGGACACTATGCTTGAGGTCAAGAAACTGGAGTTCTCTTCTCAACCACTAACTTGCAGGGTGACCAAAGACTACTTTTTCCATTTCTCCATGCCTCTTCTCCTGTCGGCCCTCTTTCAGACCTGTGTAATGGGATTTTCAGCTCTTTGAGACAGGGTCCATTTCTCACTTTGTATTTGCACAGCATGTTGGGGCTTCTAGATGCCACTCTAATGCAGTCAGTAAATACAGTATAAGGCTAAAAATATTATTAAGTAGATTGTGAGTGCATATAATGCTATCAGTGTTTTAACAGTGCAGGCTAAATGAAACTGTCTTCATTTTTTTCCTTTGAACAGAAGGTTCTGATTTTATTTATTTTTTTAAAGTTTTATTTATTTTAATTTTATTTTATTTTTACAGATAAAGCACCTGTCAATTTATTAATTGACAGAAATATAAAATTCTAAAACTAAAAAAACTATTGTATTTTGGTTGAAAAGACTACTTTAAATGTTCTGTACTTCTAAAACAAAACAGAATTTAAGATAACTATCAGGGTGATATTTCCAGATGCTCAGTGCTAACCATTTATACAGTTAGTAAATGCTGCCTTCTTTTGAAAATTCTTCCCCCATTGTTTAGCTTTCTTTTAGTGCTCTGTATGGTCTTGTATAATTCCTAATATATTGATCATAAGATGATATGATTCCTTTTTCCTCTGATCTGAGGATATATACTGAAAAAAATGTTCAGTCTTGAACCAGTTCCACCTCACAGATTAAATTTATTCTGAGAGGTTCTGCAGGTATAACTGAACGTACAGTTAAGGCCACTGTTTTGAATGCAAGATGTAGGCCCATGTACTTGGCTATGTGAATATATAATATTTATGTGAATATTTCCATGGTGTGTTTGAGTCTCATGTGGCTGACTTTATTTCCAATGCTGATCACTCTCATCTCTCATGAATCTATATTCAGATCAGAATATTAACTTTCTCCCTTGTTTTTTTCTTTAAAGAAACAAAAAATACAATGCAAAAATATGCTAAAGCAACTTTATGGCTGAAAACTGAAACACATAAGACAGAAAATTCAAAGATACAGTTTCCACAGCAACCATACATCAACCAGATTGCACTCATATTAAAGCATTAGCAGCCTACCCAATAATATAGAAGATTTTACTACATATGAGCAATGGAGCTGTATTATGTTTGGAAAGGGAGCCATAATTTAGAATTGCCTGTCTTTTGTAGATTAAATGTTTTCAGCCTTTTCATCCATTAAAAAATTCATAGCGACTCATTCATACAATGTATTCCAAGGACGCTGTGCTCCTGGTTCTAAAAGTGATATGCCACTAGGCACTGGGAAGGGGAAATCTGAAGAGCAATAAACTTCTTGAGGCAGATTTTTACCTGGGGTACAAATAGAGGTATGACAACTATAATACAATTAAATCACAAATTGTGAAAATAAAGCCTTGCTTTCAGGGAGTTGGAAAAATATTGGTCATGTTTCTTGCAACTCTAGCTGGTCAAATGATGTAATACAAATCATTTAAAATGTGACCTAAGCCTTTTTTAAATTTATGGGTTGATGTCAGCTTCTTTCCAAATGTGTGACCAAGTCACCAGTATTAGCAAATTGTTCAGATAACAAATTAGCATTCTATAGGTTATTGGGAAACTGTTACATTACACTGTTCATTGCTTCCTACTTACAGTAAGAACTATGGAGTGAAAGCCAGGCCACAAAGCCAGTCAATGGCATTGATTTTTGTAAGGCCATGATTTAATTCCCAGGATTGTTTCCGCTCCATAATTAGATGACTGAGGCCCTATCTGCAGCCTCATTGCACAGGTTTAATTTAAGGTATGATATAAAATGTTACTTTAATCAATATAGAGGTTTGTGTGGACACTATCTTCAGTTTAGTCCAGGCTTTGAGCAAATGGAAACAATAGCACACTGGCTTTGATCCTTCCAGGTAATGAATTCCTAGGCCTAGACCATTTCTGTCTCTCAGAAGAAAGAAAGCGGATTGTCTCACAATACCTTATGAGAGCAAATGGAGCCTCAGGCAAGATGCGTGTAAGTCTGGGTGTATATCTCCATTCACTCCACTTCACAGGTACTGCAAGAGTTATTAAGGGAAGGCACGGGGCTAAGATCCCTTACCAAAAAGCACTGACACGACATTTCCAGGCAAGGAGCATTTATGGAGCAAGAGTGAGTGGGCAGGGCCACAGTCTCGGGTTTGTCCGAGTCCAAACCTGAGTGGCGATACAGATATAACCTATCATCTCTCATGCTGGCTGCATGCTGCTGTGGCTATGGAATACAGTAGCAGGCATATGGATGATACTCAACTGCTGTTCAACATCTCTGTGCTGAAAGAAAGTGACTAACTCATAATTAGAGAGGTAGTTAGCTCTGTTAGTCTGAAGTCAGATAGAAGGCAAGGTAGATTTGCACCTTGTAGACTAAATCAGAGATGTGTAGCATAAGCTTTTGTGAGCTCAAACTCACTTCATCAGATGCTGTAAATTAAAAGACCATGCACAGAGACCAGCCCTGTCTGTGCATGTTGCTTCACAGTATCTGAGGAAGTGAGCTTGGGCTCATGAAAGGTTATGTTATACATCTCTGGTATAGTTAGTGTACAAAGTGCAGCTCTGCCCTGCCTTCTGCCTAACTCATAATTGCCAATCTGAGGTTACACTGCAGTGAAGACAAGGTATTATTTGGAGTTACTTTACATTGGTTAGGAACAGGGTGAAGTAAAAACAAAATAAATTGTTCAAACAAAAAAAAAATGGTTAGTGCTTCTGTGTGCATCAATTTAACTAGACCAGTGCTGATGTGGGTGGAGAAGCCTTCAAAACATTTTAAATAGGAACATAACAAATGCTTAATAAGCACATTTTTTAATGAATTTTGTATAAATAATCACTCATCCTAAAAAAAGAGAAAACAGTCATATTTTCTGATTCTACAACATGTCTGTTGTCTGAATATTCTCAGTTAATATTATGATCCAGGAAAGCTAACGGAACTCAGAAAGTTCTTAATGTCTAACCGAGCAGATCCCAATCTGTGGTACGGGTACCACCAGCAGTACGCAGACAGCTTGTCAGTCGTACACATTAACAGATTTATTTTAATTACTTTACATGACAAAAATTTGCTAGTGGTACTTCAGTTTGAACTGAAACATTTGCTGGTGGTACGTAAGGTTGTATTGTTTTAAATTGGTGGTGCATAATCTGTCAGAGTTTGAGAACTGCTGGTCTAACCTAAATCTTCCTTTATGCAATTTAAGAGTATGCCTTCTCCCGTCCCCTCACGGATGCACAGAACAGTTGATCACCAGCCCTTTAAAAGACACTTTTTTTGTATTTGAAGATTTTTGGCAAATTCCCCCTCAGTCTTCTCTAGGTTAACTAATCTTAGCATTTCTGGGATGTGCCTCCGTAAGGGGGAACTCCGAGTCTCCCCTCTTACTGGGGACATGCCAGAGATCCCGGGTATGCATCTCAGTAAGCAGGAGGGGCTGGGAAAGTGCTCCCAGGGCTTGAGGGTGCCTGGGCCTGTGCAGGAGTTCACAGATTTATAGATATTGTCAGGGTGCACAGAACTAGGCCCCTTTTGGCAGTTCTTCACAGACAAATGCCAGGAGCTCGTCCTCCTGCTCAGTGCAAATAATTATGATGTCATAGGGATAACGGAGACCTGGTGGGACTCCACCCATGACTGGACCATGGGTAAACATAGCTATACCCTGTATAGGAGGGATCAAGTAGATAAAAGGGGCAGGGGTGTAGCTGTCTATGTTAAGGAAAGCTATGTGTCCCTGCAAGCTGATCTTGGTGACCAGGGTGGACGACTTGAGACCCTCTGGGTTAAAATCTGTGGGGAACACGGCACAGGGGACACAGTGGTGGGAGTCTACTACAGACCTCCCACTCAAAGTCCTGAGCTTGACCAGGAGTTCAGCTGGGAACTGACTGAGGCCGCATGCTCCAGGACCATGGTTGTCATGGGTGACTTCAATTACCTGGACATCTCGTGGGAGGATCACTCAGCAAAATCCGAGCGGTCGCAAAGGTTCCTCTCGTGCGTGGATGACCTCTACCTGACTCAAGAAGTCTATGGGCCAACAAGAGATAAAGCGCTGCTTGACCTGGTCCTGGCTACTGGGGATGACCTAATCGGTGATGTAGTGATCGATGGGAAGCTGGGTGACAGCGACCACGAGCCGATCACCTTCACCATCGGCTGTAAAGCTGGCAAGTCAGTCAGCAACATGGGAGTCCTTGACTTCAGGAAAGCTGACTTTAACAAGCTCAGGAGGCTGGTCAGTGAGGCCCTAAGGGACCACGACTCCAGGGGGAGGGGAGTTCAAGAAGCGTGGTTGCTTCTCAAGGGAGCAATCCTCAATGCACAAGCTAAGTCTATTCCATCTTGGAGAAAAGGCAGTAAGAGGGCACAGCAGCCCTCCTGGCTTTCCAGGGATGTAGCAGACCTCCTGAGGCTAAAAAGAAAGGCCTACAAAGGATGGAGGATGGGATTCACCTCCAAGGAAGGTTATTTTGCACTGGTCCGGTCCTGCAGGGAGCAAACCAGGAAAGCCAAGGCTGCAACTGAACTCCAACTAGCTTCGAACATCAAGGACAATAAAAAGTCCTTCTTCAGATATGTGGGGAGCCGGAGGAAAAGCAAGGGCAACATTGGTCCCCTGCTGAATCAGATGGGGCAACTGACAACTGACGCCCAGGAAAAAGCCAACCTATTAAATGGGTACTTTGTGTCAGTCTTTCATCAGTCCCATGGGATGCCCTTGCCCATTATGGGACAGGGAGGTCCAGGTGAGGGAGATCCCCTGCCCTCCATTAATGCTGGCCTTGTGAAGGAACACCTTGAGAGGCTGGATACCTTCAAGTCAGCCGGCCCTGACAATCTACACCCCAGGGTGCTCAAGGAGCTGGCAAGCATCACAGCCCAGCCTCTGGCTCTGGTGTAGTGCCCAAAGACTGGAAGAAGGCCAATGTGGTGCCAATCTTCAAGAAAGGGAGGGAAGTGGATCCGGCAAACTACAAGCCCATCCACCTGACTTCTATCCCAGGGAAGATCTTAGAAAAGTTTATTAAAGAGGCCATCCTTAATGGACTGGCCGACGCCAACATCCTGAGGGATAGCCAGCATGGGTTTGTTGTGGGTAGGTCTTGCTTGACCCATCTCATTTCCTTTTATGACCAGGTGACTTATCACCTGGACAAGGGAGAAGAGATTGATGTCATATATCTTGACTTCAAAAAAGCCTTCGATCTGGTATCCTAAGATCACCTCTTGGCGAAACTGGCCAATTGTGGCCTTGGGTTCACCACGATCCGCTGGCTGGAGAACTGGCTACGTGGTCGGTTGGACCCAGAGGGTAGTAATTGATGGAAGTCACTCATCATGGTAACCTGTGACCAGTGGGGTCCCCCGAGGCTCTGTCCTTGGACACATATTATTCAACATCTTTCTTAATGATGTGGACATTGGAGTCAGAAGCGGACTTGCCAAGTTCACTGATGACACCAAACTTTGGGGCAAAGCATCCATGCCAGAAGACAGGAGGGCGATCCACACTGACCTAGACAGGCTCAGCAAATGGGTGGGCGAGACCCTGATGGTGTTTAACACCGAAAAATGCAAGGTTCTCCACCTTCGGAGGAAAAACCTGCAGCATCCTTATAGGTTCAGCAGTGCTACGTTGGATAGCGCTACAGAAGAAAGAGACTTGGGGGTCATCATTGACCACAAGATGAACATGAGCCTGCAGTGTGATGCTGCAGCTAGTAGAGCGATCAAAACTCTGGCTTGCATCCATAGATGCTTCTCCAGGAAATCTCGGGACGTCATTCTCCCCTTGTACTCGGCCTTGGTGAGGCCGCAGCTGGAGTATTGTGTCCAGTTTTGGGCTCCACAATTCAAAAAGGATGTGGAGAAGCTTGAGAGAGTCCAGAGGAGAGCCACGCGCATGATCAGAGGTCAGGAAAACAGATCTTATGATGACAGGCTGAGAGCCATGGGGCTCTTTAGCCTGGAAAAGCACAGGTTCAGGGGTGATCTGGTGGCCACCTATAAGTTTATTGGGGTGACCACCAGGATCTGGGGGAACGTTTGTTCACCAGAGCGCCCCAAAGGATGACGAGGTTGAACGGTCATAAACTCCTGCAAGACTGTTTCAGGGCAGACATAAGGAAGAATTTCTTTCCTGTCTGAGCCCCCAAGGCCTGGAACAGCCTGCCATCAGAGGTAGTTTAAGCACCTACATTGAACACCTTCAAGAGAAAATTGGATGCTTATCTTGCTGGGATCCTATGACCCCAGCTGACTTCCTGCCCTTCCGGCGGGGGGCTGGAGTCAATGATCTGCCAATGACCCTTCCAGCCCTAATGTCTATGAAGTCTATGAAGGTAATAGGAAGGTAACTGCCCGTGCCAGTTGCAGGCCTGCTGGTGACTAACTAGTCCAATTGCAGAGAGGCAAATCCTGCTGCAACGGTCACACGTGTATGGCTGGTTGCTGCTAGATGAGGGCGTATCTTTGCTTCTCCTCCTCTTCTCCTTGATGTGAGCTCTGCCCTGTCATTCAAATAGGGCTACTGCCTTTTTGGTTTGAAGCCGCCAGGCATCACGATCTGCAGCCTGTGTTTTCCAGTTTGTGGTCAACACCGCAGGCAGGAAAGGACCTCTTCAGGGCGTCCTTGAAATGCTTGTGTGAGGCCCCTCTGTCATATTTCCCAGTTGTCAGTTCCATGTACAGCACAGCCTTTGGTAGACGGTTGTTGTCCACCTGGGCCACGTGACCTGCCCACTGCAACTGAGTTTGCAGGAGAACAGCCTGGTTGCTGGTGGCATTGGCTTTGTAGCACCTCTGTGTCATGAATGCCTCATGCCCCTGGGGGCTAGGGGGGCATGGTGAGCTCCCACAGGCAGCGGTGTCAGCAGCAGGACCCTGGCGAAGGCAAGTGGGGAGCCACTGCAGGCAGCCACGGCACGGTCGTCGGGGGCGGGGAGGGGGTGGCAGTCGGCAACCACCCACAGACACTGCTGGCAGCGTCAGTGTCTGCCAGTGGCGATCACGGACTGCCGGCAGATACTCCCAGCGGTGTCGGGGGCGAAGCAGGTGGATGGCGAGCGGAAACCGCCTGCAGGCCAATACTGTTGGCGGCGCCTTTTCACAGGGGCCGCACTGCCAATCTCAGGGCACGTGCACCAATGCTTTACAGTGGTGACCTCAGCCTGCCAGCGGGGCCCAAGACCGGTGTGGAGGCGCTCGAGCAGGGGCAAGCGGGGGCGATCCAAGCCGGGGGAAACGTGTCGCACATCGCCTCGCACCTTCGAGACAACAAGGCAGCGTGTTTCATCCAGCGAAGCACAACTGCTGCGTTTCACTTGGCAACTACCCCGGGCGGGGGGGAAGGGGCCGCGTTTCCCGCTGCACAGACTAGCAGCGGAGGGGGAGCCCGGCGCTGCCCCTTGGGGCTCACCGCCTGCGGGGCGGGAGAGGCTGCCGAGCCGCCGGCCCCGCTCGCCTGCCTGCCCCGGCCCCTTTAAGAGGGCGGCGCGGCTCCACGTGCTCCGCCTGAGTGACGGCTCAGTATAAACAGCGCGGGAGGCAGCCGGGCTTGACCGGTAATAACCTCTCAGCGAGGCAATAAAGGCAGCCGGGGTCGAGCGCGGAGCTGCGGCGGCAGTAGCAGAAGCAGACGTCGTGGTCGGGGCACGCGGGACTTGCGCTGGGCAGCGGGGAGCCCGCCAGCACGGGGCGCGCAGGTAGGGCTGAGCCCTCTCGCCCCGCTCCGCCCCTCCTCGCCCCCTTCTCGGGGGGAATAGTGTCTCCTTTCTTAAACCCCGCCAAACAAAGCAGGAGGGAGGCTTGCTGCTGCGGGGTGCCCGGCGAGGTGTGTGGCGGGTGCTGCCCCGCGAGGCGCCTCCAGCCGGGGCTGTTGCGCGGGGCGGCGGCGCTGCCCGAGAGTAACCCTGGCCGCGAGCGGCGCCTCCGCGGGAAACGACTGCGAGCCCGAGGAGCGGTGTTTGTGACTGAAGAGGAGAAGAAAGAGATGGGGTTTGAGTAGCTGGAGGTCCTGTTCTCGTTTCCCTTCCCCTTGCTGCCGAGTCGGGAGCAGTCCCCACGAGGATGTTTTCACAGAATAAAGGAAACTCTTGGGGGGGGAAGGAGAAGAAAAGGTTTTTTTTTGTGTTTGTTTGCCCCCCCCCTTCTGTTTTCTCTCTTTATGAATTTTTCACCTCAGTGTATCCATGGGCAACATAGACTTTGCTTTCCCTGTGTTTCTTCCTTCTTTGAGGAATGCCGACACCTAATGGGCCGGGGTCTGGTCTCCCATTTGCGCCATGTAAATCCATTAAAATAAACGGCGCGGCTCCCGGTCCACAGGCACGTAGGATTATGATCATTCATATCCTTGCTGTGGGTTTAACACCACAGTATATCTTCTGTTTTTACATTGCAGCCTATTATAGAGCTGCCTTGCAACCTGTCATTAGCCTATTATGAGTGCTCCTGTTTTATTTTGGCAGTGTCATGTCTCACATACCTAAAAATATTTAAGGGGGAAAAAAGCAAAGGGATACAGGAATGCAGCCTAAACTCTAATATTCGTTCCTCCACAAAACAAAAAATATCTTTTAAAGTTTTCACGCAGATTTCCATCTTCCTTTATTTTTTAGTCCTAAACGAACTTTCCTAAACTTTGAGTTTAATTTCTTTTAAGTATCTTAGACTGAGAATAGTTTTCCCTGCAAAGAACCACCCTCCTAGACGCTTGTATATAGTTTATTTTGGGTGGACCTTCAGTCGGTGTGAATCGGTATCTGTAACTGCGCTGAAGGCAGGACTGAAGCATCTGCTTATGCACTTTGCTGCATTGGGCTGATACGGGAGCTGAGCTTACTCAAACATGTGGCCATGTTAACAAATCCAAATACTGGATTCCAAATCATAACTGACTGACCCCTGTACGAATTCAATTTTTGAATGGGGGCAGCCGGGATAAAAAAGGAGATATTGACTCCAAATATTGCAAGTGCTTGACTCTTACTGCCTATTTTGCCTTTTTTTTTTTTTTTTAAATTAAATTAAAAAGTGACCAGCGGTATATGATGAGATCCAACAAGGATTATTATTGCCTACTTTTAGGGACTTTGTCTACCACATTATTGGAATGACATGTAACGGCAACTACACAAACTCTGCCTGCTTTGCTCCTGACTATAAAGAGCCAAGCCCTGGTGCCTTTACTTGCACCAAGTGACACTTTATCTCACTTTATCCTGCTTCAGTGGGGCTCTGTGGGGAAGGAAATCTAGCTTTTGTTTTTTTGCGTTTTAGACCAAAGTTTTGTTTGCTCTGCAACCATTTTAATGGTGAGGGTGTTTGCCGGTAGTAGGGCCACTTTTGGTTCTAGACACTTGGATTTGGAATTAGTTTTGGCTAATTTGGGCAAAGTGGCCCTACTACCAGCAAACATCCTCCACCCACACCTGGGGCTTCAGATGTTTCCAAAACCTTTGGCGGGCATTGGTTTGGATGCCCCCAAGTTTTGCTTTCCCGTAGCCATAAGGCCGTTGGAGCGAACAAAGGAGGAGACTGCCATTTCCATAGACTGGGCTGAAAGCCGTTGTACCTCAGCAGGTCCTGAACCATGCCAGAAGAGCAGTTCAGGAAAACTGCCTTCTTGGACACAGATGCATGGTATTCTCCCTGCCAGGTTAAGAAGGCACCTTCAGGTTATTTAACATTGGAGCAGCTAACTAATGGATGCTGTATATTCCCTGCCACTTGGAGTCTTTACAATGAGACTCATTGTCTGTTTCTGAAAGGTGTGCTTGGGTTCAGCCAGCAATTTTTTGGGTCTGAAGCAGATCTTGCTGGGTGAAATCTCTTGGTGGGACACAGGCGATCAATGACAGATCATTCTGGGCATGCCTCTACTTACTACTTACAGACTGTGTTATGGAGTGCTGTAGTAAGCATGTTGTACCCCCTCAGCATTTTCTGAGCCCCCAAATGATGTGAGGAATCAGTGCTGGGCATACTCCTGTTAGCATGTCTGTGATGGAGAACAAACTGGTGCTTGCCCTGTGTTGTTCTGAGGTGGATCCAGTTCTATCTGTTTCCATATCTGGTGGCCATAGATCCTACAGAGCTTCTTATGAATTAAATGTGTCTTTTTTTATCTGCACTGTGTCCTACATATGAAATTAACACCCTGAGAGATCTTTGCATTTACAGAAAGTCAGGGTAGCCCCATTTGTACCCTGCAAAGTTTTCAGATGGGACTTGATGTTAAATAATGAAATATTAAATAATGACTTCTTCTCTTTAGCTACCTGATAAAATTGGGTGTCTTGGAAAAAAGTATCTAAATGCTTGTTTGCACTACTACAGAAACCACTGCTAAGGATGAGTTTCTAGTGGCACAAATGATTGCCTCAGTGCTACTGTCCTGATCCTCATTTATATGAGGGCCTCAGTAGAAACAGATCTTACCTTGTATGTTTTCCAAGTTATTTCACCTTTCCAATAGTTCTTTAATTGAACTTTGCCTTGCTTAACCTATCTTGCTTCCTCAACCAAGAAGCAGATCCTAGGTGTATGTGCGTGAGACAAAACTCCACAAAGACCCAACAGCCGATTCTGCAGTCTCAACTCGGCAAAATTCCTATTGATGCTTTTGCAGGGGGGTTTACAGACTAAGAACTAATGCCCAGGCTTTGTTCTCATTTACCCCAGTGCAAATCTGAAGAAGCTGTGTTGATTTCAAAGGTATTTTAGATTGACTGACTGAGAATAATCTAATCATGAGTGCAAGGTTAGATCTTGAGTGAATTGTATGCAACGGAAGTGATTTCAATGGTGCATCTCCCCTCTGCTATGTGTGCGATGCCACAGACATCAGTGAGCGCATCTGGCCGTGACTGATAGCAAGATTTTTGTTCTAGGGAGGGATCGGAAAAGGTCTAGTTTTATCTCTTCTCATTGTGTTGTGATAGGCTCAGACCCTTCGTAACTTTGCTCACACTGTAAAGAATGTCAAATGGCTGCATGAGACTGAAGTGTCAACAGGGTGTGAATCTCACTTGGGAAGAAGAAAGGTGCCTGTAGGGTGTGTATTGGCTCGCATGCCAGGGTATCGGGACCATTGTTTTGGCACTCTGATGTGAGTGGCAGCAGAATCCAGCCTGGGTGTTTTACTTTAATGCCAAATTCCCTTTCTTATCTTAGTCTAACTGGGGAAGACATGTGTGTAGGGGGGGAGGGGGTGTGTTCTGATTTTTCCCTGGGTATAAATTGCTAGAATTCTGTCAATGTCAAAAGAATGCTGCCAATTTACATCTGCTGAGAATTTGGCTCTGGAGCATGTATTTTGTGTGTTAAGTACCTAACATTAACACATTTGTAATGCTGAGTGTTATAACATGCATTGCAAGTATACGCAGGAGATTCTTAGAGAGACTGCAAAAATAGGAGAGATGAGCCGCAACAGTTCATGTAAAAATCACATATCTGACTTGAGCCAAGTTTCTCAACCTCAATAAAATTTTCTTCACTGCACAGTAAGTCCTATGAAAATGTTAAGTGGTGAAAGAATATTAGTGTTGCTAGGTTCAGGGTATTGATTTGAGTATAGATTAAACATAGATTTTTCTTTTAATAAAAAGAAAATGGCTAAAATACAGCTTTTTTTTTTTTTTTTTTGAACATTTGTCATTGGATAAAAACATTCTTGCCTTAAAGGCTGAGGGAGACAGGGTAGGATGGAAAACTGGTGATGCAGCTCTTCTGACAGAACAGCCTAACATCATGGAAAAATAAAGAATACCTCAGAACATTATTCTCTGGTATATTAGGGTAAAAGCTTGATCAAAGGTTGTATTAAGAATGGACATTATAGTCCACAGTTTCAGTAGCTCGAATGTGGATATTTGTGGTGACTCTTTATGCCCTTCAGTTATTTCTGTAGGTGAGCTGCTCAGAATCTTAGCTCAGTCCAATAAAAGATCTTTTTTTGGATTCTTTTATATTTACTAGGGAACCGTTGGTATTAGGCAGGAAAGCAGAAGACTGGTTCTAAGATTGGTTGTCTGGCTACATAGAAACGTATATTCCCTGGGAATGAAAAAAGCCAGGGTCCCTGGCCAGAGTTCAGAGATCAGCACAAAAGAGATACGGGCTTCTTCCCTTTTTTTTTTTCGCGTGTGCCAGAGATTACAGGAGAGTGGGTGCTGTAAGAAAGTACATGCTACCATCTGATGCCAGCTTGATTTGTGAGAAACAACCCTGGGCAGATGGTTTTAGTGAACAGTGGCCCATAGTGCGGGGAGGGAGGAAGACATCACCTTTTAAAATACTTATTGGCAATCTTGGTGGTGGAATTGACTGAGATTCTTAGGCTCCATAGTCCATTGAATTTCAGTAGCAGAGGTGTTCTGAGCATCTGCCCCATGCCTGTCTTCCTAGGCAGGAGATCTCAATTCTGTTCTCAGCTCTGTGCCAGTTTTACCGATTTGTTCTAATTCTTACCTTGTCCAAAGACTCTGTTGCATGTTCATTTTAAGTGGCTCCTGGAGTATTTAACTCCTGGGTTATTAACATGTGAATTTAGTTTTAAGCACCCTTTAGGTGGCTTAAAGTTACACCACTGTAGGGCACATTTATTGGTGATTTTACCCAGCTTGTGTTACACTAATGTGTGGCCACTCTAAGTTGCACGTTGGTGTAAACCCCACTCCTTGGCATTGCCTGCCCCCAGCAGGTCCCCCACCATCTGCTCATTGCTTTTCCTTCACCCACCAGCACAGAGTGGTACCACCAGCTTGGTTCACCTTGCTATTTCCCGCCCCCATAGCCTCCTACTTGCTTGTGGCTGCTAGCACTGTCCCAGGGGAGTAGTCAGGCATCTGCCTAGCTGCTGATGCCACTCTCTGGGCTGGGCCCAGGCAGTGGCAATGGCAGCGATGGTGGTGGTAGAGGCAGCTGCTGGGCAGATGGGTTCTCCTTCCCTGCCTGCTCTCCTGGGACAGTGACAGCTGCTGTAAGTAAGCCGGGGGGACAGGATAGAGTCCTGGGCAGGGGAGACCCCTGACGGGCAGCTGGGGAGACACCAGTCCGGATCAGCCTGCTGCAGCTGCACAGCCCTAATCAGCCTGTGTCACCTGACCTCCTCTGGGTCAGGCTTGCTGTCCCCAACATCCCAGATCACCAGTCCTCTGACTCCCCCTTGCCCCGCAGCTCCTTGTTTACTTTTGGCTGCTGGCACTGTCCCTGGGGAGCAGGCAAGAAGGGAGAACTAGGTCAGCCCCAAGTAAGCTGGCTGAGGAGGGGAGCCCTGAGGGGGTGTGGGGAGCCAGGAACGAAAGAGAGGGGATAGGGGAAGGGAGTGGGGATTCTTTACCTTCCAGACTTCAAGGCTGCTGCTGACCTGAATGTATGAGCTCCACACTGGAGCTATACCAGCACTAATCAACATGTGAGAAGCTCAAAGTATAATAATGTGTAACAAGCCCTAAGTTTCCAGTTCTCAAAAGGGGAAATCCTGGTCACTTGATCTGTATGGAGACTTTTTTTTTTTCTTTCTCCTTCTTGTCCTCTTGGTTCTTTCTTTTCTTCCAGATGCCATGTCCCACATATGACTTCTTCTTAGTCCCATTCACACATGGAAAAAATGTGGGTGCATTGCATGAGACATTTATTAGCTGGTATAAACTTTTACTTTAGCAGAGCAATGTCACTTCACCAGCTAGGAATGTCTTGTCCTCAGTAAAAGCACAGAATTAGTTTAAAAAAAAAAAAAAAAAAAAAGGAAGCTAGAAGGAAGAATAACACTCTTATCAGACTGAGGGTGAGGGTGAGGGTGAGAGTGAGAGTGAGAGAGTGTGTGTGTGTGTGTGTGTGTGTGTGTGTCCATGTCCATGTGTGTAACAGAAACTGCAGTCTGAAATCTAAGGCGGGTATCTGAAGGCATAATATACATGCATCTTTTTGTAAAGGGGTGGTATAGGCGGTCATTAAAATAGATGATCTTGCACCAGCATTTAGGATATTAAAGTTAATGGAGCAAATTCTGCTCAGTGTGGGCATTTTCAGGGAATGAACAGCTTATTGCTCTGTTCAGCCTACAGTCCTCTTTGATTGTTTTTGATGGCAAGGTGTTAAGTCCACCCCCACAATTATATTTAACAGGTATTACTTTCATTTGCCCTTTTTTGCATGTCTAACAGTCTGCCTCTGGGCCAACACACATGGGAGCTGAAAGCATGAGCCACAACAGTTAGAGAAGAAACCACATTTTGGTATTAACTGGTCCTCTGGCATAGGCCGGAAGGGGAAATGTGTGAGTTGCGCTTGCTGGCATATACGTCTTCCCCATCTGCCTGCAAGAGAGCATTAGCCATGGCAGATGTTCTAGTCATATGCATGACACATTTCTGCTGCCTCTTCTGCATAATTTTAGAAATGTTTCTTGGATTGTGTTTATAAATTCAATCCATTTACTACCTGGGACATCTCTAAGACTTCTGCTTTTGAGGCATTTAGACACATTTTTTAGTGCTTTTCAGGTTTTCATGGCTAAGACTGAAGTAACATTAGAGTTGAAGATATTTTTGTAGCTTGGCCTGTAGGTTTTATATTTTTGAGGAACAAAGCTCATTTAAGCTGGTAAATGCCACCACTGCTTTCCTGACACTTCTTCTGGAAATCCCTGCCACCTTGCATATCACTGCCAAGTTCTGTGAAAGGAATCAGAACTCATAGTAGAGGTGATACCTTTTATTATACCAACTAGATATTTGCAAAAAAGTATTTTATTTGCAAGTTTTCAGGCACAAGCACCCTTCTTCAGGCATAGGAGAAAAGATTGTAAAAGTTCTCCTGGGGAGAAATGAAAGTTCATATTTCATAGGAGAGTTGAACATGTGGTAATATCTCCTGTTTGAAACAGTTCATTTTATGCAGATTAGGCTCAGAGAAAAAGTTGGAATAGTCTGTTTACCTCAAAGTTGTTTGGTGGTAAGCAGGATGTGTTCTTATTTCTTTCTGGTTATGATGTTTCAGATTTCACAGAGGAGTATAAAAAGTTCTGTGAATGCATTCCCCTTGCATTTCCAGGCATATCCTAATGTGATGCTGGAGTTGGTGTCTGGGATTCTCTTTAGGTTTTTTAACCCTGTCTTCCTCGTGATGCTGGACAGCCTCTCCGTCTCTACATGGCTCACACCTGAGCTGTCACTTTTTTTTGTAAGAGCTAGATCTGGAGTCAGAGCTTCTCATAAGTCTGTTGAAAACAAGCAGTAGGAAGGTGTTTTCTGATGCAATCTAGGCACTTGATGTTAATGAAATCTGTTTAATTTTAGCTATGAATCCTGCACCTTCATATAAAAAGGAGAGTGTTTCATGTTACACTTAGCACCTGCTAACTGCACTTAAAACACTAGTATCTGAGCATTCAAGTAGTGAAGCACATGCTAAGTGCCATCATAGCGTAGTAAAGTTACACCCCCCACCCGATATGTCCAGATTGGATCAAGGGGCTCCAGTGTGGTGGGTGTGGGTAGAATGGTAGCCCCCAGCAAAGCAGTTTGTCAGGCTCCCAGCCTCTTTACTGCAATGGAGCCTTGTACTGGCAAGGCTCTGATGCTGGTAGCAGGGTGGGAACCCGGCAAGCAGTTCAGGGCTCTGGCACGGCACTGCGCGGGAGTGAATTCAAGACTTCAGTGCAGTACTACAATTGATCTGTATTAGACTGTAGTAAGCATTAACGTGCAACTGCTCAGAAAACTTTCTAAGTTTGTATTAATGTTTACTATAATCTAAATATAACGTGTTAAGTGTAACATGTAACAATATCCTAAAAGACATTGACTGTTGGCATATTGCAAGATGTCCATGTATTGGGTGATTTGTGATGGAGGTTATGCGAAGCATGGAGCGAGGGATTATTTTTTGCCATTTGCACTCTTCTGTGGTTATTCAAGGGTTGAAAACCTGGTTGACAAATGATGATCTGGGTGAAAAGCTAGCCTACAGAGCCCTTAACTTTTCTTCTACCACTGTTGTCTTTCTGTGTACGCTGATACTGCAGAAGTCTCTAGCTATGCCTGAAAGAAGTGTAACATCTTGCCAGCTATAAATTGTTTAAGTCCTCTGTTCTTGGTGTTCAACAGGAATGCCATTTTCCCCATCACTCCTTAGGTTTTTCTTGGTTGCATGTTTTGAAGTGTTTGAGATGTGTATCAATGGCCCCATTTGCTTTCACTTGCACTCATGAATGACCTCACTGAAGTGATGTGGGTATAACTCGGCAAAATTTGTCTTTCATAAATTTAACTGGCAACTTTATTCTTCATACAAGTGGATCCTAAAAGTAGAACTAAAAATTTCCTTTTCATATAAAAGCATGTGGTCGTTGCTCCTTGTTACTTTGACACACGATGGTTCTTGGCATATTGGCCCCAGATGGCAAAGATCAAGAGGGAAATGATAGTGATGTTTGTTTGTACTCCACTGAATGAACTGCACAGCTAATACTGCAGTTTCAACTTGAGCCAGTTACAGTTTGTATTTCAAACTCCCTTTGATATCAAAACCAGGCAGAAAACAGAAGGATAACTTCACCCCTGAAAAGCTTAACAAAAGCAGTGTTTGAGGTGCAAGACACATTGTTGCCTTCCAGACCTCTTTGTTTGAGGAACCAACCACCCCAAAATGTTGGAAATGAAAGGCATGGAGAACTAAGATAGCCCTTCCCAGACAAAGCATTGAAATGAGCTCAGCTATAACACAACGCCTTGTGTTAAATTTGAGCCAAGTTACATTTGGAAGTGGAAATGAACTCTAAGTTGAAAAGCAGGGTCCAAAATTTGATAATTTCTTGCCCCGTGTCCTCTGATTTGTATGATCACTGCTTTAGGTGCTGCTGAACGTTAGCATAGCCAGACCCTTGAAGGGTAGATTTTACAATTGCAACTTTAGGGCTAGCTTCACTGCCTATGCTTCAGCAAGTGTGATACAAAACATCTGTAAATTTACCTTGGCCCAAGCTAGCTTTATAACAGTTCAGCATTCAAAAAGTGATTCAGTGTTCAAAATTCAGTGGTGAATCTGGTCCTCAGTATGGGGGGGTTCTTGCTTTGTGTAAGCCAGTAATTCTTGATCCTTTTAGACTTGAGACACCGTCTTGGAAAATGCTATCTTAGTCAAAAAAAAAAAAAAAAGTGTAATTACAGAAAAATAATAGAGCAATTCTTCCATTGCAAAGAACTCAGACCACAGGTCAGAATATGTTTAACACTATGGAGCCCTTTTGAAATCTCTGGATTTATCTTGCGAAATCAAGTTTACATGCCTACCTGTGCTAACACAGCTGCACCGTTGAAAGGATTGCAGCATCCGGGTTTAGAATCACTGGTCTAAGAACAGAGGGTGCCTGCAGACGTGCTGTGGAGCTGCTCCGATGTACTGTAATTACAGTGCGTTGGAGCAGACTCAATTTAATTGTTCTAGCCTGCTTCCACGTCTCATGTATTGGCATCCCCACACTTCAAAATGGTGGCAGGGGTTTTTGAAATACAAAACTTGTTCCAGCCACTCAGAGTGCCCTCCCTCCCCCCACCCCTGGAGCACATGTAAAAGTGCCCAGAGTTGTTTGTGTCTCTTTCAGCACTATCTGTCAGAAAGCGGTGCGCTGTTTGGCTTTCTCAGAGAACCTGTGGTGATCGTCATTTTGAAGACTTACCAAGCTAAAAAGCGTCTTTTCCAGAGTTAGATGCCATCCTATATTAGCCCTTCTAAACATATGACTTGGGTCTCACTATCAGTCCAGAAAACTGATTTTTACTAGAACTGGCTCACCTGTTGGCCATATTGTATCGGAGGTGGTCTGTGGTCAAGGCTCATCACGGTGAATTAGGGCTGAGCATCCCTGTTATCTCAACAGGATGGATGATCACCACCGTTTCCACGTCATCCCTGTGGAGGCTAGAACGTGGAAGAAAGGTGCTTGTGCCTGAAAGCTTACAAATCAATACTTTTTTTGCAAAAATCTAGTTGGTCTAGTAAAAGATATCACCCCTACCATGAGTTCTGATATAGGAAGGAAGGATTTTCAGCTACTCTGGACTCTGGATCTTTGGACATTGGCCATGGTGAATTGAATAACTTATTTGTTCTGTCTTTTTGGTCTGATTTGAACCTTGCTTTTCCTATGTTTGTTTTCCCTGAGAAGGACTAGATTTGGAAGTTTTTTTTATTTTTAGGTTGGAAAAAGGTAGGCATTTTTATTAAAATGACTGAAAGAGAGACTAGAATGCTCTCTTGTTGTATTAAAATGATTACAGCTACTGGAAACAGATGAATGCGTTTCATTTTGTGTGTAATTTTGAAGTGTACATCATTTGGTGTGTATACCATGATTCATTCATACAACTTCTTGAGGTCAGATTCTGTGATATATGCAAATACAGCTTTTTTGCAAAAAGTTGGCTACTTGGTTGCTGTTCCATGGAGACTGTAGGATCACGCCTTAAGCCAGAAGAAGAATCTTTAAGGATCTTATTTGCAGTGCATGAGCTAACTGGGCATCGTCGTGCTACAAAAGCAGAACAGTGCTTGGTGAATGAACTACGTGTTTGGGGGAAGGAGATGGCTTTTGAAATGCAGGAAATGTCATAGAAAGATGTCCCCTTATTCCTCCGCTGCCTTGCACTTGGGGCAGTTGCTTGGTCTAGGGCAAAGAGCATGTAAAACACCATTATTTTGAGTTGGTAGACCTTTACACTTTGCATGCTGGCATGAAAAATGAGCCAGGTGCAGGGCACTGCCAAACTATGCCCAGAGCATTGAATTGTATGGGTATTCTCTGTTCTCTGCATCTCTCCCTGTCCTCTGATTGCTGATTATTCAGTGGTCTTTCTCGTGCTTTTAGGATAGAACCCATTAAATGATTTTATGGTGCTCATGTCCTTAAAGGGCAATTACAAGTTGAAAGGGAAAAAATATTCTGGGGTGCAAGGTTTGTCTGCCTCTGAGTTCCAGTTCAAATGTACTCCAATTTGCAAAAAAACTCTTCTTTTTTTTAACCTAAGTACAGTCACTGCAGGTTTAATTTGGGATGTGAAATGCCAAGCGGCTGTCTTTCAGTACTGACGGAGCCTAGTAGGAGAATGATCTGGCATGCACCTAGGAAGTGACTAGAGACAAAATCCAGGTGCTTCTCACTCTAGCTTGGGTCAGTGGGTCAGTTTCCTATTCCTGTTTTACAGCTCTGACCTTTTGTCTCCTGCTGCCTTCCCCACACCTAACATTTCATTTCAACTTGGGTCTGAGCCTGAGAATGGTACTAGCCCCGACGCATGCAACACCATCCCCGTCCCCCCGCACCATCCATGCACCAAGCTACCAGACTTTCACCCTGCAAAAGGCCGAGTTGTCTTTCACCAGCTGACCTTGCATTTCTGTAATGTTGGGCTCTTGGGAAATGAAATACTACCAGGTTTACCTTGCCAGACCCTGTGAATGAGCTGGGTTTTATTCAGATCTGAGACATTGGGTCCCTAAACTGATTCTTTGATGGTTTAATCATCTTCCTATAACTTGTATGTTGTGTTGTAAACTGTTAAAGCAGTCTGAATCTTATTCCCCTTCCTTTTGTACATGTAGGGCCATCTGGGCAGCTTGTATCAACAATTGTAAATCATCAGCTCAGGATCTTGCTAACAGTGGCCAGCCAAAAGTAGTTACTGGCCACTGTAATTCACCTTTCTCCTCTTGCCTGCTGAGTCAACACTAATCTAGCTGTGCTACTAAAAAATACCCCAGTATAAACCAGCAATTTAACATGGTCATGTTTTTGAGAGAATGTTTTGCTGAATTACATCTGAAGACTGAGTAGGAAATTTGGGGGCTGACTTGCCTATTTGGCAAACTTCAAGGAAGCACCATTGAGCATTGGGAAATTTCGAAAGAGCTGCATTCCGGTGTCTGTGCAGAGGGGTTGATAGTGCCTTTGCATCTCTGGCTGTGGGTTCAAAGCTCACAGCTGTTGCTGAGACTGCATTACAGTACTCAGGAGTGCTGCAGTGTGTGCTGTGCTTGGGCAGGCAGTTTGAGAACTGGGTCTGTGGGTTGTATTCCCAGCTCTGCTTTCTGGTTCCTTGTGTGACTTTGGGTAAGTCACTTAAAAGAGCTACTGACAAAAGGTACGTTAACTTGCTTCAGATTCCTCAGGTGATGCAAGAGAACAATTATGTTTCTGTTGCTGTAGAAACCTTGTTGTTCAGATGACTGACATGTTAAAAACTGGGGTCCTGTCTCTATCTCTTCTGGCTCTTCTAGAAGAGCCTGCTGAGGTGTGGTACCTAGTCCATCTGAAAACTGCTAGTATCAGAGGCTTGCTCCTCTTTAATTTCCAACCCTTTGAGCTGTTGTTGGATGCATAATGACTCCTCTCCTTTACAGTCTGCATTAATTGTGGGTTTGCAAAGCATCTTGGAATATCTTTCCAAGGGAATTAATCTCTTGGAGCAGTACAGGTGCAAGTCCGTAAATTTGTGCGTGCACTTGTCCTCAGTCACTCCCTCTTTAAGCCTGAATAGAATCAGGACTGCAACCTTCCACATCCTTTGATTTCAACTTAAGTTGCATACTCCCCTGTAACTTTCACCATTCTGTGACTGTCCAAACTGCTGGAGCTTTGATAAAGCTTTTCTCCAGCTTGATGCACCTTTAACTTCTGATTACAAGCTGCAATCGTGTCCTTGTCAAAGCCAGTGATTGTGTGGTGCAAAGTGCAAGTAATGGAGTAGGAATAAGTTCGCTTTAACTGTTGTAATCCCATTGCATTAGGAGAGCATGGCATCTGATTTTGAAGGATTCTGATAGTAGGTGGCTAAAGTAATAGGCTGTGACTTGGGAGAGCTGTAGGTCTCTTAGATTCCTCGCATGAGAGCTTAGACAGGTTATTTAATCTTTGTCTCAGTTCTTCATTTGTAAATAGGAATAGCAGCTGTCCCAAGCTTGCCTTGTCTATTCAAACTAAAATCTCTTACTAAATGGGTGCGTGTTACCTAGCACAATGCAGCCCTGATCCCAATGATTGGACTGTAGATGCTGCTGTGATAAGACTTCTTCTGTCAAGGGCTCTGCCTTAGCATGGGTCTTGCAGAGCATGTGACTTTATAACATGAAGTGCCATCTGGAGTTGTGTAAAAGGCACCAAATCCTGAGATGTCTTACAGACTTCTCCAAGGGCAAACTCAGTGCTTTACATAAAGGGCCAAGAATCAATGCCCCCTGGTGCAATAGATGGATGAGGGTGTATTGGAGATTGAAGCGCTGCCCCCCCCTCCCCCAGCCTCGCAACCTTCCCAGCAGCTCTGGCTGGGCAAACCCCACCTGGCAGCTTACTCCATCCATCCATCTTGCAGACAACCCCAGGGGCAGGACTGGGCTGCAACAAATTAACCCTAGGGAACACAAGTTTCCTAAGGTGCTCTAAAGTGGAGTGCCTTCATCTGATGCCTCCTTTGAGGGTTAATTTGTTGAATGATCAGCCACTTTAGAAGCACTTTGCAGCTGTGAACATGTTGCAGCACAGTTGTAGAGCACTTTCAGGGGGCTGATTGTGTGAAAAATGTAACTTTTGATCTGTGCCCCAAGAAGCTTAAGTTCTGTGCTCATCTGTCTGTTCCCTCTTCTGATATGTTTGTTTGAAAAGAATGTAATTCTAGGACCTGAACCAAAGCCTGGTGAAGTCAAGCAGATGCTTTGCTTCTGACCCTCGCTGCTTATGCATGAGGGAGAATAGATAATCCACCAGACTTTTTATCTATTCGCAGCATGTGGACGGCACTGGCACTAGCAGGACAAGGCTATGCCATCCCACCCATATGCTTCTAAAGAGACCTGGCAGAGGTCTGTCTTTCAGGCTGTGAGTACTATGCTCCCTGGCCCCTCAGTCATTGGTCTCTGGATAGCTGCCAACAGTGACAGGGGATTTTTGTGATGTGGACCCTTGTCCACTGAGATGCGGTGGCATTCATCCAGTTCCATTTCATGTGGGCTGCTGAGCACTCATCACCTGGTGATGGGTTTTAGACCCAGTTGACTAGGGCTGGATTAAAATTGGCAACATATAAATTAAGGACCACCACCCTCCTGCCCCTGCCAACCCTCCAGTCCTGGTATACCAAAACATTCCAGTCACCAGGGGCTTGATACATTTGCTTTTTCTTTTTCTAGGGGAAAGGTTTCCTCCCCTCCAAAAGACAGCAAATAGCTTCATTGTTTGCAGAAAGCTTTTTTTCAAGGCTGTTGTATGTTTGCTTAATATAGACCAGCAGTAATGGCAGGATGTGAAGGGGAGGGAGGGAGGAGTGGGAAGAAAAGTCAGGGATTGAGTCTCTGCTACTGCAGCTCTTTTTTTCTGTCTTAAATTCTACAAGTACAGGCTTTGTGTTTTGAGCTGGGACTGGTTTGGGTTTGGAGGCATTTTGAAGTTTTGTCTTCTGAGTAGGGAGGCAGGTTGGTACCATTAATAAATGGTGCATCATAGCTTGTCTTTTGCTATTAATGCACCTTCAGCATTAACAATAGAGGCTGTCCTCTGTTGGTTTGCTCTTTCTGTTACATACCCCTGCTCCCCTCCCTCCCTAGCATGAGCAGATGCTCATCTGCACTGAAACCACCTGTCTTCAGGCCTTGTAGAAGTGCTTGGTAGGCTAGAGACAGACTCATAGGACTGTGATGTGGTGAGCAGAATAGGAGGATGCCATGGATGTCAGCAAAGAAGTGACTAAAAAGTAGTACTTGGCATCTGTTTGCAGCTTTCTAGATGTAGGTCTTTCCTGATGCAGGGGCAAAGGAGGCCCTCACTGTGCCATGCCATTACTCTGAAACTTTGCTATCCAGATTTAGAGAGGAGCAAATGGCCTCTGACCAAGAGCAGAGATTCAGATATATCAGGGGTGGGCAATTATTTGGGTGGAAGGCCACTTACTGAGTTTCAGCAAGCCGTCGAGGGCCGCATGATAGGCAGCCAGGGGCAGATAAATATTTAACTTTCTAAATTTTTTTAGGGGCCCCGCAGGCCAGATGGAATGGCCCTGGTGGGTTGCATCTGGCCCACATTTTGCCCACCTGTGAGAGAGATCCACGGGTTCTGTAGACTGAGACGCTTACTGATTTGGTAATGCAAGAATCAGTTCCCTGCCCCTGCTCCCTCCAGCTGAACAGAATGATCTGGGGGATATTTGGAGAACTACAGAAATGGGTCCTTCCTGAAAGTGTACATTTCTTCCCCCCCCAAGGGTGGTAAGCAGAGTTTTGTTCTCTGGATTCTCTTCAGTAATGGGTCTCCTGGATGGATTCGAAACCTGGTGTGTGTCTGCACCTTCGTAGCAGGGTGCATTTTCCCGTACCCCACACGCTGTTATTCACATTGATTGATTGCTGCTACATAATGCCACTTCATGGGGGAGGGAGGAGTTGCTACTGATCAGGACCCTTTTATGCTATGTACAGTACAACTACATTGTTCCAGTTGGTCTCTGTTCTTAAAAGCATACCACCTCTTCTACTGAGGATTTTAAGAAGTTGGGCAGAAGGTGGGGCAAGATGGCATCTTTGAGACCTGACTAGTTCAGAGAGGCATGAACTTTCATAAGCCACAGCTTGGTTTGCAACACATCATAGCATCTGACTGCAAGTTAGCTGCTTGCAAAAGCTTAAGCCTCTCTCAACCAGTGAGTCTCTAAGGTGCCACATTGCCTTACTTGCTGTCCAACTTTTCGTGAGGAGGAGCCAAGGCCCTGAGAGGCACATACAAGAAGCTTGTGACAAAGCTAGAAAATTAAACCTGCTTGTGCGTGCACACACCCATTTGGACACCTCACAGGATCTTCTCATGGTGTGTGCTACCTTTTGGCCTATTCCTGGAAATGCTTGCTTCCTGGGAATGGCTGAACCTACAGGACTTGCATACAGTAGTAATTACTGGGCTTGGTGCTAAGCATATATCTGGTTCTGACCTGGAGGTTTTATTATACCTCACTTCTTGGTGAGGATAAAGATGCTTCTTGCTATTTTGTCAGGCTATAAGTGCTATATAAAAGCAAGCTGGCATGCTGTAAATTGGCAGGGTTAGATCGTATGGTGTAACAATATCAAATGAGACCAGTAGAGAATATGGCCCATAATAGCAAATGGGAGCAAACTTTGGTTTTAGACCTGCACTCTTACTTTTTATGTTTTGTGCATTTTGGAAATGGTCGTTTGGGGCACATAATCATGGTTCACAAAATGCTTTCTTTTACTTTAATGGGGTGAGGCATATGAACCATGACTGAAACTGGCTGATTTCTCTTGGCATTGAACTTCCCCACAGAGCTGTAAAATTCATGGAGGAAAAAAAAAAAAGCTTAAGTTTAAGTTTAAAGTGTCCATGCTTTGCCATGTTTCAGTGTGGGGATGCTGATACACATGGCACTAGAATCTGCTGGAGCATGGTAATTACCCTGCTCCAGCAGACTTAATCAAGTCTGCTCTGACACATTGTAATTACAGCATATTGGAGCAGCCCCAGTATATGCCCTTTGTTGCCCAATCTGTGGTGACATTTGTGACAGGCATTCCAGCAGGATGTCTGTATGTAGCTCTCAGCAGTAGGTAGATGGTTCAGAGGGATGGAAGTGGGTACACTGCACACCTGGCTTGGTACTTTGGGGTTCTGTCAGGGCCAGGCTGTGTCCCTCTTTGGGAGAGAGTAGCCATAACTGTCCTTTAACTGAAGAGTGGAAACATCCAGCTCAAGTCCCTGATGAAGTCAGCCTTTGTTGCATCTCTACCTTCCCTCCAGGCTAATTCGTCTAGTCTCCAAGGCCAGCACAATTGCATTTAGTCTGTGACATGCAGCTAGGCTCTACCAAGTAGATTGCCCTGCATGAGGAGTTATTAGCTGGGCCACACAGGCTGCTTGCAGTGGTGTGGGACACACCTTTTGGCTTTCTGTTCCTGTGGATTAACCCAGCTACCTAGCAGTTAGCCATCACCTGGAGTGTCCTGTAAATTACAGCTCTGGTTTCTACTGTGCCTTGTTACAAGGGCCACAGGGACTTCAGCAAAGGAATATGAGGTAAATTTGGCTTTAATGGGTGCAGGATCAGTCCCTGTGGAAGAAGGGATGAAATTATTTTTTGACTTAAGTGGTAACACAGGAGGGAGGAGGCCTGACTCATGACCCACAGGCAGTGGCCATGCAGCCAGTGTTTTGAAAATGTTTATCTAATTGCGTGGGTGCTCTGCTTTCCTGGAGTCGCTTCTTTGTAATCAGGTAGCAGTCAGATTTAGTCTGTTGTATTAAAGCGCAGTGAGTAATGATCAAGCATGGGTGCTGAAGTGTATAATAAAGAAATGCTGTCAACTCCTTCCCCCCCCCCCCAACACCAGCAGAGATGTGTGGGTGACTGGGAATAGAGAACTGAACACCTCATATTCCATTTCTTGTCTGGGTTACATTTGGTTACAGCTGGGAATATTTAATGCTGATTTGCTGCAAAGCTGCAGTGGGACCTTGCTATGACAAAAAGTAGGGCTGTAGCTGATTCTGTAGGGAGGGGTTGGGTGACTCTGCACGAGAGGTAGGGAATGCTTAGAATCTAAATGTCCCTGGGATGTTTTGCTTTGTAGGAATGAAACCTAGCCTGTGATGACATTTGGAGAGTTGATTGAGCCGCATGTTCACTAATCCTGAGACTTTAAGTACAGAAAGAACCATGGTGACCACGTGCGCTCTGGGCTCCTGCGCGGCAGCCTAGAGAAGGTTCTCGCCCAAGGAGGTTGTTTGCACCATGCCTGTGCTCTTTGGAAACGTGTAGCTTGCAAATAGGCATGCAATTTGCAGTCACAGTACTGAGACATTGGCATGGCAGACACTTATGAAAAGCATATATGTTCCCAGTTCAACAGATGTTATGGAGGGCAGTTGTATTTCAGTGTGTTTGGATAATCGGTTAGGTAGGAGTTTGATAAACGTAATACCTCTCCTATAAACATGGGGCTTGTCTACAGATAGGAACCTACCTAATTCATGGAGGTGGCCTCTGTATTTCATGGTCCCGGCATAGCATCAGCCACCACTTTTTTTTGCTGTGAAGTGAAGTGGCCTCATCCCCCTCCCTTCCCTACACTTTTGGGTTAGGGGACCTGGATGTCCTGCCCCTCCCTGGAGATTAACAGGTGGCCACCTGTCAATCTCTTCCTGTGCTCCAGGGCACCAGGGTTTGCTGCCATTTTCTGTTTGCAGCCCCACCCCCACCCCCACTGCTGTTTTCCTGTTTTTTGCAGGGACTGGGATTTTTTTTCTATGGGAGGCCTACCAAATTCACTGTTTCTGTAAAAGCTGCAAAACTGTGAATTGGTCTATGTCCCTATCTATAGGTGGACCCTTGGTAAATTTTAATCTGAATTAACTTGAAAAGTGGGCTAACTAGGATGTATTAACTCCCTGTATAGACAGCCTTATGGTAATTTGAGGGGCCTTATTATGGTAATTTGATTTAGCTTATTTTACTGAATAAACTAAATTGATTTTAGGGGCCACTTTAGTCTTGAATGAGACTATCCACACAAGGCTTCTACACTGTGTAGTGACTTTGTTTTTGAAGTTACACCTTTGATTAATTTGGCTTAATTTTCCTGAGTATCCTTATGTAGATCAATCCCTTCTGGATTATTAAGGCAGTGCTGGCTGAACAAAAGCACAAGAACCTGATCCTGGGTTGTCCTGCCCTTTTCATTGTCACTTGTTTTAGGCCAGATGCATATGCAATACTACCAACCAGAACCTGTTATGCTGACGAGCCTAGAATAGGGGTTGGTAGCCTTTTGGGAGTGGTGAGCCAAATTATTGCAGCTTGCACTGAAGACTAGCAACTTGGCTGCAGCTGCTTCTCCACCACCAGCTTGTCACCAAAACAGATACTGCTTCTGCGCTGCCAAATTGCTGCAGATTTTCTGCCAGTGCTGAGTTATTGCTGACATCCTGACTTTGCAGGCCGGATGGAATCACTTGGTGGGCCAGATCCAACCTGTGGGTTGTAAATTGTCAGGTCCTGGCCTAGAATACAAAACTGTTGTCACCACTGCTGTGCCAAGAATTCAGCATCTGATGAAGTGGATCTGGGCTCACGAAAGCTTCTGCATCTCTGACTGGGTTCAGGTACATCTCTGCCCTGCCTTCAGTCTGACTTCAGACTAACATGGCCAACTACCTCCCTGCATTTGGAGGCTAAAGGGGCAGGGCAAAAGTCTGTCAGTTTTACTGTGTTCAGCAAGATGGGTGTGTCTCCTTCCATTGACCCCTGCCTAGCATTTCCGTTGGAAGTGGCATTGCTGCCTGCCACAAATTGGAGCTCGGGAGGAGTGGCGTGCCTATCTCAATGCCAGTGCTTGGCTATTAAAACCTACGTGGAAGGCAGCACTAAAACAAAACAAAGTTGCTCCTAGGAGCACCACAGGGTTGCATACAAATCAAAGGACCTTCCAAACAGCTTTGCTGTGACTAGAGCAGTCTTGTTTCCTAGTTTCTGTGCCTGCAAACTTGTTGATCAGGAGAAAAATTGGGGAAAATTGTTCTCCCAGGGATGTCATCCTACTAAGCTTAGGAACCTTGAGGTAATAGATGCTTCGGGTCAAAGTCAGAACTTGGTTACATCTGTTGGAATTAGCAGGATTCCACATCCTCGTCTTCTCCTCCCTAACACTTACTTCCCCCTGTTTTCTCCCCCCAGCCAGCCTGCAGCAGTTGGCAACTGGATTCTACAAGATTGTCAGTGTAAATGAAAACAGAATGTGGCCCTTGTTCATTGCTTTATTCCGGGCTAATGGAGGCTTTTCCTCTCTTTCTCCAGTTCATGCTCAGCCACAGCGTCCCTTCTGTGTGCTGTTGTTGCACGAAGGGGGCTGTGGCACTCTGCTGAAGGAAGATGGCTTTCTGGACACAGCTGGGATTGCTGCTATGGAAGAACTTCACTTACCGGAGAAGGCAAACTGTAAGTGTGTGGGAGCTTTTAAGGGTGGTTTGTGTTTGTTTGCCTCCGTCACAGCCTCATAACCCACCACACCAAGAATGATCCTGATCTAGGGTGTCTTGATCCATTGTAAGCACACATCTTCCTTGATACGCTGAAGGGAACGGACGTCAGTGGGAGTACAAGGTGCGAGGCACCTCCAGCATTCTGCATTGGAGCTTGAGTGCTTGAACCAAAATGTTACGTAGCTGAGACCAGGCAAACTCCCTACCCCAGTGAGGCATGGGGCAGGAGCAGAGCATCCCATGAACTTGAGCACTTGCATAATATCGTATCTGTTTATCTCCAGGAATCCTACTAGGTTGGGCCATCTGTAAGTACTGTGAGCTCTTGATCTAAAAGCTTCTGTTGCTTGCAGAACAGGGATGAAATCCTTCCCCACTAAAATTGATGGCAGACTCCCCACTAAAACATCAATGGGGCCAAGATGTAACCCTCTGTTCTGCTATAGCAGATTCTCTCCTAATGACCTCCACTTGGAGGGAGGTGGAAATGCCTGTGGTTGGGTATAGCTTACATAGCAGACTTGGGGGGGAATCTGTAGGTACAGCCATGCATTCAAATACAGAAGCATTAAAGGCTAGCCATCTACTTTCTTTTGATGGAACATGGAGTTCATCATGGCTAGTTTGTGCCTGTGCCCTAAACCTTAGTACTGAAGTACCACACAACATAAATGACAGGGAAATATCCTACTTGGGATGAGAAGGAAACCAGCAAGAATATGGTCCTAAGGAAATATGCAAGAAAACACAGTCCATTCCTTTCACGATCCCAGACTTTTAACTTGCTGCACCTTTTAGGGTATTGTAGCTCCAGTGGTTTCTCTGAAGACTAAAAGAGAAAAATCTTTGAGGCTACTTTTGTGTAAGAGGAGAGTGCTTTCACTGGAGCAAGTTGTTTAGACGGTAAATGGAAAGTGGTCCGATTAAGCTTTTTGAATCTTGTAAATGTCAAGGCACTGCCAGCTGGCTATGCATGGATCTTGGATGCACTGGATTAGGAGGGTGATTTGTGGTCACTCGAGGAAATGGAAACCATGTCCCTAAAGCCTTGGTTTGACTCTCTCTCAGGACCAAATTAGCTGTGGTGTAAGCAGGGAAGAGATCCATTTTAAGTTCATGGCCACTCGGTGTGGCACTGACCATGGCCTATCATATGGTATTGAAAAGAGGACTTCCTAATGTGAGCCTGGGTTCTTTCTGTCTACATAATAACAAGGCTGTTGAGGAGAGGGTCAGGAAGCTGTGTGCAGTTTACATATTATTCTCATTCTGTTCACATTATTCATAAAGTCCTGTTCACAGGGGCTTTATCCTCCTTGCCTAGGTCTTCAACCTAGGAGTTGTACATTTAGGTCCCCTTCATTGTACTGTGATAATGGATGGGACATCCCTGCTGTGGCAGGGCCTCATGTATGAATTGACTGCAGCAGAACTCTTCATGTGGGTAGAGTACAAGGATGCTTGAAGTCCAGTGTATGCTCTAGCCCCATTTCAAAGGTCTGTACTTTTGTACAAAACTTAGGGATTGGATTCTACCTCGATATAAACCGACAGAACTCCATCGACACCTGTGGGCTGTGTTCATATAAGAGAAAAGTAGGGCTGGAAGAGACCCCAAGAAGTCTCTTCAACCTCTACCCACTGCAGAATGAACCATCCTAGCCAAGTGTTTGTCTAACACAGTAGTAGGCAAAATTTTCCAGCTATGACTCGCCTTGGGTCAGAGCCTGGAGGGTGGTAGGCAGCATGGGGAGAGCACCTGCAGCCGGTGGGCCAGATCCAATGCCTCTGAGCTGTAGGTTGCTAACCTCTGGTCTAACCTAGCAGACAGACAGTCTTGCACAATGCCCGAAACATCAAAAACATCCTAACTTGTCATGAATAAAGCAACTGTCAGTGTTCTGCCACCACCTGTTGTCCTGCCACTGTGACTTGTTGGCCAAAGGATTTGGTCTCTTGTTCCCGGGCCTTTGCTAAAACCACTAATTAAATCTGGCAGAGAAGGAAGGCAAGTCAAGAGGGTCTACTTTAGGTCTAGACGCATTGACAACAGCGTAGAGCAACCTCCATGTGACAGGGCACATTTAACCCATTTAGTGGTCCCACAAGATTAAAGTAGCAACCCCTGGGCATCCTTCAATGGGGAAGGAGGAAGGAAGGCCCTTGTAGCTTGTGTTTTGGCATGTTTTTGGGTCTGTTTGTGTTTTGTTTTGTTTTTTTTCCCATCTTTCTGCTGCCTTCTGGAAAGTTTGTTTTGCAGTTTTCCCAGCATAGCTGTCCATCGGATGTGTGAGAAAACAGTAATCTTCTTTATTTTAATGGATCATTAACTAAGTTACAAGGCAGGCCTCGGGCAGGCTCACTTAATTGTCTTTGCTGCTGATGGTCTGTCCCCAAGGCTTTTACTTTGCTAATGATCCCCATGTGAGCTCTGACTGGTGATGCCAGAGGGGAAGAATATTAAATTATGGAAACATGAAAACAGTAGGGCCTCATGTCCCTGCAGCACCACTCTCCTGGCCAGCTGGGACATTTCTCTCTGCTCATTTTGTTGCTGAAGGCTAAGCAGTAAGACCTTCTACTGGGGCAGATTGGGTAAGTGCCTCAAAGCTATACGTTGGTTTACGCCAACTGAGGATTTGACTTGGAAAAGAGCTTGAACATGGATGTGAAAATATATATTTGCCCCCCCCCCCCGCCTTCCTTTTTAAATTCTCTTCCCACAAGTGCTGCTGTCACATATGCTTCCCACTGCAGCCTGTCCTTAGAATTGCAGCGAGTTTGATCTGCATTGCACAAGGTGGGTTCAAAGCTCGGCTTGACGTGTGCAGCTTGAGAGTTACTTTGTACTGGAGAACTTCCAACAGCAGAACTGTATCCTGCCTGCTCTGCAGGTGAGAGGAAGGAAAGGAAAATCAGGTTCAGGGGTCAGTACTGTGTAAAAACATGTTCTTCTGATTCGGCTTCCTTTATTCAATACCTCCTCTTGTTCCTGTCTGGCTTTGCAAATAGTTTGCTATTTTAGAATCTTGCACAGAGATGTAAATGGCTATAGGCAATGCACAGGATTTGGCAACACCCTGAATTTAAAAATGTTGCCAGGGTGGCTGTGGGTGTAGTCTTCAGCAAGCTTCTTATTGGTGTGCTGCAAGATCTCACTCTGTACCCTCAAAGAGCCCAGTGCCAACTAGTGCTTGACATCAGTCCAGTTGACTAATGACAGTAAAATTCCCACTGAGATGTGTATATAACTCTTTCCTCTGTCCCGCACCCCCACTCCTGAGCTCTTCTGATGATCCCATCCATTGTGTGCAATGATAGTTCTCCCCCTGGCTGCTATGGGAGGGTAGGAAGCAACAGATTGTTCAGCAGGGTTAGACATTTTGCTTTGCCATCACAATAATAATCACATGCTATGGGAGGCAAAAAGTAGTACCTACAGTACACACTAGGGAGTTAGGAACTCTGCAGTCCAGCCTAAATTTTCTGTGCAACTTTGGGCTACCCATGTCCCCGAACTGCCTGTTTGCATAGATGCAGAAAATGTAGGGATGATACCCAGTTATGAAGCTTATACGGAGTTAGTGATAAGGTAACTGGCATTGCCTCAAGGCCAGAGCAGTTGTGGAAGGAAGCCACTGCACTTTGGAAGCAAAAGGATGAGAACTGTTTTTTAGGGAATGGACACAGCGTTCAACTAGTAAACCAAAACCATCCTATGGAATTCCAACTTAGTTGTAAGCTTGTTCCATGTACCATATCCATGCCCATTCCTGCTGGAGCAGACAATCTGCTCCAGCTGCATGCTTTTGCTGTGGTGATGCAGCAGTTTGCAGTAAAGTGCCACCTCTCTTTCTCCCTGAAGGTTAAAGGGCTTGAGCCCTCTTCCCCTACACACTTGCACGTTGTGTATTTTGCTATCTGTCTAACGCTTGTGTGTGCATGCATATGGCTGGTGTGGTGCCTAGCTGAAAGTGGGTAGGATGGGAGATGTTGTGCGCCACTTGATTGGGCTCCACTCCCATCCATATCTCCTGGAAATGACCTGCCAGAGAGCTCAGGGGTTATTAATGGACTTCAGCATCTGTCTCCAAAAATGGAGAGAAACAGTGTGAAGCCCTGAGCATGAGGAGTTTTCAGAAACCCACAGTTCACAACTCTGCTCCTTTCCTCTGCAGCAGCCACCACTGTCAGCTGTGCAGACTCCAACTGCAGATATCAGTAAGTGGGAGCAGTGCACTGGGACTATAGAGGAGTTGCTATCCCTAGGTCCATCCTTTTGCTATTCTTAGTGGAATGGGAAGCTTGAGGAACAGCCTAGGGAAAAGAACAGTAAGCAACTACTAGCTGTGCATCTGGGGAACCCCAAGTGCCTGAAGTGAAACTGTAGTGCAATCTGCTGCTGCAGGAAGCATGTCATCCCCAGGAATGGTCCTGCTCTCCTGGTAACCCTGAATAACCTACTTGTATGGACTTGTGAGGGTCTCCTGTATTATCTTTGTAAAGGTAGAGCTCAGATGTTATCAACAAACCTTACCACAGTGTTGTCACTAGACTTCCTCTATGTAGTGTTTACATTCACATGTAAGTACATTGCAAATAATGATTAACCTCTCTGGAAAAACTGAGGCAATTTTTAAAGGTACCTATATGATTTGGATGTCCAATCCCCATTAATTTGTATGGGAATGGGGTGTCTGTGTCCCTTAGGCATCCTTGAAAACCTCACTGAGTGGCTTTTGGGGATGGAATAAGTAGTAATTGTTTGAAAGTACAGTACCAGGATGATGGTTTTGGGTTTATTTTAAGTTACAGTAAATAACTAGAAATGTTTCCCTGACTTTGCATGGATGGTTCTGCATTGAATGTCAGGGGACTAATTTTAGCTGCTTGCAGTACAGTACGTGGACACTTGCATAGCATGGAAGATTAGAACTCACAGTTATATAATCAGAATAGATTTTTTTTCCCACTGACCTGTGATGTGTGGAAGGACTGAGCAGATACCTTTTGAGAAGACTGGACTGCAAAAGACCTGGTGCTTCCCTTGAGGCTGAAATGAACACTAAGGACAGAGACCAAAAACATCTTTTTGCTGTAAAAGTGAGAGGACTTTGGAAAAAGGCAAATAAATAAATAAAACAACTCCTCCCTCCCCCAAACCAAAAAACCCAAAAAACTTCTTGTTTTTCTCACCTTCTAGGTTTAATATGGAGTGAGAGAGTGTGCTCATTGTGCATGGGCACACTTATTCTCTGCATCTGAATAACTTTGGAGAAAAATACCACACTCTTCCCATCTTCTCTGCCCCAGGCAGGTGGCTCTAAGTCCTTTGCATTTAGAACTGGGTTTCATTTATGTGCATCTACAATGCCCAGTCTACTGCAGCTCAAATCTTTATTTGCAACTGTATGTACTATCTGTACACTATAAAGATGGGTTCAGACGGCTTCATAAAGTATGGGTTCAGCTCTGCTCTCCTGTATGCTATGCATCTCCATTAGCTAAACTGGAGTTTTTTCCTGTTACATGCTGGTGCCACTGACAACTGAATTTGACATGGTAGTGGTTTGGTAAAGATGAAAGTGGAGCTGTCCTTCCCTAAAAAACCTACAAGTGATGCCGAAAACATAAGGCCAGAATGTCTGCTAATTGCCTGTATGGTGTTGTGGGATAAGTGCCAGCTTTTCTCCAGGGACTCAAGCAAGTGGTAATTAGAAACAACCCCTCTCTACAGCCTGTTCTGTATGTTCAGTGAGCTTGCCACTGGAATCCCTGGCAAATAAGTGTTCTCTGATATTTTTGTTTAGGAACAGTTTCTTGACCCTGGAGCAGATGAGTAGAGGGAGCTGATGCGATTCTTGCAGTGTCTTTTCTGGCTTACAGGAGAGTTGTACTCTGCTCTCAGGATTTTGAAATATGAAAACCTAAGACTTTGTCTTTATTGTTTCCAGTTTCAGCTGCTGATTGAAGTTGCCTGGCCTCTCTTTATCTTCTTTATACTGATCTCCGTAAGACTTTCATATCCGCCCTATGAGCAACATGAATGTAAGTACAAAACACAGTTTATAACCATGCTGGGTACAGTTTGTTTCATGTGTAGGAGGGAGGGTTACAACTGCTAAGAAGTAAACGGGGGTTCTTGGTTATATGCCTTGAGTGAAACTTTTCAGGGCTGTTTTAAGATCCTTCCTTTCACCTCAGTCTGCTGCAGGGAGAGATGGGTCCTGCCAGTTTGTTTTTTACCTTGTGGCTTGAGCACTGCCCTTTATCACTGCTGTGCTGTAATAGCATTCCCTAGTGTGGCTGCCTCCTATAGTGCAGCTAATGTTAAGAATTGCCTCATCTGAGCAGACCCGTGCTGTTGTGCACCTACACAGAGCCCTGGTTGACCAGAGAGTCCACAGCCATCTAGTGCAGAGCCCCTTGCCTTGCAGGGAGGTTATTTGCATCAGCAGGCTAAGCAGCAGAGCCCTCCCCTCTCTCGGCATGGAAAACTACGACTCCATCTTCCTGTAGCGTTGCCTGTTCCTCCCTTTTGGGAGGATAATGCTCTAACCAGGATAGAGTGCTGGACTGACACCGGGGGCGTGGGTTCTGTTCTTAACTTCTGTTGCTTTCCTGCTGTGGAGAAAATAATTTCCCGTGTCTGTGTGTAATTAGGCCATGTCTGTATAGCGTGATGCAGCCAGAGCTAGCTGCATTATCTCTGTGGTGCTGCACTGCTCTGTGTAGGCATCCTATATTGCAATGTGTCTGGGACAGGGACTCTCTCTTACTAAATATATATACAGCACCTAGCATTGTGGAGGTTTGATCTTCAGATGCTACAAAGGGCATCCATTCTAACGAGTTGCTATGCTGGCTTTGTACTAGGTAGATAATCCTGAACCGCCCCCCTTCCACCCCCCTTTTTAGGACAACTGATTTTTTCATTAACTTCCTTTTAAGGTTCTTGGATAGAGATGAGCCTTCTTTTTTTTTTTTTCTTTTTTACCTCTTAACATTAGAAGGCTTGCTCCACACATTCTCAAGATACTTCTTCAGGACTCCAGGTGGTTTTGCTATTTAGCAAGCCTGACTTCTGTCAGCTGTGCCCCTTGTGCTCTTCAGATAGTAACTCTTTTCTCACATTAGCAATCAGATAGTTGAGGAGGGGCTCCTTGTTTACCTTTCCATTCCAGGATTGCTGCTAGGTAAGGGCTAATACTTGTGCTAAGAGTCAGCTGTATAAAACTGGGAGGGATTCATAAGTGACTTTAAAATAGACATAGTGGGTAATGGAAGTGGTTTTATAGCATCAGCACGCTATTCCGCACCAATGCACTGTGTACAAAATGTTGCCTGCCAGCTGGGATCTCTTCAAACAAAGATACTTCATTCAGCATCTGGACTTCAGTGGGACCCAAGTTTGTTTGCAGTGTCCCATTTTCCAGCAAACTCTGGAGGATGTCAGCCTTGTTCTGTGCCAGGCTGGTCTGTTGCTTCTTGCAGTGTTTGGCAGGCACCTGAAGCCTCCTTGTGTGAAACTTCACGTGTTCAAATTCTTTGCGACATTCATTTCATCTTTCCTTATGAGGTCTTGCAAGTGGCTGACACAGAAGACTAAAGGAGGTCAGCAGCAAATGCCCAGTTTAATTCAGACTTGCACCCAGATTTGCATATGTCTGTCTCAATCCTTTGCTTTAACACTGCTGTGTTGAGAGCTGAATTTTAATAGGCTGTTGTTTCACCTGAAACGTCAGTGCTTCACCTCCTTCCTCCTCTTAATGCTTTTATTTTCCAAGGGTTCTAGTGGGAAACCTGGAGTGGCGCCTGACAACTTCTTTTTAATTTGCTCTCTAATCTGTTAGTTTCCAAGAACAAGTAACTGGATTCTTTTAGTCTGGTTCAGTTCCGCTGAACACTCACTCATTTGCAACCCGACACAAATGTCTTGTAAAGCAGAATGCTGCCTTTTGTTGAATTGGGAGGGGGCTGTGAGGAGAAACCTTGAAACCAGGTCACAGTGAACTCTGGCAATTCTGCATACGCCTGTAGGGGAATAGGGTTGTTATCTGCCATGGTGTTGCTGTACAGCAGGGGTTTCAACTGGGGGTACTTGAGAAGGCCCAAGGGGGCATGGGCAGCTGGGGACTGTACCCCCTCCATTCCTTTCTCCACGTCTGACTGCTGGGGGTATACTGATTCAAAAAGGTTCAAAACCCCTGGTATACAGTGTTATGAAATGACTTGCCAGTCACTCCAGATGGTTGTATTGACTAGGCAATGCACAAGTGCTTTGAAACTGTAAAGGGCTTAAATGTTTTGGGTCAATCTGGTTTAAAACTAAACTAAAATTGCCAGCTTGCATCTAAGAGGGTCCCAACTATTACTGGATTAGACTGGCCATTCAGAAATCCAATTTCTAAGTGCCTGGACTGGTTAAAATGGCAGTTTATCTGAAATGAAGGGAAAACTTGCTTAGTGTAATTGCTATTTATATGGCCTCTACCATAGTCAACTAAAGACCACTGTGCGCACAGCTCTTCAAGATAGCTGGCTTTATCTTTTGTTACCTTTGTTTTCTCTTTCATCTAGAGTGTCCTGACTCCCGGTGATTAGAAACCATTTGCTTAAAATCCCACCAAAAACCTCATGTTAATTTTTTGAAATTACTGAAAAGGAAGAGTAGTGCTTGCAGATCTGCCTCAGAAAGGAGATGCTAACCAGTCTGTTTTCGTGTGGTTCACCTCTTAAATACAAAGGGTGGCCACTTACTATTAAATGGCAGTGGCTGTTTCACATTTTCACTCTCTGTGCATGAGTAATAGTGTGCTTATGTCATCTTTGTAGACTTTGTTTATTCTTTCTTTCATTCATTATAAGGGACGAGTAGTATGGGGTGCTTCCATTGCACAGAAAACAAAATGACAGGCTTTATCAGACCCATAATCTTGTAGGCCAGGGCAAGGGAGAGCATTTAACTTCCCATCCATTGACAAAGTCTCTTAAGACCTTCTAGTAAAATGCTGTAAAAACTTGTGGTTGTGAATACTTTGTCACTGCCTTAATTTCTGTAGCATTGTTTGACCAGAAAAAAAAAATAGGTTTTTTTAGGGGGGGGGCAGGATTAGTTTCATTTTTGTTTTTCTTACAAGAGCTGGGGTTTGCACAGCTGCCTAAACTAATATGAAATCCATTAGAAGTTGGGGGCCCAACCCTCTTGAATTTCTTTGTAAATCCTTCCCTAGGAGCTGAGTCATTTGTGGGTGAGCTGTAGGTTCTGTGATCTGTAACTCAGAACTTTTCCTGACATCTAAAGTGTAGAGTGGGAAGTGCCTCTTAAAATTAAAACTAAAAGTAGCAAACAAGAGTTGAAAAGGAGGCAACTCAGAAATTTAGGACCTAAAGACCCCGCATCCAGTTTTTGCACATTGCCACAAGCCAAATTCTTCTCAGTAAGAGCAGTGTAAATCAAGAGTAACTTCAGGGTCTTGACGTGTGTGTGTGTGTATGCACACATATACATGTCAACTAAGCCTGGCAGCTGGGTACACAAGTTCCATGTGTGACATTTTGCACCAGGAAAAAAGATTTCCGTTTGGGGTGTGCCCTGAACAGCGGATAGATGTAAGGAAATGGAGGGCAAGAGGGTGGCCATATTCGTGTCCTTTTGCTACACCAAATTCAAGCTCTTAGCAATGATCACTATTCCATACCCACTCTGTTTGCCTGCTGGCCCCTCATTTTTAGTCTGCAAGGAAAGGTAGAGGTGGTTGTAAGGCTTACCCAGGAGCGGTCAAAAGTCACTGCCAGAACATGAGAAACCAGGTGCTGAAGTAGAAGAAATTTGGATAGTATTTTAACTCCAAATTAAGGGCTGGATAACTAATTCCTTGTTCGTGCCAAATTTCTACCAAGTCAATCCTGCCCACTCCATTTTTATCAGGAGTCTCTCAAATGTTGGCATGTTTTTCTTCTAAAAGGCCCAGCTCCTAGAATCCTTTGCTCCTGTGACCTGTGGAAATCTCCAGTTTCATTACAAAGAGACTTGCTTAGCCTGTAAAATCTCATAAAGGTCGGAAGAACAGACCAATGACTTTCAAAATACTGGAACTGGCAATTCTGTTCTCTTTTAGTAAAGGTGTGAGATGCATAAGAGACACAAGGTTAAGTCTGCATATGATGTCTTTCCTGTTTCTCAGAAGATTTCACAGTTTTGGCAAAATCAGACCTTTGTTCTCAAATGTTTGCTCTTCTCTTCCAGGTCACTTTCCAAATAAGGCCATGCCTTCAGCAGGAACCTTGCCTTGGGTCCAGGGGATTATTTGTAATGCTAACAACCCTTGCTTCCGCTACCCAACTCCTGGGGAATCCCCTGGTGTTGTCGGAAACTTTAACCGGTCCATGTAAGTACCAAATCTTGTTTCTCCTTGTATGTGCTCATAAGAGAAAAGCAGGAACTGGGAGGTTTAGGACCAGCATCTGATTGTTAGATGTGGATTAAGGGCAAGGGTGCCAAGGCGCACATTTGACAAACCAGAAGTGAGTGTGGTTCATTGGGTTGACAGCCCAATGAATTTGTGAATTCTGCTAAATACTGTCACAAGGCCATGAAAAAGGAAAGAGTTAAGGGTCTTTCACTTGCTACTTGGAAAAGGATTTTAAAGAAATGGAGATGCATTTTTAGAATGGTGAGCTTTAAAGGGCTCTTTCCAAATGGCATTTTCTCTCCCACCAGACGAGAGCAGTCTGACCTGCATTGAGGAGCTCCCTACCCCCACCTTTATACAGCTGCTTTCCAGTGTTTGAAGGTTTCCAGAACTCTGTTTGACTTTTCTCTTTTACTAGCTGGTCTCACTGTTGTCCAGGGGTGATGGCTTAACAAAGCTTTCACTGTATTATGGAGGGTTGTATTTTTATATAAAAGGAACTGAGTCTTGGTACCAAGGATGTCAAACTGAATCTTTATATGCAGGTTTGTGTGGCCTTGCATGGTTAATGGTGGCTTTTTCTTCCCTTCCTCCAGTGTTTCCCGCTTGTTCTCTGATGCCAAGAGGTTGCTGTTGTACAGCCAGCAGGACAGCAGCATAAAGGATGTTCAGCAGTTCCTGGGAAAAGTTCGGAAGCTTGGAAAGTCTGGCTCAGGTAACTAGAGGCTGAAAAAAGCCTCATGCATTTAACTATAGTTTGCTGCTTACAACTGATTGCCCTTTTCTCTCTTTTTGTAAACAAGATGGTCTACAACACAAAGATGGATCAGATTTGCTAAATAATCTGTACATCATACCAATACAAACCTCATCTCCAGATTCAGAGTTCTGGGCTGTGTATATATGCATCTTTTTAAGTGTTTTTTGTAAAATTATTAACTTCAGAGTTGACCCAAGATGCATTTGAGAATTTGCTAGTGCTGTAGCTTTTTGCATGCATTTTGTGGAAATAATAGCTGTGTATTTCTAAGAACAATGGCAAAGCAGGTACTTCAGTGTGGCTAAAATGTTATGTAAAAGAAACCAAGTCAATGAGACAAAAGAACACAGCTGGGGGAGAGTGAGCGCAGACCTGTAGTGGAATCTTATTTTGAAACTAATTTACCTACTTCCTTCCTAATATTCAGGTTGTTTTTTTTTTTAGAGCTCTTATGAGATTCCTTCCACTATCAAATAGTTCTCAGGGGCCCTAAAACAAGGTGCTGTCCTTTCCCTCCAGCCATGCTTACACGGGAAACTTACTGTCTCTGGCAGCTCTGTGCTGCTCTGGACTGGCCACTTTGTGAACTAGAAGCAGTGTTGATGTGTTCCCATGGTGTGAATGGGTAATTGGCTCTATCACTCAGCACTAGATAACCTGCCCAAAGTGCTGTGCAGGTGTGGTTACACCACTTCTGGTTTAGGAGGTGGCATGCAGGCTGTGTGCTTGAGGGTACTACCACCATGGATGGCCTGGGGCTGGATCTGATCCGAGTGTCTCAAATTTTAATCTGCTTATCCTTGCAGTACCCCTGGGAGGACAGGAAGTGCTGCTGTTCCTCTCACTTCCCAGGCTGGGAACAGTGGCCAAAAGTAAATGACTTGCTCAAGGTCACACAGGAAGTCTATAGCAGAACAGGCAATTGAACTCACTTCTCCAAAGACCCAGGCTAGGATTCTAACCAGTGGGCTAGAGCGGTAGTTTTTAACCTGGGGGTCTGCAGATTATCACTAAGTGGTCCTTAAAAGATGCCTATGATCAATCAAAAGTATGTGAATACCCACACTTATCATTCGAAGGAGTCTGTACCTCCTTAGATCATTTTTAGAAGTCTACAAATGACGAGTTGAAAACCACTGGGCTACAGTAAATGACAGCCCCTAGGAAGGGGCTTCTGTATGTTCTGCCTCCCTTTTAGAAGTGATGGAGTGGAGGGTGCTAGTGGTTTTAAAAAAAAAAAAAAAGATTAGCAATTAGTGAAATGATCAAGTCATGCACATGTCTCTGCACCCAAGCAGAGGCCTGGTATCATCTAGTGGGGAGTTGACACATGCTCAGTACTCTGCAGAATCAGGGTCTTGGTCATAAGATTATGTAGTTACCGGCTTGGCTCTGCCACACGTACTGCCTTTTATCTGTTCGTGAATCTTACATCCATTCCAATCCTGCCAAGCCATTCCAGGAGCTGCTCACTGGACCACACTTAGACTATGTGCTCCCTTAAAGCAGAGGTTGTACTTTACTGCTTTTGGTAATCTTTCTCATGGCTTCAGTCTTTGGAAGCAATAGTGCCTGTAAGTGGACACAAGCACTCTGCATCATATAGAGCGAGGCTGTGCAAAATGTTTATCTAGATCAGTAGTGCTCAGTCTCTTGGCTGAATGTTATGGGGCTAGTCTGCAGGCTGAATCGGGCCCTGGGTTCTGCACTGCTCTCTCCAACTCCTCATGGACTGGGATTGGGTCCTGGGAGCCTGATACCACCCCCTCCTGGCCCTGTGTGCTGGGATTAGGCATCCCATTTGGTGTGTAGGGCCCAGGGCTCCCCGTGGATCTAGAAATTTGGCAACAGGGGTGTGATGACACTATTCTCCCACCACAATTTTCCAGACCCATGGGGAACCCTGCAGACTGGATGACATTGGGCTGTGGGCCAGGGATTGAGCACTGCTGATTTTTAGATGGTTTCAAGTGCTGAAGTCAGGGCTGTGCCAGTTCCAGAATTACAAAAATCAGCCCACAATTTTTCACAGCACCTGCTTTTTCTTATATTTCCTAAGCCCTGCCTGTAGCCTTGAGTTTTACCTGTGAGGAGAACTGAAACACTTCTCTGCCTCGGGGACTTTAAGAGCCTTAAGCAGCTGCTCCCTTCTTTGTCTCGTGAGTGTGGACAGATGGGACCATTGTCTTACGGCCCAAACTCCACAAGGTCTCCTTGGGTGCTGGGATGCAGCCTGAGCTCTGTGCTCAGAGGCCTCAGTAGATTTAATTATCTTAATGTGAAGTAAGGCCACTCTCCGTCAGAAAGAGGGGCCTACATGAAGGTTTAACAAATTTATACTAATGCACTTTAAAATAACACCTTTTGTTAACTTGAGCATGGCTTCCTGAATATCCTCATTCTGACAGGCCCTAACTATGATGCATTCAACATTCCTGTAAGCCTGCCTGCATTGCATTTTGGGAGCCAATGCCATATACAGGGCAACTACACAGTCTCATTCCACTCGGCTCCAGCACAGGAGAGGAGCAGTGGCCAAGATTCTTACTAAACAGTGGGCAGTTTTTGTCTACCCTTAATGTCCGAGTACCCAGGCGCTAGCTTTTTGGATGGTGAGTGCCTCGGCACGGTCTTGAAGAGGTATTACTCTGGGCATCCAAAATTTGAGGGGCTTCAAATCACTGGTAGGGGATGGAAAATTTTAGCTCTTTTTGTTTTTCAGCACCGTATCCCTGCTGAAATCAGTGGTGGAATTCATGTTGCCTTCCAGAAGCTAACAGCACGTCATTAAACAGCAAGCATGATAGTTGCATATGAGATTGCACTGAAAAGATTATACTTCAGGATTCTGTCCTGAAACTTACAATGAGAATAAAATTTGGATGTACAAAAACTCTATCACAACTACACAGCTGCATGAGGCATCCAGGGGAAGAGTCATGCCAGTAAATGGCTTGCGTAGGGAGCAACTTCCTAACTCCAAGCCAGCATGCTCATGTTATGTTTGGGAATAAAGACTGGTAAATTGATTGCAAAACAAAAGTTTGGAGCCAGTACATCAAAGATCATATTTCTGTAATAAAGTAATTTAAAAAAAAATTCAAGTGTGTATAAAAGAGTAGAGGAGGGAAGCCTCCAAACAGCATTTGCTGTGGTTCCCAGTGTATTTAGCATGACAGACCCTCTATTGTTGGTGCAGCACAGAAGGAACAAAGCCGGTTTGTCCCTTTCATTACATGGTGATTTACAAAGTCTCCATTAAACCAAGTTTATATCAGTCTCTCATGGTTGCCTGATGTCTTTCTCCAGTGACACGTAGAAAAAATGATCTTTCAGCTTGAAGTGCCACAGACTACCACTTCTTGAAGGATAAAGGGAGGGAGGAGGGATCTGGTAGTCTGCAGTACCATTCCCAGCCACCAAATGTCTGTAATGTGGTTTGCTAATTCTATTTTAGTCATTGCTGGTCTTTTTTTGGGGGGGTGGGGGCTGGAGTTGCACTAGAACTGATCTTTTTTTCTCCCCCCCTCCCTTCGCCCCCTATTTGTTTTATTTTTCCACTGAAAAATGGCTTTTTCAATGGAAAAAGTCTGCAGAAAGCTCATCTTGAGATTTTTGTTCTCAATGAAATGGCAGCTTCATTTCCCTCCCATTTTACTAGAAAAAGTGTGGACCTCTCCATTACAATTTTAAAAACTCATTTAAAGCTTCAAGTTTTTTTTCTATCCACACATACAGGAAAAAAATTAATTCCTGGCCAAATATTTTGTTACATTTTGAGGGGAAATAATTTTAAAAGACTGCTTATCATTTTTGAGCAGCCCAAATGTAGTATTTTAATGTTGTGTATTGTGGTAGTTCCTAAGAGCCTTCCCTGTGTGAGGGACCCTTTTCTAATGCAAACACCTTGTGGAAAAAAAACAGTGCTGTTTGGGAGAGGCTGTTTTGTGTGAGTTGCAAGCCCAAGGTTGTCAGGTCATGCCATATCCAAAATAGATGCTGCTGCTAACCAAATCCTCATGTTGCATATTTTTTCCACTTAAGGAACAGATTTAAGGCTGTGTCTTACTGCTCCTGTCTTACAGAAAAGATAGATTGGGTTGGCATAAATGGCTCAGTGCCAGAGGATCAAATTCTATGCATCAGAAATTAAATGTTTGACCTGCCACGTGGAATGAGCAACCAGCTTGTAGCTCGGAGAACTTCTCTTTGGGAGATTGAGAAAGAGGCATTTAATCTGCCAGTATCTGTCTTCGAGGGGAAAATTCATGGGAGACTGACTATTGACTTGTATGAAAGCAAAGGCTGGGCAACCCTGAATCACCTGTTTGAGCAGCCTGCTAACAAAACTAGTAGACAAAAATGTCATGTTGCTCTAACCTCTAGCCCTAACCATCACCATGTAAAGAAAGCAACTATTTATCTGGAGTAACAATACTAGATCTCCTCTTGAAAGTCTCCCATGAGCAGAATTTGCTGAACAGTTTGTTCTACTGATATCCTCTTCTCACAGTTAGAAAAGTTTGCCTGATACTTGATGTAAAAATCCAGCACAGCAGACTTTAAGCCTCTTTCCACCAGTCCTGCCTTCTGTGGCAAGGAGGATTCATATTTTTCTCCCTCCTTTGTATGGCAGCCTTTCAGGTAGTTGAAACTGCTCTTGTGTCCTGCAAACCAACTGCACAGCCATGGAAAATGCTGAGACATTATTCACCTTCCTCTGAAAGAGAGAGAGAGAGGGTCTCCTCAGATACTGGCACTGATTGTCATCAGGAAAGAGGGTACTCTCGGATGCAAATGTTCCATACAAGTAGTAGGACCTATTACCAAATAAAGCCACTCCTAGATAATTATTTAAATTGCTTTGTATTACCCTTCCCGGTACAGGTCTAGCCCTATGTCAGTTGAAATCAGTTGTGGCAAGATTTTTCACTGGGGCTTTGGAAGAGGCCCTAAATGTGCTATAAGGGGAAACATTCGAAATATTGTATAGACTTCTTTCCTGCACATTCTTTGCTCTCAAAAGCATGCTGCTTTTTGGCATGGCTAATGATATCTGCATCTGTATCTTAGTGTGCATTGGGTATTTAGTCAGCAGCTGCCAGAATCCTTTGACTTTGGCCATCATAAGAAGTGACCAAAGTTTATACCAATTGATCTGAAATGGCCTTGGGGTCTGAGACATTTGCAGAGGGGGCTGCTGCTGGTGAAGGGAACGCATGATTATCAAAAACTCTGTTCATTCTGTTCCTTTTCACCCCTTCATCAGTCTCTCCTCTCACATTTTTTCATCTTAATCCAGTAGTTTGTAATATTTGAAAACTCACAATAAACATGCACTACAAGTCCGGTGATTGGTATGGGGATGAAAGGACTTGTTCAACCTTAGGAGTTCACCTCTCCAGTCTGTCTTTGCATAGAAAAATGCCTTCAAATGCTAAATGCCCTGATTGAAAAGGTATATGAAGAGGCAATTAAATGATAACCAGATGGAGTCAATGAGGCTTGAAAACAGACAATAGAAATACAAATCTTCTGAGAGCTTGGAAACAGTGAGACATTAACCCCTTTGGAAGGCCAGATGCTTACTCATTTTTTTTTCAAGGTTTTGTATTTTTATTTTTATTTTTTTTAGATTTACACAATAATAAAAATGCTATAAAAAAATGTCTGGGCATCTGAATAATTAGAATTACAGAACAGATGACTATCCAGCAGCAAAAGGTAGTTACACAGACAAATTATTCATATGACATCCGTGCCTTGAGGCCCCAAGTAAAATTAGGGCCTCATTGTGCTAAACGTTTTACAGATATATAAAAGAAAAGTTCATGCCCAAATGAATGTACAGTCCATCATCAGTTTTTCCTCCAAACTGAAACAGCCCATCAAACCTTAAAACAGACTAACTGCGTAGATCCAGAACAGGTACCCACATGAAATTTGCTCACTATTTGTTGAGGAAGCATAGGAAGAAACCTGATGGCATCCAAAACATGGACTCTAATCAACTGTCTTGGTAAACATACTGTAATATTCCAGAATTACACCCATGTGAGGGTTGTCCCTTTGTGTAATTTATTTTTATAGACCAGAAACTGTCTGACAAAAAACCCTAGGAACAGTGTGTGAGCTGATGGAGCTAGAGGCTATTTTAATAAACTCCCTTTTACCCAAACAATCTCCTGTTTTCCTACTTGCTTCACCACTCTCCTTTTTCATTTAGGTTTCTTTATTTATACACACGCCACCTCAAATCCTTTTCTCTTTCATTACTATCTAAGGGGCTCAGCTCACCCTTGGAAACCAAACACCTCTGGAATTAGACCAGCAGTAGTCAACCTTTTTTGGCACAAGGGTCCCTCAGAAAATACCAGCTTTTATCATTCCCTTGTTTTTTGACTATTAAAAAAAAAAAGAAAAAAAAAAGTAATTCTGTTGTTGCAAAGAACATAGACCATGGCAAGTCAGGATTCTTTTGACATTATAGATTCCTATCTCTGGGCTTATTTCATGTATCATGCTAACATTTTGTGGCACCCTGCAGCACCCTTTAAAGGATCTCAGGACACCTGAGAGTGTGGTGGAACCTTGATTAGGAATCAGTGAATTAGACTAAAATCTGATGTCTGCCCAAGCTTAGCACCTTATTGGGTTAGCGTGAATAAGGCATGCCAGCTTCTGTAGTCAGCAGTGCACAAGATATTGATGTGGCTGCCAGCTACCTTTGATTTCTTAATCCCACCTGCTTACAGCTGGGGATGGCTTTTAGCTCGGGGCTAATGCAAGCCTCAGCCTCACCCCTTGAGAGCTGTGGTGAAATGCCTTAACCATATGCTACAAATTAAAGCAAGCCAAGCAAAGAACAAACTCACTGCTTTCCAGGGAGCAGTGTAGAGGCACCTGCCCTGCAGTGCTGCATTCCTGAGGGAGTTGTGCATAGGTGTAAACAGCAGCCCTCACAAACGCCATTGTGTGAGCCAAAATGAAGTTAAGCAGCTCCAGACAAAATGCTGCGAAAAACAGCACCCTAAGGTGTGAAGAAACAACTGCTCCCAGGTGAGGGCATTTGGGAAGAGTTAAATTTGCTGTACACACTTTACATGCAACTTGTTTGAAGGTTGTGATACAATTAACCTGCATTTTAATTAGCCTTTTAATTGCTTTCCCCATTGGGATCCTGCTTTCTTACTGGTAGCCTTCTATATCACAGTTTTGCTTTTGTTTTCACTATCAAAATAGTACCATGGTGCATGATCCAGGTAACTTTTTAGAGATGCCCCTGTCTCAGTCTCGGTCCTTGTGATTTTTGAATGTTGTGTAGCATATGTGGACACCCAGGATCAGATTTGCAAAATGGTCATTACTTGTGAATTCTTCTTTTGTTGAAATCTCTGTGACCCTTAAGTCAGCACTAGTATTTTTGGTAATCTCACATATTTCTTCCATTAAAATGAATGTACGTTGTGCCTAAATCCTCTAGGCTGCTTAGCGTCTCTTTGGGGTAGGCTGCCGTTGTGTCCCAATACCACAGGCAACAGATAGTGAAGTTAACTGACTCTGGATTATCTCTTGATTTTTCTGTTTTATACCAGAACTATAGCCAGCTTTTAGTGAAAAGCAGCAGGATGGTTAGGAAGATAATGTGATATTGATGGGACTGTGTCCATTGGGAAATTAGTGAAACTGTTCATTAATTGGGCTTGCTTTACCTACAGAGTCCTCCATGTGCTGTGCTTGAGAGTTTATCCCTTTAAAAATTAAATGAGTTTTGGTGCTCTCTTTCTATTTTTCCAAGGAACCATTCACAAAAAAGATAAGATTTATGTAACAAAATTCTCTCTACCGCAATTCAGATACAAAGGTCTGTCGAGGCCTGAATTTATTTTACCTGGGAAACAGCGTCCCAGGGGCCAGGATGCTCATGAACTTTCAACACCTCAGTTTTCTTTAACAGCTTACTGGCGTGTCCTTGGTCAGAGGTTGAGATTGGCAGCGTGATACAGGGTGGCGCAGTACAATGTGCATTGTTTTTGTGCGAGTCTTGCAGAAATGGAGCCAGCTTCATAGCTCACATCTGAAATTCCCCAGGATCCAGGGATGTCTGGAACTCCGTGTTTTAAATTCAGGCCAGCTCTGGTGGTGGATGGGTCATTTTCGACCTGGAGGGATGTGGGCAGTGGGGTCCCCCAGGGCTCAGTCCTCGGGCCTGCACTGTTCAACATCTTCATCAGCAACTTGGATGAGGGGGTGAAAAGCACCTTGTTCAAATTCGCAGATGACACTAAGAGGTGGGGAGAAGTGGGCACGCTAGAAGGGAGGGGCAGGCTGCAATTGGATCTGGACAAGTTACAGGGGTGGGCGGATGAGAATAAGATGGGATTCGGTACTGACAAGTGCAAGGTGATGCACCTAGGGAGGAAGACCCAGCAGTGTACCTACAGGCTGGGGAACTCCCTTTTCATCAGCACAGAGGCAGAAAAGGATCTTGGAGTCATTATAGATACCAAGATGCACATGGGCCGGCAGTGTGGGGACGCAGTCAAGAAGGCCAACCGCACCTTGTCATGCATCCACAGGTGCATCTCGAGCAGGTCCAAGGAGGTGATCCTCTCCCTCTGTGACACTGGTCAGGCCACAGATGGAGTACTGTGTCCAGTTCTGGGCGCCGCACTTCAGGCGGGATGTGGACAACATGGAGAGGGTCCAGATGAGGGCCACTCGCATGATCAGGGGGCAGCAGGGCAGGCCCTATGAGGAGAGGCTACGGGACCTGAACCTGTTCAGCCTCTAAAAGAGAAGGCTGAGAGGGGATCTGGTGGCCGACTATAAACTGGCCAAGGGAGACCAGCAGGCAGTGGAAGAGTCCCTTGTTCCCCCGAGCACTACTGGGAGTAACAAGGAATAACGGCCATAAGTTGACTGAGAGTAGGTTCAGGCTAGATATCGGGAGGCGCTACTTCACAGTCAGGGCAGATAGGATCTGGAACCAATTTCCAAGAGAAGTGGTGCTGGCTCCTACGCTGGGGGTCTTCAGAAGGAGGCTGGACAATCACCTAGCCGGGAGTTTTGACCCCAGCATTCCTTCCTGCCATGGCAGGGGGTTGGACTTGATGATCTGCTCAGGTCCCTTCCAACCCTACCAACTATGAAACTATAGTTCAGATAGGAGAAAGTTTTACGGGGGAGAGGTGCATATGCATTGGAGTAGGGAGCTTAAACATGCTCAGCTTCAGGTTAAATGTGCTCCCACTGATCTATATCATTGACTTAGTAATGCGAAGTGTTGGCTGAGTGTTTTTTGAGAATTCCCCTTGATATTGTGTGTGTATGTGTGTGTGTGTCAAAATAGAGATGTGACAAGAATACAAGCATATGTTGGTCTGTACTGGTGACCAGCAGGATGGCATTTTTGGTACCCTTGCTATATTCGGCAGTGCACTGAATGGCAATTTACCAATTAGTTATGTGCTTAGGGAACATTTGAAGTTCACATTTTCTAAAACTAGAATACAGCATAAGGCTACTCCAGTAGGTAGCAAAGTACAGCCTTTTATGGGTACAGTTTTTATCTTGCTGTTAGTTTGTCTTTACTGTCTGAGTACAGATATAATAATAAAACAAGCAAGTGCTTCCTAATTCTGATAGTGGATTCGGTACAAACGATATCTGCACATACAAGACTTCTTTGGTATTGGTTCTGAAAACTCTGTGACTGCTTCAGTCATCTAAAGCAGCTTTTAAAACTCTACCAGTTAACACAGATGCTATCTGGAATTGAGAAATGAAAGTTTTGCTAAAAATAATACTACTTCAATGCTCTTCCATTCTTTACTTCTCTTTGTTTATATTGTCAGCATTGTTTGTACCACATACCAGGGTTATACCATCAGACCTATATCCGTATTATTGTCTTTGCAGCTATTTTTTTCCTCTTTAGGCTGTCTCGACACACATTCTGGGTCTATTTCTGGCATTTTTTTTAACCTCAAAACTGTGAAATGTAAAAACTGCCTGATTTGTTGGAGGTTGCATTTGACTTATTTCTGCTGAGAAGGCTGGCTTAGGGTCCGGGTAGCATTCATAGTTCACGTCTGAGCCACGGCTGGATTCTACGCTTGATTTGGTTCGGCAGTGTCTTATGAAATATCTGCCCAGAATTTGAGGATGTTTTATATATACCATTTTGAAGATCATCGGTTCTAAGGAGACTTACCACCATCTTTGTCTATTCTTGTGAAATTGCTACCACTGTATGCTGGTTTACATTTCTAAAGCATTCTGGGTTCTTTCAAGATAAAAAAAAAAAAAAAAATAATAATAATAATAATAAAAATCTGCATAATGTGTGTCACTCATCTGCTGTTGTATGACTGGAGAATTTCTGTTTAAAGTTGATGCAGCTGTGCTGATTTACATCAGATCTTGTCACATTGTCCTTAAAACATGGTGTATGCCAGAAATGGATTCACCTGTGGGGTATGGAAAGTACACACTCATTCTGGACTTGGCTGTGGGATGGTTTTCTGAGTGCTTGTTCAACACATGCTATCCAGCTGCCATAGGGCAGACCTTTAACAGCACTCAGCATTCCTGAAGCAGGAGAATCTCAGAGCAGGTAGATTGACGTGTCAAAGGAGACATGGCCTTTGAGAGAGTTGAGCCCATTCCTCTAGTCCCCCGTATCGGAATGGCATAATTGCCAGCACCTTAGCAAAACACTGGCATTTCCTCAGCGTGCCTCAAACTGACCCCATGGCATTCTGTCTAAATCAGATTTGATCATATGACTGTATATACTGTATGGGGAAGAGGGAACAGAAAAGAGCTCAATGCATCATGTGAAGCTATTTAAACCCACTGTAACAAACATCAGAATAATGGCCTTAGAAGCAGTTCTTCAAGGTGATGCTTGCCACAGTTGCTCTGCCCAATTCTTCTGTTGTCAGGTTAGCTGTAGTGCCAAGTGAACCACAAACTGAAGCAACGGCAGAAGGCGCACAGATAAATATATAGCCATTGATCACAGCTATCCCTGAAGCCAGTACAGTCCTTAGGAGCATGGAAGCATTTGTCAGCATTAAAGTAAAAGCCTCCCCTTGTTTTTGCTTTAATTTAACTTAATTTTTTTTAAAAGGGGTATAGTCCAGAGAAGAACATCCTATGGGGGAAGCCTCATGAATGGTGTTTTTAACTCATCTGGCAGTTCAAACATGTTCATGTAAACCGTACTCATTTGGCAACAAGAACACAACTCGGCATGTTCATATCCACACATACAGGCTGGCATTCTCTCCGCTAAATAAGAATTGCTGTTTGCTGCCTGTAGTGTTAAGGTTTGATCCTCTCTGTAGGCCAGGCCATAGAAGATGACATTATCCCAAGCACTTGAATAGGTTTATATATACCATTTTGCCAGCAGTGGGTGGTAGCATGAAAGGCACTGGCCAGTCTATTCAAAACCATAAATGAGATGAGGGAGAGCGAAGCAGAGAAGCAGAGGTAGTGTAGATACACTTTGCAGCTCTCTAGCCCTGAGAGGCCCAAACTGGGTGGAAGCTGAGCATGTGGAGGGAGCAGCTGAGAGTACTGGCCGTGGTGCAAGTGCAGCTCCCAGCTGTCTGCCTTGGTGCAGGTGCTAGAAAAGACACTTCCCCCACCCCTGCCCCTGGGCTGCAGGCCTACTGCCAAAGCCACCTGGCCTGTGTTGTTCAAGAGCCTGAGCTGTTCTGTTCCACAAGCAATGGCATAGCATCCTCCAGCATTATCTGAAGGCCAAGCTCTGCTGTGAAGTCATGCTGCAGGTGTACACATGCAAGCACACTGTGCATGCACACACATGCATGTGCGCACATGCTCTTGGTTTACTTTCCTTTCTGTGTTTATTGCTTTTTATACATTTTACTGTAGCTTTGAGTTGACATTTTTGAGTTTATAACCACATGTATTATCTAGGTCAGATTGTTCCCAGCACAGTCAATGTATAAGCAGTAACAGTTGTCTTAGCAACATATGCTCTTCAGAGGTACTTCCACAAACACCATAAACATTTTTTTTTTTCTTCCTCCATGGTTGTGTTTTTTATTAGAATTTTTTAGAAAGGGGGAGGTTCTCCATGTAGTTTGCAAAGAAAGCTAAATGCATCCTGTAGGTTTTCCAGAAATGCACTTCTGTCTCTAAGCATAGAAGGGCATCCTTTGCAGAAAGCGCCATGAGTTAAAATGATCACCTGGACCCAACAGACGTTTGCTGTTGAGTCCCAGGGGTTGGGAGATCAAGCTGCTGTTTAGAGCTGCTGTGAACCTACAGTCACTCTCCCCTAACAATGCCTTTCCCTGTTCCCAGCCCCAGTGCTGTTTTCGGAATAGGAGGAGGGAAAGGGAGCAGAGGGAGCTCCTTCTGTGGGCTACCACCTCCAGTGAACTCACCCTACCCTCCAGTGTGATGGTGTTACCAGCAGATCAGGGTTTCCTTCCCAGCTCTGCCCCGACCTGCTATGCAAATTTTGGGCAAGTCTTGTTTGTCTTTATGCCTTCTGTTGCTGTAAGTCGTTCTGGGTAGGGATGTACGTTGTTATGCTAAGTACAACAGGGTTCTGGTACTAAATGGGGCAAGTAATACTGCCCTAGTAGAGTGCACACTATTTTTGTGGCTGGTTTTGCAATGGTTGGCCAGTTGCGGTGTTAGTATCTCCACTGATGCATCTTGGCATCTCTTTGTTGGGATCTGCAGACCCGCACTAGTGGAGGATCTGGCCGTGGCCCCGGCCCCTCAGTGTATGCTCTTTCACAGTGACTAGTGCTTACAGTTGGGACGATGGTGTTGCTTGCATGAGAGCTGACTATGCTGTTCAGTGCATCTGCTTTACTGCCTTGCAGGAATGGAGGAGTGAAGATACAATCTGGTTCATTTTTTTTCCCTCCAGGGTTTCCAGTTAACTCCAGGCTGCTGTTTGCACAGGCGGCACGTTTGCCTAATGCTTCTTCTTCAGTTATGAACTGCAGTATTTCTGATGCTGATCTTTGCTTTGGGTCAGATGCACGAGGCAGGACATGAGATGAAAGTCCCTCCTTTGCCCTGGTGGTGACCAAAGAAATAATATTTGGGGAATTCCTGGAAAGTGAGCTCAGCAGGCCTGAAAGGCATTTCCTGCCCTGACTTCTACCTTGGGGGCTGTTCTGTTTGTCTATTTCCCTCTCCTGTTGCTGTTGTTTTCAGTGCTTCAGCTGCAGCTGTTTGAGCACAGAACACGGCCAGAGTTGAACTGCACCTCTTTGGGTCCAGTTTTACGACACTTGCCTCTCTCCTGAATGTGCAGCAATGACGTAAGATACAGGGTTGCCTGAACAGCAAAATGTCACCTGCTTCTTACCCAGAGCCTCGTTACCCCCTGTTGTCCAGGCTTTTGCAATGATCGTCTTGCTCTGTTCTCCCTACCTCATCTCTGTGTAAAGGGGCAGCCGTTCCCATGTCTTTTGTGGTTAGTATTGCTGAGACTTTCAACAGGCAGAGGACCAAGTTTGTGGTAAGGGAGGGGAGCAGGACCTGAAAATGAGGAATGCAAGGAGTTGATTCTGTGCAGGGAATTTTGAGTAGGGACATATTTTCCTTTTCCTACAGCCCTACTTAGGGATTCTTTATGGCCACATGCAATCATTTGCAATGATGTAACTGAGAGGAAACTAAATTTGTGTAGAAGGGTGTGGTCACTGGGACTAAAATGAGTGACAGACCTAAAAAAGATGACTGTTAGTGCAGTGGATAAAGTGGAGGGCTCTTGACTTTCTGTCCTGGTCCACTGAGCAATCTGAAGTGCTTGGGGGTTGCCTGGCCCACACATTATTTTAAGATGGAACTGCTCTTCTGAAATATTCCCAGCCATGGCCAGCTGGCAGAAGGAAGCGAAGGAGTTAGCCATCTCTGTATTGGGAGAGAAGTGAGGAGTTAGCACACAACTTTCTCCCTAATCCCACCACTACTGCTCAGGAGAAATCCAGCGGCAGAAGTAAACTAAGCAGAGAGGAAGGAAGATCGCCTACACCTTTCTCAACCTTCAGGAGAGGTTTGGAGTAGACAGATGTGTGGGCTATGGGTGACTTAACACTGACAATACTGTTCATATGCCTTATGGGTTGAGAGCAGAAAGGCAGGTTGTCCGAGTAAAAGAACATGCTTATACCTGCAAAAGGAATGATGTTACAACTGCCAGGAAATTAACCCAGTATTTCTATATGTTGGTGTCACTGGGCATAACCCTAGGTAACTCAGAGGGATGGAAGACCACGAGTGTCGATGAAGCCCTTCTGCTCTAGGCCCCCCCCGCCGAACCTTTGTAACCCTTTCTTTGAACTTTTGTAACCTCCTGTAATACTGGAAAACAGGATGAGTAGCAAGCAAGCTGAAACTCCCTAAAAACTGTTATCTGTGGAATGCAAGGGCACCGCTCAGAGAGAGAAGAGAGGAGGCAAAGGGGTGGGGCGGGGGCAGCTAGTGGAAAACACTACTGCAGAAAATAACCAGGATATAAATATAAACTGTTGCAGGGCTAGGCGCGCGGGATTTGAGACCATACAGTCTCCCTGCGCCTTTTACTTGAGCTCAAATAAACTCTGTCTACTTCTCCCCCCAGTGTGTTTATTGGCGCAACGCACACCGGGCAACGAACCCAATTGTTGCCTCCCTCGGGCACCTTGTGCCGGCAACATATACTAACTGGTCTTCCACCATGAGCTTGCTGAGCCACTCAAATACTTGTCAGTGAATCAGGGTAATGTTGCATAACATGTTCCCATGACTCTTTTAGCTCCTGTTGGTATCAGCTAGGAACAGAGCTAGCTGCAGAGTATGATATCCACTATATAGGAAATGGGGAGGTGCCTTGTAGAGGAAGGAAGCAATTAAAAGCAGAGGAGGTCCATGTATCACACCAGCCTGCTTTGCAGCCACAATGCCAAAAATTTAATCAGGGAAATATAACAAGAGCAGGCAAAACTTGCTAAGCCCAAATGCCAACTGATCACCGGGAATCGAAAAGGGTTGTTTTTTGTGTAACAGATGTAGGTCATTGGCTCAGTAGGTCACTTTGCTAACTCAGAGTCCAGCATTAAGGCAATTGTTCTTTCCTCTGCCTGAACCAGAGAAGGTGAGAGTCCATGGTTCTGAGTCCCAGTTCTATTATTTGTCTGAAAGGAGATCTCTCTTTTTTTTTTTCTTTGTAAAGGTTGTAGGGAAATTTAAAAAGAAAAACTCAAACCCCTTCAATCTCCATTTTAAATCACACTGACAAGCCATTGGTGTGGGAGCCTCTGGCTGCCAGTCATTTTGCCATACACACTTCTCTGGGGTATTTAAGTATTGTCTCTCTCAGGTACATGAGACTTGTAAAACTTAAATGGAGTTCAAGGATGGAGAATAATTTTTAATTCTTCAAGTGCATCTGCTTTGTCTATTCTGCCCTGCTGTTTTTGATATTCACTGATAGGACAGGGGTCCAGAGTTTCAGCTCTTCCAAAAGCAGAGGTCCTCTTAGTACTAACAAACACCATGTATGAACATGACCTTCTCTTGCACCTAAAACCTGGTTCAAGAGCAATGGACCCAGCCATTTAGCCCCTTTTATACTTAAGGCCAAGTGGGCTATAGGGCAGAACATCTAGAATAAAGCAGTTCCCTTGGGGTTTTTGTACAGCAGTGCCAGCTGCAAGGGAAGTGGCTGAAGAGGCTGGGACATGCCCAAAGGACTGCTGCGCTACTTTTGGCTGTTCCCACCTGGGCCTTTGGAAGCCAAGCATGCATTTGAGCTGCCCTGTTTCATCAATGGGATCATCCCCTGAATACAGAGAGGGGCAAAGGCAGAGGTGTCCCCCTCCTCTAGTTTCAGTACCAAGTACAGCTTAGCCATAACTGAGAATCCAATGAATTGGAACTTTACCAAGTGTGTGCCTTTGTCCGTCTCAGTCTTCCTTCTGTTGTCTCATTAGGAGAGAAAAAGACATTTATCATTCCTATTCTTGTGTTGCCACATTCGTTAATTGATAGGGATTAGGTGTGTTTAAGGTCTTTGACCTGGGAACCGGCTCATCTCCCTCTGTTATTTCCTACAGACACTTCCAAGACACCTGCTGGTGGTAAGGACAAAGCTTCCAGCTCTGAGGGATGTTCAGCACTAGAACAGACCGCTTAGAAGAGAGGCTGGGGAATGTTAAGGTTTTAAGGGCAGGTTACACAAACGCTTCGCTGAGCTTGTTTAGACAAAGATGATCCTTCCTTGAGCAAGGGGTTGGATTAGATGGCTTTGTGAGGTGCTCCTACTTCTGTTTTTCTATGATTTGGCAAAACTTCCATAGTCCCTCTCATGTTGCTGCTTGATCTTGCACTGATAATGCTGTTCTTATAGCAACACAGTCATTGTCAAATGAGCAGAACATGAGATAATAAATGAAGGGTTATAATGTCACTTCAGGATCGAGGCAAAGGAGAAGCTGAATTGTTGAGAAATGCAAGTTTTGCCAAATATTAATAAATCCAGGAACAGCAGTGGAAGTACAGAAAATACCATAATTGCTTTCTGTCTTGAATCGCTGGAGATACTGGCACACAGCCTGACATGCTGCCTTGTTTGCTTCACAATTTCTGGTTAACAGAATGTTAATAATAAGTATTGTTCCCTCAGTTCTTGTGATGTCTATTGTTCCTCATGTGAGAGGCACAGGACTCGACTAGCAGTGCAGGCAGAACGGTGCAGTGCCCCACCCAGACATGTTCTGGCTTCGTTCTGGCAGGGAACATGTTCTTTAGGAATGGAACTGTGTTTTACTCTCTGTGCTAACACAGCTGTTGGCCTCTCTGCTTAGACTTGTTAACAAGCTGGCCCTTGAGTGGTACTTGTGATGGTACATATGTACACACGTGAGCACCAAGTGGATGCTTGTCCACTAGGACCTGGACTCCATTGCTGCCGGGGATAGGACTGACTGTCAGGAGACCTAGTTCTGCCCTTGGGTCTGGGTGCATGTTGGTAAAATCATCTTCATGCTGTGTGTAGGATGATTCCTGCCTTCTCTTCGTCCCTTTCACTCACCCTGGAAACCTGATCTGCAGCTGGTTCACTAGAAATACTACCAATACTATGGTCCTGTTTTTTTCTGTTGGGAATGAAAGGAGGGGAGATGTCCTGCCCCAGTATGTCGTATATGGATTTTCCCGGTGAGTTTTGAAGAATTTCTCTTAATAGCAGAGAAGTGTTTTGAAACTACGCTGTCATTGCCAGCATGTGTTCTTTCATGCCATAATGCTTCTGTTATTTAATACATCTGGCATTAGCTCTGCTGCCTGTTCTGTTCGTGGCATTGGCGCAAGTGTTTAACCAATGTATTGCATGGTTCAGTGTTACTCAATGGTGGACAAAAAATCTTGGATAGAATGATGGTGGTATTGAACAGGAAGTATTAGGAAAGAGCCTTCTTTTTTTAATCTATAAAGTGTTGGAATTTAGTTTGCATTGCTCTGGCTTCCTGTGTGAGTCATTATGTAGCTCTCAGTGATTTGGAAGGATTTCACTTGAACTTGGAAATTTATACGTTATTCAGTGTCTACAGCTGGAAGGGACACTGGAGGGAAAGAGAGAATGATTTTTCTTTGGTTAACACCAGGACTGGGGCTCTCAACTTGGCCTTTACCTGTTTTGCCAGAGACTTCTGCATCAGCTGAGACAAGTGGCTCAAGGCAAACAGCTTAACTTCAAACCAATCAAAAGCATAATGTCTGAATTGAAAAGGGTCAAGAACTCTGTTCCATGAAAGGTGTTATCATTTAGACCTCTTGTCCCACAAATATTTATGGAAATAAACTTGGAAGACATGTAAAAATCCTGTGTGAGGGACATTTCTGTATTTAGTCAGGTCTAGCACTGAGCATTTTTTTAAGTGATAGCTACCATGAGGAAAAACACACACTTTGGGCCTGTTATATTTGTTAATTTGGAGGGAATTCAAAAAGTCTCTTGACATTCTATAAAATGAGTTAGGTTGCTTTCCTGTACAAAAAGTTGTACAAAAAGACAAAATTACACAGAGGGTTTCAACTAACAAAGAGTCTGTTTTCATGCAGTAATAAATAACAAAGGATGAAGAACAACTGGGAAATGTACGAGAATTGTTTTATTTAAGGGTTTTAGCTGCCTCTGTTTTTTTCACCTTCCCCTTTGTCTCTGAATTTCAGCCCTGTTGATGATCTCACTAAAAAACAAATATGGAGCAAAATTGTTTAGCCCAGATGTGCTCAACTTCTGGCCCACAGGCCAAGTGCGGCCAGGACCCTGTTTCATCTGGCCCATGAGGTTCTCCATGGGTCTGGACATTTGGCAGCAGGAAAGCAGAAGCACTGCTCCCCCATCCCCAAATTTTTGGACACATGGGGAGCTGTGGCCTCTGTGTAGTGGTTGGGGAACCTGATCCCAGTGTGCAGGGCTGGGCAGGGATGGTGCTGCTCCCCAGGGCCCAATTCTGGTGTGAGGGGCCAGAAGGAGGGTGGTGCCAGGACCCTGGGATTGAATCCCAGTGCACTGGGATGGGAGAGGGTAGTTCCTGGCCTCCACAGAACAATCCTGGTGCGCGGGGGTGGTGGGGGGGTTGTGCCAGGCTCTCGGGCCCCCTCCTGGTGCTTGGGCCGAGGTGGGGGCAGTGCTGGGCCCCAAGGTCCAATCCTGGCACTCTGGGCTCAATCCAACCCACCTTGCCCTACTCATCTGGCTCATGGGGCCAAAAGTTTGAGTGCCCCTGGTTTAGCCAGCTGCATGCACATCAGAAATAACCGAAATCCGAGAGAGAAGAGAACACTAAATCTCAGTCTGACTGGGCTGAAGCCCTCAGCTGGTGCAAAACAGTGTAAATGGCTTACACCGATTAATGCCACATGAGAATTTGGCCCTTTTTTCTTTATCCTAGCCCCAGCTGGGAAAAAGAAATACAGCTCTAATTTGAAAAAGCCTGCTTAAGGTGTCTTTTCTTTCTTCCCCCAGCCCCCATGTAGTGTGATCCATGGGTGTTTTCATAAACGGTCCTGGCTAGGAAGGGAGCAAGAAAGTGTTTCCTACTTGAGTAACCTCCTGTCAACTTTATTCCAGCTTCCTTCCAACCCAGCTGATGGCCATGATTACTTTTCATGTAGAACAAAAAGGCTACATGGAACTTGTAACCAGAGATGTAGGCTAGAGAGCAATGACCGACAGTAACCCCGATACACTCATGCTGCAAGAAGAACAAGCAGCCTTGCTTTTTTTCCCTTCCTCCCCTTCCAGCTTTCTCATCATAATTCTTCAAGCAGACTGGTGTCCTGCCAAGGCAACACTGAATAGCACAAAAGAGAGCCCTGAGTGGCATACATAGAGCAAGGGCCCGTGTTGTTGTGACATGGAGCCTCTACCCCCCTTCCCCATCAGCTTGGAGGAAGTTATTTGGGTTCTCCTCATCTGTGCCAAGGATCTCTTATAAGTAGACAGGCTAATAAAAAATGAGAGAGCTACTCTGTGCAATAGCAGCTGCTGCTCCCTCAGGGATGAGAAACACAGCCACAATGGAGTAGGGAGGCTAGGGGCATTATCATCTTTGTAGGGCTCGACCCATGGGCTTTGTTCACTGCCTGTCCTCATATGTCAGTTGTCTAAGGCCTTCACTGTTTTTTGAGTGGAAGCAAGCCGGGTTATCTACCTCATTGGCTTGGCCTATGGCTGTCTTTTTCTTACCCTCTTGAGTCTTAATGGTACATTTGGGTCATAGTTTCCAGCTTTTCTCCTGAAACATGAGGAGCTGAGCCTTATGTAATCCCCTGACTCCAGGAACTTGAGATTTCAGGGGGGGAGAAGTCCACTCGTGCAAGAGTTGTACAAAAAAAGAAAAAAGGAAATTCACAGAAGTGATGACATTGATTCTGTGATCTGTCTACGTGATGTACTTGTGTCTGCACTTTTTTGTCTTGGCTTAGTCTTCAAGTATCTTGTGACTGATTATTGTTCATAGCTGTATTAGCAATGATTGAACACTTGCATGATAAACTCTGATAAGACTCTCAATGGCATGTGCACCAGTTTAAGCCCAATCCTGATTCAGACTGCAAAATAGTGTTCCAATGGGACCAGAAACTTGCGCAGGCCTCCTGTGCTACAGCAGCTGTCACCCAAAGTGAAAAACTTTTTATTCTGGGAGGTGTCTCACGTGCCTGGCAGCAGATTAAATGCACAAGCTGGGCTTTTGTGAGGGTGTTGGAAAACAGTTTTTTTAAAGGTTCTTTTTTTAAATGAAAACTCAGCAATTTGAATGTATCCATTAAAGCTGTGTTTCAGAGCATGCAGGCAGCAGCTGCTGTTCTTCCTCTGTGCTCTGGTTTGCATAGTTGCCCTCACCCCTCTCATCTCTCATTGTTCTAGTCTGAAGAGTTCATATTCTTTCTCCTTTAGATTGCTTCTAACCGAGACTCAATGTTTCTCACCTGACAGGGTTGAAACTCCGTGATTTTCTGGTTGACAATGAGACGTTTTCAGACTTCCTCCATCAAAATATGTCCCTGCCACCATTTGTTGTGGATGAGATGCTGGATGCTGAGGTCAACCTCCAGCGGGTAAGGAACTCGAGCATCATTTATTGTTTGTATTATCTTAGCTCTTGGGAGCCCTAGTCCTAAGCAGGGACCACATGGTGCAAATGGTAAAAATGCTGACCAAACGATGGTGCCTGCCCCAAAGAGTTCACAGTCCCACTTCAGTTGGCATCCAGTAAGGTTGGATTAGCTCCTGGGAGTCAGGAGATACTCAACTCTGCTCCAGAACTGCTGTGTTGCTGTAAGCAAGTCATTTGAGTTTTCATGCCTCAGCTCCCCATCTACAAAATGGGGTAATGCAGCTTTCTTTCCTGTTTGGATTCATTTCAGTTGAGATTCGTAAGGACAGTAGGTTAAAAGATATGCATGTAATGAAAAGGCACCATGAGGGAATACTGGGGCCCTTGACTTGAGAGAGCTGATATGCCTTTTCAAGCAGTGTTACCTCATTTACAGATGGGAGCTGAGGGATAGGCTGTGTACACGTGTTCAGATGATCTGGGAGAATTCTCCCAGGTTTGTTCTGCTGATAGAACTTACCTGGAGACATCAGATTGCACAGTGGGGGACTCTTTCCTCTCCTCTGCTGTTGAGCCCTGCATATTCTGTAGTATGGTGACCATCAGCTCTTTCTAGATTTGCCTCTGCGGTGTTTATAGTCTGTTTCATTCATATAAATGTCTGATGCGTTTCTGAATTTCATGAAGCCATCTGTCTCAGTAATACACTTTAATAATTAATCATGCAAGTTAATTATATGTTATGTTAAAAAAAAAACTTTTTAACTGTTTTAAGGACTCTGTTTGCAACTGTAGGGGTTTTTTTTTTCATTCTGAAACTCAGAATTAAGGAGACATGAATACAGAATAGTCAGAGGACTGCAGTGTGTGTATAGCACAGAGTATTAGAGGTGGAGAGGAATGTCCCTCCAAACCTAATAGCCTATCAGGATAGAGAGGTTAAGGCATGCCAGTTTCTTGGCCAACAGCACACAGGGGAGTGATTTGAATGGCATCCAATACCGGTGCTTTTGATGCTCCCCCCACGCTCCCCACCTCCATGACCTTTTACAGCTGGGTCAAATGTGGGCCAGAAACCAGAACAGGGCTTTAATTTGCACCCTTAGAGCTGAAGCATAAGACCTTAACTCCTCTGCCACTGCATCCCAACAGAAGGCACAGAAACATTTTAAATAGATCAACTCACTGGCATGGTCTTAAACCTTAATATGGTAGTCACAAAAGCAGTTGAGAAACAAGATGAGTTATACTTAGCAGTCCAACATATTAGGACTACACTGGCAACCATGACATTGCTAACTGAGGAACTCCATTACAAGTGGATCATGCCAGTATTGCAGAAATCATTAAATCTCATATTGGGATCTGGAAATCAAAGTCCAAAATCAGCAGTTCAGTTAAGGTGGGCAGTGGGGCTGCAGCTCTTGCTGGCACTCAGGTACTATTATAATGCAAATAGCATCAAATCGAAGTAGACTCCATCATTCCTGGCAAAAGCCACAGCATGGGACAAGCTTCCATGTTTCTGTTTGATTTTGCTGGTGATTCCTGTGAGAGGTCTGGCTTTGCTGCTGAACTTTGACATGGGAGGAGGAAGGCCTGGTTTGAGTTTTGACTTTGATGGAGTAACGGAGAGTCAGTGCAATGACTACAGCTCCCCTTGCAAACACATGTCCCCATCCCTGACATCTGTCTAGGGACTGTTGCTCTGTACCCATGTATGAGACCTGGGGTTATTCCCAAACTCTGCCCTCTCTCACCAGGAGTGCCAAAGGAATTTTACAATTTGCTTAATATTTATTATGTCAAAAGTTTTGTGCACCCATTTGTGCTAGACACTGTGCATATATACCAAAAAGGAAAAAAAAAAGGATCCTAACCCCAATGATCCCGGTCTAATTGGATATCTGGGGGAAAGGTGACACTGCTTCATGTCACTGTATAGCAGCTCTACTAGCTTTGAGCTGTGGGATTTTCTTGCTTTTACCTGCCTGGGTGTGCAGAGCCTAGAACAAATCTCCCAATTTTATTTTTATATGCAAGGCTTATTCAGCTGGAAAGAATAGCATGACTAGGGAGCATCCAGCAAAGTGCCTTGAGTCTTGTTTTTCAGAAACCATCCCAACGTCTACAAAATGGAGTGTGAGATTAAGTATCTTCAGAGAGATGATCCTGTCATTTATAATTTATGCTCCTGTTGAAGTTACCACCATTTCAGGCAGTTCAGAATTTTCATACGGTTGGGGGTCTTTTAGGGAGGCGATGGGCAGTCAGGGCTTCTTGTGTCGTTATTTTAGAGAAATGTTTATGTAGCTATTATTTGTCTTATGTTAGTACTGGGAAGATGCAACTGAGATTGGGAACGTATTGTTCTAAGACCAGTATGGGGTGAGAAACAGTCTCTGCCCCAAAGAGCTTACTGGAGCAGACAAGGTGGTCACAAGGTGGAAGGAAGGAGTGTTAATCCTCATTTTACAGATAGATATCTGAGGGATAGAGAGATGAACTGATTTACCCTGAGTCTAGGAGTCCTTTGTCTAAGCTAGAAACTGAGGCCTGGCCTCCCAATCCAGTGCTTTAGCAGCAATACCATTATTCTCTGTTTCTGGTGTGGTGGCAATGCTCACCTTACTGATTTATTATTAAGGGGTCATCATGTATAAATGGCAAATGTCCTCCATTTATTCAGCAGGCTGCTAAGGTTGGATCCTTCTTCTTTTACAGAGGTGGACTAAAGACTTTTGCACTTTAAAGCTTTGTCCCTCCTACCAGCTCCATATACATACTTTCTGGAACTGGCATTTGGGTGCTTGACACACTTTTATCCTTGAAAAATATTAGAGCAATCTTACTCTGATGGCTCAACAGATATGACCCGGGCTGATGTCTGGTCCAAGCCTGACAGTCATTACAGACCAAACAAAAAAACCCAACAAGCTGAGAAAGAGAGATGCACAAAGCAAAACAACACCCTTCCTTCCCTGCCCTCTGGTAAAGTCATGGAACTTCTCTTGTCTATTACCCTTTTACCATCCTTTATCCAGAGGCCTCAAATCCCAGAATGACCTATCAAAGGGACATAATATCAACTCAGCAAGAGTCCCAGGCATGAAATGATTACTCAGAGGTTTCTTTGCATGTCTTCATGGACACGAAGGAAGCCTTAACTTGAAGTGAAAGATCTGTGGGCAGCTGACAGGGAGCTGATCGTGTGTCCATTGGAGACAGTGGCAGGTCTCCATTGATTTTAGTGGCACTGGATTAGTTCCAAAACATTGCAAAATTACAAACGCTAGCCTGTGGCTACTTGTCTGTGAGAGGGGAGGGAAGGAGATAACACTCCCATCTTGTATGTATTTGTTAATTGGGAAGGAAGCACCAATGGGACTGTCTGACACTACAAACAAAGCTGCCGTTCCCTCTCACACATGTATGAGCTGGTACTCAAATTCAGTGAGAGCCTTTCCATTAACTCAGAAAGCAGAGATCACAAGTTCTTCACTCTCTCAACTCCCTTTGGCAGGCCTGTGTGTGAAGCAAGAAGAATCTGGTCCCATATGGTTGCAAGGTAGAAATTGTGCTTTGTGCAGGCACTTAGGACACGGGTCATTGTTCTTCAGTTACATTTGCCACACTTCTTCAAGCTAACCACAAGCCTTCACAGGGACTGAGCTCCCAGACAGACATGAATTGAGCAATGTGCTTGCCTTAGTTTTCAGGAAATGGTTGCTGTGGAGAGTAAAGAGCCTGCTATTGTGCATGTGTGTCTGACTGGTGGATCCCCTTACAGCTCATCTATAAGAGATTTTCCTATGCACTGTAGTGGGAACACATACTCCCCCACTTCACAATTCAGGATCATTCATAGACAATAACCATGAAGTCCTTAGGGAGAAATATCCTATCTCCTTTAACTTTAACTTTTAGACACTGATGCAGCTCAATGAAACCTTCTATCTAGGTGATATTAGCTTAGCTCCAAGAGTGATTTATTAATGACCTTTTATGCCATCTCACAAATGTTTCCAGGTCATTATGTCTGGCTACCAAATGCGGTTGAAAGATCTATGCAATGCATCGAAGCTGTCTGATTTCATTATGATCCACAATCAGACAGTAGCAGCGGTCAGCGAAGGCTTCATTTGCAACCTGCCTAAGGAAAAGCTCCACGCAGCAGACCTAGCCTTTCATGCTAATATAGACCTTTTGAAGCCTCTGCTGGTGAGTACACTGACTAGAAAGCATAACCTGTGATGGGAGCAGCAGTGCTGGACATTAGGGGATTTTATGGAAGCCATGATACAATGGCTGTGTTGGGCAAGCTTTTGGGGAAGTGCTCAAATGTACTTGACACTTTAGTTTTAGAATGGATTATTTAATGCCAGTGGGGAAAATAAAGAGGTTCTTAGACTCCCAAGCTAACTACCAAGCTTTCTCTAATCATCCATCTACTGTCTTTTGTTTGGGATGATGTGTTACATGAGGATGTTGCCTTGCAAATGTGTGTGGTCTGTAATTTGATTTGTCAGGAGAAAAATATTTATGCTGCATGGTAACCAGCGGGTCCATTCATTGTTCCTGTATTTTGGTCTGATGTTGTGTGCCTCTGTGGGTGAGTCTATACAAGACACTTGCTATAGCAACGAGCTACAATGCTGTAGCTCATTGCTATGGCGATGTAGCATCTCTGGGCACAAACCGTGATGCTGATGCTACTGCACAGTGCTATGGAAAAAAACCCGTGCAGTGTCAGGACTGCTCAGTAAAACTTGTTACTGCCCAGTCATTTAGTACTTGCTTAAGTACTGTGTATTAATTTAGTGCTTACTTACTGCCACATAGCTTAAGCAAGTACTAAATGACATGCCCTACTGGAATGAACCCATAGACATCCAACAGAAATGCACTTGGGCATCTATATGTGCTCCAGGGTGGGGGTGGCGGGGCATTTTAATTAGAGTCGCTTTAATTAAAACGCCCTCAGCGTCTTGTGTATTCAGCATCCTGCACTTCAAAATGGCAGCGGAGGCACTTGAACTAAAGCTTGTTCAATGCTCGTTCAAAGAGTACAGAACAGAAGGGGCCATAGGATGCATCTGTTGTCCAATAAAAGAAATACTCTGCTGTTTGCCTGATGGAAATAAACCCATGATGAGCATGCAGATTTGATGTGCTCCCAGGACAAACAGTCAGGCATCAATGGTTTGACTTTTTCGCCAGTCAAATGGGTTGGTTAGTCAGCATTAGAATCTGATTACTCTTCAGCCCTTTACATAAAGGTCAGTTTCTTCTTTACTGTAGCTCACTTTCTGTTTTCTACATATCCTCTGTCTGCATTTTTCCTTCCTAAGAGAGGCCTTTACAGAGAGAACGAACCAGTGATGAATGTAGAGAGATGAGAATGAACCAGTGGTGAGTGTAGAGATACGAGGTAAAAGCGGCCAGAACCAAGGTAGCACTGAAAGCTGTTTTGGAAAAAGTGCAGGCTCTTGGAAGGAAACTGTTTTAGTGAACACTAATTGTGTATATGAGCTAATGTATTAATTATTCAAGGTGTTAATAAAAGGTGATGGTTGCATTTTGGTGACTTGGAAAAGGGGATAAAAGTTTTCAGTGACCTTTTCCAGCCTTCCTCATAGGGGTGTATTTTGCCCATTTCACAGAGGTGACGCTTCAAATAACTGAGTCCCAGCCTTTCTCTATGTAGGAACAATTTGCAACCGCAAGATGATCTCCCCATCTACTTTGAGCCCCAGATTTATAGAGGGTATCCAGATTGTAGCCAGATATTATCTCTGCTGAGAGTCCAGATTTATAGAGGTAACTTTTGAGTACTTGTTTCCACAAGGATAGTTAGTTTGGTTGGAGTCCTGGCAATTTCCATCCACAACTCAATGGTGGATGCAAAATATGGAAGTAAATTTGGTGAGCCTAAGCTGCACCTGGATAGGACATTACACATGGAAAGACATACCAGGAAGCACAAAATGGGAAATAGAGAAGGTTGAGGATGTGTTAAATAGGCACTGCCTAAGCTGATGTAGAACAAACATACTTACACACAAAGCCATGAAGACAATAGCATAAAGAAAACTCTGGAAAGGCTTCATTTGGCCTCAACCTCACAGTTAAACTGACAGGCAGAAATCATAGAAGTAATAGTTAAGGTCCTGAAAAAGGAACCCCATTGAAATGGCCCTTTTTAATTATAGGCTCTCAAGCTCAAATGCAAGATTAACAGAAGTTCTGGGGCAGGTTCTCAGCTGATGTATGTGCATGTGGCTCCACTGCCTTCATTGATCTTTTCAGGACCAAAGGAAAAGAATAGTATGAGCAGATAAGTCTCAGTTAAATTCACCTCACTGCAGTACACCCTCTACAATACTCCATGGCCATTTTAGTTATACAGTAAGGGCTCAAGTGGTATGTTGATCTTCCTGCATTAGGGCATTTGTTCAACTATGAAGGGAAAAAAATCTTTTGTGACAGATAACTAGCAAGGAAACAGCCTTTACAGGGAAATCATGTGTATAGCATGGTGCCAGACAGGAAATAAATATGGCCCAAAGTGAAGTGAATTGACTGCTAGGATTGCAGCTTGGTGAAGACAGTGACCCAAAGAGTAGTGTTTATCCTACTTAATATTAGTCGATTTCTTAGATCTAGAATATCCCAAAGAAGAATTGCCTAAACTGGAAATAGCTGAAGATGTGTCCCAGGGATGGCCTGAGAGAGAGAACCCTATGTGAAGACTTGGGTCTGGCTCCTCTGTCATTGACCTACTGTGTGACCTTGGACCAAGCAATTTTGCATCTTGATCCCCCATCTTCAAAATGGAGGATGGTGATGGGTCACAACATGGCAGAGGAATTAATTATGGTTAATTGGATTTTGCCTCGTATAAGCACATATATAGATAGGCAAGTCAGTTTAGATGGAAGTACAGCAGTGACTCTGCAAGTGATTACCTAAAAGCGCAAAAGAGGAAGCAGCTTTTCTTGGAAAATGGGTGTATGCTGTCCTTGTAGAACAGGTGTGTGTGTGTGCATATGTGTGTATGACCATGTGGACCCACCATATCTGACACCAACTGTCCCCTGTACCAGTTCTATATGGGGTTATTTCTGCTTTCTGACAGACAGCGATCGAATCTCTGTGAGTGGTTTTTTTGCTGCCAGGTGACAAACAAAGCAAAGTAAATGATTTTTTTCTCAGGTATAGAGAAACTTTTGCCATCCTTATATCTTTGTAGTTTTAGTATTTTGTGTACAGGGACAGCTCACATGTACCTTAGTGCAGTCATGTGGGGTTTTGCATGGAGTACTGCAGACATCCCCCTGAACACATGTAACCCAACCTTCTCCTGCCTCATAAGTATGGTTGCAGACTCTGTAAATGCTGTGATTCACATTACACCAGTCTCATGTGGAGGGTTTGGGTGGGATAACAGGAAACAATTGTTTCTCACTCTCTTAATGACATGGGTGGCATTTAGTCATTGCTGTAGCATAAACTGAACTTTCCATTGTGTGTACATTCCAGTTAATTTCATGCAGCAAGCAAAGTTGCCATGAAGGGAAGGTTTTCTTAGAACTACAAGCAACATTTGAGTTTCCAGCTTCTGCTGTCGTTTTTGCTTCGTCTTTGGCTGAATGCTATGGTTCCACCCATACCATAAACTGTAACTCAGGACTTGTATCATTAGGAAACAATGTGGGGAAATTTAGGACGAGTGATTTATCAACCAGATTCTGTTTTAAATTGTAACTTTAACAAATAATACAATTTCCTATTTTAAAGCAAACATGACTAAGAAGTTGCATTTATTTACCAGAAGCAACCAGCTGTCATGTGGAAGTGTGCAGCTGCATTGGCCACAAGCCTTGGACCTACTCAAGCAATCCAAACACATCCTATTGCATGTTGCATGAGAAACATCTGTTAACATCCATGGTTTGGGATGTGCATTGTCTATTCTGACTGTCAGCCATCTATTCTTGTCCTTCAGGGCAGAGGTGGAAAGAACACTAAGCCAGATTGTGAATTCCTTGTTTAGGGCTTGGCTTCTCTGCAAAGCTAATTTGACATGATATCGAGTGATCCAAAACATCTACTAATAAGTCAATCTCTTCCTCAAGTTCTCTCAACCTACACCCAAAGGGAGTGGGCCATTTTCTGCAGGGTTGAATGTAGAACTGCTCAGCCCTTAACACAGCCACTCTGGAGTGTGAATGCAGGGTGGCTCTCTTTGAGCACTGCCAGTCCTCCAAAGCTTTCCCACTATTCTCAGCTCATGCCCAAGAAGGACAGATGAATTCTTCCATAGTTGGCTGGAAAAAATTAATAGAGCGTCTTAGTTTATTGCCATGCAAAGACCCATGGGGATATGCTTCCACAGGTCTTAACACTACACTTAGCTTGACTTGCTTCACACATATAGGGTATGAATCAGGATCAAACTACAGTGAACACAGAAGGCCACATTCTCTCCTCTCTTACTTCAGTGCACGCTTCTGTGAAGTTACAGTGTGAAGGAACATAAATGCAAATTGCGGGGACTCCACAAGAGAGGCAGAATCATGTCAAGGGTCGGGGCTGAGACTCAATAAGAGCTTCTTTCTTGTCCCAGCTCTGGTCGAGTCACTACAACGCCCTGTGGATTTCAGTTTCCCCTTCTGTGCAGTGGGGGATAATATAATATATTCTTCTTCTGTGCTTGGTTCATCTTAGCTATTTACATTGAAGGCTTTTCAGAGCAGAGGCTCTCTCCAACTATGTGTCAGTACACAACATAATTCAATGGGGGCCTCAGGCTCTGTCACAGCCTTTCAATGCTACTGTAATATAATGAAAAGGAAATCGGGGGAAGGGGGGGTTGATTTTTTTTTTTTTTTTGTCTCCTATGTGTGCTTCACCAGAAGAGCTTGTCCTTTGTGTGCAGATATGTAGGGCTTCCTACCCTAGCTTATTGTTAATGTGTCAGCACACTTCTGTGACTGCTGTTTGTGAGCCACATTTTTTCAAATACATCTCATTAAGGAGGAAGCCTGAGGCAGGTTTGAATTGGTTTTGTTGTTGTTTACCTTTCATTGTGTATTTTGAGTTATCTGAGGATTAAGGCCTTGATTGTTTGAAGCCCACTGACGTCTATGAGTGTCTGTCCACAGTTTTCAACAGACTTTGAGTAACACACCAACCAAGCAGGTGAAACATTTAGTGGGTAAAAGCAATGAAGAGCAGATCCTCAGTTGGCATAAGTGTTCCCAGCAGATTCAATGGAGCAGTGCCCATTTAGACTAACTGCAGTTCAAGCCACTTGTTTTCTCAGGAGAATAAGCCAAAGGAAATCCTCACAGGTTCTTCTCCCTCCCAGATCAGTGTTATAAGCACGAGAGATTTTAGTCTGCAGGATAATTTTTCAGAACTACCAAAAAACTGGGGTTTAAAATGGAAGGGCTTTCTCAGGTGTTAGTCTGATTTTTTTGTCATGCTCTTAGTTGCAGATGCATAACCTTAGAAAATGATCTTAAGATAGATGCCCTTGCCTTCGGAAAGAGAGATGCTGTCAAACTTGTTAGCACAAACACCTGAGCTAAATAATCTTGACACTTGTCTCCTGTGAAATGTCTTGCATTCAAGTATAATTTTTGCAGATCGCTCCTTGCTCCTTCCCAAAGTAAAATGAGATGAAATAAAAATGCCCAGGATGGATCCTGGGACTAGGTGTAAACAAAGCAGTTGGCAGGCAGTTGCCTGCCATGGTCTCTGCACACAGCACAGCTAGCACAGATCTGCCTTCAGAATAAGTACAGGCTTCCTGAAAGCAGTGACTCCCACGCCGTGGCACCTATCAGTACTCTTTTCCACAGATAGTATTCTATGGAAACCAGTTGCTTTTAAAGGAAATTATATGCATTTTAGCTCAAACACTCAGGCCTCACCTAAGGCCACCAAAGCTAGCATTCCTTTGGGGTCTGAGAGTGGGGGGACCAAACTGCAAACATGGCTCTGCAGCAAAGGTGAGGTGGCAGGAACGTGCTAGCATGACCAGCAACCCTGTTATACTCTCAGGTAGCTTGGCTGCCTCCCTTCCTAATTGTGGCTTGCAGGTAATGACAGTTCTGCCCTCATTTGACTTGGATACTTCCCCAGCTTTGGCATGTCTAGGCCTGCAACTGTCATACCCTGGCATTTGAAGAGCAGCATTATGATGCTGAGAGGAAGGGGGCTCCTTGTGCTCTGAGGCCGAGAGCAGTTGGGAACATATCACTCCCTCCCAGCTGAAGGGACACACATTTTGCTACTTCTGTCTGTGTGGCCTTAATTGCTGATGTATCTGAGCACCTCTATCCAAGCCCTCAGAGGAGAGGATGGCTTGCCCTGATTTTAGGACCCCAGATGGGTGGTCCCGATTTTAGGTCCCCGATGAGGAGCTGAGGTCCGTTGCAGGTTAAATGACTCCCTCGAAGTCATTCAGGAAGTCTGGGCCAAGGCCATCTCTATCCAGTGCCCTGTCCTCTAAACCAGCCTTTCTCAACCCGTGGATCGCAAGAACATATGAAAGGGTCGCGAACAAACTTTAAAAACGGATTTTCCTTTAAAGGAGAAAAATGTGGGAAACTGTGGCTTTTCATTTGCAGGCTGGCAGAATTTCAGCCTGCAAGAGGCTGCTTGGGGTCATCCCCACTACCCCACACACAACTTCCCTGCCCCACACACTGGGGGGCTGAGGTCTGGGGACGGCGGGCAGTGGATCAGCAGTGAGGGGCACTAGGTCGGGACTGGCCATTGATGTTTTACAAATGGGTCCTGGTACAAAAAAGGTTGAGAACCGTTGCCCTAGGCCATCCATTGCCTTGGCTCTATTTGGGAGTGTGAATGTGCCAGAGGGCTTACATTTCCCTGCTTCTTCCTTTTTTGTGATCTCCAGCTTTTGTTTCTCTCTCCTTTCTAGAAAAGAATTTCTCTAGAGTCCTCCTTGCAGGACCTTTCAGATGCCACAGATACTTTGGTGGAGAGTCTCGGGAAGCTTGTTAAAGAGGTAAGCTGTTCCTTCATGCTGTGGTGGAGAGAACTTTTCTCTGCCATCCCATTCCCGGCTGGGTCTGTGAAGTAAAAAAAATGCCCAGCTGCTCAGTGCCTTTCAGCAGTCAGCAACCTGCACTGTTTTACAAATGCCAATTTTCTAGAGGCTAATGCATGGTTTTGCAGATGAAATGGTGGGAGTGGGGGAATCTGAAGTCTGAAATGCCCGTTGCTAGCCAACCCCCCCAAAGATGTTATTTATGGAGCAAGGGAGTTATCTTGCTTACTGCTCTTATCCTGACTTTTAAGCAATATGCTGTCACTATGCCTAAATGTTGTCTCTCCGGGGGAAAAAAATTGCTGTTTAATCTAAACTAAACAATGCTGCCCTCCTCCTCCACCTCCTCCCTGTTAGGCTTCTGGCGGCACATGAGGGTAAGAGCGCCTTCCAGCCATGAACTGGAGTAACCTCTCGGCGCGAGCAAGGCTGGGTCACCTCAGGTCGCTGCGAGTGCTCCTTCCACAGGGCAGGCTGGGCGTTGGGAGCCAGTGCGATGTGAGCCAGTAGTGCCTGGCACATGTATCCTACCCTGATCGAGCCCTAGACCCTGCCAGGGGGTCTCTTTACTGGGAAATGAATAAGATGATTTCAAGATCAGCTTCGCTTCATAATCATGGCTTGCTGCTCATAGGACAGCCTGATCTAAAAGCCTTGCCTTGAGGTCTGGTTACAGCTGTTTCCCGTTACATCACTCTGGCATTTGTTTTTTTCTTTCTTTCTTTCTTTCTTTCTTTCTTTCTTTCTTTCTTTTTTTTTTGTCTGGGGTAAAAATAATTGAAGCCATGTGATGTTCGCTTTGCTGATGTGGCTGAAAACTTGCCTGAGTAACATGCCTTGTGCTTGGCAGCTGTCCCAGGGTGGGAATACCTTTCTTCGCCCCTATTGCCTTGCAAACAAAGGCAGCTTTTTCTTTGCAATGCACAGCATAGCAGGAGCCACCCCAGACGGCTTGACCGAAAGTTACTTTTGGTTGTCTGGCAGGCTGCTCTCTGCGTAACAAACGGGGAAGGGGAATTTGTTCCCTTGTTTAGTGAGGCAGCAGCCCAGGGGCGGATGAGGGAGGGAGGGCTGTTGTTTGAGCCATACCCTACTCACCTTTCTAGGGGAGGATTTTAATCACAGAAAGGACTAAGCCTAGTTCCCTATGGGAATGTCTGGATTCATATTCTTGAATTTCTCTCTGAATCAGCCTATGTGCTGAACCTTCCCTTGCCTTAGCCAGCAAGAAGCACCCAACTTCTCTAGGAAAACAGTTCTAAATGCCTTTGAAAATACACAAGGGCCAGATCCTCAGCTGGTGTAAACAGGCATCACTCCCCACAGGGGGTGCTATTATTATAACCTCCTCTCTAAGGGCCTTGTGTGCTCTGAAAGACTAGGCAAAGCTGCTTGCACAAAGGATATAATGTTTGTTTTAATGGCAGGGTCTGCTAGATCAAGCTAAGGGTCATTTCTTATTACTTATTTGTATTATGCTTGTGCCAGAAGGCCTCTAATAGGCTTCCAAGTGACGGGTGTTGTGCATACATAGTCATGGAACAGCTCTTGGAACAAAGTGCTTAGTCCAAACACAGAGTGGGTTAGGTGCTGGTGGGGTGGGACAAAGAAGCACAGAGAGGTGAGGTAACTTGCTTAGGGTCACACATGAGGTCAGCAACAGAGCTGGGCTCTGGCGTGCCTGTCCAGTACCCTGTGCCCTAAACCACATTGCTACTCAGTAACTGTTCTGCAGTGGAGACTGCTTTCTCCAGGGCATTGTAAAACCACTGCCGTCAGACTGAAACTAGCCACTTGGACTTTCAAGCCCTCCCTGATGATAAGCGTTCCAGTTGCCCCCTCCCCTTTTCCCTGGTTAACACATCGAGGCATGCTTTGTAAAGGTGTCCTGACTTCAGCAGAGCCACTCTAGATGTATTTCTGGACCAGAGTAGAATGAGGCTTTTAGTCATGCCACTTGTATACCCCTACAGCAAAAGGGAGGGAGCGGTTTCATGCTCGAGTTTTCTGTATCATTCCTAGTACGGTCTAAGCAGGAATGGAGGTGCAGAAAGAGAACCCATTGTTGGTGGAAAATAGAAGGAGCTTTAGGAGTAGACTGAATGAGCCATGAGGCACCAGAATGACTACTCAGTCTGATTTAGTCAATTTTATCAGTCTAATCAAGCTTGCCCTCAGAAAAGGTTACATAATCCAGTCAGTAATACAGCAGGAGGCTCCCTATGCTGTTTGATGGGTGTAGGAGTGTGATAACTGCAAGGTACTTGGAAACTAGCAGTCTTTGATGACCAGCAGAAGACAAAGGGGTCTGATTTTCAGAGTATGAATACTTCAAACTCTGAAAATCAGCCCTCCTCAAGGCCAGGTGTTGCCAACTTAAGGATCCTGGCAAAGAACCTTTTGCAGAACTGTTCTTTTGGTAGCCTAGCTTATTGTAGCCTCCAGAGAAAATTAAGTGATACCAGGAAATCTGCCATTTCACTAGCAGAACTGCATCTACCCACAAGGGTCATTTGCTGGAACAGCTGTGAAAGTTGCAAATCACACCTGGTCTCATGGCTGCCCAGTATAGCCATGCAAGTGCACATAGGAGACTTGGAGTGCTGGGCCAGTGTAACTGTGTCTACCCTGGGGAGTTAGTCTATGATAAGCTAGTGCACAGCTTTGTGGCAGTGCAGCGGTTGTGCATAGACTTCCTGTGCAGACTCTCTCAACACACAGAAGTGTGAGGTCGTTTACTCCACTTTGAAAGCGCTGCTCTTACTGACTGTGCACAAGGAACAGCTGCCCCGGGAACCAGGCCTTAGTGAGTGGAGGTGCAAATTTACACTACACTGGTTAATCCATGCTAACTTCGTGTGTGGACAAGCTCTACACTAATTGTGTGGGCTTTTAAACCAGTATACATATACCAGTAATAGGCCCTGGTGTTGTGCACTTAAAATAGTATGGTTATTCTCCTTCTTGAAATAGCCACCCCCAGCACCTTGATACTGGTATAACTCCATCCGCACTAGGCATATTCTACCACTTCAGCTACATCAGCAAAGGAAAAGCGGCATGTTTTTCTAGGCTACAGTTGCTCAAGGAGGTTTTGAGTTGGGCACCCCAAACTCCCTAGTCCCTTGAGAAAGTTCTGGCCTTATCAACTGTTTAAGTGTTATCAAGCTGAAAAATTCAAGTGAATTCATATGCAGCCTAAAGTAACAAATGCACATGGTTATTCTCCTTGCATCAAGCAATACTAGTTTCCTACATAAAGTGTTGAACCTGCTGGCTGTAGTAGTGGCAGTCTAGGATGCAGACCCAGGCAGTGGAAGAAGTAAAAATCTGCTGAAAACCATTAACATTAGGTAAACAGATAACACAGTCCAGCCTTTGTGGTTTCGCTTGTTCTGCCTACTCTCTTCCATCATACCAATATGGCTCGTGTTTTTATACAGCTAAAAATAAACAGACATCTTGTGCGTGACATGGGAACAGCTCTTGATTAATAACATTTGAGATTTTGCCAAGGTGTTGGCACACGTCTGAAACATCCACAGTTCTGGGAATGAGCTCAGTGGGCCGGGTTCCCCCCTAGTGAAAGACCCAGGATCCAAGCGCTGTCGAATTCATGGGTGAATTTGGTTTGCATTGTTCAGATGCAGCCCAGTTTCTGGGTTGTCATTAGCTATGTGGCTGTGTCAGCAGTCTGAGACTTGGATTACTTTACCTGTCTGCTTTTAGTAAAAAAATAAAGTGACAAGTCAGAGCACAATACGTGAAGCTAGCAGGACAGCTATACCCTAATTGACTTTGTGTCACTGTCTGTGGAAATCCAGTGAGAGACTGTACCCCTGTAATGTTAACATCTCCCGCACCCTCTCTGGGTCGGTCTCAGAAAGAGGAATCTGCAGAATGTTAAGTGACACCTGGGATAGAAAGAGATCACAGTTGTGTGGAACTACAAAAATGTGCCTGAGATGACCAGGGCTAATTCTGGGTAAGATACATCCTTTCTTTTCCTGCTGGCTGATGGGAGCAGAGGCCAGCAGGAGTGTTGGAAGAGGAGGCGGAGGCCTCAGAGTAGTCCTGGGGAATGTGTCCCTTCCCTTCAGCTCTTGGAAGACCCTCTGTTACCTGTTCCCAGGGTCCAAGAGGTACAGCCATTGAGGGATGTTTGTCCAGTATCTTTGTCCAGTTCTGAAGTGTTTGGCTACACGTCCCCTTGGAAGTGAGTCAAGACATGCTGGTGTCAGATGCTAGAGGAAGGCTAGCATGTTCCCTAACTGACCTGTGAGATGACTCCCCTGCACCTACAGAGAACGGTTCTATTTTAGTGCTTGACCAGGTACCATTGTGGGGATAATATGGATTCCCTGCTGTGACCCAGAAGTTCAGCTGTATCTGTAATTGTTAGCATTACCACCGAGGATGTTCTGCGAATGCTATTGCTAAGGAAGGGGGAGGGAGTGACCACGTGGGTAAAATTCTCTGCAGGGATAGGCTGGCATTTACTTCAATGAAGCTGTGCTAGTTTTCAGCCTCATGGCTTGACCTCTGAATGTTTCAGAGCTGTGTCTAATTAATTTGAGTCATTTTGCATTATTTCCCTGCTTCTGACTTGCTTCACCCCATTCTTCAGCCAGGAGGAGGCGACTGTTGGAACAAAAATGGTTTTGCAACTAGGAGTAGCAGTGGATTCTGGCTGGGAGAAGGGAGGGAAGTTTCCAGGCAATTAAGCCAAAAATACAGAATAAAGAAGACACTGCAATAGGGTCATTGGCTTCCCCCTCCTATCCCATGGATATTATATTGTTCCCCACTGATAATGCATGGGTTATTCTTACAAGGTCTGTTACATATTCATGCTGTATTAACTTAGATCAGATGTCTCTTGAGATGGATCCTTTGAATGTCAAACTATCTGTGTAATGTCAGAGATAAAAGCAAAATTTTTCCCTCAATTGTTCTTTTACAGCTGCTGAGCATGAAGAGCTGGAGTGACATGAGGCAGGAGGTGATGTTCCTGACCAATGTGAATGCTTCAAGCTCCTCTGCCCAGATATACCAGGCTGTGTCGAGGATTGTGTGTGGCCATCCTGAGGGGGGAGGGCTGAAGATCAAGTCTCTCAACTGGTACGAGGACAACAATTACAAAGCCCTGTTTGGAGGCAACAGCACTGAAGATGACGTAGCTAGCTTCTATGATAATTCTACAAGTAAGTAGAGTTCAGTCATGGACATCGCACATTTTTACCTCGCAACTAGCCCACTTATTACATGGCACCCCTTTCTTGTGATTGATACACTACTTAATAGTTGTTTTGAGTAGTGGCTTCTGGCTGCATGTTTTCACATACTGAGACTCTATGTGATGAGATACTGAATACCAACCTGATGTACATTTTGGCTCCCAGCATACAATGCAGTGCAAGTTCTCCTAATTTACATAGTGCAGTCTTGATTAATAGGACCACTGAATCTAGTCCCCTGCTATTGTAGGTACCACTCCATTTAATCTGAGCTTAGGAAATTCAATGGAAAAAGCACCTCCAATTGGCTTCATTATACTTTGCCTTGATATGGTAGTGTTGAGTGACATTATAACCATGATGGTTCAGGAAACATGCAGGAGGCAAGGATTTTTGTGAGTGATATCTTTTTTTTTGATCAGCTTCACTGTTGGGATATTCTTAAACAATATATTCTTTTTCAGATCTCGGCTCTTCAGGTGACATTTGAAAGCTTGTCTAAGTTTATCCCAAACTTGAAGTTGGTCCAAAAAAAGAGACCCTTCCCCCCTCTCCCCCCCCCCGATATCCTTGCCATTTTGCCTTGACTAATGTACGATAGACTGGATTTTCAAAAACACAAAGTATGCAGGGTACCCACTTGGGGATGAGCTTTGAAAATCTGGCCTGGAACCTTGGAAAAATTTGGCTTTGTGGTGAGTGTGCTGTTCTGTTCTGTTCTGTTTGAACTGTGTCTTTCAGTTCATGAGCCATAGAGGATCCCTTGAGCATAGAGGCAGTTTGCACTATGGACATTATATGTCTTGCTTTCGGAGTGACAGCGTTGCAGAGCTACCTGGGGAATTGAGAGGTGTATAATGAGACTGCACCTGGTTTCCAGTACAGTTGTGTAACTAAGGATCACATATTTTTATTTTTTTAACTGAAGCCCTTTCTGCTTAGATGTTCATTTTTAAGTGCACCCAGCTGAGCCATTTGCCATGAGCAAGCACCTTGGAACTATTCAGTCATGTGATTCTGGGTGACTCACACAAGTCCCCTCTTTCCCTAGCTCCCTACTGTAATGAGCTGATGAAGAACCTGGAGTCCAGTCCACTTTCCCGAATTATCTGGAGGGCTCTGAAACCTTTGCTGATTGGGAAGGTCTTGTACACCCCTGACACTCCAGCCACAAGGCAGGTCATGTCTGAGGTAAGCTACACAACCCATGTCAGTGTGGAATCAGCACAGTTCAGCTGCTTTGGGTTAGGAGGATGGTTGGATCTGGCTCCTTGAGTCCAGGAAGGATCACTTGAGCATAAAGATGATTGTAGGCAAAATGCCAGCCGAGGAATTCTTAGGCTTTTGCTTTTGCCTTCTGTTGAAACCTAAAAATGGGGAATCAAAGGAAAGGAGGGAAGGTTGGAGTACATCCATGCCCTAATTCATCATCCATGCTGGAGGAGAGAGAGCTGGGGACACCAGGAAGGGGTACTAGTAAAGCCTTGAATGCTCATAGTGTGGCCAGCTGTAATACGGAGGGGCAACTGGGAGGTGGTTTTCCTGTGTGCTTTTCCCTGTGGAAAAACCTGTTGCCATGCATCCTTGAGAAAGCAGCCTCCAAATGGAATGACCTGAGCATTGCCCTGGTAGGCAGATGTATTGGCTCATGATCATATTTTCCCTCCTCAAACACAGCTGACTGCAGTAGCTCCCAAGTTCTCCATTAAGTGCAAGAGCATAGCCAGTGCAATGCCTGGCTTTGCAGATCACTGTTCACCAGGCCTGGCTGCTGCTCAGACCTAGGGCTTCATTGCTTTGGATTAACTCTTCTCCTTTGCTGGCAGGTGAACAAGACATTCCAGGAACTGGGTGTGTTCCGTGACCTTGGAGGCATGTGGGATGAGATAGGCCCCAAGATTTGGACGTTCATGGAAAGCAGCCAGGAGATGGATCTGATCCGGGTTAGTGTGCTGCTGTTGCATGGTTTGGATAGCTTTGTCCTCACCAAAGCCACTTGTTGGCAAGAAAACCTCAAGTATTTGTTTTAAGATTGAGGGAGACCAAAGGGTGGCATGTGGAAGCTGCATAGGGGATGCTTCACTCTCAAAACAGTTCTGTCGTGGGGTAGCTCAAGTCAGTACACAGCTACTGTATCATTTGAATAGGAAAGTGCTTTTCTGAAATGGAGAGTGTATTACACCCAGATGATCTAAATTCTCAGCAGGGCTCTAGTGACTCTTGGGGATTTGCCCAACTTTGCACTAGCTGAAGATCCAGCTAACCTGAGTTCAGAACAAGGGGAGGTGCATTAGGCTCTGTTTTACAGGACCCTGTAATCCCATTACAAGCTGCATGAACAGGAGCAGAGCATCATTAGCCACTGATTTTACATCTGCCATGCTGGGTTGGGTTCTTTCATCCACGCTTCTTATTAACACTGCAAAACTTGGTGGCCTGCAACATTTTTGTAACCCAGGGAGCAGGGTTATTTTGATGCATTTAACTTGCTGAGCTGTGATCTTCTTTATAGGTCTGCATAGCAATGAGTTCTAAGGCAAGTACTTTCCAGATGTTATCAGGAGAAATCAGACTCAACCTATGCCTTGAGCTTGTAAGGTGTCAAGTTCCTTCAGATCCCATTGAGTGTAGCAGGCACTGTGTACTCCGTGTCCTGTAGATGCTCAGACCTTGCAGGATTGGGTCCAAACCTTGTCAAATCTATTTTTGAATTGGATACTATGCTTAATTTTGCAATATAAAAATTCTCTAGGGGAACAGCAACTGCTAACTGCATACCTGATCACTTGGTTAACATGCCATACATACTAAGTTACAGAGAAGGAGCCTGCTTTTACATATCTGCAAGGAGTACCTTGTTTATGCTTCTGTTAGTGAGTAGAGGTTTGGACCCGGCAAGTCTACAATAAGCATTAATTAATGGTCTAGCTCACTGCTGCTTTACCCAGTTGTACTCTAGCATGACACTATTTTGCTCAGAGTAAGACTGCCAGCATTTTCTCCCTATTGGTGACAGGAGTTACACCAGTGGCAAAATGGGAGTGATACAGCAGTGAATCAAGCCTTTGGGTTTGGTTCCAGTCAGGTTTTGCCTTCCCAGCAGAATAGTGTTGTTTTACTGAGGGAATCCTTCTGAATCCTTTAAGGCTTAGAGGTACTATTCTTCATTCCACACCCTTGCACAACGTGGTGTGCTCTCCCATAGACACAAACAGGTTGGAAGCCCCAGGAGGTCACCTTTGTGCTGGCATTGGTTTAATGGGTATTACTCCTGCTTGGGCTAGCTTAAGTGAGGCCAACATCAGGCTTAGAGAGGGTAAATTGAACTGTAGAACACTGCCCCAGGGCCAGGCATCTGTTATCCTTTGAAAAGCAGGTGTATATTTAAATGAGATCCCAGATTTCCCAGGCAGGTGTTTTATCCTTGTCATTAACCCATGCTGGCTCTGGCAGAAGTTTCATGAGATTTCCAAGAGCTGCCCATTCCCTCCAGAATTTTAACAAACAGTTCAGTTATAAAAGCCACCTATCCCAGCGCTGGTTCATGGGGTCCTTTACTGCAAACAACTCTGGCAAGTTTTGGTGTCACTATTCTGTTAAATTTAGAAATGGAACAGGGATTGGTTACATACATATTGGGCCAAAATGCAAGCCTTTCCAGCCAAGTCCACTGTTAAGGAAGGTCAGTGCTTTCACCTAATGACCTTGGCAGCTGCCTGTCTAAGCTGAATGATATGCTATCCATAAGACAGCAAGGTGATCGTGTTACTGTATGTATGTTCTAGCTTTTCAGGGCACTGCATGTTTATGGTAAGTGCTTTCTTAGCTCTTGACTGACACGCTGGACTTGATCCTGATGCTTTCAAGACTACAAGGAAGCAGGATCTGTCTGCCTGAGTGTGCTTGCTTGTAACATGGATGCTGAATATGAAAAGTGCGAGACCCCTCACTGCAGGAAGTGTGACTCTTTGCTGGGAGGGTTTGTGTTTGTAGGCTCCAGGGAGACAAAATGGAAAAGAGGGGCCTAGAGAAAACATCACTTAGCCCCTTCCCTTTCTGTTTTTCTTCCCTGCGTTCTCCTTTGTCAGTGTGGCCTAGTCTGCTCTGTTTCCGTATTCTGCAATATTATTTTGTTAACCTCACAGCCCTTTGCCTTCTGACTGTCTGTCACAGCTGTGCTTGCTGAAATTCTTTCCCTGTGCTATTTTCTCCTTCATTTTGACATCCCGTTTCTTATTTTGTTGTTTAAAGTTTTTAACCATTTCTGAGCCTTACATTCTTTTTGCCTAGCCAGATCCTTTGCAATTTTATTTTTTTTAACAACCCCTTATCCTGTACATAATGTTGCATGTTACATCACTGTCAAGAGGCTCTTGCTTCAGTCAAAGCCAGCTGTGTGCTGTGCTGCACATATATATAGTCCCTGCCTCAAATTGCTTAAAAGCTAACCAGACAAAGGGTGTATAATCTGTTTTCCAAAGGAGGAGTTGAGGCAAGATTAGGTTATTTATCTGGGGTTACACAAGGGGCCTGTTGCAGTGGGTGGGCTTGGACCCAGATCTGTGGGTTCTCAGGCACAGCATACTGGACTGTTCGTCCCCCTGCAGCTGTCATGCACATGCCCATTTAACTGTTCTGTTTGCAGCATTGCTTTGTTGTAGGACTGCTGCCCAGCCTAACCATGAGATAACGTGTACACAAGCACACAGGATAAGTGTTGAAGTTCCTTTTGCTATCCCAGCCAGTGGTTCCTCCTTGTCTAACCTCTCTGCATCAAGGATTATAGCATGCAGTAATGTACAATAAGTGCACAAGGGAGGAGGCCACTTCAGCTTCACTCTATTGATATTTATGTTTAGCACCTCAAGAATTGAATTCCCGGCTACGCTTGATCGGCCCAGTCTCAGCTGGAAGGGTAGAATTGTTTGGAAGGTGTCAGGGCTGCTTAGCAACCACAGATCAGCTGAACACATTTCTTTTCTGTCTTTGTGCTTTTCTGCTTTTCAACACGGGCTTTATTTTTTTTTAATGTTTGTTTGTTTTGCAAGGCTTTCAGCCTTTCCTAGGACCCTGCTGAAGCCTGTCCCCTGGTGGAGAGAAGAGACTTAGCAAAGGAGCCTGTGATTTTCTGGGATGTTAAGGCTCTAATTTTGTAGTCCAAAGTACATAGCTCTTTGCTGCACTCTAGTGGAAATAGAGATGGCCAAATACAAGACCAATCTCCATCCTGCAAGGCAGAGTGTGTGGTGCTGGGAATACCTCAAATAGGCAGTTAGACACACCTGTAGATTTCTGTTTATTATTTGTATTAGAGAAGCACCCCAATATGAGGACCTTATTCTCATGGGACACAATTTCTCCTCTGATGAGCTGATAAAGCAAATGGACCAGACAAACACAGATGTAAAAGGAAATGGGTGATGTAAATTGCCCACGGTCATGCAGCAGGTCAGTGGCAGAGCTGAGAAGAGGATTCAGGTGCTTTACCGGTGATCTTCCTCTGTACTGCAAGTTGCCTCTCATAAGGTGATAGGCTTTGTTGTGGGTGGCCAGCCTCTGCTGGGATTTATATTCCCTGGCAGCAGCTACACTTGGCTTATCTTCAAGTAAAGTGGATGCACCCTTCAGTCAGCGGGCAAGCAGCTGACCCAGGTGCCACAGATACCCTGCTGTGATACACCAGCTCTATGTCTCTCTAGAATTTATTTCCTTCTGGGAGTTTTCATGCATTTGGTGTGGTGCCACATGCGTGGTAGAGCTACAGATCAAATCTAAATGTCATTGTTTCCCCTTGTATGACAATTGTAGACGCTGCTGAAGAGTAGAGGCCTCTGGGACATGCACTTGCGTGGCTCCAGTTGGACAGTTGAAGACATTTCCCTCTTCTTGGCAAAGAGACCTGAAGACATTCAGCTGGTGAATGGCTCAACCTACACCTGGATGGATGCCTTCAACGAGACTGACCGGGCTGTCCAGACGATATCCCGCTTCATGGAGGTTAGCTTGCATGCATGCTTCTTTCTGCTGGTGCTCAGTAATGGTTTTACTCCCCTGCTGAGAGCAAGGAGTCTTTTCTCTTGTGACCTCCAGTGCCAGCCTAATCTCCACACCCTGCAAAGTGGCTAAGTGAGGCAAGCTAAAAGTACTGCGTGGATGGGGTTGTGGCTTGGTCTCCACGTTTGCAGTCTCGGGCAAATTGCACCTAAGAGAACTGGCTTCAAGAAATCAATTAAATGGTCTAGCTGAGATTTTAAAAGTGGGGGTCTATACTTACACTTGGAAGTCTATAATTAAGCATCTAAATTAAGTAGTTTTGTTTCAGTGGGGCTTGCTGGGCAGTCAGCATTTATTTAGATACCTAAATATGGATGCAGGAACCTATTGTTAGGATCCCTCTTTTTGTAACTCTTGTCATACCCATTCCAGGTGGTTCTCAATGGAGCCCTGCCCTACTGTTATGAGTGGCTGATAATAGCCAGTCTCATTGGTGCTGTTGATGCTTATTTTTCTGCATGTGTTGTTATCTGGTGACCGCAAAACAAGCTGGGGTTACTGGAAGCCCTTGGCTGCCCAGACTGCTCCTGGTCACAGCAAGTAATGGGAACTGTTTTCATGTTTCTTCACTGACATATAGAATCAGAGATTTTTTATTGATATACAGATGCTTTGGACTAGGACTGTGTCTGATGAGGAAAACAGTGCTCCATCTGTGGAGACTTTTATATAGGGAAATCATATTGCAGATCTCTTATTTGGCATATCTTTTGGTGAATAATCTGTTGCAACCCTCACCTCTAGATGGTGCAACATCCCACTTCTTCTGGGTTCACTCAGTGTTGCTTCTTGCCTGGCAGCACCTATAAAGGTATCAGGTCACCTCTGTCTATCCTGTCATGCCATGCTAAGTAATGGATTCCTAGTAATGTTGTTGTGTTGGATGGGACCTCAAGAGGTCATCTGGTTCAGCCTCCTGGCCTGAGGTAGTTTAGAACCCAAGCTGTGCTCTGTCACAGACAGACTCATAGAAAATGAGGGTTGGAAGGGACCTCAGAAAGCCATCTAGTCCAACCCCCTGTTCAAAGCAGGACCAGCCCCAACTATATCATCCCAGCCAAGGCCTTGTCTAGCTGGGTCTTAAAAACTGCCAAGGATGGAGATTCCCCAACCACTCTGGGTAACCTGTTCTAAGGTTTTTATTACCCTCTGAGTGAGAAGGTTTTTCCTAATATCTAACCTAAACTTATCTTGCTGCAATTTGAGACCTTTTGTCCTTGTTCTATCATCTGCTATCACTGAGAACAGCTTAGCTGTTCAGCTGTTCCTCTTTGGAACCAGATGGAGTAGTTGAAGGCTGCTATTAAATCCCCTCTCAGTCTTCTCTTCTGTAGACTAAATAAGCCTAGTTCCCTCAGCCTCTCCTCAGAAGTCATGTGCTTCAGCCCTCAAACTATTTTCATTGCCCTCCGCTGGACTCTTTCCAATTTGTCCACATCCTTTCTGTAGTGAGGGGCCCAAAACTGGACACAGTACTCCAGATGTGGCCTGACCAGTGCTGAATAGAGGGGAAGAATCACTTCCCTTAATCTGCTGGCACCACTTATACTAATGCAGCCCAGTGTGCTGTTAGCCTTCTTGGCAACAAGGGCACACTGTTGGCTTATATTCAGCTTATTGTCCACTCTAATCCCCAGCTCCTTTTCTACAGAGCTGCTGCTGCTGCTTAGCCAGTCAGTTCCCAGCCTTTACTGGTGCATGGGATTGTTTCTCCCCAAGTGCAGGACTTGGCACTTGTCCTTGTTCAACCTCATGAAATTTCTTTTGGTTCAATCCTCCAATTTGTTGATGTCTTTCTGAATCTGAGCACTACCCTCCAGCATATCTACTGTTCCCCCAGCTTGGTGTCATCTGCAAACTTGCTGAGGCCCCACTCCTATGCCATCTTCCAGGTCATTGGTGAAGATATTGTACAAAACTGGCCCCAGAACTGATCCCTGGGGCACTGCACTTGATACTGGCTACCAACTAGACTATGAGGCATTGGCTACTACCTCTGAACCCAATGATCCAGCCAGTTGTCTAGGCACCTTACAGTCCTTTTATCCAAGCTGTATTTCCTTAGCTTGCTTGTGAGAATATTGTGGGAAATTGTATCAAAAGCCTTGCTAAAGTCAAGATATGTCACATCCGCTGCTTTTTCCACATCCCGGAGCCCGTCATTTTATCACAGAAGGCAATCTGGTTGGTCAGGCATGACTTGCCCTCGATGAATCCATGCTGACTGTTCCTCATCACCTTCTCCTCCAGTGCTTAGAAATTGATTCCTTGAGGACCTGCTTCATGATTTTTCCAGGGACGGAGGTGAGGCTGACCAGTCTGTAGTTCCCTGGATCCTCCCTTCTTACCTTTCTTAAAGATGGGCACTATATTTGCCCTTTTTCAGTCACTGAGACCTCTCCCAAGAACCATGAGTTTTCAAAAAAGGTGGCCAGCAGCTCTGCAATCACATCAGCCAACTCCCTCAACTCCCACCCTTGGGTGCATCCTGTCTGGCCCTGTGAACTTGTACATGTCCAGCTTTTCTAAATAGTCCCTAATCTGTTCTTTCACCACTGTTGGCTGCTTATCTCCTCTTCAAACTCTGCTGCCAGGTTCAGTAGTTTAGGAGCTGACCTTGCCTGTGAAGACTGAGGTGAAAAAGGCATTGTGTATTTCAGCCTTTTCTGAATCATCTGTCTACTAGGCTGCCTCCCTTATTTAGTAAAGGACCCACACTTTCCTTGATTTTCCTCTTATTGCTGACATGCTTGTAGCTAACTGCAACTCCAGTTGCACTTTGGCCTTTTCCAGACCTCTTATTCTATTTGTTGCTCTCCTCTAGACTCTGCAAGATACTTACATCTTTCTTAATGCGCAGGACCCACAATGAGACAGCTGAGGCTTCATCGGGGCTGATTCCTGTACATGCTTCCCAGAATTCTATAGTGCAGCTCATTGCATTGTTTACTTACTTTGTGGTCCACTATAGCCCCCAGATAGATAGATATAGATATATATAGATATGCAATACTACTGCTCAACCTTTGATCTCCATATTGTGCTTATGCATTTCATTTCTCCTTCCAGAGTGTAGCACTTTTGTCATTAGGGAGTTTCATGTTGTTGATTTCAGGCCTTCCCTCATATTAAGGTAGTTTTGAGTTCTGATCCTGCCCTGCAAAGTGCTTTCCTTCCCTCATGGCATAGTGTCACCTGCACACTTTACTTACAAAACATTTTTCCTTTAGTGTGTTAATCTGGACAAACTGGAGCCTATAGCCACAGAAGTGCGGCTGATAAATAAGTCTATGGAGCTGCTGGACGAGAGGAAATTCTGGGCTGGTATTGTCTTCAATGAAATTGCTCCAGACAGCACAGAGCTGCCACCACATGTCAAGTACAAGATACGGATGGACATAGACAATGTAGAAAGGACCAACAAGATTAAGGATGGGTGAGTGTTGCCCCATGCTCATCTTATGAGAGGCTGGAGCTTGGGCAAAGATTTCTAACAAGTCATCTTTGTTCCCTTGGGTTAGGTACTGGGACCCTGGTCCCCGCGCTGACCCCTTTGAAGACATGCGCTATGTCTGGGGAGGTTTTGCCTACCTGCAGGATGTAGTGGAGCAGGCAATCATCAGGGTGCAGACGGGCACAGAGAAGAAGACCGGTGTCTATGTGCAGCAGATGCCCTACCCATGTTACGTGGATGATATGTAAGTTGCATGGCATGACATCCACCTTCTAGGAAAGTTGCTGGCTCCAGGGCTGATCCACAGAGTTGCAAGGAATGTGGCTATTGTCTCTAGCAGAACTGGGCTTCTGGCATACTACTGAGTTAGCCCTGTACTTCTGTATCAATGTGTGAACCCACCTCCTTTGCTCAGCTTGGGGTTTCTTGCACTCTGAATGTGTCCAAAGGATCTAGGACTATGTGATGCTTCAAACCACCTCCCCATGTGGGTGGGGGAGGCCCTGCCTCAGGAGAACTCTGAGTGGGACTGCACCTCCCAGGTGCAAAATGGGGGGGCAGGGGTAGTTACTTCCCCATATTGCTGGTCAGCCATCATGGCTTGTGTGCATGGGGGAAACTGTCTCCTTACCCTCAGGTGGTTAGCTTACTCCCTGTGGAAGAAGCAGAACTTGTATACAAGGAGAGTACAAGGGATGCAGTTGGTGACTGGTCCTTGTTCAGGGCCCTTGGGCACATGTCTGCCGCTGCAATATGGCACCAAGGGGGCTATGCTGAGACATGGCATTCCCACTTTACACACATGGTTCCCGTTGTGTTAGAAGCCATTTAGCTGCTTAGTGTAGTGGCCTGCACACATCCTAGTGTGTCCTACTGAGAGGCACTGAGAAGTGTGTCCATGTTAAGGCAGGTACACAACTTCCAGTCCAGGATGTACTGCCTGTGGAATGGCCCTAGTGAGGCTCAGCACTGTTTTTCCACCTGCCATGCAAGGATGTAACCTCAGTGCTAAGAGGTGAGCCACTCACCCAGTGTTACCCAAGAAGCTGCATCAGTTTGTCTCAGAGGTTCTCAGAACCCACAGCCATCCTCTCCTTCCTCGCCACTTCTTGAGTGCCGTGTGTCCCATGACTTCTTGCAGTACAAATAACCACAGCAGCATTTCCCTCTCCCTTTCCTGTGGCCCTTTACCTTCCTTCCCTCAGCTTCCTGCGTGTTATGAGCCGCTCAATGCCTCTCTTCATGACCCTGGCGTGGATCTACTCAGTGGCTGTGATCATCAAGGGGATTGTGTATGAGAAGGAGGCCCGCCTGAAGGAGACCATGAGGATCATGGGTCTGGACAATGGCATCCTCTGGCTCAGTTGGTTCATTAGCAGTCTCATCCCCCTCCTTATGAGTGCTGGGCTGCTGGTGCTGATCTTGAAGGTGAGATGGGTGCTGTCTCTGTCCCCTTTGCTGTGGTGTCAGTCTTCTGTAGCCACATCACAGCGTTGTGCCTCACTGCACCAGCAACCTAGAAAAGCTAAACTCAGGGAGCAGGTGGTAACCCAGTGGCAAGAGGCAGTTGGTCCTGGAGCAAGGCAGAATGGTTTAAAATAACAGGAGGGCTGCAGTTTTATTGAGCTAGTGCTCCTCAAGGTACCATGAGTCCAGTCAGAAAGCCCTGAGGTGAGGTGGCCCATTGGGCTAGTGTAGTGAAAGTCCACCAGCTTCTGCAGCCAGTGGCCCATCAGGGAATGATGTGGCTGGCATCATACCCAGCCACCTTTGACTCCTCAGCCCAATCAAGTAGATTCCTATTTACATCTGAGTCAACTTAGGGGGCAGCCCCTGGGGTATGGAATAGCCCCTCTGGAGCTGTAGTGTGATACCTTAATTGCTCTGCCACTAGGCTCCTGCTGACGTTGTAGGAAAATATACCATTAGCCATGCCCCTGTCCCAGCTGCTTACAACACTGATTACTGAAGCAGGCAAGCTGGGGCAGTGTAGGCCATGGTTATTAATTACTTCTCCGGGGAGCTTGTCTGATGCCTGATACACAAAATATGTCCTTGCCCAGATGGGAAACCTACTGCCGTACAGTGACCCCAGCGTGGTGTTCGTCTTCCTCTCGGTCTTTGCTGTGGTGACCATCTTGCAGTGCTTCCTCATCAGCACTATATTCTCCCGGGCCAATCTCGCAGCAGCCTGCGGTGGAATCATCTACTTCATCCTCTACCTGCCGTATGTGCTGTGTGTTGCCTGGCAGGACTACGTGAGCTTCTCTCTCAAAATCTTTGCTGTAAGTTGAAATAGTTTTGGCACTACAGAGCAGCTTTGGGTATTGGTGAGGTCAGGAAAGTGCTCAGGATGATGCAGTTGCAGTGAAGGACAGGCAGGCATTATGGAAAATGAGGCTTCAAGAACCTCTAGAATGATTTTTGGGTCACTTCAAAAACTTTTCTGAAAATGCAAAACTTTACCACCTCCTCTGTGGTAGAAATCTGGGTTCTCTTCAAAGGATCACTCAGTCAGAACAAACCAGGCCAACAGGTTCTGTGGCTGAAGGGAAGTTCTTGCTTTTTACTAGGGGCAGAGAATCCCTCCCCACTCCCCCATGTACACAAAAGCTAAGTCGTTTCTTGTACAGGCTGTGTACCTATCTTACCACTGGCTTTTTTTCCTTCCATCTGCTTCTTGTCTCATGGTCCTCTAAGGGAGTCACATGACCATGAGCCCAACCCTAAAGGAGGACTGAGTGAGCACCAAATCAGATGAAGGGGGTTGACAGGTCCCTGTCTGTGCACCTTGGGTGGAAGTCCTAGCCCTGCTGGGAATTTTTACTTCAGTGAAGCCAAGCTGCCATCCTTAGTGTGGTAAGCTAGGGGTGTCACGTTACATTAGCTCTGAGCTGCCCCCAGTGAGTTCACTTTTAAAGACCAGGTCTTATTGTGTCAGGAACAGTACAAAGACTTAAGCATGTTCACCTCTTCCTCCTCTAGAGTTTGCTGTCCCCAGTAGCCTTTGGGTTTGGCTGTGAGTACTTTGCACTGTTTGAGGAGCAGGGAGTTGGCATCCAGTGGGACAACTTCTTCAGAAGCCCCCTGGAAGAAGATAGCTTCAGCCTCACCACCTCTGCTGCCATGATGCTTTTTGACACGTTCCTTTATGTGGTTATGACTTGGTACATTGAGTCTGTCTTCCCAGGTGAGCCTTGATTGTAGGACATGATGTTCTGTCTTCACTACCCTTCTCTTCCCCTCTTCTTTGATACCCACTCTTTAGATTTGTTCTTGCCTGTTTGCCAAGAGACCAAATACTGCCTGTTTCAGGCAGAACTGATATGTCTCCTACAAAAGGGCATTGGGGGAAGTCTCAGCCATCAGTAAAATCAAGTCAAAGCTGGTAATTATTGGCTTTATACACCAGTGTAAATTTACATTGAGGCAAAGCAGACAGAAGAGCAGCTATTCCCAGACAGCAGCTTGCAGTGAATGCTGTTACAGTACCTTGCTGGCAGTTGGCAGGGGAATAGGTGATAGCTTACTTATGGCAATGGTTACCTTTGAACAGCTGTGAATACATGAAGCACCTGTGTAGCTTTATCCCTGAATTTTCCCCTGATGGCTGTACACCAGGTTCAGGTAAGTTACTCAGATGTAGGTGTTTAAACTGTCTGTCTGCTCCTTGTCTATATCAGTGTAAAGACTGATTATTCCGGTGTCAATGTGCTTTGTATCCAAGCCCTTAAATCTGATGCAGATTTTAAAATTACTATCCTGTACCTTTTGAATAAAGAAATTATGTGCATGATTTTCTGGGCTGATGCAACTACTTTCTGTTGCCCATCTAGGCCAGTATGGAATTCCCAGGCCCTGGTATTTCCCCTTCACAAAGTCCTATTGGTTTGGTGAAGAATCAGAGAAGAGGCAGTACCCCCATTCTGATCAGAAGGGCCCTTCAGAGGGTGAGTGTTGGATGTGCTGTGCCCAGAACCTAGCTGCTCTGTTTTAGATGAGGTCAGTGGGGATTTGCCTGGGTAGGGGACATCAGGGTTTAACATTCCTCAATTAAAAGCATGCCTACCTTAGTCCCTTCTCACTGTCTGACTGTGTAGTCTTGGTACAGCCAAAAACTCCACAAAAATCAGTGGAATTATTGTCCATATGAGGCTTGTAGGACTTCACTCTTTTGAGGCAAATGATTCTCGGTTTGTCTCAGGAGTGGATGCTCAGTGGCAAAAGGCTCTAACACTTGTAGCTTTTCCATGAACTATACCAGACCACAGATCAGGGTCTTCATGCTGGTCATCCAAGTATTACTTAGTACAAAGCTGAAGTGGGCAGCCATGGAGGGAATTGCACCTGTGGAAAAGGAAACCAGGAGGCTTTCTAGCTGCCCCACCTTCCTGTGCGTTTCTGCTGAGAAACACAGCGGCTGCTTCAGTAGCAGCTCAGCCTCACAGTGACAGGGGGCCCATGTGTGTTCTGTGCTACCTGGCTGATTGCTTTTGTTTTCTTTCAGTTTGCATGGAGGAAGAACCCACTCATCTCCAACTTGGGGTGTCTATTCAGAACCTGGTGAAGGTTTATCGTGATGGCAAGAAAGTTGCTGTAGATGGGCTCACCCTGAATTTCTATGAAGGGCAAATCTCCTCTTTCCTAGGACATAATGGAGCTGGGAAAACTACCACTATGTAAGGACAGCATGTTTTTTGAAGGAGAGGGAGAAGCACCCCTTAAAGTGGTTCTGAAATCCAGTACTCTTTCTATCCTGAATACCCTACTCAGGTTATGCAGGTAGATAGGTGGATAGATCCAGGGCCTCAGCCTGTCTCTGCTGACTTCAGTGGAGCCCAAAAGGTAGAAGGGGGTGCAGCTTTAGGATGGTAGTGAAGGGTAGCCAGGTTTCAGGTCAAGGATGTATCTGAATGATGTACTATCAGTTAGTGCTTTTAATAACCCAGTATGTGACCCTGGCTTATTGGAATAGGATGACTCTGTGGAATCCTTCCAGGCTTTTGGAAGAAGGGAAAACATTTCTCTGGCACAGAACCAAGCACATGCACTGTGATGTAACAGTGGTGAAAACCTAGCAGTGCCATTTAGGAGACAGTCCTGTTAGTGTTTGCTTGTATGCAGCAACTACTTGATGTGGGTCATCAGGTAGAAGGATGGATAGAAATGTGCAGATCCAGGTCTGCACATTTCCCTAGGGTTCAGTCCAAGCCATTATCCATTCATCTGCTCTTGAACTTCTCCCTTTGGACTGCTCTATGGCATTTTGGAACTTAGTACCTCTCATGTTTGTCATTTCAGGTCTATCTTGACTGGCTTATTTCCTCCGACTTCAGGCACAGCCTTCATCTTGGGCAAAGATATCCGCTCTGAGCTCAGCACCATCAGGCAGAACCTGGGTGTCTGTCCCCAGCACAACGTGCTGTTTGACTTGTGAGTATCAATCACAAAACATCATGCTGGCATTGGTCTTTGACACTGCCACCTTCTGCAGCTCTTAGCCAGCTTCTGGAATCATTCATGGTAATTTAATTCCAGAGAAACTCCATAGAGCCATGATTAGAATAAGGGAAACCCAGCTGTTGAGGTAATTGGGGTATAGCAGTGAGAAGGTTCCTTCTGAAAATTTGTCAAACCACAAAGAGCATCTATTTTTATCACTATGGTTTAAAATGTACACAGACCAAGAATCAAGACTTGTAAGAACAGATCCCCCACTGATTCGTACCAGTCCATCTGTGTCAGTTGAGCTATGCCAAGTTAAATGTGTGTCATGGTTTTGTTGGCTTGGGATTCTGGCCTATAACGTTCACTGATGGCAATATCGTGTAGCAAACATGTGGCACCTCTTGGGTTCTGTTCCATGACTTAGCATGTAGTGTGGGTTATAGCAAAAAGGTGTACTCAAAGGTGTCAGTCCAGTGCAAAACAGGTTTGGGCATATACAGAATACACAGCTTGGCAGGAAGACATTCCATTTTGTTATTTGTGCCTGGGGTTTATAACCGTACCCTAGACACCATTTTTCTGGAAAGTTTTTTTTTTTTCACTGAGAAAATAAGGCAAATATTTCCAAAGTGATTTTTGGATGTAGGTGCAAGCACAGACCATAAAGGAATTTCACAGTACTGAGCACCCACTCGTAGGCCCTACACTGAGCACTTATAATCACTATCCCCTTCTGGAGATCCTGGTCCTAGAAATTATTTTCCCATAAACAAGTTAAATTGAGAGAGAGTCCAAGTGTTGAGTTGTGCCTGGGCCTGCTCCCATCCCCTAGACTGACGGTAGAAGAGCACATCTGGTTCTATGCACGCCTGAAAGGCCTGACAGAAAAGGAGGTGAAAGAGGAGATGGAACAGATGGCGATGGACGTTGGTTTGCCTCACAAACTCAAGGCCAAGACAAGCAAACTCTCCGGTAGGTCCAGAAGCTTCAGATCTTCATGCCTCTCTCTCTAGTTGCCTGAAAAGCTCTGAGGAGGGCACTGTAAGAGATTCCGTTGCCTCAGTGTCAAGGGATTGTAATGTAACCTGCCATTCAGCATGTATGACTCACCCCTCTCCCTGCTTGATTTACCCTGGCACCTCATCCATCTCCCTTCCTGATTTACCCTGGCACCATGCCACTGGGGGGAGGTGGGGAAAGCACTGAGCCTAGTGTCTCTTAACTCTCTTACATGACTGCAAGAGGCACTGGGGTGCAGGCAGATGGGAATCTGATAGATACCCCTTGCTGAGCTTCACTGTCACACCTGCCTACCTAGAGCACTCCAACATGAATGCTTCTCTCCCCCATTCTGCAGGTGGCATGCAGAGGAAGCTGTCGGTAGCCCTGGCCTTCGTAGGTGGCTCAAAGGTTGTCATTCTAGATGAGCCAACAGCTGGTGTTGACCCATACTCTCGCAGGGGCATATGGGAACTGCTGCTGAAATATCGACAAGGTACCTGCTTCCTCCCCTGGTTAACGCATGTTGCTGAAAGCCAGACAGCATCAGTGGCTTATGGGTTATGTGGAGCAGATTATTCTTCCTTGACTGATCAGAGGGGGCACAGGGGCATTATTTGTATCTTTATGTGAAATTTGTTAAAGGCCTGTGTAGGAGACAGCAACAGACAGTACTTTAGGCCAGCATACCCTGGTCCATGTCCAAGCTGCCTGTTGAGCCCTTGCTCTTTAGAGGGTGGAACTATACCAAAGGGCCAAAGAATGAGCCATGTCCTGCTACACTTCTAAGGGAGGGAAGAGGACCTGAAGCCAGATCCTGATTCTTCCCTTATGCTGGTATGGGTCTGGAGTAATTCACTCCTGATTCACTTGGGTGGCTGAGATCAGAACCTGCTCTTCAATGTCTGTATTAGGGAAAAACCTTCATGTGCCATGTGGACTGTATCATTGGTTTCAGTCCCTTTTAGTTGCCTGACCCTGAAACCTCCTTTCTTCCCGCAGCTGAGCAGAATCTGGCAGGTCAGGAGTTTGGCTATAGGTTGCACCTCGCATGTCTGAGATAAAGGCACAAATGCAGACTAGTGAGTGCAGTCAGTGCCATTACCCGTAGCAAGTGCAGGTGCTTCCTTTTCAATCCTAGCACTATGAGTGCATGAACAGGGTGTTGGGACATGGGACAGAAGAGAAAAGTCATACCAAACAGATGCCAGGTACTTTCTTCTCTATCTCCCAACCATATGCAGACACCATCTAGCCTGGATGCAGCTCTCACTCAACAACATGAGGAGATCAGTGATATCATTGACTTGCTGCAGTTTATTGACATCATCCTGCCTTTCCCTTATTTCTAGGCCGCACAATCATTCTCTCCACACACCACATGGATGAAGCAGACATCCTTGGGGACCGCATTGCCATCATTTCTCATGGCAAACTGTGCTGTGTTGGCTCTTCTCTGTTCCTAAAGAACCAGCTGGGAACAGGCTATTATCTCACCCTGGTCAAGAAGGATGTGGACTCTTCACTGAGCTCCTGTAGAAACAGCAGCAGCACTGTGTCTTACCTGAAAAAGGTACAGCTTCTCATAGCTGCTATCTGCTCCCTTTCCCTATTCATGCTCATCATTCTTGTATCAGACCTTAAGCTTGTCCAAAAAGCATTGACTAAGAGACAGTACAATAGGTGAGCTGAAATGAAATCCCATCTCACTGCCACAGAAGACTTTTTTCTTATTTGATGCAGCCCTTCAGATTAGATCTGGTTAAACTGTTGCATCATTTGCAGGGTGTCCTTAAAATCATTGTTTTCAGCATGGAAACGGATGTTTCTGCTTTGAGAAATTTGGTTCCTGTGTTGAATAGAGTAAATACAAGCATCTGTCATTGCCCTACTGTTTTATCTCAACAGTTTACTGCAGCAAACCATAGTAAAATTCCCTATACTAGACCCTTTCTTTTGCTGTTCCACTCTAGAGGATGTTGTAAGGAGAGTGCAGTATAGTGCTGGCTTCCTAGGTATCCAGCTGTAGATAAGTTTTCACCTTTTCTTTTTGGACCAGGATGACAGCGTGTCCCAAAGCAGCTCTGATGCTGGGCTTGGCAGCGACCATGAGAGTGACACCCTGACAATCGGTAAGGACTGCAAGTGATTACACTATGACCCTCTCTCACCCACCTATTGGGCAGCTCAACCTCATGGTGCCTTTGTTCCTTCTGTCTGTAAATGGGGATCATAGCATTGACCTACCAGCCACTTGGAGGGGGTTGTAAGGACTGACCAACTAATATTTTTAGAGCGTTATGAACACAGTATGCTAAATATCAGGATATTTTGCTTGATGAGCAAAATATAGTTCAGACAGGCCCAGGAGTTAATGGCCATGGAAGATGATGCCATTTGTCAGCCTGTTTGCATTCCCAGAGGTTTCATAGATTTTATAGACATTAGGGCTGAAAGGGGCCTTGTAAGATCATTGGGTCCAGCCCCCTGCCCAAGGGGCAGGAAGTTAGCTGGGGTCAAAGGATCCCAGCAAGATAAACGTCTAAATGTAGAGGTTGTTGTTGTGCTAGGACAGTGTGGCGTGTAGGGCTCCTTTACTGTTGTTTGGTTTCCAAGAGTCTTGAAAATGCTGTAATTACAAAAGAGCTGCTGGGCTGGGACCTAATGTGGTATAAGTCTGTTGCTCCATTGGATCTGATCCTGCAGCAGAATCATGGTGATATGCACCATCTGAGGATGTATCCCAAGGAGGTTCCTGAGCCTATTTATTCCTTACTAACCAGTAGTGCACAATAACAGCACAGGCACATTCTTGTACTTTGGTTCCTCCAGATGTGTCTGCTATTTCCAACCTCATTATGAAACACGTTCCTGAGGCCAGGCTGGTGGAGGACATTGGCCATGAACTTACTTATGTCTTGCCGTATGAAGCTGCTAGAGAGGGAGCCTTTGTAGAGCTGTTCCATGAGATTGATGACCGCCTCTCTGACCTGGGTATTTCAAGTTACGGCATCTCTGAAACTACTTTGGAGGAGGTATGTGAGCTAAAGCTTCTTAGAAAGTGTAAAGCAAGTGATTGTGGGGACCTGGGCAAAGTCATCCCATCTCCCTGAGCAGCCTGCCTACCTTGGAACTGGTGTGGCTCTGAGCTTATAATCTGCAGGAGTCTGAAAATAGTTTTATTTCCCCCTGCCCCATTTAGGTCTGTGCTCATGAGAGACAGACATTAGGAATTAACAGCTGGATCTGCAGGAGGTGTATATGGACACAAATCCTTTGTAATCAGTTGAGGTGTACCCATCCTACACCCATGAGCTGATCTTGAATATTTTTAAATTACTGTATGAAGCACTTCTTGATACTTCGGAGCTGCTCTGAGTTGCACTCAGGAACATGTTCTACAGCCCCCAGTACAGGGGTGGGCAAAATACAGCCTGTGGGCTGGATCTGACCTACCAGTTGATTGTATCTGTCCCATGAGCAGGCAATCACAAAGTTGTGGGATCCAGCGTCACCTGTGGACCCAGGCAGATGCCCTGGTCTCCAGTGGGAATCTGCCGGCAGCATCCACAGCTGGTGCTGGTCCCTACCTGGTTCTGTTTCTGGTGTGCAGGGTGCAAGCCGGTGTAAGCTGTGGGAGGGGCCAGGCCATTGTGGATTAGGGCATGCTGTAACTGCAGAACAGTTCAGGTGGAAAGGGAGAGAGAGAGAGAGAGAGATGCACCCCTATCTACCCCCTGCTCACGATGGCAGCAGCCTGATAGATGTTGCTGCTGGGTGCCAGGAAGAAGCAGAACCTGGCGGCGGGCATGCCACCTCCTCCTTGCTGTTGCCAGGACACTTCTTGCTGTGGCCATCCAGAGCCCACACTAGGGATGCCTTGTGGCTCCTCCCCACTGCTGCTGCTGACACCAGCACTGCTTCCAGGCTGCTCCAGGTCCGTGGTGCCTGGCAGCAGGAAGGACCTGCAGGACAGCCCCAGCTCAGGCTCCAGGCGGCCTCAGTGAGAAGGGCTCCGGCAGCAGTGAGGGAGAGGCAGCTACACCCACAGCCAGGCCCCACTTTTTCCCAATGCCCAGGAGCAGCTTGTGCCTGGCTGCTGCCATTTTTGCACCTGGGGAGCTGATGCCAAAGGTTGGCAACAGCTCCAGCCCCTTCTTGGGGTAGAAGGATGGCCCAGAGGTGGCATTGGTGGTGGTGGGGGACCAGCTGAGCTGCCTCTGAAGCTGCAGCCTGCCCGTACTGACATCAGCTGCTCCTCTGCCCGCAGCCCCACCCACATAGGGAGGTTTGGTGAGGTTTTGCACAGAGGGGCGGATGCTGGCCCAGCCTGCAGCAGCTCCTCAACACTCCCTATATGGCCCATGGGCCTAAATAATTGGCCACCCCTGACCTAAGGGTATTATTTCATGCCTGCCTCTTCATTGCAAAGAGATGAAGATTACAGTCAGCACTAACTCTGCTTAATTGTGCTTGAGAGTTAATGGTGGCTCTATCAGGTTAACAGTGCTATAAATAAAAAAGTTCATAATGTACATGAACGTGGGTGTTGCATGCCATCATCCATGAGAATTAAGAGAGCACGTGTGCTGTTAGCAAAAAATAGCATCCCAAGCTCCATGATCAGAATTCTAGGGGGCACATTTTGTTGGTAAGTGGTCAGGTGTCACTAATTGCACTATAGTCACGGCTGCAAAGCAGTGTCCCATGAAGTCCCCCCATTTCCCCCAGTCACTCTCATCCAGGGAACAAATACCATGACCCTTCTCTCCCATGTTGGCATGTTGCCTACTCCCCTGGCAATCTTAGGATCTCCCACATTATCTCTGCCAGCCCATCACTGCTGTCGTGCATCATTTCTGGTTTCCACTGTAACCTCTCTTTGCCTTTCAGATCTTTCTCAAAGTGGCTGATGACAGTGGGGTGGATGCAGAGACATCAGGTGAGCACAGCTGTCTCAGGCCCACATTGCCACAGGTGTCATGCAAGCTCTAGCTGTACTGCTTTAGACACAGGACTTTTATGTATCTGCTAATGAACGCAGCTGATGGAGGGCTGAATTCCTGGTTGGGGTGAATTCCTGTTAAAAGGAATGCAGTCACTGGGCAAATAAGGGGGTCTAGTGATTTAAATAAAGCAAGGAAGCGGAAATAAGCGAACATGAGAGTTCCATTTCTGACTTAGCCACAGATTCAGATTCAGCTCTGTAATCTTTGTAGTCTGTTGGCCTCTGTTTAGGTCCATGCATAAAATAAATGTTGTCGCTGACATGTAAGAGCTGTAAACACTTCTGTTCCCAGTTTCTACATCTCATTGAGACCTAAGCTGGTTTGCTGTCTTTATTCAATAGAGTAAGACAACTAATACATACTGTTACCTTTTAGATGGTACATTACCTGCAAGAAGGAATAGGCGGGTCTTTGGAGACAGACAGAGCTGCCTTCGTCCTTTCACAGAAGACGATGCTTTTGACCCCAATGATTCAGACATAGACCCAGGTAGAGTTGGAAGGACCCATGTCTTAATAAGTGCAGGTGTCTCTCTCTCTGCCCAGTTATTCTTCTGTCATTGAAAAACAGTAATTCTAGAAAAAACCTGTTCCCTGTCTGTATTGTTTGGCAAATGGCAATACAAGAGAACCTGGATGTTAGGAAGAAATTGAAAAAGCCAAGCAGCATCACACAAAGGAGTTCATCGATTTCATACGCATTAGGTTGTAGGTCTACAGAAGAAGAATATATTTTCAAAATTCCTTCCAGTGAATGTGCTACTAGTTTCTATGCTGTGTTAAAATCCCTGATGGACTGAAACCTTGGCTGTTCTGTCCTTGGGCGGGATATTTTTAAATCCCTATTTTCCTTCATGGGTCATGGCCGAGGAGAGTGGAGCAAAGTCAGTCAGGCAATCAGAATTATGTATCCTGACTTGATCTGTGGTGCACAGTAAGGCCCTGAAGAATCTAATGCACAAATATGAGGCAGTTTGCCAGAATGGGAGTTATGTGGCCTGACCCAAACCCCACTAGGTCAATAGGGAGCTTTTACCATTGTTTTCATTGGGCACTGGCCCAGTTCATTATACTGATACAGTATCCACAGTGACATCTTGAATATGGAAATGTGACATCAACACAATAATAACTTTGTTCCTAAAGCACGCTCTAACTCAGCTGTTAATTTTCCTACTCTTGTATCAGTATTTACCCACCCTTTGAAATTCGGAATGCCCTTCACCAAGGCCAGGTTTATATTCCCATTCTCAGAATAAACAGATCATCATGTCTGCTACTTGATGCCTTATAATTCAGGGTGTCACTAGGCTGAAAAGCTGAGCTCCAGTGTGGCGAGCCAGTAGGGGGTGCTCCTGCGCAAAGACACCCACCTCATTGCACCTGACCACCTTCCAGGCTCCAAGTGCCTCCCTGGCGGTGCCTCACGTCTAGCCAACCCCCTTCCTGGAGCACACCCTCTAGCCTGGGGGTAGGGCCGCCACCACCCAGGGTCTGGAGTGATCTTGGGTCTGTGCCTCCTGGAAAACACAGCCCTTGAGGGTACTTGACTCACTTCAAGAGCTTGGTGTGCTTCCTTCAGTCTGAAGTACAAATAGTGGTCTCCCTTAGTCAGCCAAACCAAGGGGACCCCAAGGCATAATCTAGATCCACTCCCAATAAGTCTCCCACGCTAGGTACAAAGGAGAACTTTTTTGCTTACACAGAGTAGGTTTGGAGTAAGGTACAGGGTTGAGCAATATCAGAAAAATCCCATAGAGCAAACAGGGTGGCTGGGTAGCCTTTGATCACGCATCTGAGTTACTGAGATACTATATATCTAGTTAGATCTCAGGTAGCTTACTCATGAGTATCATCCAGAGGCAGGTGGAGATTCCCTCTGGAGGCAGGCAGTTCCTTGATCATGAGTTTCAAGAGAGAGAGCAAGTTTCAGACAGTCAGTAAACTGCCTGCCTCCAGAGAGAATTTCCACCTGCCTCTGGATGATACTCGTGAGTAAGCTACCTGAGATCTAACTAGATATATAGCTTGCAGTAACTCAAATGTGTGATCAAAGGATACCCAGCCACCCTGTTTGCTTTATGCGATTTTTCTGATATTGCCCAACCGTGTACCCTATTCCAGACCTACTCTGTGTAACCAATAAAGTTCTCCTTTGTACCTTGTGTGGGAGACTTACTGGGAGTGGATCTAGATTATGCCTTGGGGTCCCCTTGGTTCGGCTGACTAAGGGAGACCACTATTTGTGCTTCAGACTGAGGGAAGCACACCAGGTTCTTGAAGTGAGTCGAGTACCCCCAAGGGCTACTAGGCCTGTGTTTCCCAGGGGGCACAGAGCCAGGATCACTTCAGACCCTGGATGGTGGAAGCCCTACCCCCAGGCTAATGGGTCCGCTCCAAGTAGGGGGTCAGCTAAACGTGAGGCACTCAGAGCCTAGAAGATGGTCGGGCGCATGAGGTGGGTGGTAAGACCCTGAAGAATCTAATGCACAAATATGAGGCAGTTTGCCAGAATGAGAGTTATGGGGCCTGACCCAAAGCCCACTAAGTCAACAGGCAGCTTTTACCATTGTTTTCATTGGGCACTGGCCCAGCTCATTATACTGATATAGTATCCACAGTGATATCTTGAATATGGAGATGTGACATCAACACAATAACTTTGTTCCTAAAGCACATTGTAACTCAGCTGTTAAATTTTCCTACTCTTGTATCAGTATTTACCTGCCCTTTGAAATTCAAAATGCCCTTCACCAAGGCCAGGTTTATATTCCCATTCTCAGAATAGATAGACCACCATGTTTGCTACTTGATGCCTTATAATTCAGGGTGGCACTAGGCTGAAAAGCTGAGCTCCAGAACTATGTTTTTCTGTAGTGTTTGCAGGTGTTCAGGACTAATGTCTTGGCTCAGGGCCACCTCTTCATGTGGGAGGTCTTAATGAGTAGATGGATTCAGAAACCTCAGCTTCACAAGCTGCACCATCAGATGCATTAGGGATTGATGTCCATGTGGCATTAGTCCCATTGGTGGTTTCCAGAGCCTCAGCCTAAGTGTATGTTGATTCCTGCCTCACAGAGAGAATAAATATAGATAGATGCATATCCTCTCTGACACCTTTCCCCTTATTCTGTACCTTTGCGCCAGTCCCTATTTGCTGGGGCACTTTTGCAACAAGTCCTGAGATTTGAAGTTGGGTTAGATACCAGGGCATGTGTCATCAGCGGGCTTAGGCTCTGAGATTTGCTTCCCTCATTACTAGAAGACTGTGCTGTTGTCGCTTCTAGTTCAGAGCTGCTGGCAGGAGTGCAGGGCTCTTGTGGGCAGCAGCATTTTAAGTGCTGGGTGGCCTGACCCTGCTCTGAGCCAGGAGATAGAGAGGTAAGGCTGCGTGCAGCTTTTCTACCCTCTCTCCTGCCCCATTTCCTCCTCAGGCGCACACACTCTCCCTTCCCAAGAGGAAGCAGCCCATGAGTGAGAAGTTATTGTTCTGTTCACGTGGAAATCTGGTGATTGTTGTTGGCAGAATCCAGAGAGACAGACCTGCTCAGCGGGATGGATGGCAAAGGCTCCTACCAGATGAAAGGCTGGAAGCTCACCCAGCAACAGTTTGTTGCTCTGCTGTGGAAGAGGCTGCTCATCGCCAAGCGCAGCCGGAAGGGCTTCTTTGCCCAGGTGAGACCTGGTGGCTCTTTTGGGGTTCCCTGGAAGGTGATCTGGTTATCTTGGTCCCTCCCAGGGGCTGCCATGGCCTGACGTAAACCCAGGCTTGGCCTCAAAGGGATCCTCTGTTGGGCAAAAACATCAAGGGTCCAAAATGTGTTTTTTTTCTGTGTCAGAACAGGATTGAGACCCTCTGGAATGTTTTTGTGGAAAAGTCAGATTCAGACAGACCCATCAGAGAATAGCCAATACTTCTGAACTCAGGTGTAGGATGTGGGGGAGACAGTTTCAGGATCCTTACAGAGAGCAGGAGTTTGAACCTGGGTCTCCCATGCTGTGCCCTTGGGGATTCATCTGAGAGATCTTCCTGGTTGAAAATTTCATTGAAATATTCCTGGCCAGCTGTAGTTCAAGGCATTCTTTGTTTTGAGTCTGTAAACACCCCTTTTAAGGCAACTGTTCCTCTTCCATTGTGATTGCAGATTGTGTTGCCAGCTGTCTTCGTGTGCATTGCCCTCATGTTCAGCCTGATTGTCCCTCCCTTTGGCAAATACCCCAGCCTGGAGCTGCAGCCATGGATGTATGATGAGCAGTACACCTTTATCAGGTACCTTTTGCATGATACAGGGGTCCAGGCAGCTGGGGTGTGCCTGCAAATTCTGATCTCCTTTTTCACCAAACAGTGCAACTGAAAGACACTACTGACCTTTATGTTGCTTTAAAAAGAGGAGGGGGTCTATAATAATGCTTTTCCCTCCATAGAACTTAGTGCACTCTGCTGCTACATCACATGAAAAGGAAGCAAAAGCTTTTTGCTGAGTTGCTTTCCACAAGAGTAGTGGCCACAGTTACTCAGTGGAGTTTGTGGGCTTGTGTATACGTGGGTAACTCCCACATCCATAGGTGGAAGAGCTGTTGTTCCCAGCAGGTGGGGATGATGTTTGCAGGGCATATTCCTGGGGAGGAAGACAAGTCCTGCAGCAGCGGCTCCTCACTCCTACTCTGCCTCTTCCTACCCCCTGCGTTTGACTGCGCGGGGCTTCACAGAGCTTTCTCAAGGATTAGGAACTGCTCAGCTAATTGTGTAGCTGCCAGCATGCCAGCTCACCTTTACCTTTATGCAGAGAGCAGTAAGGTGGGTACAGGCATGTGGAGGTGCCCTTGGATGATTTATTCTGTTGCCAGCCGTACTGAGACAGTCATGTTTGGTAGCAGTCAGACATTGATTGCATGTTGGTGCTTTGAGCTTCCCACTGGAGAGGAGATTTTCAAAGGCTTATTTCAAAAGGCAGTTAGACACCTAATTCCCATAGCCTTTCAATGGGAGTTGGGCAGGCATGTTCAATCTGTGCCTTGGAAAATTTTCCCTCAAGGTTTTAGGTAAGTCTGGAAGTAGCTAAATAACAATCAGAAATAAGAGGGAGAGTGTGTATACATGTGTGTGTTGTGTATACACGTGTGCCTGAACATTCTCCAGAGAAAACTTCCCTCATTTCGTTCCCCTGACCCTTTCCCTGTGTCTTTGCCTTGCCTTGCTGTTGGGTGGCTTGGTGTACACCATCGCAGGGTCCTGATGTTTTGTCTCTGACTCCCCCCTAGTAACGATGCCCCAGAGGATGCAGGCACGCAGAAGCTTTTGGATGCTCTTATCAATGAGCCTGGCTTTGGAACTCGCTGTATGCAAGGACAATCCATTCTGTAAGTAAAACCCAGGCCACAGCAGATGCAAGGGTGAGGAAGCCCCATGCCCACTGTGCTCCCCAAGACTGCATGTCACCTCAAAGACAGAGCTGGCACTATGGGTACACTTGAACCCATGCCTTTGTGGTACCAGGTTTTGTGAGAACTGTGAAGCTGAATTAAAGCCCTGAGTTCCCCAGAAAGGTGCTGTAGCTTAGGGTGTGATTATCCAACATGCTGAGGGCTGGCCTGCTTCTATGAAGAGTTTTCTTTTGATTTAAATGGTAACAGAGCTCAGTGGTGGAATTTAGGTGTTGATTTCAGTGGGGACTGTGTGAACCCAAGGCTGAGCACTTGAGCAAGTCCCAGCCATCACTCATTGTCTTTATTGCCTAAAACTTTCTAAAAAGCCAGTCTTATATGGCATTTTTGCTTTGGCTCTGTTGTGGCTCAGAGACACTCCTTGCATCGTTGGGCAGAAGGAGTGGACCACAGCTTTAGTCCCTGATGCAGTCAGGGACATTCTCCTGAATGGCAACTGGAGCATGGAGAATCCCTCCCCATCCTGTGAGTGCAGCAATGAGCAAATCAAGAAGATGTTGCCTGTGTGCCCTCCTGGTGCAGGGGGACTCCCTCCTCCGCAGGTAAGAAGGGACTTGACTGTTCTCCAGTTCACTGGGGCCCATGGGCTGGGGTTGGGGAGGGAACTGAGGGGTTGGCACTGGCTTCTAGGTGGGATG